>NC_137973.1:18131355-18773854 GCF_963924665.1 Micromys minutus
AGAAGAAGAAGAAGAAGAAGTCTAATTTTCCCATACAGACACTGGAACCTGGCCAATGTGCCAGTGGCCAGTCCCTTAAAGAAAACTGACTCCTTTACACTTTCTTGCCTTCCACCCCCAGCCCCCTACCAAAAGCCATCAGCTGTGGAGAGCTACACTTCAGCATCCTTATCGCAAGTGTAAATGGATGGCTTTCTGTCTAAGCTCTTGCAGCACTGACAAATAAAACACAGGGTCTTGAATGCGCAAGGCCCCACTAAAAAATAAGCTACATCCCTGAGGAACACTTTCTTAAAAGAAAAGAAAAGGAAAATTGGGTACAATGTAAGAGAAGGAACAATTTACACAATAATTTGAAAAGACTCGGCTTAAGAACAAAAACTAGTGGTTTCACAATGAACACTAAGAAATAATGTAATCGCCTACTATGGCTGGAAAAATTTAAACCCAATACTGACAATTCCCTTCTACTATAGCACACTGTTGTATTAACCATAATAACTACAACTCATTGTACAAAGCATTGACAGATTCCTGAACCCAAGAGGAAGTCTTTAATCAGCTTCACAAGCCGAGAAAGTCTTGCTAGGCTTATATTGATCTTGCAGGTCAGTGGTCAGAATGACCAAAAGGAAAAAGAGAAACTCCAATAGTTACAAAAGTAAAAATGAAGACAGATGTATAGAATGTTGTACAGTGACACTTCTCTGAAGAGAGCTATTTCGGTGGGACATAAATAATTGGTGATGTAAGAAATGGATGTAATGTCTTTTGGGGGCCTTCATCTGTGGGCTCCATCTTTAAGGCACTTTCACAATTAGTGATCTACGGGGATGTGTTCAGCCCATTGTAGGTGGCCTAGGATGGTGGTTCTTGGTTCGACAAAAATGCAGAATATGTAATGCAAACCATTATTAGCTTCTCCTCATATACTCTACATCAGCTCCGGACTACAGCATCCTGCCCTGTTTGCATTCCTGTCTTAATTTCCTTCAGTAATAAACAGTAATATGGAAGTCCAAACTAAATAAACTCTTTTCTCCCCAACTTGCTTTATGGTCATAGTATTTCATCACAGCAATAGAAATCCTAACTAAGACAATCCAGAAACATATTTCTCCTGTAACCCAAAAGTGGACACACTTATCAGGACCACACATATTTTTCTACCAGGAAATTCACACTGGCTATACTTTTCTAGGAATCAGGCAGAAAATGGAAACTAAGGAAAACAAAGACAAGACCAGATATCAGGATCGAGAATTACAATCTTTTGAGTCTTCAATGCCTAGAAGCTAGCACAAAAACACAATTAATAATATCCAGGTTTGTTCCTTCATTATGCCTCCATTAGTGCCAAGTAAAAACCAGCTAAAGTTAGGGAACATTTGAAGATAGTTCAAAAACATAATACAGTAGAAATTTCTAAAATATATGCAAGTGATCAAAAAGAAATGAGAGACAGAGTCCCAATTGGCTATCTCTTGTCACCAAATGAAGATTCCAATACTGAGATTGAGTTACATCTAACTGGACTATAGGTCAAATGCATCTCATGTGAATCAAAAAACAACCCAGACTGTTGCCAAAACTATCAGTTTCCCTCCACACACTCAGCAATGTCCCATTACTGAAGCCAATATGGACACAACTCACTGAACATGGAGAGTTCCATCTGATGCTTATATAGATCCTTTATCCCTTGATTCCAGTATCTAGTATCCTTGTACAGAAACATACTTCAAAAGAGAAATGTAAGCACCAATCCAGTCACAAGCTCTTTTTCTACAATGGTATTCTGCCTTCAAGATATGCTAGGGCATGTGGGAATAACCAACCAATAACTGATATTACTTAAAGTTCACTCCATGGAAGGCAACACATATGCAGGACTCCTTGGGTGACCAAGAACCAGAGACTAGATATCCCAGGAATCTAGGGTACGCCCCCCCAAAAAAATTACTGATCAAATAAAATGGGGGTGATTAAAGGACTTCCAATGATATTCTCTAAACTCAGATCAATGCTTTGTTCAGCTGTCATCAGAGAAGCTTCCTCCTGTAGCACAAGGAAACAATTATACAGACTCACAGCTGGAGAGTGAGAGACCTTGGAGTGCTTCTTCCTGGATGTGTGATTTGCATCAAATCCCATCCTTCAGGGCTCAGGAAACACTGCAGAAAATAAAGCAGAATATATATAAGAGCCAGAGGGAATAGAGAACACACACACACACACACACACACACACACACAAAGGCCTTCTAAATCAACATATGCAAAGCTCATATGAACACAGAAACTAAAATAGCCTGCATGGGTTTGCACCAGGCCCTTTGTGTATGGCTTCCATCTTAATGTTTTCTTGGGATTCCTGATTCTTATGACTTCTCTTGAACTGTTTTCCTCTGTTGGGTTGTCTTGTCCAGTGTTAATATGATAGGGGTTTTTTTTTGTGGTTGTTGTGGTTTTATTTTATTATATTTAAAAAGTGAATGAATGAATTAATGAGTAATGACTGAATAAATGCATGGAAACCTCGCAACTAAAATTTAACAACTGAACAATCATTTACACCCAAGGAAGAGGGAAAATAAGTTTTCTTCAGTTAAGAAACACAGGGCATATCAACCACTCAGGACACGCCCCAAGTTCATGCAGAGTTGACTAACATATAATGAACTCCTTAGTTTATTATGTGCTTTTATTTGATTATTGTTTGAAGGCTTTGGGTAGTAGGTTATTTTATTTTCTTGGCTTTGGGAGTTTTGTTGTTGTATTGGGTTTTTGTTTGATTTTATTTGTTTATTTTGCTTTTGCTTCTTAGTAAGAACTTAAAGTTGGGTAGAGAGGCAGAGAGGGTTTGGAAGGTCTTTGGGGAGGGAAAGATTATGATCAAAATATATTTAAAATTTGTTTAAATAATATAAGTTTAATAAAATAAGTTGACATAAAATCATCTATACAGATGAGGGAATAAACTGCCTTGTAGTGAATGCGGAGAGAATTCCTTTAAATAGCACCTGCAGAGCAGAGGTGGCTGTCTGTCACCTGAAGGGAGAGATGAGTGAAACCAAGAAAACAAGGGGATGGTGAAGGGTTAAAAGCAAGCAAGGATGAGTCTCTAACCCAGAAGCCTTATTTACACAGAGTACCTGTAATATTCGTACTGGAAAACACTTTTCACATTTTTATATGATAGGCTGGCACTAAGAATCTATTCCGTTCTCAAGTCCTCGTGATGTAGATTAATCATAGGACATAATATGTAAAGAATTTTAAAAGGAACATATGGACATAAAAATATGGCACTAAAAGAAAATAGATATAAAATGATATGATTTAGTAGAACAGCTAGACTTTTAGGTACAGGGATGTACTTATAGACAGCATGCATAGAAAGTAAGGTTTGCCAGTTTCAACATCATGTTTGAGTCATCATGTGGCAATCAAGAGACTTCCAGGAACTTTCATTAGTTTATCTTGATAATACCCAAGATCAACTTATTTGATCTCACAATAAACTAGACTTCTTATCTTGTGTGTGTGTGTGTGTGTGTATGTATATATATATATATATATATATATATATATATATATATATATATATATATATATATATATATATATATATATATATCAACCTCTTATTATGCTTTCTGATTGTATATGAGCTGCTTCTAGATCCTGCTACCTTGTCTGTTCTTTCATGATGAACTATGCTCTTAAATTGTGAAACATAATGTAACCTTTGTTCTATTTCCAATATTTTGTCATAACAACATAAAAGTAACTAATACAAATATTAAAAATGAACAGACTTACTGTAATCATTTGGGCAACAATGACACCCCTCACCCCCATAAGCTCCCCATATCTACTGTTAGTAAAACTATTGGAAATGATTAGGTGTGGAATATGTGTGGCCATATTGAAGGATGTGTGTCACTGATTTCAAAGACCCATATCATGCTAATTCAATCAACATCTCTCTCTCTCTCTCTCTCTCTCTCTCTCTCTCTCTCTCTCTCTCTCTCTCTCTCTCTCTCTAGCTCTATCTCTATCTATCTATCTATCTATCAATAGAGGATGGATGATTCTGATGCTTTGATTAGCAATATGTTTACTTATGAAGATCCTTGCCCGCTGTTGGTTTTTGATCTATTGATAAAGATGTCGGTAGCCAATGACTGAGCCCAGGGAAGGACAATGAAAGTTTAGAGATGCATGATTAGGACACAGAGAGAATCAAGAGGACTGGGGAAAGGAGAAGGGGATGCAGTAGTGGGAGAGGTAAAGCCAACCAGCCATGTGAGATTTCAGGAAAGTGGTCAGTGGCCACTTCCCAAACTGGTCCTGGGAAGCAGGTGAAGATTTAGGAGTGCCCAGTCTTGAGTTAGCAAGGTGTTTAAAAAATAAGTGGTGTTCTGGTGTGTGTGTGTGTGTGTGTGTGTTTTCTTGCAGATCTGAGATAGCTCCTGAGTAGAGTTCAGCAGTGTAGATAAAATCACACATAATGTCTATCTCCACCTCTCATTTATTTGTCTCTGCGTGTCACCTCTCATTTATTTGTCAAATCAGATGAGAGCTCTCAGCTACTGCTTTAGCATCAGCCTTGCCTGTCTGTTCCTCATCCCCCAAAATGATAACCAAGACACCAATTAAATTCTTTCTTGTATAAGTTCCTTTTGTCAGTGTGTCTCTTTACAGAAATATAACACTAACTTAAGCACTGACCTGTAAGCTTAATACAAGAGCCTGTTGACTTTGACTTACTTCCAAATACTAAGAAATTTCAGTAACATAGTAAGCAGACATTCATTGAGAGTAGATCTCACAATTGAAATCCTAAAACAACTGCCATTTTTACTTTTGCTCATGATTAGTATTACTCCTTTTGTTATTTTTATTATAATTGTTACATGTTGAATTTAAACAATTAATTGGTTGAAATTATAAACTTTCCAATTAAGAAATTCTGCATGAAGCCTGAGCTATGATGTATCTCTAAGACCTCAAATAATAACAGTACTATCCTACTGTTGTTCTTCTTCTCAAAATAAAAAAGAAAATAGCATCAACAACAAAGGTTGTGCCAATGCTGATCACTGCTAAGGACCATCCTCGGTTTGGCCAGGAGTCCTGAGGAAGGGTTTTTTTGGAATCTGCAGAAGAAGTGACTCAAGGTCAATCATGAGTACCAATTGATAGCTCTGTACTCTGCTCAAGAAACCTCTCTCTTACTAGAAAAAAAAATTAAAAAGGTCTCTGGATAGCTCATGGTAGACAAAATTTTGGTGTTTTCTGACCAAAGTCAGAAAAAATTCTTGTTGTTTTTGTTTTGTTTTGTTTTGTTTTTATTCAAAGTCTAGAATCTTTCCAAACAAACTCTAAGCTCTCTGCTAGCTTATCTTTTGCTGACAAACAAACAAAAACCTATCTTTACATATCACTTTAGGTCATTTATCCTAGATCCCCTTTTATTATTCAATGAATCAGAATTTTTTTTGGCTTTAGCTCTACTCTCAGCTATGCAAAATATAAGGATGCAATATCAATTATATTAGTAAATTCACAGATCTAAAAGAACAGAGGTAGTTAGGAAGCTACACTATAAACCAGCTTGTCAGAAAGATATTAAAGGAAATAAAGAGATTTAAGGAGTGGTGATCACAGGGCAATATTTTATCTAGCTAAGTTTATTGTATGAGTTTACAAAGGCAGGCATATTTCTGAGTCAGCCTGGTAAAGAGCTAGTTTAGTCCCAGGTGAGGTGGGAATGATGATATCAGAGCCTGATGCCCCCCAGCTAGCTTATTGTCTGTATTTAACAAAAAGGCAGCAGATCTCTGAATTCATTACTATTTTTAAAAAATGTACTTGCTGTCTTTTCTGTTATTCCAGAAACTTCTGCTTCTGCCAGTGTGACTACATGATGGTGGTATCCACATTATGCAACAAAACATCAATAGTAAACAAGTAAGGGGTGGAGATTTACTTTGGTTCTTGGTTGCAGGGAATTCAACTCTAATGTGGTCTTGTTGAATTTGTCTTGTTTACTAGTTTTGTTCTGTTTTTGAGTTATTTTATTTCTCTTGATTATGCTGACCCCTTTCCCTATTCCTCCTCATCATCTCTATCTATCTTCAAACTTTTCTTCAACACCAACCTCAGTGAACTCCTTTTACCTCCTCTTAGGACAATTCCATGATCCTGTGTGCATACCATAGCATATAAGAGTAGCCATGAATACCGATTCAGAGTGCCTTCCTTAATTTTCCACCTTAGCTTCTGAAACAGTTAAATTCCTTAAATTTGAAGCCTTGCTGTTTAAGCTAGACTGGCTGACCACAACCTTAACTGAAACGGGTAACCTTAAGGCAGGGACCTGTGGGGGCATTTCTAATCCAAACTGCAGTACCATGAAAAGCAATTTATTAGCTAGATAATCAATTAATCAAAAGTGACCATGTCTACTTCCACATAGAGTCAAAATTTTCCTTAAAGTATAAATTGTATGATTAAATAGCATAAAGATAATATATTTACTTACTATTTCTTTCATAATCTATAATATAATTATGCATTTGGAAAATGAATTTAGCAAAAGAATCTAAAGTTTATATCTCATTGAGAGTTTTTGTTTGGGCATGCTATAAACCAAAGGGCTTTTTAAAGAAAAACAAAAATGTTTCATTTCTCTCTATTCTGTTTTGTTAAGTGCAATTTCTAGCAAAATAACATATGTGCAATTCATTGAGTTAATTGTATTTATTTGAAAAACGAACTAGGATGTCTAGACAAAGTGCCATTTAGCTTGGGGAAACAAATGCATGCAACGCAGGCATTCATTCAGCTAGTAAAAGAAGATATTCAACTCATAGTATAAAACAATTCATAGTCACTGAGTTTCTCATGTGCACCAAAACATTGGCTGCAAGAGATTCTAATTCTGATTGGAAAATAATCTAGAAGAAATTCAGAAAAGGCCAAATTTAAAACCTGTCAAAACAACTGAGATGTGACCATCAGAATAAAATTCAGGAGATTTAATATCTTTGCATGCTTGGCGAATAATGTATTTAACTCACTTTTTAGTGACAAATAGAGATAGTTTCAGGTAGTAAACTTCTTCACTTGCCCAATTTATCACATAAGATTATTTTATAAGTAAATGAGACATTATTGATTTATGAACTTTAGCTTAAGCAGATAATAAATAACAATTAAGAATTCTTTCAATACATAGATTTAGATGTATTACTTCAGTTTATCTAGTTTAAAGTGAGAATCTCATTTACTTATAAAATCAAAATATAAAACCCTCCTAGATGCTAGAAAGTTTTCTGAGGTGAATCAGAAGGAATCTTCCCTGGTCAGAGGCACTGCATACTGGATAAAGTAATTAATGACACAGAATACAGGGGTCTCATACTGTCATCCTGTGTAAGAAAGTAACATTTGAGAAGCCCTAGGTACTTCCAAGGCTTGATGCCCCAGTTTAGGAAAATTCCAGGGAGGGATGGTGGAAGGGGGTGGATAGGGGCTCCCCCATAGAAGCATTGGAAGAGAAGATGATGCAGGAGGGTTATGGAGGGGAAACCAGAAAAGGAGTTAACATTTAAGTGTAAATAAACTATATCCAATAAAAATTAACCTGGAAAGGGTAAGTTAATAAATAAATGAACTGCATCTTAATGCTCTAAGTGTATTTTTAATTGCATCGTTTTTCATGTTGGCTCCTGTAGGTTGATGTGAAGGTAATACATGGTTGGACAATAGAGAGTGGGGTGGGGACAAAGGTTGGAAAAGCAGCAGAAGAGGGAGGCAGAGATTAGAGATGTTGTTATGATTATTTCAAAGGGGTTCTATGGGTCAGTTTATCTTATCAGGTTGGGCAGCTTATATCTTTGTCAACTCTTGTAAGTGTATGGTGTAGAGTGATTGTGGATTGAGAATTTAGCATATAAACCTGTTTGATAAGTTAAGGGTTGTGGAATCTTGTTTATACTGGGCAGTGGAGGAAAGTGAGTGAAAACAGCATGCAGGTCCTGTGGAGTGAATCACGCCTGAGTTCTTAGAGTTGGCATGGAGTCGCTAAGTTAGAGATACCCTGAAATACCATGTGTCTCCGCGGGTACTGTCACTAGCAAGGGATAAAAGGTCTCCAACTTTTTAATATTTACTACAACAGGCTCCAAATCAAAATAGAACATAGAATTGAACCACTGAGAAGCAAAAGCTTGGGCCCCAAACATGCTGTAGAGCTAATGATGCCCCTAAGGGGGCATATGCCTCTTTTTAGAAGTAATTATAGAGAACAATAGACACAGGTGAGAACTATCCTGTAAAAAGATTCATAAGGCACCATAAAATGAGGTGAACATGAACATCATTCCAGTGGATATTGAAGGATTCTTTTAAGAAGTTCTGTCTTCTCAAACCAGGAAGGAACATTGACTTGTAGCCACTAGGACTATTGTTGTTGTTGTTGGGTTTTTTTTTTTAATCTAATTTAACTTTGTTCCATGTGATATACTGCTACATATTGTGAACTAGTGCAAGAAGCTGCAGCTAGAATTTATGAACATAGTGGACCCCCAGATATCCATCCCTTAGAAACTGATAGGATTCTCTCAGCTTCATGGCAGAGGGGACATGACATAATCATACTCAATTTTCAAACTTGTAATATTGTAAAAATTCTTATCTTGCAAGATATCAAGCTAGTCTGGGCAACAACACTGATTTTGTGTCAAGACTGTAAAGCAATAGAAGCAATAGTCTTTTTCTCTTATGACTCTGAAGGTCTCTACTGACTATTGTTCATTGTGGTAACTCATAAAAATGGCACCTGGCCTGTTAATTGGCTTTGGTCATCTGATGCATCCTCAGCAAATAGAATCTCCAGCTTCTAACAGATCTTCTCCTCTAGTTTTGATTACTGGACTGAGTGTATGCATGTGCTGTGTGTATTTGTGTTAGTGTGTGTGTGTGTGTGTGTGTGTGTGTGTGTGTGTGTGTGTGTGTGTGTATGTGCATGTATTGTGTGTGTGCATGCATGTATGTGTGCATGTCCATGAGCATGTGTGGCCTCGAATGAGAAGAGGCTCATTCAGAATAAAACTTGACTCCATAAGCTTCAGTTTGGTCTTGCTATCCTCCATTTTATGTACATTTTTCTTTCCAAGTCATTTAGTTTGCTAACTTTAGATCCAGATTAGATACCAAAATAATTCCTATACATTCAATTGCTTACAACACATGTCATCTTTTGCAGCAGTCCTCATGATTATTTTTTCTCTGATTAATCTCTAGCGTTTTTCAATCACAAAAAAATGGGGCATCTTTATAAACAGAGAAAGTCCCCAGATGAATGCACATCAAATAAATTTCTTCTCCCTGGGCACATAACTACCTACATAACCTAGTTTTACTTGTCCGATTCTGAGAAGAAGAGAGAGGAGAAGGAGATAGAGGACTATGAATAACAGGAGGAGCATTCTGGTCAAGAGTCAGACATTAAGTATAACAGGAAGACTGACAACATGGCTATGTGTGCAAATTAAACAGGGAGGCAAGACTCTTCTAGATTCTTGAAGCATAGAAGTTGTTACTTCCTATGGAAAGAAAATAAAAGATGAAGTGTTGTTCTGCAATACATGAACTATCTGAAGTAGTTATATTGGCTGGTTTTGTGTGTCAACATGACACAAACTGGAATTATCATAGAGAAAAAAGCCTCCATGAGATCCAGCTATAAGGCATTTTCTCAATTAATGATCAAGGTGTGCAGGTCCATTGTGAGTAATGCCATCTTTTGGTTGGTAGTCTTGGGTTCTATAAGAAAGCAAGCTTGAGCAAGCCATGGAAGCAAGCTAGTAAGTAACATCCTCCATGACCTCTGCATCAGCTCCCGTTTCCTTACTTGCTGGAGTTCTAGTCCTCACATACTTTGGTGATTCACAACAATATGGAAATGTAGGCTGAATAAATCCTTTCCTTCTCAACTTGCTTCTTGGTTATGATGTTTGCAGGGGATTAAAAGTCCTGACTAAGACACTAGTCATTTTTGATTATCTGATTGACTACAGTAAGAAAAAAATAACAGTAATCTCAAACTACTAGGGTTGAAATAAGTCTTCACTGAATCCCTTCCCACCCCCATGTTTAAGGCTTGATCAACAGTCTGTGGCACTATAGGTAAACAGAGAAAGATTTAGGAGAGTGGGCCCAGTGAAGGAAAGTTGCATTACTGGAAAGTACCCCTTAAGGTAATAGTGTGACCCTTCCATCTTCATTTCACTTTGTTGCCTAGTTGTTATAAATTGTTCAAATATGCCATCCCTACCATGAATGTAAAATCAATGGAGTCACTTACTGTGAACTCAAACTGTTAGGTAGCTATGTAGTCAGGAATAGGCTTGAACCCTGTTATGCAGCATTTTCTCAGATATCAAAATATTTCATCCTCCAAGGAAACTTATTAAGACAGCAGGTAAACAACTCAATATAGGATTTAGAAGTCCGTGAAACTGACTAGATTCACTGCCATCCTCCACCTCCTCCCAGAGTAAGCATTAAAAATGGCTGAGTCTTTCTTGAATAAGCCAAGTAGCAAAGAAGATCAGACCAGCTTCTTAGCTTAGCTACCTAGAAGAATTTTAGAGTAAATGAGTCACTTCGAAAGAGTACTCTCCAGACTACAGAGCTACCTGCAGGCTATGCAGTGTGTTCCAGAGTTCCCAGCATTTGTGAGCTGGCACCCATACTAGGGTGGACTTCAGTGATGCAGCTGTTTTAAGTCATTTCTGCTCCTCTAAGTAATCCCTCACTTGTACACCTTACACATTCCTGTAAGCAACCCCAGTAAAACTCACTGATTCACTAAACTGGTCTTTGGTCTCCGGTGGCTTTCATAATTTGGTCTGTCATGAGCTTCTATCATTGATGAGTAAATATGTTGCACTTCCCCAGAAAAATTTTGCTGGACAACAAGGTCTTACACCATTCTTGGTTTGCTTGCTCTTAATATGTAACATACTTCCAGCTTCTTTCCTTTCATGTGCTATGAGGTCTTCGTTGGGATCCATTAAGGGAACACTATAATACGTATGATCTGCGCTCAACCTGCATCATTCTAAGATGGCAGAACACTTCATACTCCTGTGTTTTAAAAAGAAAAGAATGAATCAAATTGGTCTTGTCTGTCATCTGATCAGGAGAACACCCATGAGGGAACCTGATATGTTTAAAGGTATGCTGAATTGGTGGAAAGAGTGATTACAATTTTAATGATTATTTCTTTTTCTTTTTGATTTTCGATGTTTTGTTTGTTTGATTTGGAGAGTCTGACATGCCTCAAGCTGAACTCAAACATGCTACATAGTGGAGGATTTTTGAATTTCTAATCCCTATCTTTACCACACAAATGAATCAACATTCTTGGCTTCCTTTTCATGTCTTTTAAATATTTAGTGATCAGAAGTCCTAAAATTTAAGTGGTCTATTTCTTAATTTTTTTCAGTATTATTAATGCCTATTGAATCCAACATAGGGAATATTAGTAAACTCTCATGTTTTCTCTTAAAAATGTGTCTTATTATTAATGTTTTTGCACAAAGTCATCTGTGTGATATTAAAGTAAGTGACAAAATACTTTTTTTTCCTCTCAGTTGGCAGACATTTCAGATAGTCCCATTAATTCATTAAAAATTACATCTACCACAAACATATAGGATTATCATATAGTTATTGGATTTATTAAGAGTAGTGTTTGTATAGGCTGTGTTTTCTGGGAGGCAGATGATGAGATGGAATGGAGCAGGTCCAGGCTTTGTTTTGGCATGCTCCTAGGATCAATAGAATAGGAGAAAGAATAGGCTGGACAGAGAGTTGAGACTGGACATATAGAGGGAAGGGAGGTTGAAATACAGCAGCAATGACAGCATCAGTGAACCATACCACTCCCACTGGAGCTACGGTCTTGAAGATGCTCTTCAGTACTTGAGTAAAGACCTTAAAAGGAAGCATAACTTTCTACAGAGATCCTGCCCTTAGCTGAGAATATTTTATTCAATTAGAATGGTAAACTAAAAGTAATTCTCTAGCATTATTAATATCATAGGAAAGAGGATTAGTTTGTAATTTCTGAAGCAGGATCCATGACCTTCAGTCTTGAGTATAACTCATACACAACATAGATCTACTTCCTCCAAGATTCTTTGTTTGTTTTGGTTTGTTGGGGGGATCATAAACCAGTTGTCAGCATGTTCCTTTATTTCTCCAAAGACAAAAAAAATAATAATAACATTTTTTTACAGTGATGTGAATGCTAGTGGAGCATAGGTCCATTTAACAATTTTTTTCTTTTTTCTTTATGTTGAAATATTTTCTGTGTTATCATTTCAAACGTTATCTCATTTCCAGTCACTCCCATTACCCCTCCTCATATACTAGCTTCCATGAAGTGGCTCTCTCTCAACCACCATCTCCTATCTCTCTGCCTCAGCATTCCCCTACACTAGGAAAATACTGCTTTACTGGACCAAAGGCCTCTTGTCCCATTTATGCCAGACAATGCTATCCTCTGCTAAATATGCAACTGAGCCATGGGCCTCTCCATGTGTACTCATTGGTTGGTGTTTTAGTTCCTGGAAGCATTGGAGGGTTGGGTTGGTTGTTAATGTTGTTCTTCTCATGGAATTGCAAAACCTTTCAGCTCCTTCAGTCCCTTCTCTATGTCCTTCATTGGGGTTCCCTTGTTCCGTCAGATGATTAGCTACAAGCGTTCTTGTTTGTATCAGTATGACTCTGCCACAGATTCTGAAGAGGCATTAATATCAGGCTCCTATGAGTAAGCATTTCTTGGCATCAGTAGTGTTATTTGGGTTTGGTGGTGGCATATGGGGTGGATCCCCAGGTGAGGCAGTCTCTGAATGACCTTCTCTTCAATCCCTGCTCCTCTATTTGTCCCAGTATTTTCTCCCATGGGTATTTTGTTCTCCCCTCTAAGAAGGACTGAGCCATCCACATTCTGGCCTTCTTCCTTTTTAGCTTCATAAGTTCTAAGGATGATTTCTTGGGTATTCTGAGCTTTTGGGGCTAGTATCTGCTTATCAGAGAGTGCATATCATGTCTTCTTTTATGACTGGGTTACTTCACTTAGGAAGATAGCTTTTAGTTCCATTCATTTACCTATGAATTTCATAAAGTCATTGTTTCTAGTAGCTGACTAGTATTCCATTTTGTAAATGCACCACAATTTCTGTATGCATTCTTCTATTGGAGGACATCTAGGTTCTTTCCAGCTTCTGGCTATTAAAAATAAGTCTCTATAAACATGGTGGAACATGTGTCCTTGTTATATGTTGGAACATCTTTTGGGTATATGTCCAGGAGTGGAATAGCTGGGTTCTCAGGACGTACTATGTCCAATTATCTGAAGAATCACCAGACTGATTTTTCAAGTGGTTGTACCAGCTTGCAATCCCACCAACAATGGAGGAGTGATTTTTTTTTCTCCACATCCTCGCCAGCATGCATTGGCACCTGGGTTTTGGATCTTAGACATTCTGGCTGGTGTGAGGTAGAATTTCAAGGTTGTTCTGATTTGCATTTTCCTGATGACTAGAGATGTTGAACAACTCTTTAGGTGTTTCTCAACCATTCAATATTCCTCAGTTGAGAATACTTTGTTTAGCTCTGTACCCCACTTTTAAATAGACTTATTTGATTCTCTGGAGTCTAACTTCTTGAGCTGTCTACATGTATTGAATATTAGCCAAATATGTGATGTAGGATTGGTAAAGATCTTTTTCAAATCTTTTGGTTGCCATTTTTTCCTATTGAAGCTATCCTTTGCCTTGCAGAAGCTTCACAATTTTAGGAGGTCCCATTTGTTTATTCTTGATCTTAGAGCATAAGCTATTGGTGTTCTGTTCAGAAAATTTTCTTTTGTGCCTATGTGTTCTAAGTTCTTCCCCACTTTCTCTTCTATTAGTTTCAGTGTACTCAGTTTTATGCTGAGTTATTTGGTTTCTTTGGACTTCAGCTTTATACATGGAGATAAGAATAGATTGATTTACACTCTTCTGAATGCTGACTGCCAGTTGAACCAGAAGCATTTGTTGAAAATACTGTCCATTTTCTACTGAATGTTTTTAGAATCTTTGTTAAAGATCAAGTAAACATAAGTATGGGTGTTCATTTCTGGGTCTTCAGTTCTATTCCATTAATCTACTTGTATCTCTGTGTCAATATAGTATGTCTGGAGATTGCTTTGGCCAAGATGGCCATTTTTACTATATTTATTCTTCCAATCTATAAGGATGGGGCACCTTTCCATCTTCTGAGATCTTCAATTTTCTTCTTCAGGGACTTGAAGTTCTTGTCATACAGATCTTTTACTTGCTTGGTTAGGGTCACCCCAAGGAATTTTATAATATTTGTGACTATTATGTACTGTGTTGATTCTTTAATTTCTTTCCTCACCCTGTTTATTCTTTGAGTAAAAGAAGGTTAATCATTTGTTTGAGTTAATTTTATATCCAGCCATTTTGCTTAAGTTATTTATCAGCTGTAGAATTTCTCTGATAGAGTTTTTGTAGTCACTTAAGTATACAATCATATCATCAGAAAATAGTGATATTTTGACTTCTTCCTTTCCAATGTATAACTCTTTGACTTCCTTTTGCTGTCTGATTGCTCTGGCTAGAACTTCCAGTAGTATATTGAATATGTAGGGTGAGAGTGGGCAGCCCTGACTAGTCCTTGATTTTAGTGGAATTTCTTCAAGTTTCACACTATTTATTTTGATGTTGCCTACTGGTTTTCTGTATATTACTTTTATGGTTTAATTATGGGTGTTGAATACCTGATGTTTCCAAGATTTTTAACATGTAGGGGTGTTGAATTTTTTCAAATGCTTTTTCACCATCTAATGAAATAATTGTGTTTTGTTTTTTTTTTATCTCTGAGTTTATTTATATAGTGGATTACATTGATGGACCTTCATATATTGAATCATCCCTGAATCCCTGGGATGAAGTCTACTTGATCATGATGAATGATCATTTTGATGTGTTCTTGGATTTGGTTTGCAAATATTTTATTGAGGATTTTTGTATCAATGTTCATTCAGGAAATTGGTCTGAAGTTCTATTTTTTGTAGGGTCTTTGTGTCATTTAGGATTAAGTGTAAATGTGGCTTTGAAGAATGAGTTGGGTTGTGTTCCTTCTTTTTCTATTTTGTGGAATAGTTTGGAGAGTATTGTTATTATGTCTTCTATAAATGTATGCTAGAATTCTGTACTAAACCCATCTGGTCCTGTCTTTTTGGGGGGGAGGGATTGGAAGACTTTTGAGGACTGCTTCTATTTTCTTAAGGGTTATGGGACTTTTTAGATGTTTAATCTCATTCTGATTTAACTTTGGTACCTGGTATCTGTCTAGAAAAATGTCTTTTTCCTCTAGATTTTTCAGTATAGGCTTCTGTAGTAGGATATGATGATTCTTGAATTTCCTCAGTTTCTCTTGTTATGTCTTCCCTTTAACTTCTGATATTGTTAATTTGTATACTCTCTCTGCACCCTCTAATTAGTCTAGCTAAAGGTTTATCCATCCTTTTGATTGTTGTCAAAGTACCAGCTTTTGGTTTTGTTGATTCTATATATAGCTCTTTTTGTTTATACTTGGTTCATTTATGCACTGGGTTTAATTATTTCTTACCATCTACTTTTTTTGATATATCTGCTTCTGTTTGTTATAGAGCTTTTAAATGTGCTGTCAAGCTGCTAGTGTATAAGCTCTCCAGTTTTTTTTTTTTTTGTTTTGTTTTGTTTTTTTTTTTTTTTTTTTAGGAGGCACTCAGAGCTATGAGTTTCCTCTTAGCACTCCTTTCATTTTATTGCATAAGTTTGGGTATGTTTGCCTTCATTTTTGGTAAATTATAAAAATCCTTAATTTTTTTCTTCATTTCTTCCTTGAGGAAGTTATCATTGAGTAGACCATTGTTCAGCTTACAAGAATTTATTTGGGTATTTGTTGTTTTTTGTTGTTACTAAAGACCAGCCTTAGTTCATGGTGATATGAAAGAATGCATGGAATTATGGTGAACTTCTTTATCTGAGGCTTGTTTTATGACTGATTATGTCAATTTTGGAGAAGGTACTGTGAGGTGTGGAGAAGAAAGTATATTCTTGTGGTTTAGGATTCAGTATTCTATAGATGTCATGCTAAATTCATTTGGTCCATAACGTCTGCAAGTTTAACTGCATCTCTGTTCAGTTTCTGCTTCCATGATCTGTTCATTGATGAGAATGTGGTGTTGAAGTCTCCCACTATTATTGTGTGTGGTGCAGTACATGTTTTGATCTTGAATAGGGTTTCTTTTATGAGTGTGGGTGCCCTTATATTTGGAGCATATATATTCCAGATTGAGGGTTCATCCTGATAAATTTTTCCTATGATGAGTAAAAAGTGTCCTTCCTTATGTTTTTGATAACTTTCAGTTGAAAATCTATTTTGTTCAATATTAGGATGGCTATTTCTGCTCGTTACTTGGGATCATTTGCTTGGAAATTTTCCCCCAGCCTTATACCCAGAGGTAGTATCTGTTTTTATTTTCACTAAGATTAGTTTTCTGTGTGCTGCAATATGTTGGGTGCTGTTTCCATATCCAGTCAGATAGTCTTTGTCTTTTTGGGGGGAAATGAGTCTATTGATATTAAGAGATATTAAGGAATACTGAGTGTTGTTTCCTGTTGTGATTGTTATTAGAGGTGAAATTATGTTTGTGTGGTTAACTTCTTTTGGGTTTGTTGCAAGAATATTATTTTCTTGCTTTTTCTAGGGTACAGTTTCCCTCCTTGTGTTGGGATTTACTATCCCTTGAAGGGCTGGAATTATGGACCGATATTTGATGTTATCCTGGAATATATTGCTTTCTGCATCAATGGTAAATGCAAGTTTTGTTGGATATAGTAATCTGGGCTGGAATTTGTGTTCTTTCAGAGTCTGTATGACATCTTCCAGAATCATATAGTTTTTATAGTCTCTGTTGAGAAGTCTGGTATAATTCTGATCAGTCTGCCCTTTCATATACTTTAACTTTACCCCTTAGTTCTTTTAGTATTCTTTCTTTGTTTTGAACATTTGGTGTTTGGACTCTTATATGTCAGGATGAATTTCTTTTCTGGTCTAATCTATTTGGAGTTCTCTTGGCTTCTTCTACATCCATGGTCATCTCATTCTTTAGGTTATAGAAATGTTCTTCCATAATTTTGTTGAAGGTATCTAATGGGCCTTTTAGTGGGAGTCTTCACTCCCTTCTACACCTATTATCTTTAGGTTTGGTCTTCTCACTGTGTCCTGGATATCCTGGATGTTTTGGGTTAGGAGCTTTTTGCATTCTTATTTTCTCTGACTTTTGTGTCAATGTTTTCTATGATATCTTCTGCCCCTGAGATTTTCTCTTCCATCTCTCCTTTTCTGTTGGTGATGCTTGCATCTATGACTTCTGACCTCTCTCCTATGCGTCCTATCTCCAGGGTTGTCTCCTTTTATGATTTTTTATTGTTTCTATTTCTGTTTGTAGATCCTGTATTGTTTTGTTCAATTCCTTTACTGTTTGGTTGTATTTTCTTGTAGCTCTTTAAGTAATTTTTTGTTCCCTTTACAAGGGCTTCTATTTATTTACCTGTGTTCTCCTGCATTTCTTTTAAAAAGTTATTCATGGGCTTGTTGAGGTCCTCCATTATCAACATGAGGTATAATTTTAAATCCAAATCTTTTTTATCTGGTGTGTTGGGATATCCATTACTTGCTGTGATGGAAAAACTGGGTTCTGATGTTGCCAAGTTGTCTTGGTTTCTGTGGCTTAGGTTCTTGAGCTTACCTCTGTGATCTTGTTGTCTGTGACGCTAGTTCATCTTGTTGCCTCTGACTGGACTGGAGCTTGTCTCTCCTGTGTGCTTGTGGGCCTGTGAGCTCAGGAGGGAGATTGCTACTGAATTCTCAGCTCTCTGTTGGCAGGCCTTGAGTCCTGATGTTGGTGGGCCAGATTTTCCTCCAGGATTCTATTGAGCCTCCTCCTCCTCCTGGCAAGTTTAGAAGAGGGAGCTGAGTGAGATTAAAACTACTTATCTGGATTTTAAAGATGGCAGATGGTTCTAGATGTATAGCTGATAGTCACCATTTTTTTCATCTTAAATTATTCAATCTGCTTGTCTTAGTTAGGTTTTTAGTGCTGTGAACCATGGCCAGGGCAACACTTATAAAGACAACATTTAATTGGGGTTGGCTTACACATTCAGAGATTCAGTCCATTATCATCAAAGTGGGAAGGCCACACCTATTCCAACAAGGCCATATCTTCAAATAGTGCCAGCCCATGTGCCAAGCATATACAAATCATCACACTGCTTAATCTTTGGGAAAGGTTTCTTGATCATTGTATGGACTGACACAATCTTTGTGATAACATGAGTCATATGATCTGCATCATTGTTACAAGAAATATCATGCTTTTGGAGCAAATAGCTGGTAAATTCACATCAGTTGTATTTATTGATTACCTACATACAGAAAAATTAAACTCTTATTTTAATATGTAGTTATCCTGTCAAATACAATGACCCTTTTTTCTTGACAGGTTCTCTACGCAGCTAACATCAATACAGTATCAGAGTTCCTCAAAGGAAAAGACTTAAAGATGATGAATTTGGGTCCTATGTTTTGAACCATAGGTATTTGATAGAATAATTTTGTTTTGAGAAATGGAGCCCAAACCTCTAGGCCAAGCCATAATTAATCTCAACCACCATCACTCCTTTTTTCATGAATATGCTGTGAAGCCCTGGGATGCCACAGTGACAGAGGCTGGCTGATGTTGACTGGATGAAAAACAATGTCCACTTGCTTGTTTCTTTATTCTTTACAGGTGTTCTCTGATGGAAACTCACAGGTAACAGAGAGATATTTTATACATGGTACCTGTCTCTGTGCATCCAATTAAAATGCTTCCCCAGCAACTTTACTCAAATCTCCAATTCTTTCTTTTTTAAACTATTAATAAGCTTCATAAGCCATTTGCTACTGACCATTATCCAATCGAATTCTCACTTTTAGCTATCTCTCTGCTTACACAAAGTTAATTCGTAGATACTTCCTTGAAGCTTTGTTTATTATGATGATTTTTCTTCACTTCTAAGGTCTGACTATCCTGGGACAAACCTTGACACTTTTAGTTCTCTAGATGACCAATTTAGTAATGAGTGTGATCAGAGAGGACTGTGAATAAGTCATCGATAACATGGGATCTTGAGCAATATCATCATCTCATTCCACTCGTTTTCGTAAAAAACACTGTCATCAAATCAATTTATAGAAGGAAAGTATTTATTTGGCTTATCTTTCTGGGTTACAGTCTATCACCAAATAAAGTCAGATACAAAATTTAAGCAGAAAACTGAAGCAAAACTTTACCAGAAAACTGGGGGTTTGGGCCTCTTTATATAGCCTAGGACCACAGGACTAGAAAAGGAAACACTTGTAGCGGTCTGGTATCCTGTATAAATAAATATAAAGACAATCTCCAACAGCCATACCCACAGACCAATCTGATCAGGACAAGTGCTCAGTTGAGACTTCCTCCCACAAAACTCCAAGCTGTGAAAAGTTGACAGTTCAAGCTAGTTAGGTTTGGTTTGGTGTGTCAATTTGATACAAGCTAGAGTAATCCAAGAGGAAAAAGCCTCAGTTGAGGAAATGCCCCAGTGAGATACAGCTATAAGGCATTTTCTCTATGAGTGCTAATTGGGGAGGGCCCAGTCCATGGTAAGTTATGCCTTTTCTGGTCTGGTAGTCCTGGGTTCTAGTTGAAAGCAGGCTGATCAAGCCATGTGAAACAAGCCAGTAAACAACACTCGTTTAGGCTTTGTTTGAGTTCCTGTCCTGCCTTCCTTCAGTGATGGACTATGCTGATCAGGAAGTGTAGCTCAAATAAACCCCTTCTTCCTTAACTTGACTTTTTTGATCACAGTGTTTCATCCCAGCAATAGAAACTTTATCTAAGACATGGGGTCAACCTTAAGTACCAACATGGCCTGAAAAACATGCCCATACTTGGTCTGAAAAATGTTCCAACTCTGACTCACAGAGGATTATTGGTTGATTTCACTTCATGGCTGATTTGGAAAAACCTGGCTATCATGAGCAGTTCTTACCACATCATCACTTACATCGCTCCAGTATTTGTCTAGACTGTTATCATTCTAGACACAGCAAGACAGGCACTGCTTCAAAGGCATCAAATAATTCAGTGAAGATGATCTTGCTTTGCTGTAGAACCTTGGGGTTCCCTGTAATGTTGTCTTCTCAGAGACTCATAAACTTCATATTTTGAAAACTACTGATGTTTTAGTTAGCATAAGGATAAAAACCACAGACTACATCTAAAGAACTTAGGATCTGCTTAAGAACCATTTTTTGGGGGTGGGGGAGGATGAGACTGGGAGGAGAGAAGGCAGGAGGGAGCTTCAGCTAGGCTATAAACTGAATAACCAAATAAATTAGTGAGAGGGAAAAAAAAAACCTAAACCTCTTTTCTGTTGTAGGTCCTAGCCTTAGGGTAGAAGATTCCTGTGCTACTTGCTAATGCACATGGTAAATTAGTCATCACCATTTCTGGGTTTAGCAAATAGTGTCATGAAAATGGATCTACCCAGGATTGTCCTTCCTTATAATAGGAGATAAGGAAACAATAATCTTTCTCTCACTTCTAAGCATAAAGAACCTCTTAGCCCTTGAAAATGTCAGTGTTGTGATAAGTGCTGATAATCTCTAAGTTTTATTGCTATGTGTGGATGATACAAAGACCTCTAACCATTAGTCACTTATGGCATATGCATTCCAATTAAGATAATGATATCAAACCAATTGAACAATATAACTTCTGTTCTGTGGTATGTCTTTGGGTGCATATTTTCTTGAACTGTATCACAGAACAGCGAAGGAGAATTAAGACAACCCAAGGAAAAAAAAAAGAACAATAAATGCCTGTGAATGTTCTGATTATTCTAATTAATTGCAACATTTTTAATGACCCTCCTAGTAGGTAAATATGGGAAAGATTGCACAGAAGAATCGATGGCCACATATCAACCACCTGCTATTTTGCCATCATGAATAACATCACATTTGGCCCTGCAGGTGTTAGTGGAACTATGTGGCTGCCTTTGAAGAATCTTGTCATCCATCAGTTCCGTCATCAGATAAGTTGACTCTAGAAACACCTTCTAGTGTCTGATTTATTTATTTATTTATTTATTTATTTATTTATAGAATCATGGCATTAGCTGCTGAAATTTTATTTTTACCTGGAGCAGACTCTGAGACAAAGATGAGCTTGCCAGGCATTTATGAAGTTCTGTTGAGATTCTATGTGTAGATGGGACTGAAAAGAAAAGAAATTGGAAGTAGAAGATATCCTAATAAGCCATCTCTACAAAAAGGTTTTGCAGATTCCATGAATAGATTTGGAGCTTTCCACCAGAGTTTCCCAGATTAGTAAGTAGCAATGTCTTTCTGTCTTTGTGACAGGTGCAGGCTAACTTAGAAGAGGATGACCACTTGTCTGCAACTGAAATGATCCTCAAAGAAGGAGGAATGAAGGTGATCAGCTTCAAGAAGCATTGTTATATGGGAGAATAAGCCTTTCCTTTTGAAGGGCAAAATAGATTATATGTACCTCAGGACATTATTAACCACTTTATAAGGGGAGGAGAGGTTGTTTTTCTAACTTCTGTTCTGTAGTTTAACTAGGCTATCTTTGTATAAATATCATGTTGATGTACTTATTGTATCTATAAAGTGGTTCTTGGCATTTAGTAGAGTCTACTTTTATTTATCTTCATGAGCCCTGCCTTAGTGACTATTGAATTTATCTGCATTTGTTTTAAAATGGCTTTTCCTTTGAGGCAGGATGTCTGTTTATAGTCCAGGCAGTCTTGGAACTCACTGTGTAGACTCACCTGGCCTCAAAATTACAGAGATGCACATGCCTCAGCCTCCCAAATATTGAAATTAGAGGTGTAGATAGACCATTACACACTGTCATCAATTTTAATTTAAGATTAAAAATAGAACCTTTTGGGATTTTTGTTGTGGTTTAATAGGATCTATGCAAACTTTGAAGAAAATTTACCTTTTTTTTTTAAAAGTATTGTGCCTTCAAAGATTGTATCATCCAATAAGTGTACATCATGCCTTACTTAGTGTACAGGTTTTGGTAAATTTCATTATGGATATTTCATGTTTATTGATTATGATATGGTATTGTCATGATCATTTTTATGTTTGTTGTAATGTTACTATAAAGCAAATTATTTCTGCATATTGAACATTTATCCAGTACACTTGAGAAATTCATCACTTCATTATAATGGTAAGTTTTCATGTTTTCTGGTCATATGATTATTGTATTTGTGAATAATGGCTTTGTTTATCGTCATTATTTCTGATTACTATGTCCTTACCTTATTTTACAAATTATAGTGTCAGTAGTTCTGAGCAAACTATTGAAGGGTATGTTGAAAATAAATTTTTAAATTTCAATTAATTATTCCTGGCTTTAAGGGAATTTTTAGATATTTTCATAACTCTTAATTTTTTCTATTTTTTAAAATTCTCTCCATAACTCTTACAGGTTATTTTTATTTAGATTTATTCACTTTTATGTTAATATGTTTTTCTTCATTCCTAACATTTTGCAATTTTTATCACGAATAAATATTGCCATTGCTTAAAATCTTTTTCTAAGGCTTATCAAGTTAACCATGCCGTTTTCTTTTGCTCCCCTACCCTCCATTCATGTAATAAATTGCAGTGATGTCATTTTTGCAAATGTTAAACTAAGTTGCTATCGAAAGACCTCATCTGGTATTGGAATTTATACAAGTGTAAAGCATACTGAATTTCATTTATGCCCAAGAGTGGTCTGTAAGTTTCTTCATAATTTCCTTACTAGGACTTTAAGTCAGGATTTGAATATTAACCTGGTAAAAATAGGAGCCATGCTTGCTGTGGTGGCCATTCTTCCTTGTGAACTTGACTACATCTAGAATTAACTAAAACCCAAGCAGCTGGGTGCACCTGTGAGGAATTTTTTCTTAATTAAATCATTTAAAGTAGGGAGACCTACTTTTAATCAGGACCTTTTGAAGTGGGAAGATATGCCATTAATCCAGATCATTTGAGGTGGGAATGTACACCTTTAACCTGGGCTACATCTTCTGTTGGTAGCCCTTATAAAGGGAAAGACTAAGGAAGCTGACTCTCTCTCTCTCTCTCTCTCTCTCTCTCTCTCTCTCTCTCTCTCTCTCTCTCTCTCTCTCTCTCTCTCTGCTTGTTTTCATTCCTGCTAACAAGTTTCATGCCTTCACTGGAATCAGAACCTACTTTCCAGGATCCTGGAAACATTGAAGACCACCAGAGACATCCAGCAATTGCTGAATTCTTGGACCTTCTGTTGATATACAGCCATTGTTGGATTAGCTAGACCACAGCCTGTAAGCCACTGTAATAAATTTCCTTACACACACACAGGTACAGGTACACGCACACATATCACATATATTCTGTCATGTTTGTTCCTCTAAGACACTTCTTTTTCTGTTGCCTGACAGGATTATGTACAACTAGTGCTGGATTTTATTTATATTAATTCTTTGAATATTTATAAATATGTGCTAATAAGTATATATTGTGCATAGAATTTTCATTGTCAGAAGGGATTTGACTACAGCATTTTTTTTATTAAATTAAATAGATTGGCCTGTAGGCTATAAATAATTATTGAATATGCCTATATACCAAATTATGTATCCACTGCATATTAGGAACCCCTTTGACTTGAGTTTACAGTAAAGGAACAAGGTGGGAAATATGTGTTCTTGTAGTTCTTTGAAGGGCAGACAGACTTTCCAGCAATACAGCAATAAATCCAAATTTTCAGTTGCGATTAATTCTAAGTAGAAGTTTCTAGTTACATGGGAGTTGAAAATGGGAAGCTTTGATTTAATCTAGACATATTAGGATTGCTTTTTTTATGAGTAATTTGTAAATTATTATGTTTTCAACTTTAAGCCATTCTTTTTGACTTTAAAATGTACTCTTAATATAGTGGTTCTTTTCTGTGCTGCACTCCGACCTTGGACTGTGAATGTAATTATATCTCCAGTTCAGAACAAAATACCCTGATTACAAGAGAAACCTGCTTTTCTATGTGTCCTATAGTTGAGACACATGTTTTCATTATCTTGGCTGCCATTACTTCTCTCTACCACATGGTGTCTCTGTTGACAACTGGACAGCCATAGCCACTGAGCTTTGCACCTCCCAAGAAGGATGGCATTTTGCAGAGATTTCACAGTCTTGCTACTGGTCATTATGAACCATAGCTGTTGGCAGCCATGGCCCAGACTCTGCTAGTACTGTTTGAGAAATGTTCCCAACAGTGTCTAGTTAGATATTCTTGTGTTTCCCAAGACTCTGTGAGTCTTGGATATCTCTTCCTTGCAGTTTACTGTTTACCCATAGTAAGAGAGAAGTAGCTAAATATCTGGTTTCTAATACCAACTACACACAGAAGATACCTGTGGAGTGCATTTGCTACTAAAGACAATACTCTGTTCAGAAAGATCTAGGGACCTTCTTTCCAATTTCTAGAAAGACTGATTCTCTCAAAGAATACAAAGATGACTTTCTAGCATCTCCATCACAGAGCAAAGGAAGGAAGAATCAAAAACAAGTAAAAGGTTGTTTTATTGACCCTCTTTGTATTCTAGGTAGCATTGCCAAAGGGAAACCATTAATTGAGTCTAATATTAGAAAAATGCTCATGTATCCAATCACAGCCACCCGACTGTTGCTCAGGGCTTTACTCTGTATTGAAAATTAACATTCTTTAAACTTCCTCCAGGCCTCGATGATCTAACCTCTCATTGTTCTCATCCTTTCTCGATCAACTTCAGTTTGTCTATATCTTTTCAAAAGTTCACTGACCAAAAGTGCCACAGTATCCAAATAACTAGCTCGTGAATGCATAATGTAGCACACAGATTGCTTCCAAATGTTCCACACATTGTTTTACTTAATAAATTCCAGAATCAGAGTGTTGGAGTTTACTGTTAGCCTCAGGTCTTTCTTGTCTGTGTCCACAGTCACAACTTCCAGTATTTTTATTACCTTACTACATTTTATTTTGTTTCAGAATTCAGCATTTTTGCTAATGTCACTTTGATTCTTATTTGAACATTCCAGAAAAAAATGCCAAGATGCTAATATGCCCGATGCTCAACCCCTATATATGTGCTAGACTAATTATTCAGTAGTTTCCAAACTGACTTCTTTAATAACTACTGTGTAGTTTTCCAAATATATCATAACTCTCATGAAGAAAAGCATTATTAAGACAATATAGGTCACAATGTTCTTCTGATTCTCACAGTGTTCTTCTGATTCTGGAAAAAAGTAATTATGTTTTCTCCCACTTCAGTAAAAATGCAATAATTCTGTATAAGACAAAAACAGAAAAAAAAAATTCTACTTCTTCCTACAAGTCCTATAAGAACGACTCCATGATAAACACTTCTTCCTACAATATGTGATATGACAGCGCCATTGAAAGTACTGTTTCCATAGTGCCCTATGAGAATGCTCTACTGCTAAGTCATCCTCCTACAACTGTCTGTAAGAACAACTGCTTTGAAAACAGCCCTCCTACAATGTGCTACTACTAAAGAAAGCCTTTCCTTTTAGCTTACATGTCTTTAAGCAAGCAGATTGATCCAACATTCCTGAATATTCCTGACTGTTTCCTAAGCTTCAGTATGTAAATTTAATGCATATTACACTGTTTTAAAAATGAAATATGTTCTGTCGCTCATCTAAAAATCACAGAATCAAAAAAAAAAAAAAAAAAAAAAAAAAAAAAAAAACCACGAAGCGTAAATTCTATTGGAAGTCATTAAAAAAAATGTGGAGGTTAGGCCATTTTAAAGAGATCTGTCCAAAATTAACAACTAGTTAATCACTGTAAATTATATGGTCCATTTTTGTTCATACATTACTATCCCTATACTTCACACATCAATTTGACATGAAATTCTAATGATCACACAATTAATATACATGGATACATGGCTAATTACTGCTTTGTAGGTATGTTAGATTTTTAAATTTCAGTGAGTTCCAAATTAGCCCTTCAATAAAGGGCCTTGTGGAACTGGCATTGAAATTCAGCAAATTGTTTAGCTAGGATTTCCTGCCTACTAGCTTTCCATTATGCCCATCACAGGGAAGTGTCTACAGGGAGTCTAGGAAGTAGGACAGACTTTGGCCCAACCGTCTACTCTCCTCCGCCATCAACAGTGAGCAATGCAGTTGGTCTCATCATCCAGCCCTTTCCACTTTCTATTCTGCTCAGTGATATTTATGACATCCATAAAATATCCTGCCTTGAGGTCTGTTTGAATTTCTGGTTGTCCCCATCGCTTCCACTTGTTTGCAGCATTGGGGATTTTCACTAATTTCTGCTATTTCCTTTTATGATTCGACTCAGTGTTTTTCCACTATGTGGGACGCAATCCTACATTAATTCTTCCTATCTAAGACTGCTTGCTCATGCATACCAGGAGGAAAACTGAACATTTTTGTTCCTATGTTTTCAACTTTATACACTTAAATTCAATATTCCTTGATTTGTAAAACAGAGAATAATGTGCGAATGCTGAAATCAAGTTCTCTGAAAAATGGTCAATGCTGAGAGCTGAGAAGTTAGCTCAGAGCAGAACACTTGTCAAGCATTTAGGAGGCCTTTTACCTAATCCCCAACACTGAAGGGGGTAAAAAAAAAACTCTTGAAATAGTCTATTGTGAGAAAGCACACCTCTTATCATAAGTGGATTCTAGAGTCAGTGTGTGAAAGCTTGTGGGTGAGGGAGTAATGGAAGAGGAGAGAGAACAAGAGGGGGATTGGTGCTCATTATTCAAAAGAGAAAGCCTTCTTGCAACAAATGAATCAATTCCACCTGCAAAGTAGTACCTAATCAAATTGTTCTTAAAATTTTGTTACTATTTTATCAATATAATGCAAAAATATTGGTAAAATACTGTATTTGAAGAATTTATCTAGCAAAGGGAGAAATGAAGTAAAACTTAGTATCATTGGGTACTAAATTCATAGATAAGGTTAGGAAGTTCCAGTGTATTAGTGCACAGTAGGGTAGCAAATATACATTAAAAATAAATAAAAAACAAAGCAAAAAAGAAAAAGAAAAAGCCAACTCCTCCCTGATGCCCAACATCCTACCCATCCAATATTACATTCTTCCTCTTTTTTCTTTAAAATGTATTTTTATTTTGTTGTTGACTTTGTTTTGTGACATTGCATAATTTAAATAATAAGGGATTTGAGAATTTTGACCTTATACTCAACGATCATATAGGATTCCCACACAGATTCAATTTCTATTTTTATGTATCAATGATAAAATCGTTAAAAGAGAAAATACTTATACACACACATGCACATGCATACATACATACTTACTTGGCCATATGTTTTTATTATACTTATGGAAAACATATTTAATCCCTACTGAAATTATTTCTCATTTTTCATTTTCAACATTTATGAGTAAAATTTTATACTTTACATTTAAATGTGAGTACATACTGAAAACTACATCAGCAAATCAGGTCTTAGTACACTTGGGAGAAACATTTAGACCCTAAGATGTTAATTTCTTTCCTATAGAATAGTTTTGCAATCCAAAAAATTATAATATCATCTAGCCATATTTTAGTTTATAGAAATATAAGATTATTTAAATGCTGGCTTAAGCTCATAAGTAATGAGCAAATTACATATTATTTAATGTGCTTTCTACAGTGCTTCTAATTTGTAAGGATCTGGAAGTACTTAATAAGTAGAGAGAAATTGAGCACCAAATAAACAAAAACATTTTCTATTCATTTGTAAATAAAGCAAATACAAATATTCAACAAATACTTTTATGCAAAATAATTATCATGACATGAATATATGAAGCCATAAAGATACAGAAAAATAGTTTGGTTTTTGAGAAGCAAGTGTCTATAGTCAAACTTTTTCTTACGATCTTAAGTTAGACTTTTTATTATTTATTTTTATTTGGGTCAATGGTTCTTAACCTTCCTAATGATGAGACAATTTAATAGCATTCTTCACACTGTTGTGACCCGAAAACTACATAATTATTTTTGTCACTACTTCATGGCTATAATTTTGATACAGTTATAGGTCATAATGTAATAAGTTTTGGAGATAGAAGTTTGCCAAAGAGTTGCAACCCAAGGGCTGAGAACCACTGATCTAAATGGAGTCTTGTGATTTCTGTGAAACTCCCACTACAAAGTTTCTTTAGAGAAAAGTTTTGTTTAGAACTCACTATCAGTTTTACACGTTCACTTTCTGTGACTAACACACCTGGAAAATGATTTATGCATTTATTTTTAAGTGATAATTCAAATCGTTAACACTACATGCAATTATCAATACAAGAATTATAATTTGACTTTGGCCATTAACTGTGAGCTTAACTTGATTATCAAGAAAATGCAGGTAGATATTTTACCCTGAAATTATTTTGCATTGGTATCAAAAGTAGAAGAAAACTGTTTGGATTATTTTCATTGTTATATGGGAAATCTTATTATTTTATTAATAACATGTATTATCATTAAAATACTCTATCTGTAGACTTATTGTGCAGGGTTCTTGGCCAGAATGAAAAGTACTAGTACTGGACAGTAAGGCAATGTTGAGGGGTGGAATGGTTGCTAACTGGGGATAAAAAAGGGGCTTAAAATTGCTTTCCAGACTCCTCATCCCACAACAACAATAAAGGAAAATATAAAAACTCCACTGTCACCAATATTCTCCAAATACTTCAGGCTTTAGGAATGTGGGTGTCAGATACCTGCTATTTTTTTGGGAATGTCAGAGCTCCAGATAGTTCAGAATGTCCTGCAGTCCCCTGGGAAATCTTCTTACCAACAGATCCTTGTTCTGTCTCATTCTTAATCACATTCCTTAAAGATCTTTAAGAAGAACTAAGTATTGCGTTTGGTACTTTCATTGTCTCTGTGACCAAATGCTTAAGACAGACGACTTAAAAGGGGAAATATTTATTTTGGTTCATGATTCAAGAGGATATCCACCCATCATGACTGAGAAAATATGCTTAAGTCCATGGGGTATGAACATATGGCAAAGGAGTGACTGTGTGGCCAGAACAGCAAAGGGCAATTGAGGCATTCATATGCCAAAGCTCTTCCTTAGTGACCTGTTTCTACCAAGGAAGTCTCACCCACCTCCTGCAGCTTTCAGCCCCTCCTAAAATGGCTCTGCAGTTCACTCCTGAATAAGAAGTGCTATCAGGTCTTTTAGAATAAAGGAACTCAGGTGGAGGAATGATTTCTACACACTTCTTTTACTTTCCTGCTCAGCCTTTGTATAAGTACAGTTTTTGAAATGGTTCGGTGTCTGACAACCAGCTTCCTATTGGTTTGGCCTCAGGACTTGGGGAGATAGTGTCTACATATTTTTGCGAGGTACAGCTTCTGCCTAGGGCTTACGTTCAGTCACGTCTATGTGCACAGAAGGGACTTGGGGCATGGCCAATGCCTTGTGGTAGCAACGTGAAGATCATGTATATTTATGGCAGTGGGAGGGTTCTGAATTCATGAGATCCCAGGAAACTCCTTCCATCTTGTTGTAATTCCCGGGGCTATCAATCGACCTCAATTGGGAACCAGGACTCCAAACTCCATCATCAGCCTATGGGATGTATCAGACCCAAGTCATTGTGAATATATATTTGGAAAAGCACCTCAAGTAAGCACTGATGTTTGAAGGAGACATGCTTTAGATAAAACATTAAATTCTCAGTGGTGAAATCTTAGTCTACTTGACTATTTGAGCCAATGGAGCAATTTAGACTCATGCATGTGCCAACATCTTGAGGTTGGTCTCTGAGAATATTATCAAAACAAAGCAAGCAGAAAGGCCTCCATAAGAGCTAGTGAGTGAGGGTCTGTGAACTTAGAACACTGAAAAGAAAGTATCACTTTGAACAAGTTCTTGATTATTTAGGTTTGCAAACTGTAATCCTGGAAAGGGAGCAGAGCCAGAAGAAAAATAAAATTAATCTCACTTCAGAGAAAGACATGGACCGTAGTCCTCATTAGAAAATAATATGATTGTTTTTTTCTTTAGCCAGAAAAAACGTATATATTTTTTTAAACTGTTAAAGATGGAACCTTGGCATGATGTTGTAAAACTTGAGCCAGATTATCTTATTTTATTTGGATCCCTGTTCATCTCAAGAGTTGGAATTCAGGGCCAGCCCCTGTATGGAACTTTCTAATTATTTTCAAAGACTTGACTAAACCCTCTAGATCTTTAAAAATAACTACTTATCTCATAAGCTCGACTCTTTGTAAAAATAATTGCCATTTCCCTTCCAAAAAAATAAATATATAGAATTAATTGAGTTCTAATCACCTACCTAAGAATATTGAGTATTAATTTTGCTATTTGACTGTTATGTACATGACTATATATGTTAATAATGTTAACTATATATGTTAATATGTTAATTGTCATGGAAATTTGCTATTCATGAAATAAGTCTTGAAATATATAACAGTCAAGGGATATCTACTGGATTCAAATATTTCCACAATAAGTTGCTTTGCAACTTAAAGACTAAATTGTTGTTTTATGATTTTATAATAGTCAAATATATTTGGGTTGATATATAGAAAATAATTATGAAATATTTATTGTTTGCCTCTGTTTATCTCATTACATCCTGTTAGAAATGTAAATATATGTTTCTACCCATCCACAGTTATATTTTTGTTGTTGGGATCAGTCTTTTCATGTTCAACCAAGTATCTTCACCATCCAAAGTGGAACCTTATAAGGAGAAGCTCTTTGTTTCTGATTTTCTCCAGTGTTTTCGCTAGTTTTCAAAGCTCCTGAAAGAAAAAGTGTGGTTTTAGAATATAAAATTCACAACAAATAGCTAAGCTATTTTGTTGTACAAGACAATTTGAAAAATCATAAATAAATAATTCTCATGAGAATAAATTTATAAACACTTGTCCTACCGTAAAAAGAAAAACAATGATTGAAAAGGAACCTGACCTTAGGAATGTAAAATGGAAATTTTAACATTGTGTATAATGACAGGGAGGTTACTTAAGAGCCGACTGTACATAACAGCAGATACCCCTGTGGTGGATCCTTGCATTACAGCCCAGGCGTCCTATGAGAGGAACAGATTATGAAAGTCTGGTTTGGAAGCCACCCATCTGTTTGTCATATAAACTTGGTATAATGTTGTCATGACTGGCCTGTGGACTACATTTGAGCCACAAGGCTTCAGGATTATGTGATGTGATGTGGTACACCTTCTGCAAGAACGGAACTCCCACAGGTGTGCTTTAGAATGTGACTAAACACAAAGCAGAGACACCTGCTGAGCCCTAAGAGATTTTTAATGGGACTGAATTTTTATTGATTTCAAATGAGTTGAATATAAATTGCTGCATATGTTCAATGGTAATATTGACTGAACATGACTTCCCAAGAGTGCCTGCAAGATGTCTTCTCATTCTAGAGGCATCTAATGTAAAGTCTAAGGACTTAAACAAGAACTTAAGAAATTGCATTAATATCTCTACACAATCAGTTTTTTTTCTAGTAGATATGCCTTCTTAATTTAAAAAACATGAATGGATGTTTTAAAGTAAGCAGAATCATATATATAATTCCCAAGGTATTCCTGACAGAATAAAAACTTCATTCCCACAGGAATACTGCGGGAGCCAGAAATTTACCAATTTCCAAAAGAAAATGTTCTCCTGGGGGGACATAAAATGCTATAGTTTGTGGCCCACCAAAGTTCATTATTCTTCAATATACATTTTCTATCAGAAAGATTTTGTATTGTTTAATTTTTTTCTCTTTATATAATGTAAACAGTAAGGTAAGTATCAGGGAAAATTGTATTCAAATATAAATCTAATATTTTCCATGGCCGCTCCCAAACCACAGAGCAGTTCCTTTTCATTTGCTCAGAAAGACTGTGACCATGACTGTAGTATGAACATCTGCCTTTTAAGGGTTTCGTTTCCCTAAGAAAGCTTGCCAGTAGGTCTTCAGTCTGCCTTTGAAAAAAACTAAAGTTTACCTGGAGCAGGGTAGTGTGGAATCAGCATGGGCACACTGTAACTGTCATACATACAGGCATCAGTTGCATTTTTTGGTTGTTAAACATACATGAGGAGCATTGGTGCTGTCACAAAGTCTTCATGAAGCTCACATTGCCTGGAACATGGAACCTATGGACTTCTGTGTAAGCCCTTGTGCTGGACATATGAAAGCTGAACTGCTGGGCTTCGAGAACACCTACAACTGGAAGTCAGTGCGTGGTATGGAAAGGAACCAGAGCTGCCCTGCGTCTCCATGGGGATGATGCTGTTGCCCCACCCACTAGGTTTAAGGAGTCTCTTAAATGACAGCATATTCCTAACTGTGGCCTTTAATAGGACGTTTTAATTGGTTTTACTATGAATAAGGAACACAATAATGCAATCATAAGACTCAGAGAAAGTGTAATTTATCCTGCCCAGATCACTCTCATGGTGTTCTACACAATATCAAACACTAACATGACTCGGACATGTGTTAGGAAGTGTTTCACAATAAGATGTCTAGAAAGAGGCATTTCATAGTTTTTCACTTTTTGCTGTTTTCAGGAGATAGTCCTTTACAGATGTGCCTTACATGTGCATCTATGACCTGAGAATGGACTTGGGAAGAGGTGAATGAACTTGTGTAATCTTACTGCAATTTCACTGTGCAAATACAAAAGAAATGAGTTACCTTAAAATAGATAGTAAATTGAAGGGGGATAATGAAAAGAGGAGGGCTTGAATTAGTTCTATCTTTTTATTTGTTTGTGGTGTGTGTGTGTCTGTGTGTGTCTGTGTGTGTATGTCTGTGTGTGTGTCTGTGTGTATGTGTCTGTGTGTATGTGTCTGTGTGTGTATGTCTGTGTGTGTGTCTGTGTGTACGTGTCTGTGTGTATGTATCTGTGAGTGTATGTCTGTGTGTGTGTCTGTGTGTATGTGTCTGTGTGTATGTGTCTGTGTGTGTATGTCTGTGTGTGTGTCTGTGTGTATTGTGTATATGAGATATTTTTGCTCTGCACTAATGCTTGCCATGTTCACCAAGCCAGCTGCACCATGAGTTTCATAAGCTTCAGTTTCATGTTAGGAATATTTGGTTAAAAATATGCTTTGTGTGTGTCTTAGTCGGGGTTTCTATTCCTGCACAAAATAAAAACATCATGACCAAGAAGCAAGTTCGAGAGGAAAGGGTTTATTCAGCTTACACTTCCACATTGCTGGTCATCACCAGCGGAAGTCAGGACTGGAACTCAAGTAAGTCAGGAAGGAGGAGCTGATGCAGAGGCCATGGAGGGATGTTACTTACTGGCTTGCTTCCCCTGGCTTGCTCATCTTGCTTTCTTATAGAACCCAGGTGTACCAGTCCATGGATGGCACCACCCACAATTGGCTGGGCCCTCCCCCCTTGATCACTAGATGAGAAAATGCCTTACAGCTGGACCTCATGGAGGCATTTCCTCAACTGAGGCTCCTCTCTCTGTGATACCTCCATCTGTGTTAAGTTGACACAAAACCAGCCAGTACAGTGTGAGTTCAGGAAATTCAAACTCAGGCCTTCACAGTTGAGCAAATGCTTTATTAATTGCGTTTTACAATGTAGTTTTTAATAGATAGATGTGTTAGGCAGCTGGCTTATAAAATGCTCCCTAAAATATAGCCATCACCTCCCAGGAAGCAGGCAGCACTGACACACAGCAAACTGCACCTTCATGGCAACCCAGACTTTGAGCATGGAATAGGCTGCATCGAGATATCTGCAGGTTCCCTCTCTTTTTACGATGTGTTGGTGTATTACTGTAAAAGGATACTAGTGATATTTATAAGTTATTAATCAACAAATTACTAGATTTTCCTCATGAATATAAACAGGTTCTCTTAATATCTTATTATCGTAGTGGGAAGATGAAAATAATAGACTCTTACATCCTCCTCTTTTACCTTGTACTTCAGTTCATTTACTACACCTGTGATTGTTCCTCTTCTCAGAGTAGCATCTTTCCAACGCAGGCCAGGCCAGCACAAAGCTTTCCTCTTGCCCATTCTTCCTGGTAGCTGGAATTCCAGCTTGACTTCCAGTCTTTATCTTATAGTTCAATACATATTTTTTCAGTATTCCCCATTTATAAAGAAATGTTCCTTATTGACTTAAAAATGAAAATCACAAATTATTTTGTCAACTGGGTCAGGTTAGTGAACAATTTATATTAATTTCTCTCTCATTAAAAAGCTTTGAGGACCATAAAATTTAGGTCAAGAAGATTTTGGTCACCTACTGGTACAGAAAAAGGCAGAAACTCTTTATTTCGTGTATTGAAAATAGGTTTGTTTGTTTTCCATACAATATAATTTAATTACAATATTTCTTCCCCCAACTCCTTCAAGATCTTACCCACCTCCTCTTCTATTGGAATTTAATCCCTTTATATCTCTTATTAGAATAATAATAATAAAACACTATAAAACAAAACCAAGCTAGACTAAGGCAAAACAAAGAAAAAGAGCTGAATCTAAAATCCAGAAGCCTCAATGTATACACAGCAGACCTGTAAGGTTCAAATAAAAGCAGTGACAAAATGTAATGAGATGCCTCCAAGGATGCCACTGACTTTCCTGTGTATTCCCCATATCTGCTGCTAGACATAAGATCTGGTCTTAGCAGTTGTTTGTATCCTGGGTGAGGTTCTATTAAAAGAGACTGCAAGTGATTGTTGATGATTAGAGATAGCTTCTGAATTAGGTATGGGGGCATAAGTCTACTTCTCCTCTCAGCTCTGGGATCACCATCTAATACAGATCCAAGAAGGCCTGTGTAGGCTGCTAAGTCTTTGTGAGTTCATTTGAGTGTTGGCCCTGCTGTGTTTAGAAGACCTCCTTCCCTCCATCCCCTCTGGCTCTTACAATCATGGTTCCTCCTCTTCTGCAGGGTTCCCTGAGCCAAGAGAAGGATTTAATCCATTAGAGATTATGAGGTTTCAAGGTTTTCCACCCTTTGCCCAGTATCCAGATGTGAGCCTGAGCGTGTGCTCCCATCTAATGCAGAGGCACTTTTCATCTAGGAATTGGGAGATAACAGTAAGAAATGGTGATGGACTAGGAGTTGGGAAATCTGACAGGGACCATGGCAGGGCAGAAAGCTTGACCTGCCACCATGAGCTATGTAGACTCCTGGGTATAGAGGGAAGAGAAGGAGAGGCCACAGAAGGTGGTCTGTGACAAAGCTGAGGGTTAGCCTGGGGCATTGGAATGTATAGATTGCCTATATGATTACCTGTCAGGAGCAGTCAGCAGGTTCCCTGGCAGTGCCTGTGTGAGTTGAATATGGGCTGTAGGGAAAGATCTGCCTGATCCACTGAGTATGTGCGGTAGAGAGAAAGACATGGAGCAGTTGTGTTTTCTTTCTGATTCCCTCACACCATATATCTCTATTATATATATGGTCCATTGATCAAGGTTTGTATATCTCGTTCTCTCTGTTAGGAGTAATGAAGGCAGTTCAATACAAAAGACTAACAAGTAACAACTAGGTTCACAGAGTGTATTTCTAAAAATTATTTTTTTAACTCAACATGGAATGTTAAAAATAATGTATAGGATATTAATGAAGGCTGTGAAGAGAGAAGTTGAGCAACAGCTATCTCTTTCCAAGTCTAAAAAATATATTTCAATAAGTTTATGGAGTTTCTCTAGGCCTTGGGCATTTCTCATTAAAAGCTTTATACTTCTGAATTTTATTATAACCTGGATCCTTTTATGTCTTGTTCTGTTCTGTTTTGTTTTGTTTTGTTTTGTTTTGTTTTGTTTTGTTTCTGGAGCTGAGACTAAAACCCAGTACCCAGTGCTGGCTAGGGAAGTGCTCTACCACTGTGTAAATTTCAGTTCCCACCCCAGGTCTTTTTATAATGTCCTGTCTCCAACTCAGACCTTCCTGGAAGATTCACGGAATATATATCTTTATTTATAAGCAGATTATATTCAGGCTTATCAGATTTCTTTTCTTTTTCTTTTTTTCTTTTCCCATTCACATGCCTCTAACTATAGGACTGACTTCATTTTAATGCTTTCAATTTATAAAGTACTAAATTTACATAATTATTAAAGGGATTAAGAACTTGTAGATAAAGAAATGATTCAGTGGTTAATAATGTTTGCTGCTCTTCCGGAGAATCCATGTCAGATAACTTACAACTGCCTACACTACCTTTAGAATATATGACCTCCCATTCTGGCTTACAACTGCCTACACTACCTTTAGAATATGTGACCTCCAATTCTGGCTTTTCTGGGTACTTGTACTCACATTCATGTACTTTAAACACACATAAATACATATAATTTTAGAGAAATAAACTCTTTTAAAAAGAAGTCCTCTTCAGTGTCAACAATGACTTCTAAAAAGAGTAAGAACTTAGAATGGGTAAGACATTTGTAATATTAAAACTAAAATTCTTTTAAATGTCTGTATTCTTATACAATATGCATTCTTAATATTTTTATAATGTTTGACAGCACAACATTTTGATCTCCCTCTTTTCATTTCTCATAAAAAAAAAGAACCCTCCGAAGAAGGGCCAGTCTGCTGCTGATGGAATCATTGAAGTTTCCGAGCACATTTCAGCAGTTTGGGTTTGTTTTCTGACCTAGATATCTTGTTATACCTTTCTGCTCTCATAATCCATCTTATATTTCTAGACTACCTACCAGAGATCTGCAGCCTTTGTCATTAATTCCTTGACCTCTTCCAGTTCCTGCTTGTGATATGAAATTGCTGAGAGCTATGGGGAACAAAGGCATTGTTCAAACTGGAAATGCCTGTGGCCAAGAAAAGCAGTGAATTCTTTGGTGCCATTCCTCTCTTCAGTTTCTGTAAACCCAACAGGAGTATTCGAGGATCTTATTAAACAAAGAAAAATGCAATTAATGAGCCAACAAAAATGATCGGCACCAAAGACTGGTTGTACTTGGAAAACAAGCAAAGGAGTGAATTTGGTCAACGTGAGTGCATTTCGTGGTTATGTTAAAGGATGTCTCCTATGAACCTTTGAGATAAACAAAGCTGTGTCAAGAGCTGGTGCACAGTCCCTTCTTCTGAGGAATGAATCGGACATGATCCTAGGAAATATATCTTCAGTTATCATGAAGGATTTGCTCTAATCTGAATCACTATAAGCATTAAGCCATTTGACTGGGCTTTGAGGGGCTCCTGCAACACATGTAAGTCATTGATACTCACTGTTATAATTATGCATACAAGTAAAGATTCTGAGTAGCAGTAAAAAAGAAACATATTAAAAACACTCATTCGAAGTTCAACACTGTATGCTTGGACTAAGTATTTACTAAGTATATACTAAGTAAGTACTAAGTACAACCCACAGTGAGGGAAGGGGTGGAGTACATTGTTTGAGACATTAGCAAGAATTTTCCAAAGATTCTAAACTGGGAAATAGAATTATCAGCTGAAGGAAAGAATACAGCAGAAGAAAAAAATTGTTGAATATGCCTGATTACCTTGTATGTCTTATTTGATAGAAACTTGTTTTGAGTGGATAACTTCAGTCCTGCCTGCAGCCTAGTGTTTAGACTTCAGAATATGGGTCTGAGTGGTTATTAGGAGCTCCTAAAATGTTATTCCTAAATTAGTTGTCATCTTCAAATTGAACTCTAGACATTTTGGGACTATGGCCTACATTGACCAAATAAATGCGTGCCCCTATTCTGTTCTTTGCTTGACACAATGCTGCTGAGGGGAAGAGAAGTGAAAAAGTAGGCAACCTGGAAATCAATGCTCTTAGCCAGAATCAAGGGACACAGAATTCTAATGCCAGTCTTTCTGTGTCCTGAATCTGGGGGTAAGAGATGGAACCATTGAGCAGATCAGTTTTCTACTTCATTGGATAAAGATGTTGAAATCCTAAACAGCCAATAATTAGGAAGGAATGCATGACAAACCTGTCATTATATATGTGCCAAATTGGTCTAATTTTTCTTTAATGTGCCCTAAAACCTACCAGAGAATGAACATCCGAAGGAAAAAAACCACTGGCCCCCACTCACTGGCAGTTTTGAGAGAGGAGATCTTGCATGGCTGTCATATATGGTCCACAGATTGTACTGCAATATAACTGAGCTGGTTTGGCTCTGTTGTATGGTGAAGCTAACTCATCTGAAGCATAGCTTAGCTCTCTATGCCGAGAGTTAATCTAGAAATCAGATGTTAAATGAATAAAATTGGATACTTAATTCAGTCTTGGCTAATGCTTAACAAATACATGAAACATTGTGAGGGAGAAAAAACAGGCATATTGGCCTCGTTATTTAAATCTCTGTGCTTTTGACATTGTAGACTACCATGGCTTGGCATTTTAAACAAATGAAAAAGACAAATGGTGAAGCAATTTTTCACTTACAGTGCATTCCTGAGCAAAGCACTTATGTAATTTTAGGTATTCTGAAATATGATAGAAAATATAGGGAAATTATGTGTTTTAATAAATCAAAATCTAAGTCTTTTTCCACATTATGAGGTGTTTGTGTGTGTGTGTGTGTGTGTGTGTGTGTGTGTGTGTGTGTGTGTGTTTGTTTGTTTGTTTACAATCAGATAGCAAATAGAAAGATACAGAGTAATGACTGAAAGAGGGACAAGGCATAATTTCTATTTTCTGCCTTATGTTGCTTTCAGAAACAGAGGAGGGGCAATAGGGGCAGTAGTGAATACTGAGTATTTCTGACTGTGGCAAATATTTTTTGCAGCATGAATCTCATTAGTACACACTTGACTTTCTCTCCTGAGAAAGAAGTTATTGTTGTAGTTGACAGCAATAACCAGAGTTGTGAGATCTGGTGCAGATAGTTGGTATCATATTCCAGATTCCTGCTATTGGCAGGGTTCTCTAAAGGAAAGACCTGTGACCAAGAGATGACTTAGAAATAAAAATTAATTGTTTTACTTTATTTATTATTCAATGTTAGCTAATTATATTAGAAATTTATAGTAGTCTTTTGAAATAGAGACTGATGAATTACAGGCCGATCATTGGCCATTCCAAATAATTTTTACTTTGAGAATATATTGTATACTATTAACTTCAAAAATATTTCAAAATGAGGGATCTCAAAATGTCAATTTTATTTATTGAATGTGTGTTGCAAGTTTTAAGTGGGGTTCATTCTTAGATTGAATTATTTGGTGTTAAATTTGTGCTCCTTTTCTTTCAGAATTTTAGAATCTAGACTATGTTATTACACTCTTCTCTAATTTGTTAAATTTACCATTATCTAGTTCATATCAAATATGTCAAAGAATGGCATGTGCAAGTAGACAATTCCAACCTTCCATTGAATTCAGCCCATTATTCAGACAGAACTGTAGTAGTTCTTGTTCCAAGCCCTTCCCAAAAAAAATATATATCTTGCCTCCTGCCATCTTAAACAACTCCTTTCTACATCTTGCATGTGCTCCTGTTCATTGCTTTTCTTATAAAAGTAAAATTTGCTAATACATATATCTATATATAATTAATATACATTTATTACTTGGTAAATGTGACTTTTAAAAATATATTTCTAAGATAAAGTGGGGTAGAACAAGTTGAAGCTTGTAAATGTAATTTTTAGATGCCTGATATAGTTGTCATCTCTGAAGCTTACTTTCTTAGTCTGCTAAACTAGGCCTGGTCCTGGAAGCTTCTCTAGCCTCTGTACAATCATAAAATATTTTCAGCCTCTGAGACTTACTGCAAAATGAGCTCACCCTTTCTAGATCTTTCTGAACTCTGTGTAGCTGATTAAGCTCAACTTTTCTCATTCAAACTCCTTTCCCAGCTGACTGATTTACCCTACTTTCTCTTAGCTTCTAACTAAATTGCTCTGCTTTGCCTCAAACTAACTCTGAAAATATGGCCTAATCTTCTGGCTCCTTCTTATTCTCAGGCTTCAGCTACCTCTGCTGACCTGAGCTGAACTGCATGAATTCACTATGAACTCAGATCTACAGCACTGCATTAACTACACTGATGCCCAAATTACTGAACAGAACAGAACTGAACAAAACTCAAAATATTCATTGGTCTGTCTCCTAAGTACTACACTTAAATGTGTGTACCACCATGCCTGCACCTATGCTTTACTTCATCTAAATCTTGCTATACACCAGACTGGACTTGAACTCAGAGATCTGCTTGCCTCTATCTATAGAATTAAAGGTATGTCTGTGTTCCAGATGTATCACGCAGAACTAGAAAGTCTTTGGATGGGATCCCTTACCAGGGCAGCTAGGCTGCTAGATTAAAATTTCCCTGTGAAGGCCAAGCTGGTTTATGTCTTGAGTTCTAGGACACCCTTACACAGTAAGAAAATAAAACACAAACTGAGAAGAAGAAACATCTGAGGATAACCATCAGCTTTACAGCCAGACACTAGAAAAATGTGAAGGTGTCCTTGCCTTACACACCTTTGTGAATTTACCTTGAAGTTATAAGAGAGCATCTATCAGGATGAATAAAGACTGAGCATTAATAGAGATGTTCACTTATAATTAAGCACAGCTACTGCTTGAAAGAACTTTAGTTTGTGAGCCTACATGTGGTAAATCAGTATTATTTAGGGTTAGTGTAATAAAATAATGAGGAATACAAATGCAAATATATTTTGACTCTTCCCAATGGAACCTCATCCCCACTCCACATTGGATATTTATTTATACAGTGAGATCAACTGAGTTAAGGTTAAGGAACTAAATCGAAAGCTACCAGACCTACTTCGTGAGCCTCAGGCCAGTGGAAGATTTATAAGAGTATGGAGAAAAATAACACCAGAGGTTGTCCTTCAGTTTCTTCTTCTACTTCTTCTTTTATTTCTTTTTCTTTTTTTGCTCTTCTTCTTTTTCTTCTTCTCTTCCCCCTCCTCCCCCTCCTCCTCCCCCTCCTCCTCTGCCTTCTTGTTCTTCTTGTTCTTCTTGTTCTTCTTCTTGTTCTTCTTCTTGTTGTTGTTGTTGTTCTTCTTCTTCTTCTTGTTCTTGTTCTTCTTCCTCTTCCTCTTCCTCTTCCTCTTCCTCTTCCTCTTCCTCTTCCTCTTCCTCTTCCTCTTCCTCTTCCTCTTCCTCTTCCTCTTCTTCTTCTTCTTCTTCTTCTTCTTCTTCTTCTTCTTCTTCTTCTTCTTCTTCTTCTTCTTCTTCTTCTCCTTCTCCCCCACCACACACACACAAACTCAAAGCTGAAATTTAAATAAGTTGAAGTATTAGATCAAATGCACAATGCTGATGGTGATTCCAAGATTTGAATATATGCATTCTCTCCTTTTCTGTTACTAAAATAAATAATTAAATAATAATTAGTCAGAGATTAGGCTCTTAAGTAGGCCTCCTCCTTGCTGTCCAGAAAGCTTAAGGAGGTTCTTTAATTACCATAAGTTACCTGATTTTATTTAAAAATTTTAGTCCTATCAATTATAAAGGAACCACTAGATTCTGAGACACACTTTCCTTGAACATTTGTGCCTATTCCTACTTGACCATGTAAGGGACAGAATGACATTGAAAAAGCCAACAGGACATGGGCCTCTACTAGTGTTGATGGCTGCCCTGAACTTAAGGTTTGTTTGTATAATAATGTGCATATTTTCTTTTTATTCCTCTTTAGGATGTCCCCTTTACAAAGGTTCATGACTCCATAATAATCAGAGACAACATGATTCCCACAGGTGAGAGTTTGTCTAATGTCTCAGCAAAATGGTAAAATGCTTGACCTTCAAGACAGCTTTTAAGGCTATGAAAAAAAGTGATAAAAACACAAGTTAAAAAATACATAATTTATCAAATCTAAAAATATAAGAATGTAATATGAATTATATGAGGAGCCTCACAGATCTAATGGAACAGACGCAGCTACCCTATGAGCCAGCCTGTCAAAACTATAGTAAAGAAATAGATGAAGAGATTTAGGGTGTAGTGATCTTAGATGTGACCATAGTAGCCCTTATAAATGATAGCATGGGCTTGCTTATGGGCTCAGAGGTTCAGTACATAATTATCAAGTCAGGAAGCATGGCCGTGAAGCAAGCATGGTACAGTATAGATTTTCATTCAAAAAAAATGAAAATAAAAAGCCAGGTGCAGACTGTACTCAGGCAGATAGGCAGAGGGTTTCAAAGGGAACCCCCTCAGTGATACATTTTCACCAACAAGACCACATAGTGCCACTCCTTGGGCCAAGCATGTTCAAGCCACCATGTCTATTAGAGTTGTTGGAGTAATGGACATCTGCAATTCCTGGAGGATTTTAATCTCCATATGTAGCTCTTTATAGTACATTTTACCAAATCTGCTGCAGTAAAGCGGGTCAAGTATGGTATTTGTCCTGCCATCTCTTGCCATCCTGAAGCCCAAGTGAGTAGCTTTCTGTCTAGAATATGATGCTCATGTCAGGGGGCAAAAGCACTAAGAAATTCCATTAAGGTACAAGGAATCTGATGCTCACAAAACCTCATCCAGACTAATACAGCATTATTTCCCTGCCTATTTACTGACAAAATGAAGCTATGCATCCCCAACAAACATAGTGAATACAGAATATATTCTCCATAAGCTAGGGAGACAACGGGAAGAGTGAATATTTCTTGAGTGACTGCACATTTTTTCCTGCAATTTTCCTTTTGCTCATAACTACTTGTTTTTTGTTTTGTTTTGTTTTGTTTTGTTTTGTTTTTGTTTTTACACATTCAAAATTCTCTTTACCCTTTCTCCAAGGAGGACATTACAAAGTACCACCAGAAGCTGAGTGCTGGGCTCAGGGCAATCTTCCTTCCCATAAGGTATAATGAAGAATGCATTTAACTTCTGTGAAGAAAAAATGTTCATTCATATCACATTCTCAAATACAGTCATAGGACAAAACACATGGAACTGCATTTAACCCTCAACCTGAACAGGGTAAGTTTAAGGTGTATGCAAGCCTGTTACCCCAACACATGAAAAGCTAAATCAGAGGCCGACCTGGCCTATGTAGTAAGTTTTAGATTAGTTTCAGAACTGTCTCAAAGAAAGAGGGGGAGCAAGGCAGAGGATGAAGCTATGCCAGGCACTCTCAGCTCCTATTTTATTTCTTTACTTTGAAACAAGGTTCCACTAAGCTGCCAAGGCGGGCCTCAAACTTGTGACTCACAAGTTTCAAATAGCTGAGATTAGGCATAGAGGCATGCTCCACCAGGTTCTGCTGGAGGGTTGTTATTGAAGGAGAAATTTTTTCCCCTCCAAATTTTACTCCTTGGAATATTTCCACCACCTCTTCATCATACTTGAAAGCACCTTTGTCCTGACTCCTATATATTTCCCTGGTTATATCTTAAGCTGTTGATATTGGAAGTATGAGGGATGGCTGAAGTGCTTTCTAGACCTTTCTCTTGCTCATACAGCTGGCGACACACATGTTGATTTACATTTTGCAGAAACGGTCTCTTGACTACTGACTGCTTACTTAGCTTTGAGATTTGTTTTTGTTTTGTTTTCTAGAAACCCGGTCATGCCAAATTCTTTTTGAGTTATGTTTCTTTAGACTTAATCATCAATGTTGTGACAATTCCCAGGGACCCAGGGCCTGCTCACTTATTCTCAGTCTTTTTATCCAACTAAAAGAAAAGAAAACACCAAACACAATACACTAAAAATTGATTTGGTTTATCTCTGAAGTTATGTCACGATTGTTATCAACACTTATGGCCCAAGAACCTTCTCACTCATCAAATTTCTGACTAAAGAGATACAAAAACCTTCCTTTATGATCCTACACACTTCCCAAGACTCCATATTTCTTATTCCACTTGGGAGCAATGGAGATCTTTCCTGAACTTGTTCATTCTGTACCATCTTTACATATCTAGTAAATGACAACAAACTCCAAATACCAAATAGAGTGAGTTCCAAAATACTCACGAATCAATTAAGTTACCCATATATTTCCTCTGTATGTAACATGGCTTGTTGTGTTGTTGTTACTGGTACACACAAAGCAGCCAATTTCAGTCATTTCTTTGCTTATAGTTGTGAAAATGTTTTCTTCTATGATTCAATATCTGTCTAGCTTATCTTAGTAGCTTTAATGATATTATTGTTTTTACAAGTGAAGAGATCAAATTGTTCAATCTTCATGACATACTTTTTTAGTACCAGCAGCTCGATCACATTGACAGCTGTACAATGCAGCTGCGCAGGCTGTGCCTTTGAGTCAAGTGTGCCTTACTGGCTGGTGGATATGGGTAAGTAATGTCACTTAAACTGCACTGTTGTCAAAGTGTTATTTTTACCCACATGCCATTGGTCAGATAGAGTTAAGTTGATGCATCCTGACACCATTGAAGCAGAATGATTATTTCTCTCAGTGATAGAATATAGTAGATTTTGAACAATAATAATTGATGATTTGGGCTAAGCTGCTATTGGCACACACGCTGTTATGATGTGGATGACTAAAGAAAACTGAGTTATAGAAGAATTATCTACTAGCAAACCTCTGTCTCTCTGGTGTTTTTAGGATAATTTGTTAACAATGTCTTAGTTATTACCCACATTGTTTTGAAAATATAAAAAGAAGCTTATCTACTTCTTTGTCCTCTATAAATGCCTCTCCTGAAATTGTGGGCTCATCTTCCCAGTGTCAGAGCACATCCCTGAAAGACACAACATGGAGAAATGACAGTTCTAGTGCTATACAAGTCATATGTGACATATGACTAGAATAACAAAGACAAGTGGCAGAACCTTTCCACATGTAGCACCAAATGTATCAGTGTAAATTTATTACGGTTCTAGACAAATGTCCATGTTGAATAATATCTGTGCAACTACACTGAACTGTGTCTGCCTATAACATGGTACAGGAATTCCTAGCCTTCTTTTTCACTTGGAAGAAAATTGCTTGTGTTTATCCAGTATGAACGAGACACAAAGTGAAACTTTCCCTCTTCTAGCCCTTCCGCCCTTCCTCCCGTCATCACTGGTGAAGGGTTTGGAATTCTTTTGAATTATATGAAATTGTAGCTTTCATCCTTTAGATAATATTTATGTTCAAGGGTCAGGCTTAGAGCAATCATCTTGAAGCTGACTGCCAAGAGGGAAGTGTGAACAAAGACAGGCTGTATTTCTCTGATGAGGACTCCAGCTTATCCATTCTCAGAACTTTTAGAGACCATATTTTGCACCTGACAGTCATTTCCACATGCTAACAGATTTCTGGCACTCTGCAAAACGGCCACTCCATTAGAACAGACGCCACGTGCACATGTCCTCATCCCCTGCCACCCTGAGGCTGCTATGCCACCCATCTCTCAGACTTCACAACTGCAGGGATGAGGGGTAGAGATTTGGTGCTCCTGAAGAAATCTCACACCAGCTGCTGATGTGAGTGTTTCAACTGTTTATCTTATAACAAGTTCCAATTTTATATGGAGACAGAACTGCAACAAAGGAAAAACTGGGGCAACCAGAAAGTTTGTTATGAGTATGATATCACTTGTTTTAGTTACCCATCATAATGGTCTGCCTTTCCTTTGCATGTTTAGCCCCAAACCATGAAATGGGTGGAGAATAGAGATATATGCAGTTGGTTATGAATTTCAGCAGAAAGGTTTCACCTGAATTCTCTGTACAGGTACAAGGAGTTGAGTGTTAGCCTCAAAAAGTGGTGCAAAATATCAACCCATTAAACCGGATTCTCAGAAGCAAATCTCAGTCCTTTACCAATGCCTTCCAATTTTCACACACAATAAGGAGAACATCTGTCTGAAAACAAAATAACAGGATAAAAATCCATAAAATCCAACGTGGAGAAGAATTACTCTAGCCTGAGATCAGAATGGCCCAAATCCAAACTGTACCTACTGCAAATGCAAATGTGGAACAAAAAGAAGTCTCATTATTGCTGCTGGGAATTCCAGAAATGAATCAGTTGAAGATAGCTGACAATTCCAGATGAAATAAAATATATTTGCATCATATGATATAACATACACTTTGGTACTTCACAAAGTCATTGGCATCTATATCTACATAAGCACACAGTTATTTATAGTAGCTTCACTCCTTTACCAAAACGTGGAAGCAACTGAGATTGCTTTCACTGGAGGGATTGGTACAGTACATGTATTCAACTACAGAGTATTTAGAAATAAGAAAAGGGATGTGCTTCTGAGCTACTCAACAAAGCAAGGGAACTAAGTGATAGTAACCAATCTAAAAGAGCTACATCTGATACTCACTTCACTTTAATTACAAAGAAGGCAAAAGTGTGGACAGTGTAAAGAGACAGTGGATGCCAAGCTTCAGGCAAAGGAAAAGATCATGTGGAAATTTCTTATTGATGACTGTAAAGTATCATTTATTATAACTGTGATCTACTAATATTTTACAAGGTTTATGTGAAGTATGATACAAATCTTGTAAAGTGTGTATCAGAACCTTAGTTCGAGGTTCTCTTTCTTTGTTGGGTCATTGTGTGGTTTAACTAGTGGACTAACTATGGTTTCATAGAATGAAATACGTAGTGTTTCTCCTATTTCTATTTTGTGGAATAGTTTGAGGAGAATTGGTATTAGCTTTTCTTAGAATGTCTGATAGAATTTTACAATAAAACCATCTAGCCCTGGGCTCCCCCTGCCCCTTGCTGGGAGGGATTTAATGACTACTTCCATTTCCTTAGATACTATGGGACTGTTGAGATAGTTTACATGGCTGTTAATTAATTTTGGCACATGATATCTCTTTGAAAAATCATCCATTTCATCTAGATTTTCCAGTTTTGTCAATTATCGGATTTTGCAGTAAGATCTGATGATTTTTCATATTTCCTCAGGTTCTATTGTTATGTCTTTTATTTCTGATTGTGTTAATTTGGATACTGTCTCTGTGCCCTTTAGTTAGTTTGGCTTAGGGCTTACCTATTTTGTTGATTTCTTTACAGAACCAGCTCTTGGTTTTGTTGATTTTTGTATACTTCTATTTGCTTCTAATTGATTTCAACCCTGAGTTTATCTATTTCCTATCTTTTTATTTCTACTTTTCTTGTGCATGTTCCTTTTATTTTGTTCTAAAACTTTCGGGTGTGCTGTTAAGTTGCTAATATAGGTTCTCTCCAATTTCTGCATGAAGGCACTTAGTGCTATGAATTTCCCTCTCAACACTGCTTTCATTGTATCTCATAAATTTGGGTATGCTGTGACTTCTTTTTCATTGGATTCTATAAAGTATTTAATTTCTTTCTTTATTTCTTCAATGACCAAGTTATCATTAAGTAGAAAGTTATTAAATTTCCATGAGTATGTGAGATTTATGTTATTTTTGATGTTTTGAGGTCCAGCCTTAGTCCATGGTGTTCTGACAGAATGCAGGGGCTTAGTTCAAGCTTCTTGTTTCTGATAATATGGTCAGTTTTAGGGAAGGTTCCATGAGGTGCTGAGAAAAAGGTGCATTCATTTGTTTTAGGGAGACATGTTCTGTAGATATCTGTTAAATCCATTCAGTCTATAATTTCTGTTAGTTTTACTGTGTTTTTGTTTGGTTTCTGTTTCAATCATCTGTCCATTGGTGAGATAGAAGTGTTTAAGTCCCCCATAATTGTTGTGCGAAATTCAGTGTGTGTTTTGAGCTATAGTAAAGTTTCTTTTACGAATGTGGTTGTCTTTGCATTTGGGGCACAGATGTTCAGAATTGAGAGTTTATCTTGGTGGATATTTGCTTTGTTGAGGATGAAGTATTTTCCCTATCTCTTTTGGTTACATTTAGTTTAAAGTCTGTTTTATTGGATATTCGAATAGCTATTTTAGCTTGTTTCTTGGGACCATTTGCTTGAAAAAATTTTTTTCTAGCCTTTTATTCTGAGATAGTATCTGTCTTTGTTGCTGAGGTTTGTTTCTTTTATGTTGCAAAATGATGAATTCTGATAGCATATTCAGTCTGTTAGACTCTGTCTTTTTATTGGGGAATTAAATCCATTGATATGGAGTGATTAGACCATGATTGTTAGTTCTTGTTACTTTTGCAGTTGGAGGTGGTATTATATGTGTGCGATTCTCTTCTTTTGGGTTTGTTATGAAATGATTAGTTTCTTATATTTTCTTGGGTGTAGTTACCCTTTTTCTGCTGTAGTTCTTCTAGTATCCTCTGTAGGTCTGGATTAGTAGAAAGAAAAATTTTAAGGTTGTTTTTTTGTCATGTAATGTCTTGCTTTTTTTGGACTGTAGTGATTGAGAGATTTTCTGGGTATAGTGCTCTAGACTGACATCTGCAATCTCTTAGGGTCTGCATTACATGTATAAAAGTCTGGGGTAAGTCTGATAGGTCTGCCTTTAGATTTTATTTGACCTTTTTTCCTTACAGCATTTAACATTCTTCCTTTGTTTAGTACATTTGGCATTTATTATGTGTCAAGAGAATGTTCTTTTCTGGTCCAATCTATTTTGTGTTCTGTAGGCTTCTCATATATTTATGGGTATCTCTCTCTTTAAGTTTTCTTCAATGATTTTGTTGAAGATATTTTCTGGCCTTTTGAACTGACAATATTCATAATCTTCTAGTTCTACATTTTGTCTTTTCATTATGTCCCAAAATTCCCGGGTGTTTTGCATTAGGAACATTGCATACTATGTCTTTTCTATAATTTGAATTCTGTTGGTGATACTTGCATTTGTAGTTCCTAATTTCTTTCCTGGACTTTTCATCTCCAGGGTTATCTCCCTTTGTGATTTTTTTCATTGCTTCTGCTTCATTTTTAGGTCTTGGAGTTTTCAGTTTCTTCACCTATTTGATTTTATTTCCATGTATTTCTTTTAAGAATTTTCCTCTTTAAGGGTTTCTGCCTGTTTGCCTTTATTGCTTTAATGGAATTATTTATATCCTACTTAAAGACTTCTATCATCTTCACGAGATGGGATTTTAGGTTGGAATCCTGCTCTTGTGATTTATTTGGCTATTCAGAGCTCAGTGTGGTGAGAGAACTTGTTTCTGATTGTACCAAATTACATTGGTTTCTGTTGCTTATGTTATTGTGATTGCCTTTCACCATCTACTTATCTCTGGTATTAACTGGTCTGGGTGTCTCAGACTAGAACAGGTCTCCTTAGAGGCAGGTAAGTCTGTGTGGCATGGGTTAGAGCAGGCCTCCTGTGAGTCAGGAAAAACTGTGATTAAGGCAGGCCTCTTGTATTCCTGGTTAGAGTAGCCCTTCTGTGCCCCTGATTAGGTCATATCCTGGGAGACAAGCAGGCCTTGAGCTTCTAATAGTAGGAACACTTTTATGCCATGGGTACAGGAGTAGTTGCAGACCAGAATGGAGAAGGGGCTAAAACAGAGTGTAATAAATCCCACATCTGCTGGGTTCTGTGGAGGTCCCAGCTGATTTTGGTATTGAGGTAGGGTTCTTACCTGTGTTTCTGGTTAGGGCAGACTTCCTGGGAAACATTTAGACTATGAGGTTCAGCTGGGATGGAGAGGTTATATAAGCACATTTATCTGCCATGGGTTTAAGTGGAGGTGCAGACAGGAAAAGGCTGTGGCTAATTATGGCTGAATAAAGCACTGATCTAAAGCATGTAAGATTTTGAGTGCAATAAAATTATTCTGTATGTAAAATCTTTTTATGATATTTAATGAGCCAACAAATATATACAGAATGAACACTAATGTAAACAATGATATTTAGATAATAATAAAAATGTATATGTTTATTATTGTTTGAATAATATTTCTTCATTAATTACAACAAAGTATACTAACAGAAGATTCTGATAAGGAGTGCTTATAGGATAGGAACATTTCTTGTTCTGAATGGAAAATATTCCTGATGGTATTATGTGTACACGAGGTTCTCAGCTGGTGGTGTTGTTGAGTAGTTGTAGCTGTAGATTGTTCGTTCATATAATAGAAGTCAACTGATAGGGACAGCATTTAGAGCTGTATCTACTTCTGGTTCTGGCCCAAGTCTTCTGTTTAAAGGTTTACCAAGGTATGAATAAGCCTCAGCCACACGATCTTGCCACAGTGAAGCTGATTAACCATATCTTCCCACCAAAATACATTTTTATTCTTGAATATGGTCCCAACATAAACATATACCAGCTAAGAAAGAGCCATATGAGAGAAATGAGTTAGTAGAGTTCTGGTATGACACAGCTAATAGGAAGGCATTGGCCTTGTGCCCATGTGTGTGTGTGTGTGTGTGTGTGTGTGTGTGTGTGTGTGTGTGTGTTAATGAAGTACCAGTTTATGTGGGCAATTGATTTTGACATGAGAAGAGAGTTTTTAAAATTATTCTCATCTAATACACTTAATTTTTTTCATAAAAGCAAATATTCCATCCACAGTAGAGGTTAGCACTTTAAGTGTGCTTTTCTGAGTGAATCAGTAAGACATGCACTGTGGATGTTTATCACCTCTCTTACTTCTACCCATCTACAGTTTAACTGGTAAAAGCATAAAAATTCAAAGTTATTATAGTGTATGGTACAATACAGCCTAGTAATTTCAATTCACCCATCAGCAGTCTGAGATCATAAATAGATTCACATAGTTCCCATTAAGTATGGATACCTATCTTCACTACCTATATCCGTGCTAGTAGTCAGTGTTTGTCAGATGTTACTGTGACAAATTATAGGAACAAAAGAACATATAAAATGGGAAAGATGTGGGACTGCAATCTGCATAGACAATAATGGCGAGTATTCAAGCACACAGAGTAGCTTGCCCCACAGCAGTCTAGAGGCGCATGCAAAGACCAAGTTGGCCATGGACTAATATGTTTTCATCAGGCACATTAGGTGTCCTGCTTCACACACAATAGCACCATCTCTTATAGGCTCCACCTCTGCCTGAAACAGGCTTCCAGTGCATCTGAGCTTTGAGCACATTCTACATCCAAGCCATAGCGTGTGACAGTAATATCCACACGGTCCAGACTATTCTCTGCTTAATGGTTTTGAAAGCATATAATCTTACTGTGGGTTTTTAAATTGTTATCAGACTTCATGGCATGATGGTAATGGAATACTACTCAGCTCTGAATAAAAATGAAGTTAACAGATTTGAAAGAACAATGTTTTACAAAATGTGACTTATATTGGTCAGAATTAAAACAAAGAACTGGGTATGCACCGAGATGTTATGTCCGAACATAGTTGTAAATCTACTTCAGGTACCTTTTTCCTTTCCATTATAAGATGAAGATCTATGCCTTCCAGTTTCTGCCTCTGCTCTGAGCTGACCCTGTGCCCCTGTGCCACAGCTCTCTGTATGTAGATTACTCTGGGAGAGAGCTGGTCTCCCAGAAGGGCTGACACACAGTCTTACAGGAAAATCAAGCCACCTTCAGAGACAGGAAGACCTGCAAGCACCAGAGATAAGCAGATAGCTAGAGGTAAGTGTAAGAACCTAAGTAACAAAAACCAAAACCACTAAGCATCATCAGAACCCAGTTATCTCACCACAGCAAGTCCTGGATTCCACAACACACAGAGAAAGAAATGTTTTGATTTAAAAATCACAGTTTATAATGATGTTAGAGGACTTTAAAAAGAGCATAAATAACTCCCTTAAAGAAATATAGGTCAACACAGGTAAAGAGGTAGAAGCCCTTAAAGAGGAAGCACCAAAACACAAAAATCCCTTGGAGAATTACAGGAAAACACAACCAAACAGGTAAAAGAATTGAACAGAACCATCCATAGTCTAAGAATAGAAATAAGATCATTAAAAAATCACAAAGGGAGACAACCTGGGAGATAAAAAACCTAGGAGAAAGATCAGGAGACATAGACACAGGCATCACCAACAGAATACAAGAGATAAAAGAGGGAAACTCAGGGGCAGAAGATACCATACAAAACATTGAAACAACAGTCAGAGAAAATGCAAAATTCCAAAAGTTCCTAACCCAAAACATCTAAGAAATGCAGAACACAATGAGAAGATCCAACCTAAGAAAAATAGGTATAGAAGAGAGTGAATATTTCCAACTTAAAGGCCCAGTAAATATCTTCAACAAAATTATAGAAGAAAACTTTGCCAGGTTAAAAAAAAGTTTCTCATAAATATAAAAGAAGCCTACAGAACTTCAAATATATTGGACCAGAACAGAAATTTCTCCCAACACATAATAGTCAAAACACCAAATACACAAAACAAAGAATATTAAGAGGAGTAAGTAAGGGAAAAGCATCAAGTAACATATACAGGCAGAACTATTAGAATCATACCAGAGTTCTCAACAAATATTATGAAAGCTGGAGATTCTGGGCAGTTGAAATACAGACCCTAAGAGAACACAAATACCATCCCGGGCTACTATATCCAGCAAAACTCGCTGGATTACCATAGATGCAGAACCAAATATTCTATGACAATCCAGGTTTACAAATATCTTTCCACAAATCCAGCCCTACAAAAAATAATAGACAGAAAACTCCAACACATGAAGGGAAACTACACCCTAGAAGAAGCAAGAAAGTAATTTTCTTTCAACCTACCCAAAGGAAGTTAGCCACACAAACATAATTCCACCTCTAACAACAAAAATAACAGGAAAGAACAATCACTGGTCTCCAAGATCTCTCAACATCAATGGACTCAATTTCTCAATAAAATGACATAGACTAATGAACTTAATATGTAAAGAGGACCTAGCATTTTGCTGCATAGAGAAAACATACCTCCATGACAAAGGCAGGATAACCTCAGAATAAAAGTCGAAAAATTGATTTTCATACCAAAAGGTCCCAAGAACCAAGCAGGGTTAGCCACTCTAATGTCAAATATAATCTAGTTTTAACCGACGTATCAAAAAAAAAAAAAAAAAAAAAAGAGGAAGGACACTTTATGTTCATGAAAGGAAAAATTCACCAACATGAACTCTCAATTTTGAATATCTATGCTCCAAATGCAAGGGCACCTACATTTTTAAAAGAAACCTTACTAATGATCAAAGCACACAATAATAGTGAGAGACTTCAACACCCCACTCTTATCAATGGACAAATCATGTAAACAGAAACTAAATAGAGACCCAAACACCAGAAGTTGTGAATTTAGCAAATACTTATAAAACAATTTCATCCTAAAAGAAAAGAATGTATTTTCTTCTCAGCAACTCGTGGTACCTTCTCCAAAATTGACCATATAATGAGTTACAAAACAGGCCTCAACAGAACAAAAAGATTGAAAAAATTCCATGCATCCTATCAGATCACCACAAACTGAGACTGATCTTCAATAACAACAAAAATGACAGAAAGCCAAAACACACATGTCAGCTGAACAATGTTCTACCCAATAATAACTTTGTCAAAGAATAAATAAAAAAGAAATTAAAGACTTTTTAGAATATTCTAAAAATGAAGGACAACATACAAAAACTTATGGAACACAATAAAAGCAGTGCTAAGGGGAAAATTCAGAGCTCTGAGAGCCACCAAAAGGAAACTGGAGAGAACATACAATAGCAGCTTAACAGCACATATAAGGCTCTAGAAGAAAAAGAGCTATACAATGAATCAACAAAATCAGGAGCTTGTTCTTTGAGAAAATGAACAAAATGGATAAACCTTTAGCAAGACTAATCAGCGGACACACTGAGAGAACAAATTTACAAAATTAGAAAGAAAAAGGCAATATAGCAACAGAAACTAAGGAAATTTTTTAAAAAATCAGATCCTACTACAAAAACCTGTACTCAACAAAACTGGAAAAATCTAGAGCAAATGGACATTTTCTAGACAGATACAAAATAACAAAGTTAAATCAAGATCACGTAAACCATCTAAGCAGTCCTGTAACTCCTAAAGAAAAGGAAGCAGTCATCAAAAGTCTCCCAACCAAAAATCTCCAGAACTCGATTGGTTTAGTGCAGAATTCTATCAAACCTTCATAGAAGTCATAATACCAATACTCTCCAAATTATTCCACAAAATAGAAACAGAAGGAACACTACCTAACTACTTCTATGAAGCCACAATTACGCTTATACCTAAACCACACAAAGACCAAACCACACACAAAAAACAAACAAACAAAAAAACTCCAGATTAATTTCTCTTAGGAATGTTGACGGAAAAATACTCAATAAAATTCTCACAAACAGAATCCAAGAACACAACAAAACAAACATCCATCATGATCAAGTAAGCCTCATCTCAGAAATGCAGTGATGCTTCAATATGTGGAAATTCATCAATGCAAACCATTATATAAGCAATGTCAAAGGAAAGAAACACATGATCATCAAATTAGATGCTGAGAAATCATTTGACAAAAATCAACACCACTTCATGTTAAAAGTCTTAAAATGAATATTCATTGAAGGCACAAAGCTCAAAGTACTAAAAGCAATATACAACAAACCAGTACCCAACATCAAACTAAATAGAAAGAAACTTGGAACAATCCCATCAAAATCAGGAACTAGACAAGGCTATCCAGACTCTCCCTGACTCTTCATATATAGTATTAGAAGTCCTAGCCAGTGCAATTAGACAACAAAAGGAAGTCAAAGGGATAAAAATTGAGAAGGAAGGTGTCAAAATATCACTATTTGCAGATGATATGATAGTATATTTAAGTGACCCAAAAATTTCATCAAGAACTCCTAAACTTGTTAAACAACTTCAGCAAAGTGGCTTAATATAAAATTAACTCAAACAATCAGCAACCTTCCTCTACTCAAAGGATAAACAAGCCGAGATAGAAATTAGGGAAATGACACCCTTCACAATAGTCACAAACAATATAAAATACCTTTGTGTGACTCTAACCAAGAAAGTGAAAGACCTGCATGACAAAAACTTAAGTTTTTGAAGAAAGAAATCAAAAAAGATCTCAGAAGATGATGAGAAGATCTTCCATGCTCCTGGGTTGTTAGGATTATTATAGTAAAAATGGCCATCTTACCCAAAGCAATCTACAGATTCAATGCAATCCCCACCAAAATTCCAACTCAAGTTGAGTTAGAAAGAGCAATTTGCAAATTCATTTGAAGAACAAAATACCCAGGATATTGTAAACTATTCTAAACTATTAAGAAGAAGAAAAAAAAACTATTGAAAGAATCCCCATCCCTGACCTCAAGCTGTATTACAGAGAAATAATGATAACAACTGTATGGTATTGGCACAGACACAGGAAGGTAGATCAATTGAATAGAATTGAGACCCAGAAATGAACACACACACATATGGTCACTTGATATTTGATAAAGGAAGTAAAATCATCCAGAAAAAAAAAATAGACAATAGCACTTTCAACAAATGGTACTGGTTCAACTGGTGGTGAGCATGTAGAAGAATGCAAATTCATCCTTTTTTTGTTTGTTTGTTTGTTTTTTGCACAGTGAGTTAAGGTAATGGAAAAGAAATATAATAGTTTATGACTGAACCAAACTTATACACAGCGAGAACTTGTGGGGAGAAACTACCTTAACTATATCTGTGGATGGTAGATAAGCCTCCTCAGAGGGACGAAAGTTGTTAAGGCCTCAACTGTGAGACACTCAGAAACATGAGAGATTTGAGAGCTGTTCCTCATCAGTAACTACTCCTTCATACCAAGGAGAAATTATCTTTTGCATAATTCATAGAAGTCTCACATGTCTGTTTGCAGCAGCTTTGCTCATTTTCTTTTATAAATTATTAGTAAATTATAATTATTAAATATCATAATTAATCCCTGCCTTGAAGAGACTAAATTTTCATTTGAAAGCAGTTATCAATTGGAGATAGGTTTTGGGTTAGGTATTGAGGTATATCCCCACGTCTTTTAGCAGTAGAACTCCATTTGGTGCAGACCCATTCACCATGAGCATTCTGCCTCAGTCTCCCTGAATTCATATGCATGATGATCCTATTGATTTAGAAGACCCCATCTCCGTGCTGTCCTCCACTCCTGACTCTTTCTTTCCTTTCTCCTCCTCCTCCCCTGGGTTCTCTCAGCCTTACAGAGGGGTACTTGATGGAGACACCCCACTTAGAACTGAGTGTTTCAGGGTCTCCCACTCTGCATATTGTCTGACTGTGGGTCTCGGTATATGTATCCATCTACCATAAAAGGCAGCTTCTCCAAAGAGCAAGGCACTGATATGAGTATAGCAGGAAGTCATTATTCATTTTGTTGCTACATCCCTTTAGGAGAATAGTAGGATCTGGTTTTACTGTAGGTCCCTGGGTTATGTAGTCTCAGGTTTTTGGTAACCCAAGCAGTGTCAGGTATGGATTATATCCCCCACAGTCATCTTAAGTCAAGTCAAATATTGGTCAGTTTATCCTACATGATTTGTGTCAGCATTTCCCTAGTATCTCTTGCAGGCAAGACACCATGAGAGATAAAAGGGTTTATAGCTGTATTGATATTTGTGTTTTTCCTTTGGTAGTGTACAGAGCACCTCCCAACAACATGAACGTTAGCTTGTAGAGGCAAAAAGGCTGTATGCAGACACCAATGTGATGTCTCCATATTTAATGAACTATGTGAGTGCTGCCTTCACAGTAGGGCCTTTCTGTTAGTTTGCACAAAGCAACCTAGAGCATGGGCAACAGCCTAGATTGTTTGGTGGTTCCAATAGGGTCCCTTTGGTTAACATCTCAATTATATGCAAACCATTTCTTGTACTGTAAACATTATTTGGTGACAAGAAATGCCCAGTTGAGACTCTGTCTCTCCCAGTTTTTCTTTTAGGGAAGACCATATATACCACCTTCATATATGTGAATATTTTCAGAAGTTTCGACCATTTTATGTTTCCACACTATTCTTCAAATGGCCCCTTATTCTAGTGGTTTCTTCACATATTCTCTCCGTCTCTCTCTCTTTATGCCTCTTCCTCACCGCTTGATCTTTCCATTCCAGTTTCTCCTCCATCCTTCCATAATTTTCTATTCTCTTTCCCTTTCCTAGGAAGATCTATCTGTCCTGCACCCCCAGTCACTTACTCAATATGTAATCTCTGTGATTCTATGGATTGTAGATTGCGTAATATCAATTTAACATCTCATAGCCAGATATAATAGATACATAGCATATTTGTCTTTCTGGGTCTAAGTTTACATGACACAGGGTGATTGTTCTTAGTACTATTCCCTTTCCCATAAATTCCATGATTTTATTTTTTTAATAGATGAGTGATATTCCTTTGTATAACTATGGGACATTTTCTTTTTTCCATCTATCTGTTGTGAGACATCTCGGTAATTTATAGATTTTTGGCTATGATAAATAGGAATGCAGAAGCCTGGTTGAGCATGTGTCTGTGGAGTAAGGTGAAGGATCTTTGGGTATATGTCCAAGAGTGGTATAACTAGGTTTTGAGGTAAACCAATTCCCATCTTCCTAAGGAACTACCATTGATTTTCATCACAGGTGTACAAGTTTGTCATATCACTAGCAAAGAATAAGTGTCCTCCTTACTCAACATGCTTACCAACATGAGCTGTCATTTGTTTGTTGATCTTAGCCATTTTGATGGTGTAAGATGCATTATCAAATAGTTCTGATTTTCAGTTCCCTGGTAACTAAGAATGTTGACTATTTCTTTGCCCTTTGAGTTTCTTCTTTTAAGAATACCCTTTTAAAATCTGTACCTCATTCTTAAAAATTATGCAATTTTTTTTATATCTGTGGTGTAATTTTTCCCTAATGATTAAAGATTGCAAGAAACCAATCAACCAATCACTGAGCGAGTAGGTGAGGCTTCTGGGTTGGAAGAGAAAGAGAGAAGGAAGGAGAAAGGAATAGCACTTTTGGGGCTACAGAGAGCATAGAGGCACAATATAGGTAGCCAGAGGCTGTTGGTTCAAGTGGAGAATTAACTGTTTCATAGATTAGTTTACAAAATTAGGATGTTAGGTTCTGCACCTAGAGATTGTGTTACCTGTTGATTCTAAACTAAGATTGTGTGGTATTTACCTTCACATGGTGACTCAACTGAGTTCCAGAGAAAGGTATGAATGTAGAGTGTGCAAGGGTGAGCTGCAGCCATCCATTGGAATTTGGAAGTGCAGGGCATGTATGGCAACAGCCAGCCATGGAACTTAGTGAGGCAGGAAGAGAAAACAATTTCAGGGCTCTGAGTCAGAGTCCCCCAGTGCTTAGCCCGCAAAGGTGTTGGGATGCTATACTTAATACTTCATGCTACAGATATCCTTTTTTTCCTATGAGGTCTTTATATATTCTATATTTTAGTCTTCTATTGGATGTGCAATTGATAAAATTCTTTCCCATTTGTAGGCTGCCACTCTGTCCAAATGATGGTGTTCTTGGTTGTGAAGCATTTTAATTTTGTGAGATCCAATTTATTAATTACACACACACACACACACACACACACACACACACACACACACACATTGGATTATTTTGTGAAGAGTGAATATGGACACAAAGTAGCAAGAAATGCACCTAAAGTTTATCTCAGGAGTGTAAATATTAAATTAGTTCTGGTACAGTTTGTTATAGAATGCTTGACAGTACTATATAAATGAGTAAATAACTCTTAGAAAAGTTTTACAGATTGTCAGTATGTCTATATACTAATAATTCTTGAAGCTTGGAAGACAAAATACAAGATTAACAATCAAGTATTTATTAGAGTACTCTTGGTTGCTGTGTTTAGCTATGAATACTTTCATTAAGAAAGAATATTACTGAGGGAAAATAGAGAGTGTGTCAGAACACTCAGAGGAATTAGGGAGAGTAAGAAGACGTGTTTCATGTTTAACCTGCATTAGACCACCAATATTCTTTTTATGTTGAACACTGTCTAGATTTGGTGACAGGGATTTGGGCATAGTTTAGTGGTCTAAGCACTTGCTCTGTGAGCTGGAAAACCTGTGCTCAAATCCCATAACTGATAAAAGCGAGACACGGTAGCCTATGCAACTGTAATCCCAGTGTTTCACCAGGAAAATAGAAATAAAATATCCCCAGAAACTCTCAAGCCCTGAGCCACCTACTAGCATGACACACATAGCCGTGAAGACCTCATGAAAATTAAAAGTCAAAGATCGACAATCTAATCTTCATACACTCACAGTCTCTCTCTCTCTCTCTCTCTCTCTCTCTCTCTCTCTCTCTCTCTCTCTCTCTCTCTCTGTCTGTCTCTCTCTGTCTCTCTCTCTCTCTCACACACACACACACACACACACACACACATACACCATATTCAAAGACTTGTTTTCTAAGTGGTGACAATTCAGTGATTACCTAGTAAGTATCATGGGAAATAAGATAAGATTTAAAGATCAAAAGGTTAGATATAAGTTATTTTCTAGGGCATGAACAGTGGTCTATGTAATAAACATAGTTTCATAACAAAAGCTTCTGATTGCCTCAATCATGGCCAAGGCAAACATCCAGAAGCAGTGATTTTTAAACCAGCTTTGTCACCTAGAATCTGGGCCTTTGCCAAACATGTATTTTCTATTTCTTTTAGATGATCACTAGATCTGTGTATTTAGTCTTGGATAAGGAATGATAAAGCTACTTTGTGGTGATTTTTGAGTGACTTTTCCATAGTGGAATTGCTTTTGTTCTATGGGTAAGAACATACGCTTTAGAGCACACCTTCACATGCATGCCTACATTCAAAATGTACACTTGCATATCTCTTCCTCCCGTTTCTCTGTCTTGAAACTTTCAGGGCTTTTTCTTCCAGGCCCCGGTAAAGTGACTGTGACATCAGCTCCTACCTCAGAGTCTATGGACCAACTTCTTTGTACTATGAATCTGCTTCAGGGCTGTTGGCTCCACTTATGGGAAGTCTTTCCACATTTCTGTTTGCATGGAAGCATCTGACATAATCCCTATAAGTAGCAGAGTTACTGTCTTGCCCTGAGTATTTCCAAGTACCAGAATCTCTCTCCAGGCTATTGCTGAGAACCCCTCAGCCATTGGGCTGTCACCCTATTCCAGAAATGCATTCTAGCCTTTGCATTAAGTGGGTCAGTGGAGGTCAAAACCTACCTCCATACTGAATTCCAATGCTTATGTCAACTATGCCATAGTATGACCCCCAGAAGCTGACATCAAACACTTGTTAGAAATGTAAGGGTATTATCCGGGAAAATCTTTGTACATAATAAACAGTAAAAAAGGAAGAAGCAGGCCAGAGAGTCAACTTATTACCATGTTAGTTTACAGTCTGTAAGAAAAAGCTATGGGGCAGGGCAGGGAATGCTACAGTGCCATACAAAAATCTAGACTTGGCCAGTCGAAGTGTAGCTAGTCCATAGGAAGAACCTCTCTCCCATTCCCATTAGGCAAGTGATCATCTTCACAACACTTTTGTTGCTTTATGTCAACTTTGAGATCTGCTAATAGGTAGGTACTCATTTCTCAGAAAGTAGTTTGCTAAAGCTACTTGTAAATACTTCCTGCTTCTCTCCTATCACCACCACATGTTCATTATCAGATCACTGTATTATATGAGAAACTGGATGCCTCAGGGTGGCCAGATAATCTCCTTGTCCATACTCATTGTTAGATCTGCAATTGTTTTGGTCATGTGCCATTCAGGATGTTGTTCAGGATCTTAGAGCTGATTTAAGATGAAGCACTAACATCGATCATATTGATATCAGTCTTATCACATCACGTGTATATTTGTCAATGCAGCAAGGTTATTGGCACTGCAGGTGATGGGTATGATGTTCTGGAACAACAGAATATCTGGAACAACAACTGGAAGTGTCATGTTAACAGCTAGTTCCCATTTGATGAGCTGGAGATGTGAAATAATCAGTTATAAACTGTCAGTAACAAGAAATGAATCTGACTTACCATGACATAAAAATGATGAAGGTATCTCTTTGTTCTAGCAATTGATGTTAAAATATTGAAAAATAGATAAGAATATAAATCAACAGGCCATAAGAAAAACAATACAGAGACATATTTGGCAGTGTTATTATTAAAATAATGTACAATTTCCTCAGACATGTTTGTAAAATTTGTTATTAAAATATTATTTATCAGAAGGCTTAATTAAGGGAGGTTAAATATTATTGACCTAATTCAAAATAGAATAGTATCACCTCTGATTTTTATAATTTCTAATTCTTAAAATTAGATGAAAAGAACCATTAATTCAACAGAATAAATGGAAACCATCAGTACTACATAAACATATCCTGTTCTTACAGTGATCCAAAGCCTATGAAAACTTCCAAGTTCTGTAATGGGCTAGTCACTGATTAATATTATCAGTAAGGATGCTTATTAATGTTACATATATATATATATATATATATATATATATATATATATATATATATATATATATATATATATATGATGGTTGTTATTAATTTTATCCATTTCTAGCAAGAACATAAAGGTAATTACAATTGCTTAAGTCAGATGGACTCTATTGTAGGAGAAATGGGAAAGCAAATATCGATGGCTCGGAAAAAAATAGCAGTATAAACTCATAGAAAACAAACCAGAGCTGAACAATTAGTATAAAAGCCCCATGAAGACCATATAGAACTCCAGCTCCTATACATTGTATAGGCCTCTTACTCTCACATGAAACCAAAGACCAAGAATAGCTACTGGATCATCAGCCATCTAAATGGTGTGATAAAAGAAAACAGACATAACTTAAAAATCATGATGCACTGTTGATGCAGCATATGTTCTTTAAAGTTTATTTCCTAGAACTATCCTTGAATTCTTTGATAGGGCACCTTTTCTATCATGTGGCTTCTTGGCTATAACTAGCCAGAGGAGAATTATTTTTCTTGAATGAAATATGTCTGCTAAGCATCAAACTTGCTATAGTTGGGACGTTAAGGAGAATAGGTAGCCAGATGTCACGTTGTTCTGCACCACAGTGTTCTTGTCTTGTCTTTAAAGAATTTGTTGTCATTATGACTCTATTTACAAGGATTTGATTAAGTTTCACTCTCTGACCTCAGCTCTTAGTTTTTCCGTGCAGTTTCTGTCCTGTAGCATGAATCTAAATTTCTGTTTCTATTGAGAGTAGCTGGTGAGTGTTTGGACATCAGCCTCACTTCCCTATTTGACGTCATTCCAATAATACCCCTCAAGTTATTTTTTCCCACTTGGATAGGCATTTATGCTTTAGTCCCAAGCCTCAGAACCCTTCTCTGGTCACACCCCAGTCACCACAAGCAAGAACCTAACAGCCTGCTCCTTTCCGGGAGAATTTATCTATTAATACCCTGAACTTACTGTGGAGGTTAGAGGCCCAGGAAAGCACCTTTTCCAAGCTTTGCTGCAAAATAGCTGTTCATTTGCTAGACCAATTGCTCAGTAGTGCCATTGCTGTATTTATTCTCATTTTACTCAAATATGTAGAGCACCCTCTTTGCACGTGGCTTTGAGAAGTAGAAGGCTCCCTTTCCTTTCCACTGACAAAATTTCACAAACATTCTCAAGACCTAGCAGTGAAAGTGGAATCCTCAGAGATAACTCCCTTCTCTCCAGAACACTTTGTCAAATAAAACAGGGGATCATTGTGTACTCTCACAATGCCTTTCCAGTCTAATATTTCACGATTTCAAGACATCTACAGCACAGTTCATTATTTATCACTGACTCTCAACTGCTGGGTTCTCTTATTGGCAGGTGTTCTTTGGCACTCTTCAGTGGATAGTCTACACACCTTCCAGCAGGAATGGCTTCAAAGAATCATTCTATTTACTGTTACTGATTATGCAACCCATCAATTTTGACAGCCATAACACGACTTCCTGGAATCAGGAGAACACATTGTTCTTAGCTGGCAATATGTAAAAGAAATTTAAAAAACAAATTCCCAAGAAAATAGTCTATGATGAATTTAAAGGCCATTAAAACTGATCCTTGTATCAAACACTATCTAAATTCTCTTCAGTGATCCAGAGGATGCAGTGACAAAGAATATTTAAAAAGATAAAAGTGATCAAATGTGCTCCTTATCTTCAGAAGATCAAATCTATGGTGATGAGGTCAGGTTCTTCTCAAGTCTCTGAACATGTAAACTCGGTTGTGAGTTTTCATCAAACTCAGAGATACAAAGACAAACAATATCAACATGCAAGGAACAGGGATAAATTCCTTACCAATTCAAGAAGTTGTTTTAAAATAAGTTAATCTTGCCCTAAATTTTTAAACCACTAAATAGTGGAACATGAAAAAAGATCCTTTGTACTGGGGACTGAAACATTTACTCACTTCTTTCTTTTTCTCCGCATCATGATAATTCTGCCAAGTAATAATCTGTTTCTCCTTTGATTCCTTTGCCTCATGGTTTCTGTCACCTTTATAACTTATCACATGGTGTTACCACAAGTATTACATAGCAATACTGTGAGGAGAGATTCTGAGAGCTTAGTGGTTTCGCAGACCTGTGTGTGCACAAATATATTCGACAACACACACAGTTTCTGTCTGTGAACATTGTGTAGGCAGATCCCTTCAATAACAGTCAGGACTCTAGTCTACTGCTATCTGTAAGTACAGAATGTCCTCATCTTTAGCCACGAGAGTCACAGCAATAAAAATAGAACATGCTGGAGAAGTGTATAGGGGATTTTTCTTTACATTATAAATTTGCTAGTTATAGATAAAGAAGAGCAGTGTAACCTATTCTGGTGGTGTGTGTGTGTCTGTGCAAGTGGGCACATGTGATGGTTTTGTGGAAGGATGTCTCCCTCTCTCCTCTGGAAGTTCTGCCTGACTACATGAGGTAGCCACTTCAGTCTCTATGTGTGCCTGGACATATGTCTGTAAAAATTTCCCTGTCCACTAGAAGTTCTGTGAATAGCACTGATCATGATGGGAAGTTGTACTCTGTGTCCACAATTTGGACTAACCTTCTACAAAAATGAGCCTTCTATTTCTTCTTTGTAATCCTTTCCCCCATTGACCACTCCCCTTCTCCTTAGAGAAGGGGATCCCCCTTCTCTTGTTCCACCCTGGACAAGGTACATCCTTTTCCACTGAGGCCCAACCATGCAATCCAAGAGATCCAATGGTAAAAATCAGAGCTCATGATAGCCCCTTTTCACTTTTTATGGGTTCCATATGAAGAGGAACCTGCTCATTTGCTGCAAATGTGTAGGGGGCCTAGGTCCTACCCTTTCATGCTCCCTAGATGGTAGCCTAGTCTTAGTGAGTTTTCATAGACCCTGGTAAGTTGACCCTTTGGATCTTGTGTTATCCTGACACATTTAAGGATACTCTGCCATGCTTGCAGACAGTCTTCTGGGAGACTTCATCCAGCAGCAGATGGGAGCTAATGCAGAGACCCACAGTCAAACATCAAGCGGTATGCAAGGAATCTTATAGAAGAGTGGGGGGATAAAAGTGAGCATGTCTGCAGGGTTAAGGATAACAAAGGCTGGCTCTCAAGTTGGAAGAGTCATTGGTTAGCTGTTCCTTTAGCCTCTGTTCCATCTTTATCCCTGCATGTCCTGTAGGAAAGAAAATTTGGGGTTGAAGGTTTTGTGGATGGATGTTCCCCCTTCCTTCTCTGGAAGTTCTGCCTGACTACAGGAGATGGCCACTTTAGTCTCTATATCTCCCTCTGGAAAGAATCTCAGCTATGGTCATCCCCACAGACTTCCTGCATTCACTCCAGCCCCTGGCCTCCAGCAAGTTACCAGAGATGCACCAGACTTTTACCCCCACTGCTAATTTGTATTCTCACTCCTAGCTTTCTCAGGTCAACCATTCCCCTCCTCACTTCCTCTCCTGCCTAATTTTCTCTCTCTATCCACCTCTGATGACTATTTAGTTTTTTCTTCTGAGTAAGATTTGTGAATTCTCCCTTGGTACCTCCTTATTACTCAGTTTCTTTGGGTCTGTGTATTGTAGTGTGGTTGTCATGAGCATCATGGCTAATGTCTACTTATAAGTGAGTGAAGACAATATGTGTCTATTTGTTTCTGATTAAATAGAATATTTGGAATTCTTAGAATAAGAGTGTTAGAGTAAAAAGGGACTGACTTAGTGTTGAATGGTAACTTCCAGGTAAAATAGATGATCAGAAGCTTTGTCCTTGGAATCGGGTAATGAGAGCAGTCACAATAGCAGAGAATATATTGTATGGAAAAAAGAAAAGGAGACTGTATTGAAAAAAGAAAAGGAGAAGAGCCCAAGAACTCACAAAAGGGTGAAAGTACAGCTGAAAAGAGTGGTAAAACCAGAAAACTCAGCAAATACCGTAGCATTAAGCTCTGGCCCAGCTCCCCACCACCTCCTCGCAGGAACAGGAGATGTAGATATTTCACACAAAAGAGAGACCAGGTGGACAAGAAAACAGGACAAGCCTGCTGTTCTCACAGATCTTCAGTCCAGTGGTAGAATTTGGTCAGACAGTAACTCTTTAAGCTTTACATATAAACTACTGGCTAAAACCAGAACCATCCCAAGGTACAAGGTCTAGGGCATCTAGGCAGGGTACAGGAACCTGTCCAGTCCACAACTTTCAAGCTTTCTTTCTTTATACGGGTTGCTTGTTTGTAGAAAAGTTCAAGTTGTAAAGTGATTAATAGTTTTACTTTGTGGTCATTAAGGCTGAGAAATCTTCTTTAGATAAATACTTAGTACAAAATAGCAAAAGTAATTTTAGGGCTATATTGGCTGGTTTTGTGTCAATTTAACACAAGTTGGAGTTATCACAGAGAAAGAAGCCTCAGTTGAGGAGATGCCTCCATGAGATCCAGCTATAAGGCATTTTCTCAAATAGTGATCAAGGAGTTAGGGCTTCTTGTGTGTGGTGCCATCTCTGGGCTGGTAGACCTGGGTTCTATAAGAAAGCAAGCTGATCAAGCCAGGGGAAGCAAGCCAGTAAGTAACATCCCTCCATGGCCTCTACATCAGTTCCTGCTTCCTGACTTTCTTTGGTTGATGAACAATGTGGAAAGTGTAAGTTGAATAAAGCTTCTCTTCCCTAACTTGCTTCTTGATCATGATTCAGGAATAGAAACCCTGACTAAGACAAGGGCCATTTCAAAAATTGCTGGGATTTTTGTCTTACAATCAAGCCAAAATTTATTTAACAATTTTGTATGAAACTTTTAGCAATTTAAAATTTTTTTTGAAAAATCGACTATTCTAAAACAATGCAGTATAAATCTGTACCATTTTGATAATTACATGCTGAGGAATGAGAGTGAAAACTGATAAAACGCTTTGTATTCTATAATTAAACCATCATGTTCTATTGGGGGGGGGGAGTGCAGTGAGATTCCTACTATAATCTGGAGTCTAGCCAAGCATTTCAGGCAAGACTTGCTTTTGGTATGTTGTATAGTACTAGGTACAGTGTAAGGCTGCGTGTTCCACATTCAGAGATGATGTTGCAGTAAAGTCATGTGATAGAACATAAGAAGGAAATACAGAAAACACTTTGTACTCGCTACAACTCTTAAAATGATTTGGGGCAATTTCATACTCAGAAAACTGACTCTAGTACTGATTATTTTACAATTCCTCATTCAGTTTTATAGCCTTGTGTAAGATCACAATTAACAGGATAAAGAAGAAATAGAGGCTAGGACAAGGAGAAATACTTAATATATCTATATATCAATAAAATCATCAATCAATACAAACCAATATACTGTCATGCCCAAACATTCGGGAATTCTTCGCTGTGATAATAAATCCAAACTGAAGAAATCATAAGATAAAATTAAAAAAATGATGAATCAGAAAAATCTATTCAAACCATCATGAAGTTCCCAATTTTACCAAAACAAATGAGGGTATTCAAGAAAATTTTTAATAAAATCTTGTTATTGTTTAAATTATAAACGCTTGGCAATGTATTAAAACCTATTATTCTCACCTCAAAAGGAATATGGGATAATTTATTCTAGGGCCAAATATAAATGACCATGGTCTGAGAATACAGATTCAAGTTTTCCTAAAGACTATGTTTCACTATTTGGACTATTGAATCTGATGTAAGAACTTTGTATTTGTTACAGAGGAAAAAATATCCATGAAAAGTATTTATTGAATATATTGATGGGAGCCACAGAAAGTTAGATGATAGAAACACAGAGGAAAAAAATATATACATCTTATACATCTATAGGTGCTATCTGATGAAGTTCTTAGCTTTGGGTTGATGAGAGCTGACTTTGATAGTCATATGACTGTTAGGATCAGACACAGGTGTGCACAATGGATGACCTTTAGAAAGATTAAAAACTGCCCAAAATAATTCATCTTTAGCCTATACTATTAATTCCTCAAAATTTTTAAGATTTCTTTTATAATTATTATTTTTAATTTTATCTGTAAGTATGGGTGTTTTTGCCCACAAGGTCTAAAACATGTCACATTACCCGAAACAGAAATTATGGGCATTTATAAGATGCCTTTTAAAATATTTTAATTGGGTCTTTCATTTGTTTACATTTCAAATGTTATCCCCTTCCTGGTTTCCCCTCTACACAACCTCTCCCCTATCCCCTTCCCCCCTGCTTCTGTGAGGGTGCTCCCCCATCCACCCAACCACTCCCAACTCCCTGCCCTGGAATTTTCCTAAAACAATGAATTGAGGCTTCACTGGACCAAAGGCCTCTTCTCCTATTGATGCCAGACAAGGCTATCCTCTGCTACATAAGCAGCTGGAACCATGGTTCCCTCCATGAGTACTTCTTGGTTGGTAGTTTAGTCCCTGGGAGCTCTGAGGGTTCTGGTTGGTTGATATCGTTGTTATTCCTATGGTTTAATAGCCCCTTCAACTTCTTCAGTCCTTTTTCTAATTCCACTATTGGATTCTCCTGGCTCAGTCCCATGGTTGGCTGCCAGCCAGTGGTGGTAACCAAACCTGAGTCCAGTGCAAGAACAGAAAGTGCTTTGAACCACTAAGCCATCTCTCCAATGTGACTGTCCAAAACTCTTTGGCCTTTGTAGCATCCTTAATATAAGTGTAGCTTTGTCAATGTGGTTGTTGTTAATGTTTTTCCTTTAAAAAACTCCTACTCACAATGTGGAATTTGACCAGATATTCTGTTGAAATTTGCCTCCTAAGGAGCTATAAATGTCACTTGGAAACTGTTTTGCTGAATATTACTGACATGTTTTATGCCAGAAGGTAACAAAAAAGCACCAAAGAATCCTGGGAGGCAGATACTGTCTTAAACCCACAGTCACCTCAGGTTTCAGGAAGAATAAGACTGATTGAGAAATAACTTTGCGTAAGAGTCATACACTGCCTGAAGCTATGACAGAATTCGTGTCTACACCCAAAATGAGGTCAATTATCAAGGTGGCAAGGCTGGGCCAATGGCAATCACCTCCTGAGAACCAGTTTGTTTCCTCAAGCCATTGCCTTATAGGGACCAGAACTGAGAAAATAATGATCTAGGCTCCAGATGATTAACTGTGCCAGCCCCTTGCCACCTGCCCACTACTTCCTCTATATACAACTAAAGCTCCTGATAGTGCCCCAGTGATAAGCTTAGGCTCATTCTGCCAGAATAGGCAACATGCAAGAAAAACAGGAGGAAGCAGTTCTAACGAGGTTATGATTTCAATAGCTTACATTTCAGAAAAAAAAAAAAAATCCTAAAACTACATTTCTGAAGATCCATCCCTAAGCTGCAAGAAACAACAACAACAACAACATGCTTATGTTACAGGCTTTGTCTTCCTTAACTACAGCTCACAATATCCAAAAGGTAGATTCACAGTAGTGAATGTGGTTACTTATATTCATTTCGAATACTCAGCCCGAGTGCTAGGACATACGGAACATCTTTCCACTGGTTAAAGATCTTCACCAATAGTAATGGTCAAGCATACTCCTTGCAACAACTGGCCAAAACGAACCCTCAGAAAAGAAGACATGGCTAGATTAAGTTTTAAAAGAAGAATCAACATCATGTAATTAGGTCTCCACTCAGGACCACATGTAGAATTTGGAATTTGATTCTTTGACCGGGACAGGGTAACTCTTTCTTAATGGCTGACTGAATAAGAACTGAGAAGCTATATGCCCTTAAAACCACCCTCCAGTGATACACTTCCTCCACGGAGGCCACAACTCCCAAAGGGTCCATATAGCATCCCCAATCAGTACCACCAACTAGGCACTAAGTATTCAAATGTATGATCCAATGGAGAGCACATCTCATTAAATTCACTACAACAGACCTCATAGATAAATAGAATGAATGACCTCTGAGGTTACTCTAACATCCTCACACCTAGGAAAGGGCTGATATTCCAGCTCCTCGGTGACAGTCAGACCCCCTTTATCTGTTCCTTTCCCAAATGTTCCACACTGATTCAATCTTTTCTCTGTGCGCCTCAGTGTTACTGTCCCTGACGGAATGGCTAAGTCAAGTCCTGTGGCATTTCTGGATCAGGTGTTTTAGAACGAAACCCTTTTAAGAGGACTATTTCCACGTCACATAAGTGACGACATGATGTTAGCACGGATCTTCCATCGCTTTGGGGATTTCAGAACTGCTTTCCTGGAGTTCCCGAAACTTCTGTTTTGAAGGATGTTGTGATGAGGCTTTTCCCGTTGTCTGTGAATTTAGGTCAGTTTTAAAGATAGGGGCAAGGCATGGTAGAGACACTAGAAGCGAATGATGTAAGTTAAAGGATAAAGTGCTTGTCAGCGTTCCAGTAACCCGGAAGTTCATGCATACCCAGATGGGCACTTATACTGTTCACCCTCTGCTTCACCACCTGTTGCATAAGATTGACCTGGGACTGCCAACAGTGGATCCTGAGCGAGGTGGGAATAGCTAGGAGCAGAAGATATCTTAGGCGGATGTGAGTACTATGAGAACGAACTCCACGGAGACAGCTTTGGTGATATAGTTCGTTCAGTGGCAGGGGGTGGGGCAGGGGGTGGGATACTTAACCTTTGAGGGGTAGCTATGAGTTTTCAAGATAAGTGTACATCATTGACCAGGGCCGGGATGCTTGGCATGCCTCATTTGAATAGGGAGGAATTCCAGGTGCTTCTACACATGACCCTATAAGGGAAGAGGACGTCTAACCTAACTGCTGGGGGGCAAAGTTGGGGGTGCAGAGCTATGCACACCAGGACACAAAGTCCTGGGAGAGGGCTAGGGAAGTGGAGCAGTCCTAATCCTGCCAATGGCTGCCAGGATGAGATTTCGAGGATTTGGACACCCCTGCCACCACTCTTGCTCCAGGCCGGTTATCTCCGGTCCCATGGCTCTCTGGGAGTATGTAAATATCTCAAAACTTTCCAAGCCTTGTGTGGCTGGCTGACATTGCTGATTGTGTGATCTCTAGGGCATGAGGTGAATGCTTCCCTGGGTATCGGCTCTCTTCTAGAAGAGTCAAAGTCTAGGGCTGAGGCTGCTTGACAATCAAGATCAAAGATTGCAGCTGCCAGGGGAGGGACTGGTCCTTGAAGAAATGGGACCGTTTCCCAAAGCTGAAGGCAAGAGCCCTGGAAGCTGGCCAGATATGACTCATCAGGTAAGAACTCAGCCGAGGAGCACAGGAATACAGATGGGGCAAGACCTGAGAGGCCACTGCAAAGAGGCAGCAGCGCTTTACTGCCAGGGTTAGGAAACAGGACTGCGCTGGCGGTGTGTGGGGCGAGGGTGGGGGGGAGCAGATTGAGGAGTGTCCAAGTTCAGCCCTGGAGAAACTGGTGTTTGGTCACTTGCCATGACAGAAAACCCACATTCATTGTTGCAAGAGTACCAGTCCCATAAGGACTTGTTCTTTTCCTGCCATTTTTGCATGTAGCATCAACATGACCGGAGGAGGACTGATGGTGGAGGAGGAGGGGAGGGACACGTCGGGCAGGGGATATAGTTAGGCTGCCTTTCTCCATTGCCAAACTGAGAATATGTGTGACTTGCGACCCAGAGACGCTTTGTGAATCTGGAATTATGCCACTAGAGAGGAGCAATAGTTCAATAACTCTACATGAAACTGTGCTGATATCCAAGAAGGACAGGACAATTGTGACCTGTGCTCAGTGTGTTAAGCAGACACCAATGAGAGAACCCCAAAAAGGCATGTTTCCGAAGTTGGTTAGTTGCTTTTAGCTTGCACCAAAACAAACCTATCTAATTTTTAAAAAAACTATTTTTTGGTTGTCACGGAAAACCTTCTGTCTAAAAAGCGGCTCACTCTTCCCAGTTACAACCAGAGCTGCTGATAAAAATGAGTGCATAAATCCACGGGTCCCAATCATCCAGGCTCAGTCACCATTCCATACAGACAAAGAGGCACGGAGAGACTGTGTAATCACCACAGCATCTTAAGGGGTGTAGGTAATATGGTCCTGTGTGTCCTTAAATCCATCTTTGGGACACGGGTATGAAGTTTAAATAAAGGCATAATTAAAGCAAAGGAGAAGAGGTGGGTATAACCGTGACCATGGTGTGGTCCAATTGGGCCCTCACCTCCTTTTTCAGAATGATTCCAGAAGTCCTTCCTGCCTGAGTGGGTGAGCTGGCACTCAGTAGATAACTCTTGATCCAGGGTGCATCCTCTTGGCTCTGGATGCTCACCTTCATGTAGGTTCTGATCTATTTCTGTTTTTCCTGGAACGCAAGATTTAGGACAATGGCTGGATACATGGGTCCTTGTTTTTGCACTTAGCTACCTCTGATCAGTGCCTTGTAGGAAAGAAGTTGTTCAGGGTTTCTTTTAGTAGGGCATTGAAGGTTCTTTCTGTCTCTGTCTTTTTCCTTTGCAAGAGAAAATACAATCATCCTTCCTCACTGGTTATATGCGAACATGAATATATTAGTTACTCTCCTTGTGTCTTTGATAAAATATCTGAAAAAATTAAGCAGCCTGTAGAGGGAAGGATTGATTTGACGTTCATTTTGATCACTGTGGGAAGGAGAGAGCAGCAGGAGCCTAAGATCAGCTCTTTCTTGTTCACAATGAGGAATCAAACATGTGCCTGCTAGTGTTGCGCTCCCTCTCTACTCAGTCCTTATCTCTTGCCTATGGCATGCATGACATTTGTCAGATTAAAGGTGGGTCTTCCTGGCTCAGTTTAGTCTACATGGACACATCCTCATAAGGCCATAGACATCCAGAGAGGTATGCGAGAAGAACAGTGACTTTAGAGGTGACAATGAAGATTGTCAGTCACTATCACTGTCAGCTTATTTATTGATAGATGGCTGGAGGGTTTGTGTGTCCTTTCATCTCTCCACCTATGTATTTCATCACTGACTCTTTCTGGCTGGATACTTGCAGAAATATTAATATCATGAAAAATGAAATCTTAAAAGCATAGGTATATCTGAATCCTGATTCAGCTACTAGTTGAATGATTTATTAGTTTCTTAGTCCTAACTACCTTGGTTGCTCTGCCCGAAAAGTATAATAGGAGCAGGGGAGACAGAGATTGACAAAGGCTAGAGGTCTCCTGGGAAGGGAGGGAAGGAATAAAGAGGTAGATGGATCAAGGAAATACACGGTATAAATGGTGACCTTTGAACTGAGCTGAGGCCCTTGCCTGCTGGTAAAAGATAATTAGCGTCAATTTTCCAGCACCCAGGTGGGTCTTACAATGAGTCAGACACAGGAGACTTTGTTTATTTCTCTTTAAGCTTGCATTTCTATCCACCCCACCCCTTCAATATCTATATTTTGTTAAAGAAAATAATTATGAACGCAAGCTCTCAATATATCAACTGAAAGCTGCATTTTTACTCTTTGTTTCAGTTTTGAGTGGCCATGTGGCAGGCATTCATGCAGTAAGTGCTTGCTGGGCAGATTGATTTAACATGGGGTAATCCTATTAGAAAAAGCAACCCCCCTGGTGGCTACTCCCCAACACTACCTCTTTTCTTCAGTAACTTACAGTAAGAACCACAGTCTCAAAAAGAAGTAAGAATGCATTCAACTCCATATAATTTTTACTATGTATTAGCAGTTATACCTGCCTTTGGTGTGGTCTTTAGATGGTGTTATTTTTGAGGCAGTGAAGCAATTGAGGGGTCAGGTCAGTGGGAAATCATCACGGCTGTGAGGACATGCTCTAAGAGACTCTAGACTATCTCTAGACCTGTGGCAAACAGGTTCTGATACAGCATTGAATACATGTTCTCTGAGATCAAGATCCACACAGTGGCCAATATTTCCCTTTTACTTTTACTCCATGGTATCATATACTTTGGTCACTGTAAGGACACAGGAGGAAGTAGAAATGTAATGAGTACATTTCCCAGGGTTTCTTTAACAAAGAACTCACAATAACAAAAGTTTCTGATGCTGGTCATTCAAAATAAAAATGTTGCGACTGTGAGTTCTCAGAGATTTCCAGGGTAAGGTGAGTCTTAACTTTTCCCAGTTCCCAGTGGTTGGAATCAGGGCAGCAACTTGGAGATAGAACTAAAGCAGAGGTTGTTGGGGCCTCTCTCTCTCTGAATTGCTTTGCTTGCTTTCGTATACAGCCAAGGCTCACCTGCTTAGGGCTGATATTTCCAACAGGGGGCTGGGCTCCCCCATGTCAGTCATCCATTGTGAAAATCCCCAACTGTCACACACATAACCACAATCTGATGGATTCAACTTTTCAGCTGAGGGTAATTCTAAGTTGTATCAAGTTGACCGTAAGAACTAAGCGGTATAAACAGCAACCGAGGCAGGACCCAGATTTGAAATCCAGTTTCTAAAAGATCCCCCAGAAGTATGATTAACATCTTCAGCTTCACATCTAAAGTATAGACTGTTGAGCAGAAAGGCATCCTTGACATGTAATTCCCAAAGGATGGCTGCAGGCAAGAACAGCTTTCTCAGCCTGAACTAGAAAGACTGACTGCTCAGAGTTGTGAAGAGCATCTTCGGCCCAACCTCCTAAAGGAATGCCTAGGGTTTTGATAAGCATCTGGAAACGCACGATGGAATGCTGAGCTACTTAGTCTGGAACCAACAAGCAGATTAGACTATCCAACTATTCACACTCTCCCTCTAAAACCATCTCTGACTCTTCCACACTTACTTTCTTGCTCTGTTCCTGTCCCTTACCTCTTCATCTCTCTGCTTTGTACTTCCATTTTCTACCAAGCCTAACAAGGCCTTGATAAAGACAGAGGGAAACCGTTCTAGCCCCTTGGGTAGAACCCTACCCACCCAACCTGCCCCGTGTGAGGCTCAACGAGTGTGGCAGGCTGATGTGGAAATAAGGCTTGATTGTGTAATAATGTACATATTTTCAGGACACACTAGTAGTGAAAAACTTTTCCCTTCTGAGGAAGGTCCTTCTCCTTAACGGTAATGACTCCATGATAATTAGAGTCCAGGAGTTGAGGGCGTGGCTATGTCTCTGCAAAATGGCAAACACTGGGACCTTCAGGATAGCCCTCAAGGCTATGGGAAAGAACTCTTCTCAACTATGTAAAAAATAAGTATGAAATATGGATTATGAAGGGCTTCACTATTCTAAGGGAATGGAGGTAACTACACTAGGAGCCAGTTTGTCAGAAAGACAGACAGGCAGATACAAATCCAGGCAGATTACTGAGTTCAAGGTCAGCCTGGGAATCCAGGTCCAAGGATGGCCAAAATGGTAATTTCAAGGGAGAGTCCCACTCAACTAGTTTATCATAAGTGCTTAACAAAAGCAGACAGAGCTCTGAATTCTTTTGCAATGTTAAGAAAAATTTATGCTTGCTGTCTCCTAAGACCTAAAGGGCTGGCTGGGGTCAAGAGATACTGATTCATAAGAAAATTGAAAGGAAAACCTGAAGTAAATGTCTGGATTGATATGTAAAGTAGAATACTGGACCTGTGTTCTGCAGGAGATGAGCTATCCAGAGAATTTTTTTTTTAGGATAAAAAGAGAGAACAACTTGGAGAACTTACACACAGAGACATACATGCACACACTAACACAGATGCACACACACACCCCACACACAATTTAACTGTTAATTTTTAAATTTATTTTTTAATTAAAATATTGTGAATTGCTAAATGGCTGGAACAAAGAGTGCGTGAAGAATGGAGATGTTGTTAATCATTATCATTAGGAACATGGACTAAAATTACAGTCTTTCTGACTTCATCAATTGTAGGACAGATAAAAATCTTAACATGACGCCAGTATAAATGTTATAAACCTGATGACAGTACCTTAATGTCATACTCACGGGTTATGAGAATGAATTTTTGATGTTTGCAAAGGAAAGTGACAGATTCTCTGGAACTGGAGTTCTATATGGCTGTGAGCTACCATGTAGGTTCTGGCAGCAGCATTTGGGTCCCCTGCAAGAGCAGCAAGTGTCTTAGCTTTTGAGCCATCTCTCCCCAGCCACTGAAATTTAGTAAAACTTAAAATGAACATTTACTATACAACCTTACAATTCTATGGAAAGAACTAGAAATAAAACAAATTTTCTCAGCATTTACAGTAAACACTGTGAGACTGATTGTAATGCCAAAAAATCCAGTGACTGATCAGATGCCCATCACTGAAGGAGAGAATATAATGAGAGAAATAAATAATTATCAGCATTAATAAGCATTAAGTCACAGCCTCAGTAACCTGGTTGAGTAGAAGAATCAAGCCCACGACAGAGGCCATAGAGAACGGCACATTTCTCTTCTGCATTGTTCTCATAGTGCAAGCACTTCAGTAGTGATGGAAAGATGGAGTATGGCCAGCAGGATGAGGACAGAGAGAAGACAGTGAAAAACTACAAGGGAATTTGAAATGTTCTGCGTCCTGAGTGTGTACATCTGATAAAGACATCAGAGGGTAAGCTTTTAATGTAACTAACCACCTCAATAGGAATGAAAACCTAAAGAACTTTGATGACGGAGTCTCCATATGTAGCCTAGGTTGGTCTCGAACTCACGACCCTCCTGCCTCATTATCTCAGGTGCCACACTTGCAAGTCTGAGTTTCCATACCTGAACGAACATTAGTTATCAAATGTTTAATTACTTTTCAACGTATTCCAGTTGCAGTTTTTCTTTTTTTTTTCTCTCTCCCCAAGTTCTGCCTAGAAATTTTTGAAGGTTAATCAAAGGTTCTTTTTCTTTCCATTCTACTTTCTTCAGGGTCTTGGATGGTGATTGATAATCATAGTTAGTAGTGGGGTTTCTTTGATTATTTGTTTCTTTGTTTATTGAAGTGCTTATAGAGCAAGACACTTAGCTCAATAATAGTGTGATTGTTCCCCAGAATACACACCACACCACACACACACACACACACACACACACACACATTCAAAGAGAGATGGAGGGGGGGAGAGAAAGAGAGAAGAGAGAAAATCTTCTGATTCACTACCTGAAAAGAAGCTTTTACTGAGTTAAAAGGCTGAATGACTCTTGAGTCAGCAAAGTAATTCCCATGCATGAAGATATGACCTTGTATCAGCTGCACCCATATGAAAACCAGGGCCAAAGATAGACAGGACCCTGCAACTCAGAGGCCAGCAAGTCAGAGATTCTGTCTCCTAAGTAAGTAAATAATGTTGAAAGTGACTAAAGAAGACTCTTGATGCAGTCCTCTGGCCTCTACATGCATGTGTACTCATGTACATGCACATGTAACATACATGCACATGTTTATAGGAAACTCATGTATAGACACAAGACACACAAACACACACACACACACCACATTCCAAAATGCAGGTTAACAATGGGATTTTCAACAAATTATTAAATTTCTTTATTTGGGCTTTCATTTTAAAGATAATTTTTGCACTAAACTACATATTATTTATCCCAGCACTTCTCTGTGACTTTTTCCAGGGTGCAGCTGGCAGTAAGCACTGAGTAAGTTTCAGAGTTAATGATTCAAGCCAGATCTGGAAGTTTCTCAAAAGTGCTTATTTAGTAATGATTTGGGAATCTTCAGAGGAAATGAAAATTTTAATTATTATATTTAACAATCTTATTTTATCTGTATCTTTTCTTTAGAAAAAAAAATTGAAGAATAAATGACCTTAAATAATGCAATACATACTTCTTAACAACTTAAAAGTGGGTGGATAGTAATGTTTTAAACTTGTGCATGCGTGAATGTTCCTCTTGAAAAATATGCATAGTGGTCACCATAGTAACAGAGGCGGTGCCTCCTCTATGTGCCTCCTGGTGCTATCGATGTGAATACACAATATTAGACACACAGAAAGTCAAACTCCCAGCCATAGATAATGAGATAAGTTTTAATATCTGTAGAACTCCTAATTCATATTTAATGTAAAGAATACTAATATTCACTATTGTATAAGTTTTCAATGATGATGGAACTATTTCCTCTGTAGCTAGTAACTAATAACTAGAAACATTAATATTAATGGTACACAATTTGCATATGTATTGAAGAATAGATAGAGCACCAATCAACATCTATTTACCCTGCTCTATGGAGTTCAAATAACATGGCCTAATCACCATTAGCAAACCCAAAGTAAAAAATGACCGCTGACATTTTTTAATACACACACACACAAACACACACACACACACACACACACACATACACACACACAGTTACAAATATGCAAGAGTCCTAAAATTTTAAACATCAAGACTAATAATTTTTTTTCTATAAATGAATATTTTGTTAAAAGATCTCAAACTTCCTACTTTGGATCTTATTTCTATTCTTAAATTTCACACTTTTTCATTGTTTCTTTGCTTATTTCATATTTATGCTCAGTGGGCCAAAATTATTCTTCAAACACAGGGATGCTGACCTTCAGTAATTATCCTTCCACACGAAAAAGCCAGGAAGTCTTGCCTATTAATCATCTGTCACCTCCCGAACAATCACCTGCCTTACTATTTCCTATCAATCATTTATTAATTTACATAGAGAAAGAGAACAAAGAGAAAGTTTGGTTGAAAACAAAACAATCATGGTATGAACTGGAAAATGGGGGAAATAAAATCAGCCGCATAAATTTCAATTTCTTAGTTATAAATGTTCTGGACCAGAAAAGTTAGTTGGTAAGTTAGTTGGTTAGTCTGTTTGCTTGCTTGCCTCTTTCTTTAATAAAAATCATATTTCTGGTATTAATTATTTTGTGTTGTGTGATGGTGCCTCATAAAAAATTAATGTTCTGGACTGACAATTGCTATATTTTAAAACTTTGCGAAACTAAAACTAGTTTCAACGATACATGTGTCCTTTCTCAATTGCTTGCTCAACCAAATTTGCAGGCACATTTAGGTGGAGTAGTAGCTGATAATTCCACACTCCCTCATGAGTTGCAAATTAATCATTGAAATATACAGCATGTATCAGAATATACCTATAGAAGGATTTAAAAGAGATTATCCTGAAGAGATTTTAAAATTCTGACATTAAGGTGAGTAAATATTTATGAATTTGAAGTAACATGCATAATTATATGTTATTAGATTATTAAGGCAGATGTCACAATGCTATTAATAAACTTATTGCTTAGAATAAAGTATCAGCACACATGCATTTATTAAACTAATGAATTGGAGATTGATAGGTAATACAAGAAGTCATGTTTGGTTTAATCTATAGTAGTTTGTCTTCTATGATATTAATCCAAGCTGTAGCATAAACTTTTGTAATAAATTTGGTTTCTCAAAGAACATAGAGTTCAAATGAATTATTGTTTAATTAATTTACTATAGAAATGACAATTGATAAAATCATAACATCTCATATCTTATTATAGATATTGGTGGGTGTTAAAATCCCATGTAATCAAGAAGCAATAACTGAATGATTATTTAATAAGCATGTGCTTCCACATATAACATCTTTCTTAGCCTGTAGCATATAACGTTAAAAAAGAATCACATTCAAGAAGCTCAGACACTTTCTTAGAAGTTGTGTGTCAAAATGATGACATCTTGGATGAAATGGTTTGTTAATTAAGTAGACAGACACTTGTAAACCATATGTCCTGTATGACTTCCCAGTCGGAAAGAATTAACTCTATCTAAACCATTCAGACAATATGGCACAGGCTACTTGCCAGACCTGAGAGACAGCCTTGTGATGTTGAAATGGAATTTAGCACCATATTTGTGAAAAGACATACCCATTGTCACTTCCATTTATCTGCCTGATTCTCACTTAGGTGTAGGTGTGAACTTGGGGAATCACAGTTTGACTGCTGTTTTCTGTAAGTTCGCACTTCCTTCTAGATCCCAGATTTGACTGACAGCCAAGCAAGAAAATGAACCCCACATGCTGCAGTCACCCTAGCGATGTCAGAAGTGGCTGCTTTTCCATCTGTGTTTCTTCCTCAACATGAGCATGGGTGAATCTGCATCAAGGAACTCAGGACTTTGTTAAGTCCCCTCAACAAGTATTAAAACATGTGTTAAACATGTGTGATGTATGGCTCACTGCCACTCCCCAACACAGACAGAGCTGTATATTGGAACAGGTGTTGAAACACATGGCTCACAGAGACAAATAAAAAAGTAAAATACAAAATTTCTTCCATCAGAAGTTTGTAACCAATATCCAGAAGACTTTGGCAATAAATTTAGAAAAATAACCCATTGACGTTGGGTGTGGCCAAGCTATGGGTTAGTTCTGCATACCTTTTGGAAGATGAGAGGAAGTCAGTCTGGTATCACAGTGATGGGGGAAAACTGAAAGGACATAGGAAATGCTTCCTCTGTTAAACAAATGTGTTAGTCTTCTCTGGAAGTTGACTCCACTCATCATGAGCTTACCTATCAATTAGCAATCACCTCCTAATGAAAAAATGGCTCCTGAGTGTGCTACGAGTTAATTGAGATGCTCTTCACTGGCTTTTATGAATATTAACATACAAATTGTTAACTTCAAAATTTAAGATGTAGCTGTACACCTAATTATATAGGCTAAATGCTTAAAATATGCAGGGCACTTCATGATAAACCTTTCTTATATTGCTCTCTTTAATCCTACAGACTCAGAAACAGATTCATTTGTTATTTATATGTAATCATATATATATAATTATATATATATGTACACATACACATGTGTGTGTAGAAGATACTGGGAATGTTCGATTTCTGTCCATTATATATAATATAAATGTTAATGTATAATTGCACATGTAATAGATACTGGGAATGTTCGATTCTGTCCACATTTCCTCAGCTAGTTGAATGCACATGACATTTCCATTCTGACTCTATTTCTTGGAACATTTGGGTATCCTCTATTTGATGAGAAAGAGTGACGTAAAGAAAAGAGTGTGGAGTGTAAGTCTAGAGTTAGCCTTCTTAAAAGCGCTTGAACATGCTGGGTTAGTTTAAAAGCCAGCTAGGCCAGGGCCGCTTAGCACCTGCATGTTACTGGGTGTTACTGCAGCTGCAGCCACTCAGCATCCCACTAATATCTTCAGGAGCTCATTATGGGTTTTATGCTGTAGATACCGTGTGCTCTTTTGTGAGGACAAACACACAGGGAGGGGTTGGTTATTACTAGTAAGTGCTATGCGTTAAGTACTGGGAAAAAAAACCTATAAAGGGCAGACAATATAATCCCCTGTATTAAGTACCTACAACTGTGAAGAGAGTATAAGAGAAGTAGGAAACCCTACTGAGCATGGTCTGAGTATACACCGTCCACTGGGTCTGGAAACTGTGTAAGACACGGGGAGCTTGAGACTCGGGCACACAAAGAGAAACAGATCGTTGAGCAGAGGACAGAGTAGCTTTGATCTTGCAGGCAAGGTGGCCTGAAACCCTTTGGCATGCTGGATCCAGATCTAACTAGAGCAACCTGGGGCTCTGGTGACAGTGGACTGAAAGGGACCAGGCAGAGAGCAGGTGGGAGGACTCTGTGCCCGGAGCAGATAATTGGAGAAGACAGGGGTTACACTGGAGGTGAAAACCAAGCATGCGCAGAGTGGTTGGCTGGGCCAACTGAGCAGCTGAAGGCTGCAGTAATGTATTTTTACTTACATTGTAACTTCTCTAGCCCAACTGCTTGCTATTAATGTTCCTGAGAGATAGCTGTTTTTGTAAAGTCCAGGATAATCTCAGTGGCAACAGAAAATATGTCTCTTCCACTTGTAACTCTCACTTTCATACAGCAATAATCAAGTCAGCACAGCAACCCGTTTGAACAGTACAGCTCTTCAGAACTGTATTTGACTCGAACCTTCATCTTAGTTGTCAGAACCGGCCACACATTTAATGGAGATTTTGTTGACTGGTTTTTATTGTGATGAAAAGAACACTAATTCTTTATCTTTAGTGTCGTTTCAGAAAACCCATCTTTTGCTTCTAATCCCACTGAACGGAGTATTCAGTAAAGATACTGGGACAATTTCACTGTCTGGATACCTGCTTCCTGTTCTGCCTGAGTCACCATCCTTCTGCTAGTAGACAAAATCAGGGTTGTTGATAGTTTGTTAGGGACAATGGAATTCTAAGTTACCTATTTATGACTGGAATTATGTAGAGTCATAAAATAAACACAAAATCCTTAATATAAATATATGCTTACTACATTTGAAGCATTCTCCTGTGGAAATGTTTTGGTATATCGATGTGAAAATGCTTAGGCACACCTGCTCTAGAACCACTACAAAATCTGCCTTCAATGATTTAACACCCTGAAACCCAGGTTACAAAATCTTTCTGTGCTTCAATGTCCTTGGGAAATGTGGAGTGAAACCACAGGAAGATACCCTCTATACCCTGGAGATGCCTCTTTTAAGGGAGGGAGGGAGAGAGAGAGAGAGAGAGAGAGAGAGAGAGAGAGAGAGAGAGAGAGAGAGAGAGAGAGAGAGAGAGAGAGAGAATAAGGGAGAAGGAGAGGGAGACAGACAGACAGACAGACAGACAGACAGACGAGAATGTGTGTTGGTGAAGATGATATGAAGGGGACACCTATATTTCGGGTGGGAACATAAACCAGTGAAACCATCTGGAAAACGCAACAAAGCCTCCTGGAAATGCCCAAACTGTGGTTGTCATCTGAGCCAGCCATACTGCTATCTCTATTTTTATGGAAAAGAACTGAAATGTGTGTGTGTCAAGTGGATGTCAGGACCCTCACATCCATGGCAGAGAAATACCCAAATGATAGACACAACTTGCATGCCCATAGTGAAGATCACACAAGGAAAATGTGGCATAGGTACACGGTTAAATCCTTCATAGCCATTCATATGTTGATATGTGTTTTATGAAAATATGGAAGGAATACTAGAAGGCTTGCCAGTGGGAAGAAACAACACAGGGAGAGAAATATTCCACACTCCCACCAGTAGACAGAACCTTTAACAATGGGACTCCTAGACACAAAGAGTGACAACGTGACCACATGGAGCTTAAAATAGAAAACGGGGAGGTAAACTTGCAGGGCTTTAAGGCTAATGTTTAAACTAAACTTTCTTTAGTTTCTTGCACAACAAGGTGAAAAGTTGACAACAGGGGTTAAAATACTTCCAAACTACTGGGAATGCAAAGTCAAAGTTTCTTACTATAGAATGGCCAAGCATTTGAAATGTTGAATCAGTTATTAAATGTATAAAGCATATAAAGCTGTCAACTTATGACAAAAAATATAAAAAAAAAAAATATAAGGGCCGGAGGTGGAGGTTCCGGCAGCAGGGCGAGGAGTGGAAAATGTGCCTGACAGGAATGAGGCTTAGTTGTGATTCCCAGCCTCGATAAAATAAATAACTGGACAGACAATCGCACAATAAAGTGCTATCGGCTTTGTGGAGTGTAACATGAAAATAGATATTGTGCCTTGGATCCATGCCAGGCATGGTGAATTTTTGTACCAGACTAACTTGGCCTTGAGGCATGAGAAGTTTCTGTCTCTTAGCAGTTGCACACCATGATAATAATCTTTAAAAAGAAGTCTACACAGGCAGAAAGAAACAAATCTAGACGGGTACGGAGGAAAGGCTATTCTGAAGTGCTTTGAATTCTGAACATAGGTTTCTTCTCTCTCTCTCTCTCTCTCTCTCTCTCTCTCTCTCTCTCTCTCTCTCTCTCTCTCTCTCTCCCCACTCTCTCTCTCCCTCCCTCCTTCCCTCTCTCTCTCCCTCTCTCCTCCATCCCTTCCTATAAGTTGCTGATTCTTGCATCTTTCTATCTGTATCACATGCCTTAAGTAGTTTGTGATTCATGTGTATGTACACACACATATAAACACACAGACACACAACACACATACACTTTTCCCCCCACTAGCTGTGGGGTGAGACAAAATTGGTACTACCTAGGGCATTTTATAGGTTAAATGCCCTCAAACACCAATGGAATTTATCTATGGAATCAGAATTTCAGCTGGAGACTTAGCTTGCCCGAGGGCTTAACCAGTCACCAGTCCAAGCATGAAGCAGTCTTTGTGCTTGGAATCCCTCCAACTAATCTAAAATACCTCTGCATTTTTATCAATGGAGATGCAAATTTGCCTTACCAAACAGCTTAAGAAAACCCTCTGCCCAGACTTTTAAATCAGAAACATATGGCAAAGGGGTGGATATGTACTTATAGGGGTTCAGGAGTGATTCTGACATTCACAGAGGATCATAAGTCGATTCCCCAGAAGGACTAAGATGGAAGACTGGGGACTTCTTCCAGTCATGATGCTTCAATCCAGTGGCAATCATGAGTAGCAAAAGAGGAATGATAATTCATTCCCTTTGTCCTTAAAGTGCAGGAGACAGACTCTGGCATAACTGCCCCCAGATGGGCTAAGCCTCAGCAGTCACTGGATGACTAAGAGTGGCCAGCAAGCAGGCAACTCTGGCCAGCCTACACTTTGGGTGGGCTCTACCCAGACTCTGACTGCTCCCGGCTTTAGTCACCACCTCCGCCTCAAATGATCTATGATCATTCTTCTCTTTGGGATTGTTACTTGCAATGAGCTGCCTGTAGGTAATATTCCTGAACTCATGGGAGAGTTTATCTACCTGGCCTCTATTATTCATTGTAGAGGAAGATACAGAGTCACAAAGAAAAAAAGCAAGAAGGAGATTCTAAGACAGTTTTTGTCCAAGGTCCAGGGCCTAAAGAACTAAAGTCACCAAGGATACCAAACTCTCATTATTGTGTCCCTCGGGAGAGATCGAAGTATCTTTCATTTTAATTTCGCTATAGTAAAAGAGGGAAGCTAGTCAGGTATAGTGGAGCACCTTTAAATCCAGCACTCAGGAGAGAGAGGGAGGCCGATCTCTGTGAGTGCGAGGCTAATCTGGTCTATATAGTAAGTTCCCGAATAGCCAGAGATTCACAATGACGCCATGTCTCAAATAGACAAAATTCAATATGGAGGCTATGCCCTGCCTCAAAGGATTGCCAGGAAGGTTAATTGATAATATACATCCGATGCATCTACCTTTTTCTAGGATATGGTAGACACTTGAAAAAACTGGACTGAACAGGAATAATGCTTTTGTTTTCATGCTTTGCCTTGCTTTTGAGGGGTCTTTAGAGGAAAACAGGTTTTTCCCTGACTATGTGTAAAAGCAGTTCTCACTTCAAAGGCAGGTAAACAATATAATTTTTTGATATAGATATGACTGACTATGGACCAGAACAGACTTGCTTTCTCCAAATTCCAGGGGTAAGGAGTTCAGGGGAGAGATATTGACCATAGAAATACAACCATTTGAAAGGAAATTATGCCTTTAGAATATTGCTGTGATTGAAGATGGGGGAGGAGAAGAAGCATTCTCATCATTTTAAGAGCTATAAACACAGAAATGGAAATGACCCCAGGAGTGGGGATAGATAAAGATCTGTTGCTATTCGTCTGAACTTCAAAAGTAGGCCATGATATTTTCAATATATTCAATATATTTAGGCTTTATATGTAAATGTATATGTGTACATATGTATATATGTATAGTAATGTTCACATATTGTATGTATTTACAGGCTACCATGTGATACTTCATATTTACAGAAAAGTTAATAGCACGTTTTAAACATGTACTGGGAAGTAATAACCTAAGACTATGTCCTCTACAAAGGCTTGTGGTCAAGAAGAGGATTGTATTTGAAACAATGATTACAAAGTAAAAGGACTCTTCTCCCATGACCTTTGAAATAAGAGGGTCACTGTCTGAGAAAAGAGGGTCTGTGGTTGTGAGTTGACCTCTTTACTATGATTTGTCACGATGAGACAACGGCTTTCATATTCTACAAGTGATTGCAAGGAAGAAAAAAAAATGACATCATACTGACTCTTTGGTGGGGCCAAAAGACGTCCTGGGTTGTACTCCAGTTTTATGGGATACTCCTTGCTCTGCGGATTGCTTCACATTCCACCAGTGTGACTCTGTAGAACAGTATGAGATCAACCTTCTGTTCCTGGCTGACAACACTATTGTTTCCTGATTATTTACAAATCAGTTTTTATGACAGCGATTTCACTTTACTGTGATGGAGACATGGGACCAGGCTTCTTTCTTGGAGTTTTTGTCATACCAGCCAAATATTGAAAATGAAAATGTGGTTAGCACACACAGTTTACTACCATCTTCGAATGCAATAAAGTTTGTGATTCTTGCTCCCGCCAGTGATTTCCAAACTCCCTTCTCTCCCTTTTCTTGGGTGATCAGTTGAACCTCATTTTAAAGCCTAATACAAATAATAAATTCAATAGGACTGCTTTGGCTAAGGAAGTCTAAACAGCAGCATCTATTCAGCCTTTTCTCTAGCCAGCCATGAAGACATCTGAGCCTGTGGCTAGGAAATATCTGTTCTAGTCATTATAACAGAAGCACACAAGGTTGGAAATATATTGCCATTATTATGTATAATCACTCAGAGAATCAAAGAACTTGAAACCAGTCAAGGGATCTGGGACAGAATCCAGAACTGATTTCCTAGGAAAAAGAAAAAGAGATGGAGAGAGCCTCTGCTGTTTGTCAGAGGCACAGCCAGGCTATGAGCTGGCTCTCCCAGGTCCCTGCGAAGGGATCTTTTGTTGTTGTGGGTACAAGGTTATCAAGCCTCCTCTCTCTTTAGGGATGGTTGCTGGCTATTCACTTTCTCTGAAGTCCGAGTTAGACAAGAACTTTTGAGAGTTTGCGAAACTCTGTGCACACTCACTGTGGTTTCAAAAAGGACACAGTAACTGGAGTTCAGGGAGAAAGGGCACAGCAGGCCATTTCAACAACTGTCCTTGTCACCTGTGTGTCTTGTCTTGGACCACACACATCTCACTTCTGACCTACTCTCTTTCTCCTCCTCAAAGTGAACACATTTCCATTCCTTGGAGAGAAAGGCCTTAAAAAATGTGTCTTCTTCAGTCTTCCATAAAAGGTAAGTTTTGTCTAGATGGCAGTGAGGGGAAAGGACATTGATGGCAAGAGAATAAATGTAAAAACAAGTATGCTTCGTTATTTCTAGATTAAAAATCCAGTCTAGTTGCTATTATTATTATTATTATTATTATTATTATTATTATTATTATTATTATTATTATTATTAAGAGCTTCCACAACCAATATGAGGTGGCTGGAGAAAGCAGATCACAGCAAGAAAAGCTTTCAGGCAATGTGTCTTGTTTATTTATTTGTTGCTATTTTCCCCTTAGAACAGATATTATTTCTGTTGTGGTCTGTGGCGTTTTCCTTGTTTAGTTATAATTTTCTGGGCAGAGGCTTTTCCATATGTGGGTATGATTGTTGCTTGTTAGCATTCTGGAAACAGGATTGATGGGCGTTTATGAAGAACAAAGATTTCAGAGCTTTAAGATCTAATTTAGGCTCAATCGCCTAAAACTGAAATGTTGAAAAGGTCTCTGAAATGTCTGAAATGTCTTGAAATAATTGTGTGTGTGTGTGTGTGTCGTCTGTGTGTCTGTGTTACTGAAAAAGGACAATAAAATTCATATTATTTGATTTTTCTGGTTCAAAAATACATTTCTACAATCTCTGTCCTTCTTCCCTTCCCATTATTTTAGCATGAACTGGTGGAATATCTCGTTAGGAAGATGCATACACATCGTCCCCTCACCCACATGGTCCTCCCAAATCAAGTGCATCTTGTCTAAATTTCCATATAGTTTTACGTTGCCCTCACTCTGCCAGTGCATCTTGCAGGGAGCAGGATCACCATGCCCACAGCTTCCTACAGTTAGAGAGAGAGAGAGAGAGAGAGAGAGAGAGAGAGAGAGAGAGAGAGAGAGAGAGAGAGAGAGAGAGAGAGAGACGAAAGAAATAAAAACCACAAAGAATGTTTAAAATTATTTTTTTCTTGGTTGGCAGCACAGATGCCTTTCCTCAAGGAAAATGCCTTGGGCTAAAACAAAGCCATATTCATTCAAAATAGATTGTTTTAGTAATTACAGGACTCTGGATTTTGTAAAACTGACTTTCAATGCAAGGGTTTTACTTTCCCGGGGAAAGTTTAAAAGCAAAGGAGAACCAAATACCAGCAGAGGACAAAGTGTTAAAAAGAATCTTGCCAAGGGCAAGAGCAGTTCAAACAGCCACCACGTGAGTGCATTGAAAAGAAACCAGCTAATGTGGCTGTGATTTTTGTCCTGGGGTCACCCAGGAGCACCTGGCTGGCTTTATTTATAAGGCAATTGTCAAATCATTCTGTAGAATATGGATGAGGTGAAACACAGAGGTGGCGTGGTATCGTAGATCATCTGTAACTTTTCAAATACAGCCTTCTCTGAAATTCCAGGGAGAATGTGAGTCCAATAAAGAAAGCTGTCAGTCAGCCCAATGTGTTTATTTATGATCCTTCTGTGCCAGGCACTGTTCTAGCCAATCTCAAGTGATACAAAGTAAAGCCTAGTCATCACTCCTTGCAGTCTTTGGAGTGCAAATGGATTAAGTCAGAGCAATGTGTCCTATGTGGGTGGTCAAGAGCACCAACTGCATGGAGATGCCAAAAGCTCATTTAGAAAACCCAGTTAGGCAACTAAGTCAGTGACAAGAACAGGACCTTAATAGGTTGGATTGCAAATGAATCTACTCATAAGGCATGCGCTTTAAAAAAAAAATGTGTCTCATTTTGATTAAAATTGGGAACTCTCCTTTACAAATGATCCTATTTGAAGATGAGGCTCTGCTAATCTGAATAAAGAAACAAGCATTGTACCATTAACACACATACACTCAAAGTCGAAGCAGTGCTCTGTATCCGGCGCCGTGAAAGTAGAAATCCACGGATAAGGGTGAATGAATGGAACAGGTTCGTAATGACTTCACAGAAGAACAGCATCTTTCTTTATTTGGTTCTTGGGACTTCCCAGATGATAAAGAGAAGTTATCACAATGAACAACCTGTCAAATCCCCAATTGGAGGGGGAAGAGACAAGGACTGAGATCTGGCTAGAACCATGTTGTTTGGTAGGCTCCAGTGGTGTCCAAGAACAAAGACAAAGCTTGTCATTTTAGCATGTGGACTGAAGCAGTATTTTATCTCTGATTCCAAGTCATGCCTGGTTTCAGCAATATGTTTACCTCGGTTCTGTGGTTGGATTGCACACACTGACTGATTCATCTAAGCACTTAGTGGTACATCTATCTGATTGCACACCAAGGCATTTGCTTGGTATAATGTTATTTTTATTTTTTCTTATTTCCATTTTCTCTTTTATTACCTCCCAAAGATGCATCTTTTGTCTAGACTTCAAACCCTACTGTGCCTTCAACGCTTTCGTGAGGATTTTGTGCCCCTTGATAAGGAAAGCATGTTGGATTCTGTTATGGACAGGACACAGGCATTTCACATGGAACCACTCTAGGCCCTGCTGACATGTTTTTTTTTTTTTTTTTTCATTTTAGATAACCCCATAGGAACTTTAGGTCGCAGCAGGAATCACTTCATGCATAAAAGCACTCAGTTCAAATATCAGGGGCTCCAGGACAGCCTGTATTGGAATTGCCACACTATGTCCCCAGACACTCTAAGAGCTGGATTTCAGTGTCATGCAGAACCCTGTTGCAAAGGGCAGGGACTCCTCCTCCGCCCAGTGGTACCCTCCACTCCCAGTATATCTCTAAACAGGGTATATTCAGATACTGTGGTTCATGGCTTCAATTCATGTTACAACTTGGACCCTTTATCTTTACTTTTGCTCTATTCATCCGCCTTCAGACAGAGCCATTCTGGAAGAATCTTGAGTTCAACTTTCCTCCTTCAGCGCAGAGCTCTGGCCACGAGTCCTGACAAAGCGCTTTGGGAGTGGGGATCCCCTTAGGAATGAAGACAAGTCACAGCCAGGGAGAGCCAGAGGAGGAGTGGCTGTCCTCTCCTCCCCCCCCCCTCTCTTTCTCTCTCCGCGGTTGCAGCACCCTTGAACAGCCCGCTGGCTCCTTATTTGGGGTTAGGGGCGCCCAGGGGAAAGGAAGCCTGGGGCCGCCTGGCGGCATTCCTCGCCGCAGTGTGGGCTCCGTCTGCCGCGGGGCCCGTTGTACCCCCTGTCTGCGCCAGCACCTGTTGGCTCGCCAGCTGGCGGCCCGCGCCCCCCGCGCCCCCCACGCCCGCCCGGCCGCCCGCCCCGCGCCCTGCGCGCCGCCCGCTGGGGAAAAGTGGAGACGGGGAGGGGACAAGCGCGGTCCTCCGGGCCAGCCAGGCCTTCCCTGGGCAGCCGGTGCTTAGCGGCCACGGCTCCTCAGCCCTGCGTCCTGCCCTGCCTTAGGGCTGGCGTCTGAGCGCTCGGGACTCCCAGCCGCCCAAGCTCTCCCGGCTTCCTGCAGCGCGTTACCAGTACCCGAGGAAACTTTGGTGGCCGCCGACTTCAGAGAGGAGGCGGCTGCGCGGTGGATACGGGCCAGCCCGGAGTCGCCCCGAGTCGCCCCCGAGGCCTCCCTGCCGGCCCGGGACCCGCGCGGCACTCGCAGGGCACGGTCCCCTCCCCCCAGGTGGGGGTGGGGCGCCGCCGGCCGCCCCGATCCTCAGCTTTGTCATTGATCCCAAGGTGCTCGCCTCGCTGCCGACCTGGCTTCCAGTCTGGCTCGGCGGGACCCCGAGTCCTCTCCGGTGTCCTGTCCCCCAAACTGACAGGTGCTCCCAGCGAGTCGCCAAGACTCATCGCCGCTCCCCCGCGTCCCCACCCCCTCTTTCCTCCCTCGCCTCCCCCCACCCCCCGCACTTCGGCACAGCTCAGGATTTGTTTAAACCTTGGGAAACTGGTTCAGGTCCAGGTTTTGCTTTGATCCTTTTCAAAAACTGGAGACACAGAAGAGGGCTCTAGGAAAAACTTTTGGATGGGATTATGTGGAAACTACCCTGCGATTCTCCGCTGCCAGAGCCGGCCAGGCGCTTCCCCCGCAGCGCAGCCTTCCCCCGGCTGGGCTGAGCCTTGGAGTCGTCGCTTCCCCAGTGCCCGCCGTGAGTGAGCCCTCGCCCCAGTCAGCCAAATGCTCCTCCTCGGCCTCCTCCTGCTGACATCTGCCCTGGCCGGCCAGAGAACCGGGACTCGGGCTGAGTCCAACCTGAGCAGCAAGTTGCAGCTCTCCAGCGACAAGGAGCCGAACGGTGAGTTTCGCCCCCTCCTCCCCCTTCCCGCGTCTCTCTGTGCGTTCCGGTTGGCATTGTGCGGTGGCATGTGGGGTCCTCCAGCCCTGGAGCTGATGGTCGCGTCTCTGGCGCTGCAGATGGGAGTCTCCTGAGCCCGCGTGCACTTTCGGGGGTGGTGGTGGTGGGGGGGGGGGATTTGGGAGTTTTCAACTCCTGAAGCTCAATGGGCAGCGCGGGAGCTGGAGTGCCCGCAGCTTCAGACTGGAGAGGATGCATCGGCTATGGGAAGCATTGGAAAAGTCAGCTGTGATTACATTGCTAGGTGGCATGTGGCCAGAGTTACAAATAAAAGAACTGCCTTTAAGAAGAAATCCTAAAATGAATGAGTCCTGGCAAGTTTGACTTTATGCAGGTATGGGGAGAGGGTGGTGGTTTAAGAACCCAGAGTTCAAGAAAGGTATCAAGAGTCCTTAATTGAAACACTGTACACTGGAAGGCAGGCACCAATAAAGAATTAGGTGAGAAATACAGAGGTCAAGAGGCCACTTGGACATTTTCAAAGGAATTGGTTATGGTTTTTCTCTTGCACTTTTTTAAAGTGTGCCTTTGTGCCCTCACCTTTTGGTGGTGTATTTTTTGTATGTGTTCATGAATGACTATTTTGTGTGTGTTGGAAGCGATTTAATCCTGCATAGGAAATGAGAATTACTTTCAGCTTTCAAGTGTACCTGAAATGTTTAGAAAACTTTCAGACGCAAGTTCCCCTGGGCTGGGATTGCTCAGAGTTGGAGAAAAGCCTCTTTCATAAGTCCAGGGAAGCTTCGGGTGTGTAATTTGCTTAGCCTCTGAACCCCATATGATTCACATCATTCCGTTTCTAAACTCTTTTTTTGCTCCTGATCTCCCATTATAAAGCCATTTTTTGAGACTCTTTTGTAAATAGAAATTTTATACCACACGTGAAACCACAATGATCATGTAGGCTGTCTAAAACTGGAATATTAAACACCCTGTTTACAAGTGGAGGTTCTTGCTGCTGTTTAAAGAGAAATATACACGTTGTTTTACTTTGTTATCTGTTTACAATGCAACTGCACTAGCCAGGTAAGATGCTGAGTGCAGACATTGCTTGACACACAGTGACATTTTCTATATACAGGGGATGCTTCAAGGCTTCCCATCTGGGTTTCAACTCTACAAAGTGCTCATCGTAAAACCAAGTCCAAAATACATATGTGTTCTTCATCATTCCTATTTGTTGCTGAGCCAGGATATCGAATGGCATTTATAGTTATGCTTGCTCCTTATCCCTGGCTAATGTGATGGCATGTGGCACCTTAAGGCTCTTGAACTACTGATCAAAGGGCAGCCTAGTGATCTATCTATGATCATAGGGCCTGCAGAGACCTGAAAGATCAAAGGAGCCACAACACCAGCTATACCCAGGCAGGAAGCAAAACCAACCAACCTTTGTCCTTTCTAATACAAAATCAACGTCTAGTTTAAAATATTGCTTCTTACTAGATCTCCATAGCAACACAGCTTCAACTTAAACACTTCACAGTGCTCCTTTCTATTTCTGGTCCCTCATCTCCTATTGCTGGGTTCCAGCATCCCCCATACTCCTTGCTACTTTTGCATCATTTTGCTTTTTTTTTTTCCTTGCAGTCCTTTTTTTTTTTTTTTTTTTGTGATCCACATGCTATATCACTGCTTTGCAATGAGCCCCAGAGCTTTCAGCTGGGTGCAGCTAGCTACTGGGTAGCTTCACATCCTCAGAAGATGAGAATTCAGTAAGCTAGGCCACACACATGCTGGTGCCATCTGATGCTGGGCCATTCTCATTCCTAAGATGCATACTGCTAAAAATAGTCTAGTCGTTTCCTAATCTGTGGGCAGAGGATCTGGCTATGTTTAGCTCCTTAGAGGGTTGGCAACAGGAAGCAGAGAGCTGAGGAACTACTCACCTTATAGTTTTCAGACCAAGAAAGGTAGGACTTGCCAGCACTAGGGGGCAGTATAGAGCTATCTTTCTGCACATGCTCAGGTTGACTTTTTACACTTAGGGTTTCAGGGTTTGAGGATAACAGGTGGGCGTGGAAGAAGAGCCCTCTGGAATGTGACCAAATTTCTTGGAGTAACAACAGCTTCTTTTTCCTTTTCTTTGAGTTCCCAAAGTGCCACTTCCTTACATTTTCTGCGGTCATGTTGGGTTGCATTTGAGTTTTGCTTGCCCTTTTGCTCTTTGTGTTGATGCTTTGTCCAGTGCTATAGGCTGGAACCTTCTTAATAGTTAGTTCCCCTAGACAATACCAAGGGTCAACTTCCAGGGCCAAACATAAAGTGTCCAAACTGATCTTGTTTTGTGATCATAAGAGGTTGGTTCTGTTTTCAAGGATCCCTTCCTCTCCATGATGCTCCTATTTTTAGGACTGGTTACTTTCCATAATAATTTGATGGCACACATAGAAATTGGGTGCTATATCTATTCCATATGGAGCTAGTTATGCATATTTAGAATGGAGCACTTGGACATAACTCAAAATTAGGGATTCGGATCATCATTTACCCAGTCACTAGTTACTTAATTGTTTTTTGTATGTTTCCCATTTTAAGATTATAGCTCTTGTTATTTGAATGGAACATACTTTTAGCTTTTCTTCCCATTCTCAGTGATATATTGGCAAGCACTGGCTTTAGGCATAGTAAACAATGTCTACTGTGAGGTGCTGAAATTCTTCTACTGAGTTCCAATGGGAGGAATTCCATAGACATTTAGAAGCAATGAGAAGAAAGGCTCAGTGTGTATACCAGATGTAGCACATGGATCCCAATTACAGTGCTGTGGAGGGAAGCTTCACTTGTCTTATCTAAATGGTTTTAGCTGACCCTAATCTGAAGTTTCTTCTCGCTGTCCTCATTCTCCCCCACCACCTTGGGTTTTGACTTAGCGTTTATCTTTATTAGGGCTCATTTATGAGCAACAGTTATCACATATGTTCTTTCCTAAGTGGGGGTTTCATGATTCCTTGGGCAACTTCCCTTGGGGAGAATGGTCCACTAGAAATGCTTTTGAATGTGTGGCCCCTGTTTTAGTGCCAGCTCTTTATATTGCTGACACAGGCCTGCACCTAATCAAACAGAGCTCACATTTTATCCTTTAGATAGGAGCCTAGAAGCTCTTTTGTGAACACACTGATCAGAGTCTTTAGAAAGATGCCCAACAGTACACAGACTCCAAATGGGGACTCCAAGGTCTTGCCTGCCAGGCAGACTTTAAGTATTGGAGTGTGACCTTCATAACATTTTTTTTTTTTTTTTTTTTTTTTTTTTTTGTTATTTATGAGCTTGAAGAAGAAACTTCCTCCTATGGTTCTGTTCTGTATGAGCGAGCTGAGGCAGCTGAATAAGTAAGGAACAATTATGTAATGATGAGTGCAGTCCTTTTCTCCCAATAGATGGGTTTTAGAAGGCCCGGACCAACTGCTCCAGTCTATACTGAATCAGCCATACATTACATGAAATTTAAAAGGTATTCAGAAAGTATAAAGGCCCTGGAGTACCTTTGCAGATGGACATGGAATGTGTTAAGCTTCTTTAAACAGATGCTGGGATGCGACCTGAGCTTTCTCCATAATTCCAGCTTCACTGAGACAGCCTGTGTGGTGGAGCTTTCTCTGTCAGCTAAGCCACGCCCATGTTTTGTCTTATTCACAGTCTTGAAATCTCCTTCTCTCCTGTCTTACACTCACTTCTTCCTTTGTACTTGCAAATTCTGTAGCGCTAAGACTTTGTGTAATTGCTAACTAACTCACTATTAAACAATCTGTCCTATGTATTTATTTGCATTCATCTGTGGATAAAACACTTTTCCTTGTCCTATGATTCTGTTTAGAGATTAATTTCCTGTTGATGTAACCTAGTACTTTTGCTATACTGAGATTGTAGGTACTTACTGGAGGGACCTAGAATGAAGAAGGGGTGTAGTTTCTTTTGGTTATTGCTCAACGTCTTAAAAACTTTTGGCTTCCCTATTTATGTATTGTGCTTGGAAGAGATATGGCCACTCCAGTGGCCCAGTTGACTGTCTGAGACCCTGGAAAATACTAACCACTATTTTTTGTATAACTTGTAACTTCCTGTCATGGATATTAGACACAGCTTCTTCCATGACAGATTTTGTTGACCCTTCAGTCAAAATTAGCTAATCTTCCTGTCTTGTCAAATATAGTAGTATATAATTAGCTGCATAGAACTGTCTCTGCTTTGACATATTCCTCTTGTTTCTAGATTATTCTTTCTTTGATTTTCTCTCCTCTTCTTTTAATTGTATGTTCTTCCTTCTTTTACTATGGAGTCTGAGTTTCTTGAGAGCTTGGGTCTAGTCTGATTTGTTCTCTGTAGGAGCTATAGTACTGGATCAAAGTGTGGAAAATCCTGTCTTCTCACTAATTATCTGTGAAATATTCTGGATAGGAGGTGCTTTTTCATAGCAAGACTGTGACACCTTCTAAAGAAGCAAGTCATTTTGAAAGATGCCTTTCATAGTGCTTAGCCCTTTCCATAGGAAGATAAACTTCGGAATGGTGGGACAGATTGGAATACTACTTGACAATGTTGATTAACCTACCAAATCCCCAAGTGTGGTGTACCAACAAGTGGGCAGGTTTTCTAGATACGATGTTGACTTCTCTTTTCAAAGTGCTATTTGTTTATGTACATGTGTTGTGTTTGCTGAGGATGGGGACTAAAACTGAACCACAATTCCTGGTAATAGTAAGTAGAGGAGAAGCCAAAAGAAAAACAAAAAACAAAACTGGAATGCTTTCTATTTTGTACTTTGCTTCATAGATGGCTTGTACCTTAAAGTGTTAGAAATCTGCAAGTGGTACTATGCTGATGATGTTTGACCTGGGAAGATCTAGGATTTACTGATAAGAAAACTGGGTGGGGCCTTAGAGAGAAGACATCTCCTTTATGGAATAAATGAATCAATAGTCATCTGCTAATATGATGAAATAATTTTCTGTATATTAGAATGTGTTAGACCAAAAGCATTGTGCTGTCAGAATGAAGCACATTTTAAAGCATTTTTCATAGAAGTCATTGTGCTGTGCATTGTATTCAGATCACATGAAATTAAAGAGACCACTCCATAATGGGCACATTCAATTCATAGATTACCGCCCCTGGCTATCATATATTGTGATAATCGTGTTCTATAAACAAGGGAAGGTTTGGCAAATGATTAAAAAGCCTGCTTCTAAAAATTCTTACCATTCAGTCTCAGAGCTTTACAGCAAGGAAGTAAACTTTTGGGTGAGTTACTTTTTAATATTTCAGTTTATAATTCAGTCTCTATTCAGTTGTAATAATTTAGTTTATAATATTTCAGTTCAGCAACTGGCAGTGATGAATCCAATTTTGACATTAGCAAGCTTGTTTCTACAAGAGAATTGAATATATTTTTTAAGGTGTTGCTCTTTTGGTGAACTATAGAAAGGACAGTGTGTTATTCTGCCTAAAAACAACACAGTGTGTTGCTTTGAAATTACTAAATTTGAACACAAAGGCTCTGGAAACTATAAGGATGAGATATTGGACTGATAGTAAGGAGGAAGCCAAGGCCTTAACTGTGGCACGTTTGTACATCCTAAATGTTTTCTCCATTGGGATCACATCACCTTAGATGTTGGGCTCACAATGTTATCTTGGTCTGTTGGAGGTGGCGTTGGCTTCTTTTTGGAAAGTGATCTTGTTTGTCACCCAGTGGTCATTCCCAAGTTACCTTTAACTGCTTTTGCTTCTTTGAGTGCATTGTGTGTTAAATCTTCTAGTTTCAAACAAGGATGCTTTCGTACCTGGCTTCATCCCTTTCCAATTGTAATTGAGTCATTTCTCAGTCAAACGGGGCGTGCTCTTGAATGCCTCATGAGGAATCCAGTCTCCCAACTCCCTAAGGCACTCTCATGTAACTTTAAGTTTTCATTGCTGAAGTGTCCACTGTGCATTGTGCATTGATGGGGTTCTGTTGGGTACAGGAAGGAGAACTCATTGTTCCTCCCCATCCTCTTCCTCCTTCTTCTTTTTAAACATCTGGTCGTGCTTTGTAGTTCAAGCTGGTCTTGATCTCACTATTGTATCCCAGGGTGTTTTTCAAACTCCTCATCCTCTCTGCCTCATCTTTCTGAGTGCTGGGGCCATCATTGCCTTTGAAATCTGCTACAGAAGGTTGTTAGAACCATCCTTTACCTCATGTTTTATCAGTTCTGTGTCAACAATTGTTTAGGGATGAAAAGGACCAAAGAAGTTTAAATAGTTTCTTCAACTGGATGGCTGATTTTGTCTAGACAGGAGGCTCAATGAGAAATGTTCCTTTAAGGATTAAGCTGAAGTAATTTGAAGTGAGTCTTAGGGATAAAGGAAACATACTACAGAGGGAGCAGCCTGAACACAGCAGAGGCAAGAACAGGGTAGACTCTAGAGCAAAGACAGGAAGGGTGGAAAGTTATCCTGAGCTCCCACATTTGAAGTCAGATGCTGTTTTCAATGTTTGCTTCCTGCAGCACTGGCTGTTAGCCCAATGAAAGACAAAGTTGTTGTTACAGTTATAGTCCAGCTGAAAATCACCATCTTTTGTTATTTTCTAAACAGGCATGTAGGGAGAGACTACTTCGGCGATCTTAGTCATTTGCTCATTGCCTCAAGCTTTTGCTCTCTCTGTAGTAGGACGATTCTGAATTGGCTACATGAGCAAGCTGCGTATACTCTGTTCCAGTTCCCGATCCCTGAGCCCCACCCACTTCACACTCTTCTCTATGCCTCTTTTATATAAACAAAGAGCTATTTCTACACTCCATTCATGAAGTAGTAGGGGAGGGCGCCAGAGGTTGACAAGAGGCAGCTTCTGTCACGGGCCATCAGTATTGTGAAGTTGTTACTTAAATATGGACCACCAGCCTTAACACTTTTAAGGGAACAGGAATCCAGGTTTAGTCAAATAGTAATTCTTCCGAGATGTCTTTGCCAAATCAGTTCTTTGCTGAAGTTCATTCTGGGTTCTGTATATATAACAATGCTTACACCGTCTTATGATGGTTAAGGACTAGGAAGCACTAAATAACGGTGGGCATGCTGGTGGGTATGTTGGTGTGTTGCCACTATTAGAGGCTATACTGTTTGCACTCCAGGAAATCCTTGCTCTTCGTGGATGCTATTTTAAACATTCCAGTGTTTGTAAGATAGAGGGAGGCCCCTGGCTTAAGTACGTTCAGCTGTCCACTGCACCTGCCCTCGAATCACGAAATAGTTGAGACACTATTAACGACAGAAGTTAGACTTTCATGACACTTATGTTGTTTCTGGCTGTTCTTTTTTTTTTTTTTTTTTTTTTTTTTTTTTTTTTTTTTTTTTAAGGACAAGTCTTTATCAGTCTTTTTTATATTTTCTCTCTACTGAGGGATAAATATGGGATATATCTCTATCCCATATTGCCTCACATGCTCATAGCTAGGGTATTAGAAATGGAAACTTGGAGGCATTAAATGCCATCATTTCTTTTCCTATGGCAGCAGAGGGTGTTTACAATTAGTGAGTGCATTGAGGGATATTTGCTTGAGGTGTGAGCAAAATGTTAACAGAGGAAATGAAAGAAATATTCATCTTTCTTTGGGGGAGGGTGGGAGGCATCATTTTTCTTCTCAGCCCTGACTGTCTTGGAACTCACTATGTAGATCAGGCTGGCTTGAAATGCCCACTTTCTTATCAGTGGTGCTTTCTCAGTTCTGGGAGACAAGGACAATTCAAAGCATTTACTTCTGACTTGTATTTTAAACTTAGACTTGATTATTCGTGCTGAGATTCACATTATTTGAAAACCTGGGAAGCACCATAAGTCCACAGTAATGCTTGGTAACATGTGGCCCTGCCATTGGATTATTGAAGAATAAACTTGACAGGTGTAAGGCTCCTATCTCCATTAATAACAGTAAAAGAGTAGAGTCACTAATAAATTGATCTGAATTCATTACGTGAGTTTTAGGCACTATCAAAATATTAAAAATTGATAGATTAGAATTGAGGAGCATGGACATCTGCATCTTAAGCCAAAAAGGAGGTGTCCTGGGGGCAGAGTGGAGTGTGTTGTTGTTGTTGTTGATGATGATGAAGATGCTGCTGATGATGATAAACTGATTAAACTGAATGTAATAGTGTCTCAATCTATGCACTGTGTTGTTGCTGACATCCCACAAGCACATGAAGAGCCTCACAGGACCAAGACCGCATGTCATACACAGCACAGTCCCACTTTTGTAGCCTCTGATAACAATTTTCTATCCATTAGAGATACAGATGATGATTATAGCAGAATCTTGCTCTGTGCTAGTCACTGTGGTCAAATTTATCTTAATTAATTTGCAGGCATCTAACAATAGCATGGCACCACAGGTTGAGATCTTACCAGGATATTGAGGGGCTAATTTAGAAACTTAATTGGTAACAGTAAATCATTAAAGAGTAACTTTCATTTTGTTTTCTTGAGCATATTTGCAGACTTGAGGTTTAAAGGCATGATTAAGCACATGAAATAAGGAATTACATAATCTCTCTGCTTCTTAAAAAGAGTTTTCCTTTCCTGGTGGAAATTCATTTTTAATCTGTACCGATAACTTTTAATAGGTATCAGTTGGGCACCCCATTAAGCTAACTGCTTTAAAATGATTTCCTTCTAGAGCCTGCATTTATACCTTAGGAAACCAATTAGCTTGTCTGGATTTTCCATTTCCCTTATAGTTCTCTTCCGTAGCCTGCTCAGCATGGTTAGCCCGACATAGCAAAAGTCTTGAAGGTATGGGCCTTCTGGAAGAAGTGCAAATGGCACACTTATCATTGGGGAAAAACATACACAAGGAAATGGGCCTCAAATGCTATATCTGCCGAACATTTAGAACAGCAAAAAGCACAGGAAATACTTTCAGTGTGTGGGAATGTGCAGCATTTCTCCAAACTACAAACACTGTTCAGCAAAGTTCCCCAGTAGTGGTGAATTATATGAGACCGTGTCCATCTAAGAAAGGCTTGTTTAACTACCTTGCGGTTCTGGGGCTCATTCAAACACTTTTAAACAAAATAAAGGGAATGGATGTAATAACTTCTTTATGGAAAGTCCATAAAAAGCTAGAGGGCCATGTAAACAAATTGGGTCATTTACTAGATGTTTAAGTGATAGATCTGCAGTCCAAATTTAGGGCTGTGTGTGATGTTTTATAGGGTTGCGCCTGTGTTCTACCTTGAGATTAAGGGGATAAACTTGGCTGTTTGTGTGTTTGTTTTTGTCTAGCACATGAAATCCCACCATTGCTATTTTATAATATAGCTTGAAAACACCTAAGATTTGGTTCATTATGTGCAAGAAGTTGAATCGGCCTACTTTTTGGTAACACAGTGTTCTATTAAAGAAAAACATGATGATTGAAATTGAAATTTTCCTTTTGGGCTCAGACATGTCTAAATCAATTATGAAATAATCGTTCTGGCTCACATGAGTAGTCCTATAACTACAGCCATGTAAAATAGAAATCCAACAGCAGCTATGATTTATGGTCAATGTAGCTCTGCTTTTCTTGAATTTAATCTCTTATGACCAACTTTATATGATGCTGGTTTTTCTTCTCGGAGAATTAGATCTTAGATCTGTTCCTGGTTGTCTTTCTCTCAGTCGACTATTTTTTTCTGAATTAGAACTTCCCTTTTCTTTCTCCAAGAGTTCGCCTGATGGTTATGTCAGACTGGTCCAGAACACAGGGCCTGGAAAAGTGCTGACATAAACCTTTCACATTAGGTGGACAACAGAAGCCAAACATCAGTATGGGCATCAGAGCTAGCAAAAGATGTCCAGTAACTTCTACCTTGACTCTATAGAGTATCTGAATTCTCTGCCATCCCTAAGTTCTGCTTAGTTTATGTGGCTTTAAATGAAGTGGATATGTAAGTAATCCATCATAAACAAACAAACATACATACATAAAAACAACAAATAAATGAACTTTCCTAGCTTTTAACAACTGACAGCATCATATCATACTAGCCACTCTTAAGTGTTGCTGTTAGAAGTGTGACAGACAGAATAAGTCCTCTGGCTCCCAAGTTTAAAAAAAAACAAAAAAACAAATAATGGTAGATACTAACATGTCTTTGTTGTAAATGACAGGTCTAGCCATTCATCCTTCCTACCTTCCTTCCTTCTTTCCTTCCTTTATTTCTACCTTTATTCCTTCCTCCCATCCTCCCTCCCTCCCTCCCTGCCTTCTTTTTTTCTTTCTTTCTTTCTTTCTTTCTTTCTTTCTTTCTTTCTTTCTTTCTTTTCTTTTCTTTCCCCCCTTCTTCTCTTTTTGAATGATGGTCTTAAGTCTGAAAACAACAAGGTCAAAAAGCTCTAAAGAACAGCTGAGGAGGGACTGGGCTTTTCTATGTAGCTGAGTGCAGTCTGTGGTCAAAAACTCTCCTGATTGAGATGTAAATGGCAGAGAAAGGCCTGGTCCTACTCAAACTATAAAGCCTTGTGGAAGACAAAAAAAGGTAAATTAGTCTTCGTTACTCAACTTTCCATCATGGAGAGTTTTCTACATACTCAGTTTCTAAAGTGTTCAGTTTTATTTGGCTCATGGATTTAGGAATTCTCACCAACAATTGTGCATAGCCACTTCTTTAAGCCATTTCAGGAAAGCAGTACATCATGGTGGAAGTGAATGTCTGAGAATCAGAGTAGAGGGAAATGAAGGTGCTTATTTTCTGCTGCATCTTTTAAGGGCATGACACCAGTGATATAAAAACTAGACCTGGACAATTTAAAAGTTCTATCCTGGATACCCAGTCATCATTGCATGGACCCTGGGTGGACTCTTATGATCCATATAGTTTACTTGTTGCTTCCAATTCATTTATACCCAAAGGAGGAAATACACATCTGAGGCCAGTCATGACAGTACACACCTATAATGTCAGGACTAGGAGAGTTGAGGCAGGAGATTGAATACGTTCAAGGCTACCCAGGTTGCAGAGACCTGCCTCAAACTACAAAAAAAAACAGCTTTTCTAATAATAAAAGAAAGTGTAGAGAGATTTGCCATGAGTATTTACAAAAGGTAAACATTGCCATATTTGAAAGAAGAGCAAGCTTGTTTTAAAATGGAGTTAAGTTGTTGAAACACATGTGAGCAGAAGGCCTGGAAAAATAGGTCACACCAATAATTTGCAGAATCAGAGGTAGGGGGAGATTTTTAGGACATAGGAACACATTTTGTCTAAAGTATAACTTTTTTTGACAGTGACATTAGAAATAGATATAAAGGGATAGTTTCTAAAAGTCAGAGGCACAAAAGAAAGAATGTTTTACCAGCTTCAGAAAAAAAGAATCTTGTGCACATCATCCAGGAAGTCAAATTATGAGCTAAGGTAACTCCTTCCTGAATAGACATGAAGACGCATGAGTGTTGCTCAGGGAACAGAATGAGAAATTTCATGGAGAAATCCCTATGAAGGGGTGGCAGACCAGGTCCAGGGGTTACTTGCCTTGAAACAGGAAATGGAAGATGCTAAGGGTCAGTAGAAAAGTTTGAAAAGCAACAGAGTCAAGAATGAACTTGAAAATGAACTTGGGAACGAAATGTGAATATTTCAGTAAGATGAGATGTGTCAGAGGAAGTCCAAGTAAGAGTGTGAAACCTCAAGGTTTATGACAGAAATATATCAGTGTGGTCCTAGAGTGCAGGGAGAGATGATGAGGTCTTGGTTTTGCACTGGCATATCTTTTAGGACTCAGAAGACAGGCAGAAGGGAGGCGCAGTTTTCATACATAGCAATGGACAAGATTCTGGCTTCCATACTTGTTATGTACCAAGAAATGCTAAAGATGTTCTGTGCATTCTTCCTGACCTGGATTGCCTAGCTCACTATCAGGTGATGCACATTTTTGTTGTTGCATAAACAGTGTGTGTATGTATACACATGTGAGTGCTTGCACACTCACGAATGTGTGCGGCTTCTACATGTGAATGTGGAGGTCAGAGGACAACTCTGTGGAATCAGTTATTTTCTCTTACCTTGACATGGGTTCCGAGGACCAGACATGATGGTCACAGCACATACCTGTAATCCCAGCAATACCGAGGCTGAGGCAGAAGAATTGATGTGAGTTTTCAGGATGAAACTTAGGTTGCTAGGCTGGAGTCTTTACCTAGTGAGGCAAATTAGTAGCCTTGACATATTCTGAATAGTTTTGTTCATGTCTGTCTTGGACCTGCTTTTCACTGGAGGGACAGAAAAGATGGGGCCCTTGATATGTCTACAGGAAAGATTTTAAAAAAGAACTGGAAAGTTATTTGATAATTATGAAGTGGTATAGCCATAATCCCAGTAGTACAGATGCTGAGGCAGGAGAATTGATGTGAGTTTCATACCAGTCAATATGTGGATGCAGTTGATGAGACCTTAGCAAGCTATGAAATGGTTCTAACCTTTAGATTTAGATTAGGTTCCTAATACTTGATCTGCTTTTGTTTTAAAAATATATACTTAGTATTTTTTACACCATTCTTATAGCATACTATATTTTTCTCAATTTTATCAAATGTAATCCATAAATTAAAAAAATTAGTGTATTTACTATATTCAATTTGATGTTTTGCTGTGTTTACTGGAAAATCACTACAACACAGCAGCTAGCCATTCAGAACCTCACATCCTTTTGTGAATACAATGCTACCTATTAAAGCTATATTTCCTTAATACACATTTGGCTTTTATTTGCTAGAGGATCAATCTATCAGAGTGATTGCCAACGACAGAGAGACTGGAGCTGGAGAGAGTGCATACCACACAGAGTTCAGCAGCCAGTGGCGGACAGTACGGCCCCTTCAGTTAGTGCTTGTGACTGAAGTTCTTCACACTTCTCCAAAGCCTCCAAGCATTAAGGCCCATTTTTCTCTGGGGCTGAGCTAAATCACTTTCCCATTTCTCAGTCTGCTGTTCTCGGTTTCCAGGCTGCCAGTAATCATCATACATTGCAATTATCAAGGGCTCTTATCGTCCATAACTTTTAAGTGTCAGTCAATACAAGATGGAATAAATGTTGGCACAGTGCTTCAGAAAGGAGGTCCTGGGTGAAATGCAAACGACGCAGAGACACAGCAAGCACAGCCTGCCCTGCTGCTGGGATGCTGGCTTCTGGGATCCTAAGCCCTCATCTATGATCTTTGAGTCACATGCCTTATTTCACAACGGAGAGATGTAACTACCGGCTGGCTTCATTTTGAGGAACTAAAAGGGGGCCCACAGGATGACCTCAGTCTTTCTGCTTAGACTGAATAAAACTGATGAACAAAGAACCCGATGGGCAGATTATAATGATGACTACTTAGAATATCATTTCCCCAACCAGAAAACAGAAATGCATTATTTCCAAGAAAAACACCTACTTTTAAACTGTGAACTTTGTGATGATATTTCATTACAGTTGGCTTCTTCAGAGAATGGCGTGATCTACCGAAAGTCTATTGGCAAAAACATTAACTTTCGCATTTTCTTTCCTTTCTGAAGTTTTCAGTTAACATAAGACACAACTCAGGTGTTTTCTTCTTGTTTTTGGCTTTCTCTTTGTGTCCTGGGGTTTTGAAATTGACAATGCTAATTTATCCCTTGGAATGCAAAAATATTGTAAATGTTTTTGATGTTTGTTTGCTTGTTTTAAAGCCACTAGAAGGATATGTTTTCTTCCTCCTTGGAAATAAAGTTAATTTTCTCAGCTCTGAACATATGAGATTATGGGAAAGTCTTCTGTAGCTCTGGCATGCAGACAAAACAGAAGCAGACCCTGGAGAGAGAGTTCGGAATTCATGGCAGGAAGCACATGTTCAGTATGCCCATATTTATGGAGTCACAAGCAAACTAAAACCGCACACTGCTATTTACAGAAGTGGAAAGGCTAGATAGCACAGGCTTATGCTTTGTGGATGACAGCACAAACTTTGGGATCCATAAAACCAGACATTTACCTCCCATTAATTTTCTGTCTTTATGAGAGAGAATCATTTATTAATGAATTATGTTTAGAATTGATGTCAGCCACAGTCAGAAGCTGTGGCATTTAGCAGACAGATAGACTGGTTTTGTGCTGCCAAGGGAATTGTGTATAGGTAATTGCATTCTGGCCCTCCTCAGGCTTGGGCCAAGTAATGAGTTAGATGCGCTGTTTATCCACTGAACATGGATAGAGTGCTTCATAGACTGTCAGGTGACTCTTGGCTGTTTGGTATGTTGCATCTTATTTAGACTCTTGGCTTGTGTCTCATCTCCTTGTAAACACTGACACACGTAAGTTTGGCAAGAATACATATTCATTGCCTTTCTTAAATGGTAAATTTCTGTATAAGTTAGCCTCTGGTAAATTTCTAAAGAGGAAGGCAAATGAGAGGCATTATTGGGAGTCTGTCCCTTCTCTCTGCTTTTACATGACAAATGCATGGAATAATCTAAGCAAGAATAATACCATAGTGAAAAGCATGGTATCAATACGGTGGTACTAAAAATAATTTCCTTAGAAAACAGTGCCACATCTGTGGGGGTGATGTGACGTCAGCTGTGAATTCTAACAGATGCCTTTCAAAGGTCTATGCTCTTCTTGAATGCATTCTGACATTGCAGATGCCTTATCTGACTCCAGTACAAAAAACTCTCTGTCAAGTTTCTAACTTGCTGACCATTTTAAACATTTTCTCCTTGTCATTTAGCTCTTTGAGAGAAGATCCTGTAACCCAGTGTCAAAAGAAAGTTCCTCCACACAGTTGTTGCTTGAAAGTGGTGATCTTTGGTTCGGTGGGGGATGGTCTTCCTCTTGAAAAATAAAAGAAAAAATAATATAAAGAGTAATTCCCATGTGAACCAGTGGAGCTTGACTGTGTAGATCCTTCAACTCAACAGACAGAGCCTAATATATTTAAGAGTCATCTTTCTGTTTTGGGCTCTGTAACTTATACATTGTGTGTTGGCATTTTGTTTATATTCCAAACATTTCATACTTAAGATTTTCTATAGTGCTTTCATAAAAAAAACACAAAATTTAGTATGTTTACTTCACAAATAATTATCTTCAACATGGATGTAAGACACACAGAATTGTTATTTTCATACTAATTAGTCAATGTTCTTTACACTCAAAAGTTTGAAAAATGATTATAGATTTATCCCTGATTTTTTTATATCTAGCTTTGATGTTAGAAACAAAACAAAGCAAAACAAAACAAAACAAAAGTTAAAACCAAAAAAAAAAATCTGTGCAGTTTATTCTGAGAATTTAAGTCAATTAGAGACAATAAACAAAGTTGAATTTCTCTCGTGGTGATTAGAAAGTTGAGGAATAGTGTGGGCATTTTGTAAATCAGTTGACTATTTCATTCTGGAGCTTCTGAGGCTTGGGAAAAATCTTCCCACTGCTAGTCTCATGCTAGCCTCACCACCAAAATTGATTTCCACAGTTTCTGTGACACTTAGGTCTTTGTACTGTAACTGATAGCAGGTTAGAGAATACGTCACATCTTAAAACATTAATAGGTTTGGCTTAACTATGGCCAATATTGTCAGTGAGTCCCAAAGTGCTGTGTGTTGAGGCAATGTAAAAGGAATCTGAGCTCTAGGAAATGCTTAACTCTTAGGATCTTCTCCAGAGATTTAGTACCAGCAGATGGTATGACATTCCTTAACAAACCTGATGGTGTCATTGAATATCTCTGGGATAGCTGACCTGTAATGCAGCCTTGCTCCCTGCTACTTTGACTTCTAGTTCTTGTTTCTGAGTCTTTTGTGAGTCCGGAACACATGTGCAGAGAGGGTGTCAGTCAAATCAGAGATGTAGACAGAACTACACAATAACGTTCGGCTGATTTTAACAGTAATGAAATTGGGAAGGTGTTCTCTTTTGATGAGTTACTTTGTCCTCTGTTGTAGACAGGTCACACTTACTTTATTTTAGTCTAATGTTAAAAACAAGTCGCTCTCTACTGAAGGCAGTATGATCTGAGTTGGTATTTTACTCATTTTGGGGAATGAAGTCCAGAGCAACGAATTGCCAGGAGAAGAACTTTGTATTCTTTTGCATGTAAGCAAGTCACTGGGAATTTCCTAAAATTCATACTTGGAAGCACCTAGAAATTTTAGATGTGGGCTATGTTGTTATTTGAGTTTATCTGTGGCTTCAGGAAGGACTCAGTTTAATGATTTCTTAGGCTACACATTTTGTAGGAAGCAATGATTCAAGTGCTTCTAATGAGGAGAGTGGATCAACAGGTTAAGACTTTGGCTACTTGAGAAATACCTTTGTCTCCAAAATAATCCAAATATAAAGAATGTGAAGAAATGCTTTCTTCCTTAGTTATGTGTCCTGGATACTGTACCCAGTATACAGTACTATCTCTCTCTCTCTCTCTCTCTCTCTCTCTCTCTCTCTCTCTCTCTCTCTCTCTCTGTGTGTGTGTGTGTGTGTGTGTGTAAGTGTGTATGTGTTTTGGAGTTTTGAATTTGACCTCTGGCATAATTCCTTATGTACCATCCACCCTTTTTATGAGATTCACAGTCCTCTAACTCATCAGTTAGGAAGTACTGGCTTGCTGGACACTCTCAGGCATCTGTCTGCCTCTACCTCCCCAGCCCTGGGACACCTACCACAACTAGCTTTATTTAATATGATTAATGTACATATGTATTACTTTTACTTTGGTTCTAGTAACCAAACAGAACCTCATGCATATAACCTACCAAGTGACCTATAGGCTGGGCCTATAGTAGTTATCCTAATGTGAAGGCCAATGTGGAGTTCTGCTTACTTATCTTTTGCCTTGTGACATTCTAGAGAAGAAACCTTTCAAGACCTGCATGGTAATGTGACAGTTTAATTGTTAGAACTTTCATGCCAACAGAGATTTCAGAATTTAACAAAACCCCATGTCACATTCATAAGCAACCATCTATAAGTACCAGCATACACGTATCTCTCACTCCTCAACTATACTATCGTGGATTGCAGGGGTAACGCCATGGGATGAAATCTGACTCACTACAGTAATAAGTTTGATACTTTTTGGAAGGCACCATTATAACTGAAGTCCCTCTATATCCACCACTGAGAAGACAGAGGCTGGTTGTTATTAGTGTAGGTCTGTTTCTTTTTTCTCTGCTTTGTCTACGCTACCCAGAACCTTTCTGCAAGTAGTCAGTAGGTGCTCGATGTCCAGAGACAAAAAATCCTGTGTCCACCTTTTTTTTTCTATGATGAGAATATAAGCCATCACCAGACAATTTCATATTCAGGGTCTGGCAGGCATTCAGGCATTTAAAAAGTTAAAGCTTAAATCTATGAAATCTGATTTCTTACACAATTAGAACTTGGTTTTGCTATATCTGATGACTATTGCCATATTTTATTTTTATATTATATAAATATAATTGTTTAGTAATTCAGCACTTACAAGCATTTTAGAAGTTTTATCTTTACAACCTACATACGCTTATTTTCCCCCATAGTGTGTTACGACCAATTATGCCACAGGAAGGGAAGAAGAGCTTGGCATCCTAGCTTTTCCAGCTGAGGTGTGCCAATTAAGCTGAAAGTGACATGTAGGAAGAGAAAAGGAAGTAGTGAAGACACTGGTCTTTATTTATGTACTGTTATAACCAAAGATGATAAATTGTAGAGAAGGAAAAGATAATGCTAGTGGGAATCAAGTACAGTTTGGAAAGTATCTTGGGAAAATAGGTAGGAAGTAGCAGTGCTACTTGACGGGGTATCACAATACAGTCTGTTTAGAGTATATACAGTTTGTTTCTAGTCCTATAGATGAACGGAAAAGAGAAACAAAAAGGAAAGGTCATGACAGCTTATGAGCTTGGTGGAGGAAAATGTTTATTATAGATCAAAACAAGGGTGTACTCAGAGGCAGAGAAGTCTGAGCAATCCAGAGTAGACATGACTAAGTCCTGTAAGGAGATGGTGAGGGCAAAGGAACCATGTGCAGCCGTCCAAAGACCAAAGGGTAAATGAAAGGGGGTAGGTGACAGGAATGACTGGATTATACAGGGAAAAGCTTCTAAGCTAAGGGCAGCTTTGTCCCTGGGCTCAAGAGTTTAGGGTAGAGGGCCCCGGATATGTCAGCCATACCCTATAACAGGTAGTGATGGGAGGATGCTGGGAGAAAAATTTGGCTATTGGGTCTCTTTATATGTTAAATGGGCATCTCAGCTTTTGTCCCAGCGTTTGAGACTTATCACTGATTACCACCTTTTCAAAGTGATGAGGATTACATTCATTCTGATTTGAGGACCCAAGGATTTTCTGCCATCTTCACATACAGAAAATAGGCCCCATATTTGCAGGTACACAATCAGCAAAGAACTTTTCTTGACTATTTTTTCTACTCAGGCTGAGTAACTAAAAGCTCAATTCTGATTCCTTAAACCATTGGTTAAAGCGTTCAACTTTTCTGGTGGCTGGAAGTCCTAGGAAGAGAGGGTTCAGCCAGTGGTGGTGTCTTTGAGGCATGCCTGGGCTTGTCCAAAGAGAAAAGCTGTCCCAATTTCTGGCATGGGTCTTTTTTTCCCTTCCTGAAAGTAAAGCCAAAAGTTACAAATCATGTGTCATCCAGTTTGTAATACCATCTGGCAGGACCAAACCTGTGTCATTTCAGATGGTCCTTGTGTGTGGTGCTTGGGGAAGGGGTAGAGGAACAGGACTGCTCTTTAATTGATGCTGACCTTGACTTCCTTAGGAATCGGGATGAAGGTCATCCCACTAATACACACTTAGGAGATGGGGACTGTATGACTCATCTGATTTTGGCTTTGCATGGTATAGAAAAATTCTTGCCTAGGAAAGAATTCCTTTCTAAGTGCCAGTCTTCCCCACACTGCCCTCAGCTGCTCTGTCTGAATAGGCAGTTCTCTTTGCATAGGCATTCTTGTAGGCTTAGTTGCTCTGTAACCTCCTCACCCCTGATTAATAATTTCCTGAGGCCAGTTTGTTATAAAGAAGCATTACCTTGGAGAGGGGGGGCACAGAGAGAGAGGGGGGATGGGCACAGAGAGAGAGAGAGAGAGAGAGAGGGCACAGAGAGAGACAGTTTGACAGAGTATGATTGAGAGTATGAGTGTGTATGTAAATGTAATTGTGTGTGCATTTGTATGAGTATATGTGTGAGTGTGTGTGTCTGTTTGTTTTCTGATTAATTATCAACCAGAATGATATTAATGCCCTAGAGAAGGAACATCAAATTTCTCATTTTTACATGTTAATCAAGGATATCAAACTCTCAGGCAGCATGTCCAGAGTACTTTATCTTCATTGTTCAAACCAAGTCCTTAAAGTTTCTACTTTGTTCACCTTTTGAAAGATTTGATCATTTAAAGAAATAATTAAGCATCTTTTTTAGGCTTTGTCATTATTAGGAAATTGCAGAATACATTGATCTTGTTGTTGTTTTTGTTGTTGCTGTTGTTATTGCTGTTGTTCTTAGTTTAAAGATATAAAAAGGAAAAGAAAAGAGGGAGGGAAGAAAAGAGAGAGGCAGGAAGAAAGAAAGGAAGAAAGGTAGAAAAAGAGAAGGATGGAGGGGTAGAAAGATAGGAAGAAAGGAAAGGAGGGAAAGAAGGAGGAAGGGAGGGAAGAAGAAAGGTAGGGAAGGAGAAAGGGAGAGAAGGAGGAAAAGAAAGAAGGAAGGAAGACTTTTCTGGAAGCACTTCCTTAGGATCTGAGTGAATTAGGAAAGAGATGCTGACCTTGTAGACTCTGGACTACAGTTCCCTTCTATCTTATACTGGTACATGTGTCATTGGATGGCTGGCCCTCAGGGTAGTAAACCTCCCATGAGGAAAGATGTGAATTATACAATTTGCCATCTTTCATGGGATTCAGAGGAAGGAACCTCCATTGATCATACTAGCACCTTAAAAATTTTTTTATACATGTCATCATAAGTATTTCCATGAGTGCATAAATGTGTATCAATAAAGTGATGTATGCTACAGCATTGTAAATATATTTTATTGATAAGGATAAGAGAAGGAAATGGTAAAAATACTGACAATTTTCTTCCTAAAATTAATTTATTTTTTCCTAAATATTCTTCTCTAGTGAGCCTACATTACATTAGAAACATCTCTGGGTTAAATGTTAACTGTATCCCAGAGGCTTGAGTAAGATCTAATACAAGCAACATTTTATTTCATTCTGACAAACAGTGTCTAAGATGCAGAATATGGGGTTAGAAACCAGGCTTTGGCACTGTTGAAGGTGGCCCCTTAGTGTTAGTATTTTAAACTTGGCACTGATGTTTATCCCAGAGGCTAGTGTGGCTATAGTCAAAGCACGGGAGCATGCCCCATCCACACAGCGGAAACATGCTAACAATTATCTGTGTTGTTGTTGGCACTTAGTAAGATATACTGTTTTCCTAAGGGTTTGGGAAGAAAGAAGAACACTGCCAGCATTCGCCAATATAAAGAGATGTTTTTTTTAATTTCCCCTTTTTCTTTTTTTTTTTTTTTTTGCTTTAATTTTTCTTTCTTTCCCTTTCTTTTCTTTTCTATTATTCCATTTCCTCTTTTCCTCTCTCTTCTTCTTCCTCCTCCTCCTCCTCCTCCTCCTTTTTCTCCTCCTCCTCTTTGTCTTTCTCCTTCTCCTCCTCCTCCTCCTCCTCCTCCTCCTCCTCCTCCTCCTCCTCCTCCTCCTCCTTCTTCTTCTTCTTCTCTCTCTCTCTCTCTCTCTCTCTCTCTCTCTCTCTCTCTCTCTCTCACTCTCTCTCTCTCTCTCTCTCTCTCTCTATCTCTCTCTCTCTCTCTCTCTCTCTCTTTGTTTATTGTTCTGACACTCTTTGAAAACATTGGGAATATGCCATCTGGTTGCACACCATTATAGACAAATGAGTAAGAGAGTATATTAACTGTAGAGAAATCACTGTGTTTATAGCTTACTTATAGCATAGCAAATTAATTTATAGTTCTCCTGTCTGTCAGTGCAAATAAATGGATTGAGAAATTGGAGAAGTACAAATTAGTTTGCTTTTCTAGATATGATAAATCTACCAGGCATACTGGCACCAACCTCTTACTGAATCAAGCTGCTTCTACTTGATCCAATTGGTGCCTGTCCATGCTTTCTGACCTAGACATCTATACTTGCCTCTTTGTGATCTTTCCTTTGGAAAACCAAATGAAAGCTCTTTCAGATTCCAGGTATAAAGAATGGTGATAACCCAGCTCTAGGGTACGATACTGCCAGATGAAAGGAGCACTATAATTTTCATTTAGGATACCAATCTCACTACAGTTGCTGTGTTTGTTTTTGTTTCTGTTTGTTTGTGATTTTGTGGCTGTCTGTAAATGCAGCTATACCTCAATGGAAGTAACCATTCGGGATGTCACTGGTCATCAATTTGTCATCATGTAAAGAAATAAGCAAATAAGCAGCTGCCCTCTGGTCCTTGGTCTTCTATCTGCTTTTGATTCTACTGACCAGGAAAACTCTAGCCCCCTTCACACATTGTAGGGGCAATGGTAACTCAGCTGACTCATTGAGATTGTTCTCCTGGCCTGCAACCACAGGAATAGATCCTGGGGCTGACCGCACCTCAACGTCTCAAGCTGTATTTAGTTGGGGGAGGGCATCTTTTCCGTTCTTGCTTAGGCGACCTTTAAAAGTCTCCAGTGTTTTAAAACTGAAAGATAGCATTCTTAATGCTTATTCACTGGAAATTTTCAGGGTAAGAAAATCTTTAAAAGTACACAGACACACAATGAAGGGGACTTAGATGCCACAGTGTCTTGTCCAGTCCTCCTGCTGTGTAGCAGTGAGGTCATTCTAGAAGCAGTGAGGTCAGTGTTTTACTCATGTAGGTGGCTGGCAGAGGGACTGGAAAACAAACTGACTCTCGTTTGATATTTTTTTCATGATATGCCTTAATCAGCTTGTGTGAGCCTCATGATATACAGAAAAATCAAAGGACTCCCCTATAGTAAAGTATTATAAATCAGTATAAAAACCTTTTTTCTTGAAAAGTATTTTTAATTAATAAGAAATGTTACTCCATGCGGTGAGGAAGTATAGTGTTTCTTCCTTTAAAGACCTTGGCAGATTTGAGCTCCTTCAGGAAAAGGAGGTGTTTTTAAGCAAATAAATTCTGATGTCATGTGCAGAAAATTAAAAATGAGATTTCTTATACCGCAGAGCTAAGAACCTTCTTACCTGGCATATTTGTTTACAGTTTCATTGTGATTGCCAACTAGTCAGAGGAAAACAATGGGTCACACTGTAATGTTTGCATAGCTGGGATTACAGGCTTTGACACTTCTGCTTACTTCTCTGCTGGAGCTGTGGGGCCAGGACTGTTGTTTTTCCACAGTATGAGAGCGTATTTCATATTCCGTATTCCACACCTTTCTTGCCAGGCACAAGTAGGACTTTTTGTTGGTCCAACTCCTCCCTTTTGTATATTCTGTAGACTTTTGAAATAGTATGACTCTCACCGATGCATGGCATTTCCATCCTAAATGCAGATACTAAGTGGTTGGTTCCCAGCTGGTGGCAGTGTTTTTGGAAGGTTATGGAAACTTAAGGAGGTGGGGTCTGGTTACAGGTCATGAGCAGAGCTTTGAGGTACCCTATTCCTTGTTTTTACTTGAGTTTTCCATGAGATGAAGAGCGTTCACTACAACATGACAAAAATTGCCATGACATTTTGCCCAGACGTGTGGCAATTATCCACTGAGATTGCCAGCCATGGGCTGAAATTTCTGAAACATATATATATATATATATATATATATATATATATATATATATATGTTTGTATGTACAAATACATTTTATGTATACATATACAAATACATATAAACATATAAAATTATAGTATGCAGGCTTTATATAATCATAAAGTTGTTGAAATAACAAATATTGTCAACCCTAATAGAGTCTGGAATATAAATTTTTGACTTGTAGCTTCTTATAGCTCATAAATATGGAGTCTTGAGTGGCACTGAAAGACAAACTGAAGACTTTATGCCATGAGCCTTGTGACAGGGCACCAGAAGGGCTTATAGGTGAGCACCCCCATGAAGAGGGACTGGTGCAGCAGTGGCTACTTGCAGGGGAGAATTAAAACTCGACTGTGGAATCTTTGTGCTCACTAAGATTTCCCAGGTGCTTTTGACAAGATTAAGAGCATTTAGCCACTTGCCCCAGTCTATGAATACCTGCCTGTCAATTGCTACTGTGATCCCATTGGTGGAAACCAAGTGCATTTCCTTCTTGAGCTATATGGTCATGTTTAGGAAAGCATCTGTTTGATTAATAAACTCATATGTGTATTATTGTCGACGACCTTTCTTTGGAAGAAGAGAAGTTTGTTTAAGACCCAAAAGATTGAAGTTCTTTTATTATTTATTTATTTATTTATTTCCATCTGGTGAAACACTGTTGGTGTGTCTCACACTTTCTTCCTGACAAATCTAAATTCATCAATAAATTTATACACTTCTACAAACATTTAAGGCATTATTGCAGTATCTTATTTATTAACTCTTTCAAGGAATATTCTTTAAATCTTTATTATTTATGTGGTAAGACACTACTCCATACATGGTACAACAGTTAGCAGGATACAAGAAGCCTGGCTTGGAGTTCACTTTATAGTAAGGGGAGAAATGACATATACCATATGCATGTATAGATTCTTTTTGTGGTGAAAGATCAGTATTGGGGATTAGGAATTGTGGAGGCAGAGGGCATTGTTAAACTTGATAAGCGTCATAGAAGACCTTCCTGATATGAAGAGGCCTTTTTAGGCAAAGGCAAATACAACACAAAGCCCATAGGAAGAAAGTTCCTGGCAGGGTGTGTCTGAAGAACCAGAGAATGGATAGTATTCCAGAATGAGGTGATGCAGGAGCAATGGATGTTGTGTGAGATTCCTATTTCTACTAGCTCGGGAATACTCCATACTGGCACAAGGGTATGCATGTCACAGTAGTGACCAAGACAGGAATGAGAGAGGCAAGGGGGCAGAGGTTGAACATGTTTTGACATTGCATCTATGGAGATCTGTGGACTGACTTGGAGGAGCTGCATGGATTGTGAGATGTGAGCCTAGAGTTCATCTGCCTATAGCTCTTAGCAGATTTGTCTTTGGACACTGTTTCTGTCTCAAAATTCACCAGGGCACTTGTCAGTACCCCTGCCTTGGCAACACTACACACCTGAACTGGTTAGGACAATGGCATTAGGTATGAGATACACATCAGAGGGGAATTTGACTGTTCATGAAAATCATGAAAGATCCTGTGATTATATCAGTAAAGAGGAAGGAAGGAAACACACAATGTCCTGGAAGACTGTTGCAATTCCCTAGTCCAATGGAACTCTGCATTGCTTTTAAATAGAGACTGTTATGCCAGAGCAGCTTGCATTTAATACAGAAAGGCAGTTATAAGTGTATAACTAGTATATTCTTGATTAAATGTTTAGAATATCGTAGTTATACACTTTAAACACTTATTTACTGAACACTTCTTAATTCCTTTCATTCACACAGACAAACAGACACACAGACACACACACACACACACACATACACACACACACACACACACACACACACACACACACACACACACACACACACATCCAATTAGAAGAATTACAAGTATTGCTCCCAGTCTGAGGAGGATTCATTTAGCCAAGGGTAGGTGACCGGTCAGTCTTCTAGTAGTTGAGGTCTGCTTGTGAGTCAGAACCCTTCATTCTTAAGTCACATTACTTCTTAACAGAGCTTTAACTCAGTATAATTGAACCAGAGTTTGGTTAGTTGCTGTGGAGGCTTGCTTAGTTTGTGGTTTCATGTCTTATATGTAGACATGTCACAGAATGTTCTTAAAACACTCTGGGCGATTCTTATAAACATTGTACAGCTGTCTTAAAGTAAAGCATTGATATTTGGGATTAGAAGAAACTCTGGTGAGATAAAATATAAAGTATAAAAATCTGATAGCGAGGCTGAACAGTACATAAGCTCTGGCCCACCCATTTCAGTCAAATGGTCTGTTCTCAGTCTCTCTCAGCTCTTACTTTGTAAATATTAAAGATTGGTGACTACTTGACTAGGGCTCTGGAAAAACTTCCTTTCCTGATGAACATGTACTAGCTTCTTCTTCCATCTTCTTCCTTTCCTGATGAACATGTACTAGCTTCTTCCTCCATCTTCCTGGCAAGATGGTTGTAAATAAATACACAAGTTCCCCAAAACAAATTAATTGGAAAGAAAAAAAAAAACCAAGTTCAATGTAAGAAAAAGAATTGTGTGCATTATCTTAAATCTGTATCTCAGTTGGGGCTGTCCACTGAAATCCTTAATCTTCTTTAAATGCAGAAGAGAGAGCGAAAGAGTGAGAAAGCAAGAGAGATAGAGACAGAGAGACCGAAACAGAGAGAAAGAGTGACAGAGACACTGAGACCAGGCATGAGCCTTTGAAACTCAAAACCCACTGCCAATGACACACTTCCTCCAAGTCCACACCTTCTAATACCTATATTTCTTTTAAATAGTACCATTTATTGGTGACTAAAAATAAAATATAAGAGTCTATAGGAAACATTTTTACTCAACCCTGTATACTGTGTTCATAGGCTTACAAATAGGCATACAAATCAGTTGTACTCAGAACAAATCAGAAAGGTATTTGAAGTAATATTTTGGTTTGCTTCAATTTTACCCCCTTTAAAAGACAGATTCTGCATGCTCAAAAGACGGATGTACTTATTTATTTATTTTTTTCACGAAGAAAAAAATTTAGCTGAATATTTGATACTATAGAACATTCGTTTTCTGAGTTTTTCAGAATTGCTATTTTACAGTTATCAGTGCTGAGGAAGCCTCTTCTTAGAAATATGAGTATAAAGTGGCATCAGTGACTGGAAAGATGGGTCACTGAGTAAAGCACTTGATTTTAAATACCTGGCACCACAATAAAGCCGAGGCATGCTGGTGCACACATGTAACTCCAGCAGTGGGAGGCTACAAAAGATGGATCGAGTCTAGCCAAAAGTCTAGATACCTTATTTCAGAAAAAGAAGGCAGAGAGAGATAGAGAAAAATACTGTCACCAAATTCTGGCCTCCGTTCTTGACTTTAAGGGCCAGCACATCTGTGCATGTGCACACATATGTATACCACACAATATGGCAGTGTACACACAGTCACATGCATGTAGCCTACATTTATGACATATTTATGACATATGTAGGGCACTTTGGAAATGTGGGAAATTTTGCTCTACTCAATATTTTATGAGACTCAAGTCAGTAAGCATAACAGCAGTTTTTAAAATCAAATGTTCAAACAAAATAATTTTAAAACAATCCTCAATAATTTGATAGATGCTAAGGAATGAAAATATGTTTTTGTTTTCCTTAGTTAAGCTATTGTATTTCTGTAAAACCAGAGACGTGTGTGTGTGTGTGTGTGTGTGTGTGTGTGTGTGTGTGTGTGTGTATGTGTGTATCATCTCAACTTTTAATTACCATAGTCTCAGCTGAGCTTTTTCTGACAGCTTCTGTTATTGTTGGCTGCTATGACTGCATCCCCAGTACACGGTGGGTAGGCTGTATGTTTGAACTCAAAGATGTGGTGAAGTCATGTGAGGCAACAAGAGTGTGCGCTATCAGAAACCCCTCAGATTTATCACACGTTTGGGGTTGACCAGAGGCGATGCATTAGATGAATGCCCATAAGAAACAGCCTGGACCTTGTGGCATGTCAAACTCAAAATGCAATTGGCTGAGAATCATAATGTGGGTCCTGGGTAATATCCCTTACTGATCAGAAACCTCAGAATCCGTTTAGTCTTGGAGAGAAGCACTGCTTATAGTGACAGCCATTCTCTTGAAAACTCTATTGTCCCACCAGCCTTGCACAGCATCTGTACTGTGTGTGTCTGCTCACAGCTCAGCACTGAGCGCCTCCAGGTGCCATGTCTTTAATTTGATTTTCACTTTAAGCTTCTGACTCTTGGCTCATTTCCATGAATTATACACCACCCGCTCCCAAGAAGTTTCAAAGCAGCTTTCTACTTTGCCAAGCAGGGTAACTGCTCAGCTCCATTGTTGCTGAACACGAATACATTTTTCTTTATTCCTCATTTTTCCTGTTGTTGAAATATTAATATAAAGGGATCTCTATCTATGGAGAATGTGTTTTCTGCCAATCTGAGGAAACTTAAAGCCTTCTTTTGAATATTTCTAAAGTTTACACTTGCTAAATTATAATTACTCTCTCTGTGCGCGCGCATGCCTGTGTGTGTGTGTGTGTGTGTGTGTGTGTGTGTGTGTTAAAGAAGCTAAGCTCCAAAAACAAATACATTAGATGTTGGTAGGGAGGTTGTAAGAGCGTTTGAATCCTGTTTGAGTCCTGGACCTCTCCTGTGCTGCCAGCCCTTTGGAGAGCCTATGAGCACAAAGACATGAGCTGCGTAGTAAATATGGTCCTGTGTGCAGTCTGCTGAGAACATGCAGACAGCCCTTTTATGGTCAACCCGGGGCTTCCCTCTGGCAGACCACAAGACTGCATGTTTTAGTATATTTTTGATACCATCTCCAAAAGTAGATTCATAATTTTGGCTCTCTTTTGTGAAAGCTTGGATGTATCTTTTTTTTTCTATATTTGCCTCTAGTCCATAAAAGATCATCCAGGAACTTTTATGAAGGGTTTTATAGGGAAAGACAGTATTATTTTAATTCTTTTAAAATATTCATCCATGTTTCTCTTTAATTTTGCCAATGCAGTCTATTTTGAAAGTGGGAAGTTATTTTTCTTCCCTCCCCCACCTTCCTTCCTTCTTTCTTTTTGAGAATACACTTCATATATCAGAATTGTTCATGTTCTGTCAAAAAATGCACTGAATCTTTCCTATCACTGAAGTAATGTCTGATTGAATTTGAAATGTCCTCCATGAGCTCATGTTTTGAACCTCCAGCCCTCAGCTTGTGATGCAAGTTTGAAGACTAGGGAGCTCTTAAGGGCGGAGCCTAAGGGGCATTGGTTTTGCTACTTAGCCACGATCTCATGATCTCAGAGAAATCTCATAGGATTTAACTGATAAATTTTTTAAGGACACTTGGAAACTGACTTAAGTCCTTAGAGGAGAGGCTATCCTGACATCACAGAACAGCCAATTTAATGTAATAATGAGATAGTTTCCTTAAAGTTCATTGGCTGCAAGGTAGTTTTTATTTTCTTCAAATAGGTATACTAGGTGTACATTTACAAATTCAAAATAATACTTATAAACATTTATTTATTTAGTGTGTGTGAGTGTGTGTATACATAGGAGTATGTGATATCTGTGTGTGTGTGTGTGTGTGTGTGTGTGTGTGTGTGTGTGTGATTTTACATAGCACACTGATGCAAGTCAGAAGTCAGCTGGCAGATGCTAGTTTTCTCATTCCGTCATGTGGGTCACATAGATCAAATTCAGGTTGTCAGGCTTGGCGTCAAGTGCCTATACTGAATCACCTTGTTGACCCTAAATATGTACTTTTACAATCCACATTGTTAGGTAACCTAAAGCCCATCTGCATGATGATATTTTATCTTGACCACTACTTGAATGGAAACAGTGAATCTGTCTCTCTAGCACAGGACTGTGACTCAGGAAGAGTGACTCCAGAAAGTGTTGTTGCAAAGCAAATGCGTGGCTTTCTCTCCGGCCAGTTCCTAAACACCTTACAAGTGATAAATTCTAGTATTTACATCCTCATTCCATTCTACCTTCCATGTCCTCTGATGGATCTTTTCCAGCAGTTTCGTATAGTAGGAATGATATTTAAAGCATAAAGCTTACAGAGAGTTAATTCTGAATTCCTTGTGTGATGAATGTTTGAAATTAAGTATTCTCGGCAGAATGTGTTCACTCCAGTTCTTTGGAAGGTACGTTAACATCAGCAATGATGTTGAGAGATACTGTGTGCATACAAACCATGATTTGCATCTCTAATGCCAAACATTTATTATATTTCATTTGCACCAAGCATAAGTCTCTTGTTACATCCTCAGTGCTACTGAAATGAATCAAATGTTTCCTTAACAGCTCAGGTTGTGTAGGTCAGCTCTCTGAGCCTGGCTTTATTTTCTTAGGTCTATGAAAGAAAATGCAGGCATTTCCCGCTTACTTCTTGCCGACTGACAGATTTTCTTTCATGGACAAGAGAAACCGCATGTTATTTCTTGTTTGTAGATCTGACTCATTGAATTATTTTTTTTTTCTAATGAGTTCACCTTGTTCACGATGTCATGAGTACAAGTTGTCATATAATGTAAGGTAATATGTAGAACCTGCACACACACACACACACACACACACACACACACACACACTACAAATAAAAGTGATGGCGTCTACAGTAAAGGTCAGGTAGGGAGAGTGTGTGGCTTAGCAACCTTTAGCCTAAACTCTAGTAGTACGTAGTTTAAATATCAAAATTTGTTTAGCTAATATTATGAGTATGGTTGTTATTTATTTAGAGGTTGAGAAAAGCCACTGTATTCAAAGAGAGTACTGAAGAAGTAACCTCTGGCCCTAAGGTGGATCAGAGTCTATAGGAATTCTAGCGTGCTGTTTTACACTCAGACAGTCCTTATCTCAAATCAATAGGATCTCAAAATTTTAAATTATTGTACCTAGTCAGTAACTAGATTTTTTTCTGAGTATAGAAAATATTAAGTAAGTTGCGCCTTTATTATTAATAATTTCTTAGTATATTTTGTTAGGTGTGCCCTGCTGTTCCATAAACAGCACGCTCATACGGACAGTGTGGATTGTGTGCGTCACTGATATCTTTTACGTTTTTCTTCTGAATAAAAATGATTAATATTTGCTCAGAAAACTATTACTTATTTCCTTGGATAGCATTTATAATTTGTTACCTGTGAGTTTTTAATCTCATTTTTTTTTCATAGAAGTAAGGTTTCATGTATATTGTTTTAATGGTGCCTTGTTCACGATACACACATTTACCAGTATTTTTCTCTATAAATATTTATTACTGTTAGTAGAACTTATGCTAAAAATATCTGTCGAATATTTCTTCCTCTTACAAAAATTTATTCACAAGAGAATATTATATGAAGTGCTCAGGACGTCTGGACTGTAAATCTCTCTGGGTAGCAGCAGGCCTGTTCCATTCTTTTCTGCTCCACAGGTTTCCTGCCTGTAGGAACACTTCAGTTTTGTTCAGTGAGCAGGTTATATATGCCTGTATTAAATTTGGACATTATCAGAGCCCTACAAAAAGAATCCAGGCCATGCCTCTCCTTTTTACATTGTGTCTTGTGAATTCCATTACATGCCTTCGTACAAATCAAAATTTCATTTGTAACTACTGTTTGATATATGTAAGGGAGTATGTAGAAACACTCATGTGTGACTAGTGGATACAAATTGCTGGATGCACCCCGAAATACCTCTTTTTTTTTTTCCCGAATGCTCCTCTTACTCAATCCTCAAATGTGATTTTCTTGTAAAATTATACTGTGTAGTGCAAAATCATATTTCTAATAGATTATTAGCTTCAGAAGTCTGTACCACTCTTCTCTTCTTCATGCCTTTATTTACACATTTAACAAAATCTGTTGCTCCTACTACTGCTAAGTGGATCTCACACATTCCACTTAGTTCAGGATGACAGCATTCCTGGAAGACTATGGTCTCATCTAATGTGAGCTTCTCCTTAATGCGTGTGGTCCATCCCTCATACAGGCACTCTGGAGTCACCTCTGATGTTCCTCTACGGCTCTTCTGTGACCTTGTGGAAGGAATCTAAGCTCCGGTCCTCAGTGTGTCTCAATGTCTTTCCAACTTTTCAGTATTCTTGTTGCCTCTCTCCAGAGTCTTCTTTCCCCCTCTGGAAATGTACTAACAGTTTAGCTTTTATAAAGTAAAAGAAGCCTCCAAGTACATCAGTTGATTCCGATTCTTCCTCCTGTCTCCTGAGTAGCAGTGAGCCTGGGTCAGGTTTGAGGGGACTGGGAGTTTGTAAGGAAGAGAGACACCAAGAATATAGAAGTAATTCCCTTTTGAAGGCTTCTAGCCCTATCTCATCAAGTGTTGCTTGCTTCTGGTGTGTTTCTTTTCACAAACACAGCATTTAAAGTATTCTGTTGCCAGGTAACTTCTAAGAAGCTTTGCCTTTGCATATTTTACATGGCCCTCCTGGCCACCAGTACTGTTCCTGCTGCCCGAATGAAGCTTGCCTGGTATACTTTTTGTCTGCAAAGCACTCCTTACAATCTGCATTGTTGTATTTAGAAGCAGTGGACAGAACTTTACAACCTTGCTTGGGACCATTTCACATAGCACATCTATGAATAAAAATCCAAAACCTAGAACTAACTGTTCTGCAAGAACCATGTTTGTAACATGTTAGAGCTGAAGATGAACCTCTGCAGTATATTGTTACAGAGCTTGGGAACATGAGCTGAGGAAATCAGTGCCCCTGAGTCACTCTCTGTAGTTTCTGCATGTGTTCTAAGCATTAAAAATGGAGTTATATACTAGGTATCGATTGGCTTTTACAAATAATTTTTGCAGAGTAAGCAAATGTATCAATGTATAGCTTCTGAATGAAGAGACTAATTCAATGAGTCCAGCTACATTATCAAATACAGCCAGCCATTTCTTAAGGATAAGGTCAGTTCTGAGAAATGTATTTGTGGGTTATTTTAATTTGTACTTTAATAGAGGGTGTTGGTAAAACCTACATGACAATGGTCAGTGGCATTATACATTTTTTTTGATGCAATTAAGAGATGAAGGAGGCTGCTATTGGCATGGCACTATGAACTGTTTTATAGTAAACAGCCCTGCATGTAGGAGGAACATGATCTTTAATAACAAAATATTGCAAATGGATAGATCAGTTTAATGTTAAGTTTTATGGTGATACAGATTATATTGGAGCAGCGTTACTTTCCTTGGGATCTGGCAACAAAATTTTAGCTAGTTACAACCAAAACAGACTAGCCTTTCATTAGCTTAATTCTACCAAAGTCTTTTAAAAAGCTATATGGATTTTCTGGTGTCCATGCAAGGGTGATAAGGCAGAAACACGGGGATGCGCAGTATGGAAACGGGCCCAGCTCCACAGTCCAGTGGGAAGTGCCCAGGCAAGATACTCCATAGGCCAGACTGCTCTACTCCAACAGCTGCCATAATTCTCATTCCAAATGTTTTATCTTTTCCCTTCTTTGAGAACAAATATAGTATATTTGTCATAGGCTTGTTTCTGCTATTATTGCCACAAGGTAACTATGGCAGTTTTGATTTGTGAGTGCTAGATTTAAAGGCATTAATTTAGAACATTAAAACAAAATGCTCTGGAGAATTTTAACTGGGAAGGACAAGAGCTTGGTGGTGCTGTGCACCTGTAATATTGATGTTGGTGAGTGAATGCAGGGGGATGAGAATTTGTAGTCATAGAGGATTACACAGCTATTACCAAGCTCATCTAAGATATATAAAACCTTGCTTCAAGAGCTAGATAAAAGGGCTGAAGGCACTGTTTAGTGGTTAAGAGCAGTGCTAAGTCTTATAGAAGCACCCACATGCTAAATCATAACTATCTATTATTCTGGTTCCAGCGGACCTGATGGCTTCTTTTGACTTTCTTATGTATCAGGCAACTATGCTGTATGATGGTTCACATCATACACGCAGGCAAAATAATCATACACATAAAAAATCATGCATAAAAAAAACCACTTTGAGAGATGACTTGGTGGTTAAGAGCATTTGCTGTTTGATCAGAGGACTAGAATTTTGTACCTATAGATTAATGACTCATAAATGCATGTAATTCAGGGAACTGAGGCTCTCTGTGGCCTCTCTGGACATGCACACATGCATATCTGTGCACACACAAACATAAATGAGGCTCATTTTGATTATATTTTCTAGTCTATAGGTTACTTGCTAATACATTTTTATCTACACAGTGATCTATTTCTATTCCCAAAATTGAAATCTCATGAATTACACATAGATACATAATATGCATCCAAAGATGACATTATTGGATTTGGGTAAAAGAAAAAGAAAAGCTCTTGCTTGAGTAAGGAAAAGATAAAAGCCAGCCTCAGAATAGCTGGTCGAACAGTAAAGGACAAGGGTCAAGCTGCTTCGAAGAATGAATGAGGCTTAAGTGGTCCAGGAAGGGCCAGGTCAAGGCACAGGCCACAAAGAGATTTTACACACCATGGCATGCTCTCACTTGTCTCTTTAGTCATCCCTACATCTTTTTCCCATTCTTTAAGAAGCTCTGAGAAAGATCCTTGCATGGTAGCCTGTGAGGAGTTTGTAGTACACAATTCCCAAAGAACAGAATTTAACATAGTAGACTCTTGACAAAACACTACCTAAACCACAGTTTCCTTTTCTTGTAATAATAAAATTTATATTTACTGAAATAAAGTGTGGATATTTTTGGATGGTTCTTTCTTTCTTTCTTTTATTGTGTGTATTTTAGTGCATATGGATGTAGTAGATACTCATGTGCCTGTGCTCAGAGCTTACCAGTCAGCAAAATTTGATGAGCTGGAACCATTGAGAACTGACGGTCTCCACTTACCCTGTGCTAAGACTACAGGTACTTGCTACTATGCAGGGCTTTTTACATAAGTCTTGAGTGAATCAAACTCACATTCCTCTGCTTGTTCAGCGAGCACTTTGCTGATAGAGTGATCTTCCAGGATAATTCTGAAGAGGACAGCCATGTGAAGAATACTTGAACATATGTCCAGGAGAGCAAAACAAAGCAATAAAAAGAAATATAGGATAGAGAGAAAAAGTAAGAATTCAAATGATGTGTATGGTATTCCCAAAACAAAGAATAAGAAAAAAAATGATCAATAATTCTGTGTGGGGCAACTTAAGAAAGCCAGCAATATACAGAGCACTGTAACAAGACTGGGAATAAAATCCTCTGAGAAGATCCATCATTTGGGAATTGGCAGAAGACAGAGAAGGCTGTGAGAGAAGCATGCAAATGAGCTAGCCTTTGGAAAATCATAATGCAAGAATCAAAACAATATCTAAGATATGTAAACCCAATACTCAAGTATCTGTGTATGTTCAAAGAGTATTTATATTGTCTCTTCCAAACATACATAATGCGAAAAATGTACTTCCACTCAGCTATCTGGAGTAGGTACCAGTTGGAGAAGAAAGAAAATGGGAAGTAGAAGGATAAAATGTAATTATAGTATCCCATAAAATTTTATAGTTCATAAAATCAGTTTTTCATTGAAAAACAAAATAAAATAGCAGTTCCGGTTCCGTAAGATACAGCTGGTTTTGCTCCATGAAATCAGATCATGAAATTCTAATCTTTCAGTCTTGCAAAAGTTTTCAAAGGCAAAAGATTCAACCCAAGAGGAAAAAAAAATATTTGCTTCTTCCACTGCCTCCATCAGCTAATGACTTGATGTTCCAAAAAGGGTGATCTCTGGTCAGCTAATAACAAAGTGGGAGTCCCTGTTCCCAGTCAATGCAGAGGAGAATGGGAGGGAGTCCATGCTTCCCCTGTCCTGGGCTTATGACATCAGCAATCATTGATAACACTTTTAACGGGGGATTTCAAAAGTTTGCTCTTGTACATTTCAAGCGGTCCTTTGAAGATACCAGTGTTGACAAGCCAGGGCTTGCAATGTCCTGAAAAGCATAGAGCCCTACACCAAAGCCCACACAAGTAGAGATGTTGAAAAAAATTTCTCAGGTCACACATGGTGATATTCCAGATGTTAGAACACAAAACGACAGTCACTAAATTATGGCTGCGATCCAAGCGATCTGGTTTGCTCACTCAGCTAATTTGGCACTACTGACGTGTCTCTGACTCCCCTCAAAAGCATATTACTAGGTAATTTTAATCGAATACCAGAAAATACACACACACACACAAACACACACACACACACACACACACACACTTTATCTCTCACACACACAGTGTACAAATTACAAGTACTTCTTAAAAATTATAATTTTTTTTCAGCTTAATCTCATTGTGGATGAATTTGTTTCACAATTCTGTACAGAATTCTCTACTGGCATTTATCTTTTTACCGGCTTTTTACCAGCTCAACAGGTGGGAGTCAGATAGTAGATTAAAAACATAGATCAGAAAATCATGAAAATTCACCACCAATGCCCAGAGCTAAGAGAAGTCCTTAGAATCACTATGGTTGAAAGCCCGAGACTTCACTGGATCAATGGAAGATCTGTTTACCGACCCCAAATGTGAATGGTTTTGGAGATAGAAAATAATGTGAACTGCTTGGAGACTCTTTGTGGCCTTGTGATGGCAGCTGTATAGTTGTGACTTACAAAGAAAAAAAAAAAAACCTAAACCTGAAACACCTTGCGTAAATTATTAACTTACCATAATTATATACCAAGAGTATAGCTTTAAGATTTTAATATACATAAACCAGCCTTTGTTTTACCCTGGGCTTAATTTCCTTGCACATTAATCCCAGTGATGTTTTACACCTTCTTCTACTACTGTTGAGTGAGGTGGTACTCCCCCATGAATGAAATTCAAAAGAGCCTTCTGAAAATACCAGAATACAACCACCACCACCACCACCACCACCACCACAACAACAACAACAACAACAGTGCGAGCAAAGAACACAGCAGCCTTAAAATTCTGACCATTGGAACTTAAAATCAGTATGCATGGCTCCTTTTGTGTGGAGGTCCGAATAGCATGTAACTCCTATTATTAAACATTTTTTGCCTTTCCTTCCCGAGACTAATCCTGAAGGATCTGATAAAGAAAACAGTGAGAATACAAAGCCAGTTAGATGTCTCTGAGCCACACAACAAAGAGTGTAACTGTACTGCTATGGAGGTTTAAAGAATAGGCAGAGATCCAGGGAGGCTTCACCTGGATGATGCTCACCCCTGGTTACTGCTTCTGCTTCAGCATGTCTGCCCGAGTGGGGGCCATATTTATTCACTCCCAGTTTAAAATAAAAAAGCCAGACACACAGGAACCTTGCCTCAGTCATTTAAGAACACTGGAATGGTCAAGGTCTCAAGAAGGGACAAATGCAAGGGTCTCCTGTAAGAGGAAGTCTGTCAGCCTGGTACCACAGCACGTTCCAGTCTCATGAAGCTTTGGACCACCCAGACATTAGCTATGCTAGCTTTCCTCTTCAACTAGAGAGGAGATATTTATTCAGAATTATGGTTTATACTTACACTGGGTCAGATAATGTGCATAGACTTTTAAACATTACATTTATAGGATTTTTAAACATTACATTTATAGGAGTTATTTTTTTTAACATCTGTTAAACAGAAACCTCTCAGGTAGCAAAGCATTCTTCAAGGTTTTAGTTTAGAATTTTCCTCCCCTTGAAAATTGCTCTGAACATCCCTCACAATAGGACGGCTTATCGACACTTTAAAAACATCTGTAACACCTTCTACGATATTTATGCTTTTAAAAATAGCTCAAATTGTTAGACAATGTATAACTAAGAGAGATAAGACAGGGGTGTTTGCTTTCTAGCGTAAGACCAATTTAATCCATGATTGGTAACATTAGTAAGCCTTGTTTTGGTTACGACCCACATGGTAGAGATTAACTTCATGTTTCCTATGTCTTTCTTAGATTGTTTTCAGTTATTTCTGTTTTTAGCCATGTAGGTGAGGAGCACGTTCCTCATGCCATCAGTATTCATGGTCCACTTGTATTAAGGACAAACATGGTAGAAAATGGAAGAGCAGGTCTAGTTTTAGTTGTGGTTGTTGTCTGTTTGTTTTGATTCCTTGAGCTCCAACTAATATTTTAGAATCATAAAAATCAGTTATTTTTTTATCATATTCAATTTTTTGAAGTATAACTAATGGTTTTAATGTTTTACCAACAGTTTGTGGTAGCCCTGTTTTTGCATTCTACCACAGAAGAGAGTCAGGTATTTATTGACCTATGAATTCGCTCCTCATGAGTGCCTCAGACTCCTACTTGTTTCTGGGCATTTCTCATTCAGAGGAGGGCCACATCTTGAGAACTTCTAGGCCAGATTTTAAAACGCTTTATTTCTTTAAACAGTTTCAGTTTTTTTTTTTTTTTTTTTTTTTTTCCCCTGAGTGTTCATGGGCCTTTATCTGCATCTATTAAAAGAAAATCTTTGATCATTTTGGGGTTTCTGCACTAAAAATTAAGAATTGATATAAAAATACTATTACTATCCCACAGATCTCTGCATTTGGTCATAATTTCTTTGATGCTCAATACTTATAGAATGAATAAGAAAAATATTAAACTGACCATTCACTGATGAATGGCAAGATGAGAGATTGCAGATGTAAGCTTATTCTGTTTTGCTTTTTGTTTTTTGTTTTTGTTTTTTGTTTTTTGGTTTTTTTTTTTTTTTTTGATTAAATTGTTTCGGTATGCCCAGGTATCTCATACCTTATACACAACTCTGGAATGTGCACGTGTGTGTGTGTGTGTGTGTGTGTGTGTGTGTGTGTTTGTTTAACATAATACATATCTTAATTTTGGCATGGTCTAAAGCAATCATAATTTTGTTTCTACACGTGCCTTCCTCCTCCTCTTCCTCTTGGTAGGGACCACTGTCCTCACCTCAGACAGTTACTGCTGAAGAAGGGGGGCATGAATGAACAAGTTAGCTTTCTGCATATACGCTACCCAACCTCCCTGCCATGTGGTGACTTCCTAAACTGTTTCTTTCCTACTATGGTCACCACTAGTCTTTTGTACTAAAGCAATCTTTTAAGAATAAAGGCAACCGAATCCTGCCAAGCAGTTCAGTCTGGTTCCTGCAGCCTTTGTAACCTGTTTTTATTTTTCTCGTTTCTTTCTTTTTTTTTCTGCCTGCTGTGCTCATTTAATTTTACCTGGACCTCTGCTCTGACTGGGTAGTCTGCCTAAACTTCCCTTGTGGCAAGTACACTAAGCTTCACTCAGTTCTGAGATTGCTTCTGCCTGGAATTATCCACCAGCTTTGCGCTCAGATTCAGCACCTAGGTCCCCAGGAATACTCTGCTTGGGCCCCCTTGCAGCTCAGGCTTCTTACTTGCCTGGCACCTAGTAACACCTGCCTTCTAGGACTATTTATTGTCCCCTTGCTATTTATTGCTAGCTCTCTTTTTACAGCTTCACAGAGCAGTACAGGGGTGGGGGGGAGGGTTCTTTCCTCCAGTAGTTCACAGGAGTTGCTATGTGAATGCCAGTGAGCTCTTCCGTCTTTTGGGAGCATGACTCAGGAACATGGATGAAGAACATTTCCACTGGGAAGTGACTGACATGCCTCACTATGAGAGTTGTTCTTGTGAGGACTTCTTCCTTGGCTACTTCCTTTCAATACCTTAGTTCACTTCAATATGCTTTAGCCACTTGAATAGAATAGATTTTTTTTTTTTTTTTTTGCACTTAACCTTCATCCCAAAGTCTATGTCCCCACAAGAGCAACTCTGTCACTTGGTTCACAAACCACCCTCTGCATGAGGTTCCCTTCCCAGGCAGTTCACTCTGTCTGCCCTGTTGCTTATGTCCCAGGTGGATGCGATGACCCCAGTATGTTAAGTTTTTCCATTACCTGGTACAAACATGACTCCAAAGCCTGGTAGCTAATCAAACAGGTTTATATATTAAATTCTCAATCCACAAACCCTCTACAAAATAAGCTCTCATCCAGTGGACAAAGCTACAAACTGCCCTTCTATATGAGATGAAAAAGAGCTATAGAAACCCTAAAAACATTCATATCTTCCTATCACCAATTAAGACCACCTGGATCTAGATCCTTCTTCTCCAGCTCCATCTTGATTCCTCCTCGAATCTCCTCCTCCTGTTCTGCCTTTGTAGACCTTTTCCTACGTATCTCTCTCGTGTCCAATCATATATCGCCTTAAGAGCTAGGAATAGGAGTATGTGCTTGCTTGTCCATTCAGTTACAGGACCCATCTAGTGCAGATCCTATGAATGCAGCCTCAGTCTCTGTGCATTCATCAGTTCATTCATCCTGATGATGTACAGATCTTTATTTCTTTGGTGTCCTCTATCCTTTCTGGCTATCATTCCTTCTGCCTCTTTTGCTGTGAATTTCCCTAAGCCCTGAGGGGAGGAATTTGATGAAAATATCCTATTTATGACTTAGTGTTCCAAGGTTCTTCACTCTCTGCATATCGTCTAGTTGTAGGTCTTATTTTTTTCCCATTTGCTGCTCGTAGGTGTGTTGATTAATTATGTCTCTGCTTTCACTCTGATTCTATTGGTCAACACATCTCTTTTTATGCCAATACCATGATGTTTCTTTTTATTATTTCTGGTCAGCAATAAAATTTGAAGTCTGGGATTGTGATCCCTCCAGAATTTCTTTTATTACTCAGGATAGTTTCAGCTATTTTGTTGTATTTTACTTTACAATTTTTGTTTTTGTGTCATTTGGCTATTCTCTAAGTAACTAGTAGCAAAAAAGATTGTCATTTGAATGACTTTGAGGAGAATTTAAAAAAGATAAACTTTGCTTTTACATTTACTTTTAGGAGTGGCTTGAAGAAGAAAAGAGCGTTTGCATTATTTCCTTCTTTGTTATTTAGCAGTTAATTGTTTTCCTTAGTATTTTCCTTCCTTGCTAGTAATTATCAGTATTTGTAATTGCTTGCTAATGACATCCATTCTTAGTTGGTATCATTTCTTTTCTTCTTTAAAATTTCGTTTTTTTTTTTTTAATGTACTTTAAGGAGGCATAAGATGAACTCGAGAATTCCACTTTTAACTTGCAAATGTTTCTGTTTCTGTAGAGCTTCTCAAAGTGGCTTATCTGTGTGAGAACATAGAACAAGACTGTATTTAAAAGCATCTCTTCAGTGCCTTGCTTAGTGCGTTATAGGTGCTGAACCATGTGTTTGAACCATGAAAAAGATTCCATCAGTTTGTGTTCCCTTCCCCTTGCTTCTTTCTCTACACAGGCAATAGGGACATGTGGCCACAGACCGAAACCTATGCAGTTAATGAGCACAAATAAACCCTTTCTCTTTAAATGTTGCTTCCTATAGGTGATTGTTTTAGCAAAGTCTCAGGGAAGGACTGGATAACGTGTTTAGGAGACTGCCCTAGTTTCCTTCTCTGGAATAATTTCCTTCATTTGGGATTTGCCAAGAACTAAGGAGATTCGTAGACTGACTGCTTTCTCCACACACCTTTTCAGAGCCAACATGTTCCTTGTTCTGATGAAGTTTATGGATTTCAGGGGAGTTATTGAGAAAACTTGCAGTTGCATGCATGCAAAAGCACTTGTCAATTGTTACCTTAGAAAAATGAAAAAATATATTTAGAAAGCATGGCTTTTCTAGCCAGCCTTTTGTAAAATGATGTTTGACTCTAATTTTTAGATATCTTGATATAAAGATCCTTTAAAATATATTTTATGTTCTTCATTTCTAAATGTATGTTTCTATGTAGCATTAAATTCATATATGGAAACAAGCCGAAACTTTCATAGGTTTGGAAATGGCGGATTGAATAAATACTGTTGGAGGCATATTCAAGGTAGCTACAAAAGTTGAAAAAAAGCACATCTCTGCATTAATTCTAGTATATAACTTAACATGTCTAATACCAGAAAATATTAAATATTATACACTCAATGAAAGTTCTTTGAGAAAAATTTGATGCTTTTTTTTTCATATTTTTATAAACCTTAGCTTTCAAAAATGTTTTGCCCAGTGAATTAGGACACTGCTGCGGGACCTGATATATACTTGGAACATGTCTGATTCCTGACTTTTTGTTTATCTTTCAGAATGGATTGTGTTAGCCCCTGCCCCTCCCCTCTTCTTCTTCCCCCTCTCTTTGCCTCTCTCCTTTCTTTCTTTTTCTCTCTCTTCTCCATTCTATCTCCTCTCTATATCCCTGCCCCACCTTTGGTTCTGAGGTCTAAATCTAGGACCTTATGACTTTAAGTTATGAAGTTTACCACTAAGCTGTACCCAATCCTGTTATATCGTTAGTATTGAAGGGATGATAACTTAGAATAAATTCCCTAAGAATGAATTTTTGTCAATAGATGTATAAGGTTAGTGTAGTGGTTTAAATAAGACTCCCCCATAAACTCTGATATTAAAACAGCTGGTCTGTAGCTATGAGGAATTGTTGCAGGATTTCTAGAGGTAGATTGGCTCTAGGAGTGGACTTTGAGAGTTCATAGGCTCTCTCCATTTCTCTGTCATATGTCTGTAGTTGAGGAGGTAACTTCAGCTCCATGTATGCTGATTGGATTGATGCCTTGTCTACTAGCTATGGTGGACTATTAAGTCTTTGGAACCAAAAAACTTAAATAAACTTAAAAACAAGTCTCCTCTAGTCATTTTGTTTATTTGTTTCTTTTGTTTTTGTTTTGTTACAGCAACAAAAAAGTAACCCATACATTAGGAAAACTGAAATCAAATAGAACCCCAAGACAATTAAAAACAACAGGAAATGAATTTACTTGTGATTTAAGAATTACATGGCAGAAGTGTTTGATCTTAGCATGTCAGCTTTGTAGGATCTTAGCAATGTCCATCTCTCCAGGAAGTGTGCTTCCTTCCACAGGCACACACTGAACTCTAACTATGTAACAACATCCCTGTGCCCAGCACCACTGACAGAATTTGGTTTGCTCTGGAATCATTTGAAACTTCTCTGGGTGCTCAAAAGACAAGTACTTTTGAGTGTGAATCAACTTGAGTAACTCAGGAAAACAAAATATTTTTTTGTTGTGGGTGAATTTTATCTTAACACTGGGAGTTTGAAAGCTTACAACCAACAAAGGTTATGTTAAAGCTGGATTAAGTTTATTTCCTTAAGATTTTGTACAATAAGTACTTTGAAGCTCCAATTTAAAACCTGCATTTAGGAAGTCTTTCATTATATGAAATTAAAAATAGGTAAAAGAAAGATCAGACTCAAGATAGAAATGAAAATTGCTTTAGGCTTAAATTTTAGAATCATTTATGGTCAAGTGTGTCAGGATTTGGATGGTTTTATGGTGATTTTTCAATTACATTCATATCCAGTTAATTCTGAATGTAGAGAAATTGACAGATTTATTTTTGGTCTCGAATTTTTATGTGTTGCATTAAATGTGAGGCTTTTGAATTGGACATGTATCTTTTAGCCACTGACTCTTTTGGGGGAGTACACTCCCCAGCTGTGTGGACAAGAAAGCCAGGCAGAGAAGTGCAGAATTTCTCAGCTCTCTCCACTGCTTTCTTCAGGTTTAGCTCCCTTAGTGACTCACCCCCAGGGAACTTCATAAACTCAACTTCAAAGGAAACAATTAGAAGTTAGTGTTACATGTGCATGACGGGCATTAATTAACTCTTTTGGAAGAATCCTTACTTCAGGAAGCTTAGGTGTTATTTTGACAATGTACTAAGTATTTTATGCAATTATGCAAAGAATAAAATTACTTTTCAAAAGACAAATTAATACAATGGAAACTACTAATGCCAACGTAATGATCTAGTTAAGACATTTAGTTTCATGGCTCCTGATATACACCAAAATTGCTGAATCGTACATCTTCAGTGGATGAATTGTAATGGAGGCATTTGCATATTCATAAAACTGTTTCAAAAGAGAAAAGCTACCATCCCACCATGCTGGAGATTTCTATTAAAAAATCATCTATGCTGCTGAAGGCTGAGTTGGGATTCTATACCGGGGAGTCTTTACTATGTTGTTAGTTGGTGCCTAAGAAACGTAGAAAGTCTTTTCAGCTTCCTTTCAACATACAGGCACTACAATGCTCTACTGAATAGACAAAACATAGCCCTTCATAAGCTTTGGTTTTCAACTCAGAGTTAGTCTTAATTAATTACCGCCTTCAAGACATCACTTTAAAAAGTATGTATGGATAGATAGGTATATGTAAAATTATTCATGTAAGGGCTACAACATCATGGATTTGAATTTTTGTGGGGTTTTTCTTTATTTCACTGAATTCGGAGGTTTTTAAAAATATGATTCTAAGATTTAACATATTAAACATTTTATCTTGATTTCTTCCTCCTTTTATTATATTTGAGGAAACATTTAAGCTAACACTTTTCAAGTTTCTGTAAAAAAAATAAATTCTTTTTTTTTTTTTTTTTGTCCTGGCCACTTAGTTCCCAACAATAATGATTCTGCAAATAATTATTTATTAATAAATGCCTAGGCCATACGCTTTGGCTCATTCCCAGACTAACTTGTAAATTATTTAACTCATTCAAACTATTCAAGTCTTCCACATTGTCAGTTGCCTTTGTTTTTACCTCAGTCTCCCCACCCCCTTGTCTCCCTAGAATTTTCCTTACCCTCTTACTATGTCCCAGAGTCCCCTCCTCCTTCCAGCATCCTACCTCCTCTTTCCTGCCTCAGATCATTGGCATTAGGCTGTTTTTACTGACATGTGATGCTTATAAGAGTCTCTCTAATCTTATAAGTTCCTATGTTAAATATATTCATGTTAATTTTGATATTTGATTTTGAATTTGATAGATGACATCATTACAAATTAGAATAGAAGGCACTAGTACTTAGATTTTAAACAACGTTATAAATATTTATGTTATAATTCTGTGGCCCAGCCTAACAAATAACTGCTTTAAATGATATAATACTAACCATAAGCTTTCTTAGTGCAAACTAGTGGGTCTTTTTATAACATGTCTTGAAATAGAAATTATAAGAGTGCCTACACGGATGGCTTTTGATAGCCATTGAACGTTTTATTGAGAAGCTACCATCTCCTGTCATGTAGACTGAAGCATGGTAAGGATATAACATGTTCATCAAACTGTAGATGTAAACTAATACCCCTACCCATGTGAATAAGTACTGCAATAGAAATGAGAGGAAAAGACAAAATTCTCAAGCAGAAGGAAGCCATGTTCTGTGCATACACTCTCCATCATGGAAGAAGTAGGAAGCAGTCAAACAACAGAAGATTTAACCCATTCTCCCTGAACATGGTGATGTGCAGTGGCACTGTCAATGACAGTTTTGTGGATAGGATATTAAATTCTCATAATAATACAATACAATACAATATAATATAAAATAATATATAATAATATGATAATGACCAAAATTTGTTGTATATCTTGGTGGTCAATTCTCTAGACTATGGTCAGATTGTGAGAAATAGCAAAATTTAAACTGAGAGAACTTTTACAAAACACCTTTCCTGCATTCCTCAATACTGTTAATGCTCTCAAGAAACAAGGAAAGGGATGGCTAGAAACAAAACAAAACAAACCCATGAAAAACTTCACAGTCAAGAGAAACGTGGGGCAACCCATACATTGACCAGGTGTAGATACACTATCTTGGAACAGAAGAAGGACTTTTTTTTTTTTTTTTTTTTTTTTTTTAGCTGAACAATATGTTGGCACTGGTTAATAACAGTAACATTGTTTCATTATCTGGGACAAATGGATGCTAACTCCTTAATGAGAGGCAAAAGTTGAAACAGGATGTAGGAGTACTTGGATTATCTTCACAGTTTTACTATGAATTCAAGTTTCTCTGGACTAAAACGTGAAGACTGTGCCTTATTACAGGTAACTGAGAAACACATGCAGGTGCCACGTGTAATGAGCTGCCAGCTCACTCTTTGCGCAGCCCCTCTATCCTTTCTTCACGTGGAACCTTCGGAACAATGGCGAATAACCAAAATTCCAGGTCTGCAAAAGAAATGCTCTCATAACCCCAGAAGGAATCAGAAGTCTATTTACACTTTAATTATATCCCAGAACTTCAAAGATAAATGTTTACCCATGCTCAGGAAATTTTAAAAGTACATCATAAATCTTTCTTTTCTTTTCTTTTTTTCTTTTTTTGAACCTATCCCCCTAAGCTACTTTCCAAGAATTCTAATTACAACAAAGTGAAAACTCAGGAAGTCAACCACTATTATTCACTTGCCTGCTCTTAAAATGAGAGCTTTGCATTCCTTTCGATCACGTGTTTTACAAGTGGTGCAAAACAACACTGTAAATCAAAAGAATAAAGTGATTATTCCCACTTTACATTAAGTAAGAGTAAAGCCAGATCACTCTCTCCCCATAAGCAGCCGCTATTCTAGAACTGTAAACAAGGGAATTCAATCTTTACCATCTTTAGCAATCTTCTTTAAAGATCAGGGAATAATATAAAATGTAGTAACTTAAAAAGTATAAACAAGTAAGATTTCAGAGTAATAGGTTTTGTTGAATGTACTGAGTTTGTGAAATAGTGTAAAATTAATAGCATTTCAAACCTGATAACTTCAGAAACAGTAGTATGAAAATGTATACTATATATGCATTACTCACACCCTCGTAGACACAGATGTGCATGCAAAAGCCTAGCTGCTAAGTGCACATATTCCTTTTTGTAGAATTGATCACACAAATTGTACTTGTTTTGGGTACCACAAACTATCGTTTGGTTATTACCATTTTGTCTGAAGCACTTGTAAGCAATGAGATCCATATGTGTGTAGTTTATCCAGTGTGGGACACTGCATGCTTCTGTTTTCTCATATATATATATATATATATATATATATATATATATATATATATATATATATATATATATACACATTGCAGGCCTCAGGTGTCCCTTGGACCAACGAAAATGAATAGCCTCTTTAACGTAATTAAAGTGAGACAGAGCTCTTCACTTTCTTTCCATTTTAATTAAATATTCTCTGCATTCACATATCATATGTTATCCTTTTCCCACAGTCCCATCCCTCCTCCCCCTCCCATTGCTTCCATGAAGGTGCTCCCTCTCCCAACCACCCTCTCCTACCCCATCACCTTGGCGTTTCCCTATACTGGGCAAAGGAGCGTTCAGTGGACCAAAGGCCTCTCCTCCCATTGATGCCAGGGAGTGCCATCCTCTGCTGCATATGTGCCCTTTTGTTATTCCACGTGACGGAGTACACTGATAGGGATCACTTATCAAAATTGATTCTTTAATTATGGGATTACTTGCATTACTTTTACCTTGAGTGTTCATGGACTACTTTATTAAAAAATAATCTGAAGCGGATTTTACATAATATAAAATTTGTTGAGCTGCATAGTGGATGACACTTATTATGCTATTTTTCAAAACTAAGTGTCTTAAATAGCTAATGATAGAATCCATACGTGTATTGGACACATGATACATTGTCTGTAGCTATATAAAAATAAGGTGACATAGTCAGGAATCCTATATAGATATTGCTTGTGGTTTGCTAAGTGTTAGGGTTTTCTGTATGAGTGTTTCTCCTGTGGTCTCCTTTGTTAGGCATTGTTTACATTGATGACTTGATAGCCAAGAAGTTCAACCCATACTCCTGCTTCCCTCTGTGTGAGCTTTCTCTGACCTAGTGAAGTCATTCAGGTGTTCTTGTAGACGCAGCACATCCAAAAACGAACTCGACTTACATTCATCTCTGGGTCTTATTTTGCCCCAACTGCCAATGAAAGATCAGTTTTCCTACATGTCCTCTCGATCTTCCCTTTCTGCAGTTTCGTGTCATGGTGCCACTCAAATCTTGAATCCCTCTTTCCTGTTGTCAGTAGTGCCCTTCTTGGTATCTCTCCCCTGGGTGTATCTATTTCCTGTCATCTGTCACTTTCTCAGAGTTCCTGACCATTACGTTTTTTTTTTCTTTCTGATTTTCTTTGCCTCTAGGAACATTTTGTAGGATTTCTAAATAGTCCTAATGTCTAAAGCATTAGGTCCCTGTTAAAAATATAAATTCTGGGCCTATAAAATGACTTAGCTCACTCAGATTCTTGCTACATGCCTGATGCTCTGAGTTAGATCTGTCTTCTCTCACATGGTAGAAGGAGAGAACCCATTTCTACAGGTCTCCCCCAAATGTGTCATGGCATGTTCGCCACCTCTGAATAGATACATAAAATGCAATAAAAAGGGAAACAGGGTGGATTCCAGATATTGCTTCGGAGTTGATGGATCAGAATTCTAGGAGTGGCTCTGGTATTTTTAAGAAACACCCTGTATAAACTATGTGCGCACTACAATTTGAGAACTTTCAGGTTGTTGCAGAAAACACACCTCTTTGCACTGGTACGGAAGAAGAAAAGGAGTTATTTATTTCTTTCCCTCTGATTCGCTGAGCTATCCTTACTCATCCTTTGGGGCTACAATATGGAAACACTGCATTTTAAACTAACACCTCTCACATCCCAGACTTCATATATTTAGCTTCATCTTCTGCCTCTTGAAGCTTCTCTCCAGTGTGGTACCTTGTAAGAGATGCTGCTGCTGAGCCCAGGTGACTTTTCGAAGGTTACATGCAACATAGTTTTGTATATGGAACCCGCCTTCATCGAAGTTTAGAGGAATGCCACCGCTCTTCCCATGGCTGAGTTTTGAGCCTGAAGTTTTAAGATGCAACAGAAAAGGGAGATGAAATCAGGACACAGATATTTCCAGCAAAGATTATGAGTTATATATCTAGATGTCAACATTGGAAAGGAGGATACAATGAAAACAGAGGTGAAGGCATCCTGGAAGAGAGGTAGTGGAGGAGTTGGGCGTTTTCCGTGTTCATATTTCTATGACTCATATTTTTCATGTGTTAACTCAATAGTCATGGGTATATGTACTCAGAGATATACTCATGGCCTTAGAAATAAAAATCAAATGTTTGGAACATGTCAGTCAAGTTGGAGTTAGATCATCATCCAAAGTGGGAAATGGAAGGTTTAAGGTATAACATACAGAAAATGCCATTATTTAGAGAGAAGAACCGAAGTTAGGACCACATTGGGCAGATGAGAAAAGATGAGATTACTGGAAAAGTGGTGCTTTTCTGAAGAGGAAAGGTAGGATACAATACCATGTGTGGCAGGATAGCCTAGTAAACTAAAGACTGAAGTTCTTTTCGATGTAGTAATTAGCACCTTTGTAGGGGCATCAAAAGGTAATTTAAGAGGGCAGTGGGAATACAAGCTTAGTGCATGCATAACCAATGGAGGTACATTGATGTTGTCCCCTGTGCATTGCAAAGGTTGGCAGAGAGCACTAGAGTCCTGAGGCAGTAGAGTCCTGGATTTATGACCTCTCTTTCTGTTGGCTTTAATTATGAAATGTTTAACTCACACATGCATACATGCCAGCAAAATAGAGGTCCTCGAGAAACATGGCTTATTTTAAAACTTAAGACTGCTATTCCCAGTGTTGTAAAGAATGGGAGGGAGGATTATCTTCATTATAAATAGGAGAACTAAGGCTTGGGACAAGTGCCTATTCCTATGAAATGCAAGGGACAGGAGAAGGAACTGCCATCACACACATGCTGTGAACAAGGAGCCTACTCCTGTGATGTATCTACACCAGGTTGGGCTAGCCTAGCCTTAGTTATGAATCTTTGTAGTTCCCAGTAATATACTTTATCTGTTCTTACTTTTGTCTTAGTTTGTAAAGATTGCATCACAAATTTACAGAGCCTATAAATAGTTGAAATGTGTTTCATGCCATTTATAAGGCTGTGAAGCCATTGATTAAAAGGCTTGTAAATTCAGTATCTTCATTTGGCTTGGCTTTCTTCTACATCTTTTAGACTTGCTAGAAGGGACAAAGTCCTAGCAAGATCTGCTTTTGAAGGACTGGACTTCCCAAGGACGTAATCATATCCCATTTCTCAAAGGCTGTCCCTCGTATTTCTATTGCTCATAGTAGTCTTCACACATATTTTAAGGGAGGGCATTGCACAAACTTTGTCATTCGTATTCCAATGCAAAAGCCATGTTAGCTACTCAGGGTCACAGTTACAAAGACAGGTCAAAGAAATGGCACTAAGAAGGCAGCAGCAGATGGATCTCAGAGTTTGAGTCCAGCCTGGTGTACAGAGTGAGTTCCAGCACAGCCTGGACTACACAGAAAAAAATTGTCTAGAGAAACAAAACAGAACAAACGCATTCTTGTTTTTTAAGTGAATATTAATGGGCCTTCTTTACTATAGATGTAAGATTCTTACAAAGAAATAATTTCTGCCCAAGAACCACACCAGAAAGGAAAATTCCATCTCCACTATGGCTCAGTAAACATCAGTTTTGTACAAGGTCATGTGTGTGTCAGGGTCTAAGTGTGTTAGGGGCTAAGTGTGTAGAAGCTGCCTGTGGTTTTCCTGGCCTTCTAGCACCTAAGAGACTGAAGTTCTTCCTGACTTCTCTTCCTTTCAGTTGCTAAATACAGTCACTTGCTGTTCAGAAAGCACAGTGGTTTCCGAAGTGGTTTCTGTATTTTTATCTTTGTTTTATTTGCAGATCCGGGGTGGAGCTCTGCTCTTTTTGTGTACACAGCAGGCCCTGGGACACACCCAGGTCCCCACTTCAGCTGTTAATGTATGCTTAATGTTTTATGCATGAGTTTTCTTAAATTTTATTTGCTTACATTAAATATTTAATGATATTCTAAACAAAACTTGCTTTGTTCAAATTTGAATAGAAGTTGCTGTGGTTATGTTGAAAATGGCTCCTGGCACGGTCTGGAGGAATTCACAGCAGAGGGTACTTTCCTTTACAGTCCAGTCTCAACAGTTGTGTGCTCCGGAGCAAGACAGCCTGTGATCCATGGGAGTGGCTTTTGTCAACTGACAATCCTGTTGATACTTAGCTTAGGTGAATAACTGAGCATGCGCTTGAGCGTATGAAAGCATTGTCTGTGCCTCCAGCTGTGAAAGGTATATTTACAGACTAGTTGAGAGCAGATGTTCCTCAAACAAACCCCAAACCAATGATTTCTAGATCTAACTCTCCATGCTGTAGACCGCAAGTCGTTTGAAAATTCTTTAGTGACTCTATATTTTTCTAAACTGAATCGAGTAAATGTCCAATAGACTTGATGTGATGTATTTGTTGATTTCATTAATATTTAGTTAACTTGGATACCTTAACCCTGGTACTTCTTTGAAGTTTGTAGATAAAATATTACAATCATCTAATCTTTCTTTTTTTTTTGCAGAGGTTTCGGCTACATGAGCTTGTTTTGATTCACTCTGATGAAAATGGATTAATCATTAATGTAGCAGAGCTAACCTTTAATAGGTTTGTGATGTTTGCTGTCTCAGTGAATCAGCACTCAGCTCTCTTTTTGGCCTCATTAGCTTTTTCTGTTTCACTCTTCTTGCCTGCTTATTCTGCCTTGCTCCCAGTTCAGCCTCATGCTTATTCAGAGACACTTATGTGGCATGAACATAGAAGTATACAAACATAGGTGTTATCTGTGGTGTCTGTGCATGTTCCTGTGTGTGCAAGTGATCAAGGATGCTCAAGGTTGAGTATGGCTGTCATTTCCAGTCCCTGTCTACCTCTGTATGTATGTATGTATGTATGTATGTATGTATGTATGTATGTATGTATGTTTGTATTTGAGAGGTGGTAATCTCTCACTTAACCTGGAGCCCATTCATTCAAATACACCGATGGCCAATGAAATTCCGGACCCAGCAGCCCAGGCCTGAGATTACAGTCTCACGTTGTTTAGTTCATCAGATTCTATGTTTTGTTGAGTATTTGATCTCAGTTGCTCATGCCTGCATGACACGTAGTTTAACTTATCTATCTCCTTAGAACAGGAAAGCATTCTTCTAAACACTTTAAGGAACAGTTGCTTATTTTTATTTATTTATACTTCAAGTGATATCCCCTTTCCCAGTTTTCCCTTCACAGCCACCTCATCCCCTCCCACTGCCCCTGCTTCTGTGAGGGTACTCCTCCACCCACCCACCCTCCCACTCCCACCTCATCGCTCTAGCCTTCCCCTATGCTGCGGCATTGAACCTCCATAGAAACAAGGACCTTCCTTCCACTGATGCCAGATAAGGCCGTCTTCTGTTACATATGTATCTGAGCCATGGATTCCTTCATTATTACTCTTTGCTTGGTGATTTAGTCTCAGGAAGCTCTGGGTGGCCCGGTTAGTTGATATCGTTCTTCTTATGAGACTGAAACCCTCTTCAGCTCCTTCATTCCTTCTCCTAACTCTTCCACTGGGGTCCCAGGGCTTAGTCCAATGTCTGTGGCTGACCTAGGCTTTTTTTCTATATCATTTATGAGGTAATGGGATCTGTAGGGGAACAAGGAAAATAGACTATGTTGTCTGAATTCAAAATACATATAATTTACTTGAGGACACTATACTACCAAAGTGGAACTGAAGTGTTGGGTAGGACTGCATACTGATGTGATTGCAAAATTAGTAGACAATGTGTGAAGGAGCCATGATAATCTTAGAGGTAGTTAGAAACAACTACAGAAGTTACACTGGCAAACCATGAAGCTGGATCGAAATATAGAGAATGAGATAGAATCTAAGTCTAAATCAATGTCTTCAAAGTAATCAAGAGCCTGATCTTTTATTTTTGTTAGTTTTATTTTTACACTAGTATTTTAGAGAAAAGCTGATGATTCATTAACTAGCCTCATTTTAATTATCTTTCTTATAGAATTTTATTTGTGCCCCGACCTTATTCTATTAATTTCATATTTGTACGAACTGCCTATAAGTAAGGAGATTCCAGGGCTTTCTATGGATTTTGAAAATTAAACTGTTTCTAGGACATCATTAGTTAGCTTCTGTGCTTAGTTAGGTTTCTGTGCCTAACTGGAGAGGTAGGACCAGCCTTACTGGCCATTCACAAGGTCATTCACAAGGAGCTATATGGAGGTATGTCTGGAAGTGTTGCTTATAGAAAGATTCACTTGCTTATGCTGAGAGCATGTATGTGCATGTGCCCCCCCCAGTGTGTGTGTGTGTGTGTGTGTGTGTGTGTGTGTGTGTGTGTGTGAATAGTTAGGCTGTCGGGTTAGAAAGGTAATACGATAATCTAGGTTACAATATCCTATGCTATTTAATTTCTACTATAATTAAACTATTTATTTCTCCAAAGACTTTAAAATAGTTATGTTACTCTGTTCTTTGTTAATAATAATAGGTCAAGATTATGAAAATAAAATACAGTTACTTGGAATTGTTCAGAGGAGGTTATTAATGCAACTCACTTATTCCTAACTAATATGCCTTTGCTGATGTTGTAATGAGTTTGGGCATAACTCTCCTGTTAGGCATTGATCAAACAATGGCTAGGCAGTAAGCTAGCCCAAGTATGCTTTACCTGCTACATATTAGGTGCCTGGACAAAGTCATTAATATAAGGTGAATGTTATATTATAGATCATCAGGAAAAATACAATGTAAATCAAGGCCATTAGTGTTCCTGGGGAAGAAATAACACAATTTTCACAGTTCACTTTAAAATAGGACATGGCTCTATAATATAGATGTAGTTAAATTTTTCCATCTAAAATGTCTGAAAAACTTGGGTGTATATGTTACATGTTTTGGTCACTACGTCCATTATTCATTCAGCTCAGTACTAGCCTGCCTATTATAGAAAATGACAGACTGTGTCCCCATTCTAGCTTCAACAACATTTATTTTTAATTATAGTGAGCAGACTCATAAAAAACGCAGTGGGGCTCTTTTATTTGTTGTATTGTTGAGTTAGCCTTATTTTTGACTGAATTTAGAGGTACTTCAGCGTGTCATGGAAGCCTTCATGGTGGCCAAAGAAGAATGCACCTCTTAAATACTGTGATACCAAGAAACATGCTGGGGAAAGTAGCAGCAATAACCATTTGTGTCCCGGTGTTGGCGATCTGATTGAGCTAGCCAAACCCCGCTTCATAAAGGCTTTACAGCTTTCATAATACTGTCATATCTAGTAGTCAAGCATTCAAAACAAGAGCCAATTCCAGACCACAGCATTTAATTTTTTTTTTCTAAACACTGAGTGCTTTATTCCATAATAAAAGGTTTGTTTCAGTGAGAAACAAAATGTTGCAAGGTGTTAACCTGTGCTATGGGCAACAGCTAGTGAGGACTTCATTGGATGGGTGTCATGTTTCTGTAATTTTTAAACCTAAGTGTTAAGTAAGAGCATTTAGTCTTCTAATAAATATATGACAGAGTTGTCAGAATCTCTGGGCTGAATGACTCAGTTATTTCATTTGTTCAAAGGAAAGTTTCTTTGCTTTTTAACTTGCTTTTTGAGATAAGCTTTCTTTTTATGGCAGTCCTGAAACTGACTCTATAGAACAGGTTGGCTCCCAAATGCTGAGACTAAAATGGTCTGTTACCACCACTACTGGTTATTTGTTTACATTTCTTTCTTTTTAAATGTCTTAGGCATTGGTAGTTTTTGTTTTGTTTGTTTTTCTGAACTTGTCCTACCCTACTTATCCTTGGAGATGTTCATATCATGAAGTTCTCTTGTTTATGATTTTCATGAATAGGAGAGTATCGCTCATGCAACTTGATTTCGATTTGAGAGATTGGGTTAGAGAGATGGTGCCATCAGAGAAATTTAAAAATTGAAGAATTACAACATCAACAATGTAAACCCTCAGTGCTATTTATGGGTAGAGACTATTAATTCTTTTTAGGATATGTTGAATTTTTGCTGCCTAAGGAATTTTCCACTTGAATTGAGAAACATGTATTACTCTTTTAATGATGCTGGAACTGGAGTGTTATTTAGTAAACTGAATAATTGCCATTACAATGACAATATTCTCCATCATTTACGGATATTTTCACATAGTTTCTCATTATTCTATCAGGAAGTTATTTTTTTTACCCAGTTCACAGATAAAGCTTCTAGGTCAGCCAGCATCTATGAACCCAAACAAGTACTGTATCTTAATTTAGAAGATCTGCTTATGGGTGATGAATACAAAACCCATTAGAGATTTTACCAAATAACCAAAAAAAAAATGACTAATATACTTTGAAATATAATACACCTGTCATTCAACACTTGGACCATTCCACATTTTAAAAATACACATGTATGTATGAATATAACAACAATTAATAAAATATAGGTCAAGAATTTGGAAGAAAACAGGGGGGAGTATATGGGAAACATTGGAATGAAGAAAGGGGAGGGAGAAAGGATTAATTTGATTATAATCTCTTAGTAATTATTATAATAAAATCTGTAAGCACATAGTCTCAGAAATAATCTATCTCACAAACCCCCAAGGTTCTCATTTAGTTCCCTAGAATATGTTCTTCAAGAAAGAATACTACCTGCTGTAAAAAACTAGGCAAACACTAAGTTTACAAAATAAGACAGAAGGGCTTCTGCCAGCCACAGGTCTACTTTTAGTGCTTGGGATGTCTGAGCTAAGCTGCCTTACAAGGTTCTGGGAGGGTTAGTTGGAGATGCTGTATCTAAGAGCTTAAAAATCTGCAATACAGGCTCATATCTGTAACACAACCCCTATTTACTATAGCCTTACATCTGGACCAATGGTTGCTAAGTGTGTAGAGCTTAAGGAACCAACTTTAAACTCAGCTTCTACAAGCAGCTAAATACATTTTGCTTCCCTGTATCACAACAAGATCCTAACTTTCCCCCCTGTTTCTGAGTAACTCTGGGACACTATTAGAGATACATGACACTTAACATAGGCATTGTGTTAAAAAGAGCAACACATGGCACAATTGGAGGTGGGATTAATACACAAGTGTTATGTGCAGTGTTGTTGCCACACCTGTGTGGGAGGTGCAGTCACAGTGGGTAATTTGTTAGATAAAAAGATGAGAGAAAAGAAACAATGGGCAGTACTAAGAAATCAAGGCTAAGGAGAAGTGGGAACTCTGTCTGGACATGTAAATTTAATTCCTGGGGATAATAACTTTGAGTAAAAGATGAGAAGTTTCAGGATGGAGTCAGATCCCTTTTTGAATCCTTTATCACTTGGTAGGAGACACATAGAGGAATGTTTATTCTTTCACAGTTCTGACTGGAGCTCTAAGAGTAATCATTAGCATGAGATGAAGCTCACACTTAGACCACTCCACAGGACTAATCCAAATGCTCTGCAAATCTTTAGGGGTGTTTTTCTCTGTTTCTTTTTATTCTCTCAGCATGTAGTTCCTGGTTAAGCAATACCTTCTCTAATTATGTGAAAACTACATTTTTTTTAATGGCACCTTAAATGCTTACCATATTTAGCCACCAGAAGGTCATACAATAATTGGTAACAAATTTAAAAAATGACCAATAAGAAATATAAAGTGATATGTGTACAAATCCCAGGGCATGAAAATAAAACTAAGTGGAAAACTGCGAATTAAAAAAATGCCAATCCAGAAAACTTAAAATCATATAAGAACAACTTAGCAGAAAACAGTAATGAATAAAAATAAAGGATGGCAGTTTCTAAAGTGAGAGAATTCTAAATAAAGACTTGTGGATGATACACAGAAAGAGAAATATGGCAGATGCCTGAGGAGTAGCCCCGTAGTAAAGAACTTGTCTAGCATGAGGAAGGTCTTGTTGGCTTAAACACAATTACACAAGGACATTATTTCCATCTCCTTTAGGGCTCCATGAGTCTAAATCAAACTGCAAATGTTTAGATGTGATAATCATGTGTACTGAGTGGAGCTTCATAGCTGTCCCTGTGCAGTGGTAACTGATTATAACAAGACAAAGCTTATGCTTTGAGATACTGAATTTTCTTTGTCTACACATGATTCTTCAGCAAGATGCATGCGATAGTTCAGATAAATACAAAAATGATGATTAGAATATCCCACCTGAGCAATAGGACAGGGTTCAAGTTTTGTTACTTAAGCACTAGCAAGAAGCAAAGTCTACTGTTAGACCCCAGGAGACACAGGAACTGTCACAACTGACATAAAACCTGAACTACGTCAGCCTTGACGAGTTACGTCTATAGCTCTTAGATTTTTGAACATTCTGTTGATATTTATCACAGACACGTTTTCTGAAAGTGAGTGGTAGACAAATAAGGTTACTTTTTACTATAAACTATTTCAAAGTATGGAAAAAGCCAATTTTTTATTTTTTATTAGCTTTCTCTCAAACTAACATTTGTGTGGTAATTTTTCTCTTAATACTGGCATGGATACTTGAATTTTTCATAATTGATCATGACTTGTTTATTTCTTTTTTTGAAAATATTAATAACTTTGATAGTACCAATTTACTTATTAGTGAGTAATAATAAAAACCAAACTTCAGGCAAGCTACAGGAATATTAATATTTGAACAAATACATGGCATGTTACTGTGGATGAAGAATTCCAGAAGGACATGGCAGATCTATGCTCCACTTGCAAATAATCAATGTTTAACGCGTTTATGGGTTTCTAATATGAAGGGCTGATGTAAATAATGTAAATAATCTATAAGCATATACCAGATTTTCATATCTCACACTAGGGGATGATGCTTGGTGATATGCAAAGTCATCTCCCATCCTGTTTAATGTGTGATTAAATGTGTAAAAACATCAGTAAGTCATAGGGCTTTATCTTAGGGTACATTTTTTGTTGTTGTTGTTCTGTAGGTATCTACAGAAACTTTAACACAGGACTCTAAATTAGGATGATTCTAGCTGCAGATAAGCGATCCCAAATCAGACATAACTATAATACTTGGTGCCTCATAGAACGAGAAGTCTAGAATTAGGATAGGTAAAGGGTTAACATGAGGACTCAAGAATGACACCAATAATGTCCTAGAACTTTTCCCCATTTTTTTTCTAATTTTAAGTCCCAGGGTTGTCCCAGCATCAGCACCTCACATAGCTGTGTCTGGATAGGAAAAATGGAGATTTCCTACAAACAGCACTTGGTAAAATACCTTCCCTGTCATTGTCAAGGTATGGATCCCATGTCAGGACTCAGGGCAACTATTACTTAAAGGTTGCTGGATGAACTATTCCTGTCATAACTGTACACTACTTTGTAATTGTGATCCACCAGTGGACCTGGAGTGGCGTTTAGCGTTTTATAGAAGACACAAGCCCTTTGAAGATAGGACATAAAATTGGGATTTTGCTAAGACAGTATAGAGAGAAGAGTTGGTGACAAAATTATGACATCAATATATCAACTTAAAATGTTTTCTATATCTGATCGTTACTTTTCTGTTGCTGTGATAAAACACTATGATCAGGAAAATTTGCAGAAGCAAGCATTTATTTGAGCTTAAGGTTACAAAAGACTAACAGTTTATCAAAAGTCCATGGTGGTAGATAAAACCTACAGTGGCTGGAGGAGGAGCTTCAAACTTACATCATTAGGGTCATTTATGTAGCAGAGAAAGCACACTGTGAGTGTCCCCAAAACATTAAACTTTCAAAATTTGCCTCCATTCACATATATACTCCAAAAGGTCACATCTTCTAATAGTACCACTAACTGGAGACCAAGTATCCAGATGCCAAATCAATAGGGGGCATCTCATTCAAACCACCATAGTCCACCATCTGCATATTTGTACAAAGGCACATGGGTCCCTTGGACATGTGTGAAGGTGAGAAGACAATTTTACATACTGGTTCTTGCCTCCCATTTTGTTTGAGACAGGTTTTCTTGCCTCTGTACCCCTTTATACTTCAAACTAGCTGGCCTAATTCTATGCCTGGCATTGCTTTCATTCTGTAAATCTGATCTCAGCTTCTCATACTTATATAGCAAGTGGTTTATCTACCAAGATCCTTTCCAGCCTCTCTTCTCTGCCTTTCTTAAACACAAATAAGTTTCCATTTTATTTTGACACAGAGATGTCTTTATGTTCCCCAAACCTCTATATTTTATCTTTTCAGTACAGAACTTTAAGAAGTCCATTAGTGATAACTAATACTCAAGTGTTGTGACTAAGCTTTAAGATGAATATTATCCTAAATATCTTCAGAGTTATTGGGCTGTGGACTGTCTTCTTCACATGCATTTGAGGACCAGGATTCAATACCTAATACTACCAAAAAAAAAAAAAAAAGAGAGAATGAAATAATAGAACTTTACTAATCATAAAGTAGACATTTGAAATCAACCATTAGATTTATATTTGATACAATATCAACAGTTTATTTTAGGATACACATTGTCATATATGGCAGTACTTCATTGAGTACTTTTAAAGTGAAAAAGTCTAGATAAAAATACCAATGCATATTTTTCTCTGTAGTTGTTTACATATCGTGAATGCTCGGATGTATGTGTGCTCACGTAGAAACACGTGATTTCTATACAAGGTTCTACTTTTTTTACATTACAATGTTCACAATGGAGTGTGAAGTCACACTCCGTATGACTGTTGTGGCACTTAATATGGAACACCTGAAGAAACAGTACTTGTGTAATCATGGAAATGTTTGTGATGGACAAACCTAGAGTGTAGTCACCCTCTACTTCTTCCAGAAAACTTAAGAACTGTTCTACTTTGGTTGAATCCAGTAGAAGGTTTAGAACCATTTTCTTTAGCACAGTAATACTTTTTGTTCACAGAATGTGCAATCACTTCCACTTGACATACTGCTTCAGAGAATTTATCCCTGAGTGTGGTAAACTGACTTGCTTGTGCTTGATGTTTGTGCTTGCAAAGCCTCTTTTGCTTCTAGGGATTCCTAGAAAAAGATCTTTTTGACTCTAGCTTATATCAATGGATTTTCTACCATACATTAAACGAATGGGCAGTGTGGAATTGATTTGTGATTGGCATGATTTAGCTTATTTGACTCTGGGGACAGAACAAAGTCATCTGCCACACTTGTTTATCAAATGAGTGACATTTCTTTCTGTTCATGACAGATGCCAGGGTACAAAACCTTCTGTTCATTTAGCTCCATATTTTACCATCACAGAAACAAAGATTTAATAAGCCCTATGCATCTCAGCATGCTATGTATGTACTTGATTTTATAACAGAATTTTAAAAATGTTCCAGATTAACTGAACTCAGCAGAGTTTATAGAATATAAATCAAGTTACTCTAATGTTTGTTATGGACCCTAACTATAATTAAATGCAAAAACAATTTATGAGAGCTAAGGTGCATTCATTAAATTTGTAATCAATGTATTTGCAGCTGCTTCTATAGAGTTTTAGTTTATATTTTTCTAAGGTTGAAAAGGCTGAATTTTATTGAGAACTAAGAACCCAGAAGTTGAAAGAATACTGCCTACTGTGGCAGAAAGGGTGAACATCCACCAACTTTTGATGCAACTCATGTATATTACAATTGCTATTTAACTTTATTTATATAGTTCTGGTATTTCTAGAGACAGAGTCTGGCTAGGAAATCTAGGCTGATCTTGACTCATGATCTTCCTTCCGAAGCTTTCCGATTATGGGCATTATAGGTGTGTGTGCTGTACCTGGCCATATAGATTACTTTATAAAATAAAAATAAGAGAATGAAGTCAAAGGGTAGATGTGGGTAGTATAATTAAATTTCTTAATGTATTCCCTCCATGAAACTAGCAACAGACACCATACTAGACCAGATGCTGTGTTGAAATTAACTTGTAGTGAGGATTCAAAACGCAATTATGACCTGCTTTGCTTTGATAATGTACTTTGATCAGCAACTGAAGGGAAGAAAGACTTGCTTTACCTCGTGTTTGAAGGATGTTATCTACCATGGGAAAGCAAATGTTAGACACAGGAGAGGAGGCAGCTGCTCACATTGCATCCATGATCAAGCAGCAGACAGAGGTGAATGATGGTTTCTCTCTCCATTTCTCTGTCATCATAGTCCCAGGACCCTGGACCACTCACAGAGCTGTTCACTTGCAGGATGAACCATTTCTTTTCATTTAGATCTTTCTGTAAACATTCTTTTTGACATAACAAGAGGTCTGTTTCCATAGTGATTCAAAAAGTAGTCAAGTTGTCAATACAGATTTAATATTACAGTGATTTATCATAGGATAAAGTCATGGAGTCCTTAACTGATAATTCCATATGGCATTTTTATTGAGCTATTTTCTTAATACTTAATGTGCTGTGAGTATATTTGGATAATAAATTTAATTTTGTAATGCATTTTAAATACAACATATGCTCTTTTCTTGAGCATGAGAATAGAGATACTTTAAAAATACTTGCAAATAAAATACCAAAACATTGAAGTTTTTCCTGCCTCAGCCATCTGAGTGCTCAGGTGACAGGCGCACACTTTCAGTCCCAGATCAGCTTTGTGTGTTTTGTGTAAGGAATGTGAAAAAGGGAAATATAATGATCATTTTACTTCCTTTTACCAAATACTTAACTGTTAAAAGTTTTTTTTTTTTTTTTTTTTTTTTTTTTTTTTTTCCCTGTTAGGATGGAAAACATTTATGAAAGGCTGATTTTGTTCTAGTGAGCACTATGTAGCTTTTTACAGGCTGGACTCTCAGTGGTATAATGATGTGGGCAATCCAAGAAGAAGGCAGATAATTTAGTGAAAGGGGTTTGGAAGTACACTCACTGGTAACTGGATATTAGACTAAAAGCTTGGATTACCCAAGAAAAAATTTACAGATCATATGAATCTTAAGAAGACGGAAGACCAAAATGTAGATGCTTCAGTCCTTCATAGACAGTAGAACAATATACGGGAGGCAATATAGGGACAAACAACCAAGCAAGGACTGAAGAAAAGGGTGTCTAGACATTGCCCCACACATGGATTCATCCCATATTCAGCCACCAAACCCAGTCATTATTGCTGATCCTAAGAAGTGCTTGCTGAGAGGAGCCTGACATGGATGTGTCCTGAGAGACTCTGCCAGAACCTTACTGATATAGATAAAGATACTTGCAAGTAACCATCAGACTGAGCACAGGACTGCAATGGAGGAGTTAGAGAAAAGACTGAAGGAGCTGAAGGGGGTCTGCAACCCCATAAGAAGAACAACAGCAATATTACCAACCAGACCTTCACCCACAGAGCTCCTAGGGACTAAACCACCAATCAATGAGTACACACAGAGGGGCCCATGGCTTCAGCCGTATATGTAACATTATCTGGCATCAAGAGGAGAACAAGATCTTAGTCCAGAGTAGGGGAATGGCATGGCATTGAGGTGGGAGTAGAAAGGTGGGTGGGAGTGGGAGCATCTACATAGAAGCAAGGGGAGGAAGGAGAGGGTATGGGAGAAGGGGGAAAGGTGATACCAGTTGAAATGTAAATACATAAAATATACAATAAAAAATGAAAAAAGTATAATTAATTAAGGCAGTAGCCTGACAAAATACCACTCAAACCCTATACACTTCTCCAGTAGGGTCAATTAGTTCCCATCTGAAGTTTCTAATTTAATATTAGAGAACGGTAGAAGTAATTCTGCCAAAAACAAAGTAATTCAACAGGCTTGGACAAGCAGCCCAAGATTCTGACAGTCAACTGGGAATACATTCATTCTTGTTACCCTCCCCTTGCCAAAACCTAATGACTTTGACACAATTATTTCATTGAACAATTCAGTGCTCCTCTGTTAATTATAAGTTAGATCTAGTGACTTTTGAATGTCTTGCTTTACAACATCATGTAGTAATTTAATAATACTCAAAATTATGTATGAGATGGATAGGTATATTTTAATAAGTACCTAGACATTTTTATCAGCCCTTCACATAGCTATTCATTCATATCATAAATACTTGTTTAAAAGGACTAAGAGGAAAGCCTTATAGTAGCGGAACCTAACTCTGTAAATGGAAAAGCTGGAAAAACTATTCAAATTGCATTGGCATATGACTGTGAAACAAATAGGAGATGCTACCAGAGTGTAGTCTTGAAGTCTGTCCTAACATGGTAAATGCTGGAGATGGCATTTTTTGCTATCCTTTACAGAAACAAAACAAACAACCTCAAAATAAAAACACTGTAATACAATTTGGGGGCATGCTGACAGTAGGTTAGGAACCTCCCGAAAACATGATCTCATAAGCATATTCTATTTTAATCTAGGTTCTCTCTTCTGAATGTCCTAGAACTTAGATGCCTATTTAAATCATTTTTATTTTATAAAATAAAATCATAATGTAATGTGCTCTGCTTTGCTTCACATTCTGGTGTACCTTTCTAGATATGGGGGTTAGTATTTTTTTTATGACTGGTGTGCATCGAATGATGCTTTGCACATAGTGTTTGCCCAACTCATAATTCACATCTGCTGGACATGGAAGGAAGAACAAAGAAGATATTTTTATAAGAATAACTTAACCAATGGAAAGTGTTCCTTATTTTATCATAGTTTAATACTTTACTTATGGAAAATTATATTAAATAACAGTAATAATGAAAATGAAGCTAAACCACTAAAATATATTGCAGTTAGTCTTTTCTGATGTTAATTGAGATGATCAAAGAGATAGGCTATTTTTCCAGCATTCTGAACTGTTTCTGCTTGTTCAAGCCACAGACACACACACACACACACACACACACACACACACACACACACATGCATAGATTTTCTAAGATGTGTATTGTACTATTTTGAAACAGGACATGGTTTTGGGTCAACTTGACACAAGCTGGAGTTATCACAGAGAAAGGAACCTCAGTTGAGGAAATGCCTCCATGAAATTCAGCTGTGACACATTTTCTCAACTACTGATCCCTGGGTCCTGGGGATGTGAACTCAGGTTCTCATGCTTCCATAGGAAGATGCCAGATTTCCTTAACCCATGACTGAAGTATTCAATGTCTTTCTTGTCAATGGCTTCCCTTGTTTGTTAGTGTATCAACTCTGCCTTCGTGATCTGAAGTAATTCTCTGTGAATGGGTTTTCTCATCTGGATAATGGAAGAATAAACAGCATCTGTTCAAATGTGTATATGTTGTGCATTAGGCAAAACATGTGGCATAGGGTTAGAACATGTTTAGTCCATAAGAAGTACTCAGGTCCCAAAAGCAATGTTACTGACGGTGAAATTTGCTCCAAGGTGAAGAAAATCTAGAGCATTTTGGAAGAAGGTACAACCTGCTCATAAGAATATTCTTGAGTCGTTAAAATCCTTTTTATTTTTGCATGATTGGCTACGTAAAGAGAATCTCAAAGGACCCTCACCTTCATAGTCTCTTCATATTGCTTATAGTCCCATGAGTAATGACTAGAAGTAGCTTTCCTTGGGGCATTGACACCATGTAATTAAAATACTATTCTATTCCTATTGATCTTGAGTTTTACCTTTGACTCTGCCTTCTGTTCCTTCCCAGGCAATGTTTGCTCTTATCTTGGCCCATCTCTCTGGGAGCTCCTTGTTACCTTTTCGTACCTTGGGTTAATTTATTTCTTAGCCTTTATTGATCACATGAAATACTTCTCAGATTGTTGCCTTCTGTGCTGTTCCAGCTTTGCTTTTATTTTTGCCTCTGCTTCTCCAGTGCCAGTGTGCCATTTGCTTGTAATTTAATGTGTGGTCTTCCCCTGTTATTTGTAACTTTGCAGAGCCTTGTGGAAAGGCCAAGATTTTACTACACGTACTGTGTGGACTAACTTATTCTGTCTTAATGAGCATCTGAATGATGGTCATACTTGTCTTTTAAAATTGTCACCAGAGTTAAGGTTCATGGGCTGAGGTTCAGCCAAATTCCCAGCATCTTGAGAAATCATGTTGGGATGTCTTTCTTTGTTGTGGTACTAGAGATGAAATCCCAGGGGCTTGCACAGGCCAAGGGTGTACACAAACTGAGCTGCTGCCACAGCTAAAGTTGGCCTAATTTAAGCTCCCTTGTCTCTGATGCTATGTCACTTTTAGCAAAAGTAGGCTGTAATAGGCATCTATACATGGTGACTTCATAGTTCCCGGAGGAATTCTTAGAGACACTGTGTTTTTAATGCTTCTATGGCAGCTATTTTAAAGTGTCAATATGTGCCACCACAATTTTTCTTTCTTTCTTCCTTTCTTTTCTTCTTTCTTTACTTTTTTCTTTTATTTCCTTCCTTCCTCCCCTCCTTCCTTCATCCATTCTTTCCTTTCCTTCTTCCTTTTTTTTTCTACATACTCTTGATTTTTGCTTTTTGTTATTGGTAATGGCAATATTTTAATTTTCATACACATAAGAGGTTAGGAAAAATGAAATATGTGGTTATCTTGATATAAACCCAGTGTTTGAGAACTGTAAGAAGGATACTAAGAACAGCCTTTTCTTCTCTCAGGAAGATTGGTATTTTTGTTTATGGTTTTAATTTTGTTTTAAAATGGATCTTTATAGCCAAGGCCGAGCCACAAGGAGCCAGTAATTCTTGGTCTTGCTCCCAGGTATTGTGACTTAAGACCTGTGGTTTTCTCTCTCCAGGTGAGTCAGCTCCTGGTTTATCTTTCTACTATTGTTGCACAAACTTTACCATTTGTTGAAATTTGTTTAAGAAACAATGAATGTACTGCTTACTAATGGGTTTATATTATATTTGAGTTTGTATCCCTTTCTAGCATCTGTCTGAGAAATCATTGAAAATTATGTCTGTCATGTCTCCTCAAAGCTATTTAATAAGTGATTGAAGGATTAAACATTCAAGTAAATGTTGCTACCGAGTCTGACCTATGACATTAAAGGTGTTTAATTCTGGTATTTACTATTCTTTACTGCCATATTTTTATAGGTAAATAAACTTATTAACTTTATAATATTCAACTATGTTTGGTTGTCACCCATCACCTGTGTGAATTTATTATCATTCATTATTATACACTGATGCCAGGGTGCTGATTTTTACTATAATATAAAATGAGCTTTATGCTTCCTGTTTGGCTATGCCAGACTTTCACCGCAGTTATTAATCTATAAACTGCTGATGGAATGCTAAGTGTCTTATGCCACAATAAGCAGGAAGCTGTCTGAGCACTAGCTATTTGTGGATTAGGGTGAACCTTAGTGTTTGGTCCAGTAATAACTTGAGGCAGTTCCAAAATATATGGCAAGTCAGAATTTTGAGGGGAAGTGTGACTTAACTTTATAAAAATTATCTTGCAACGTGGGCTGCATTTTGTCAGAGGTGCTATTTTCATTTCCTTTCCTTTCTTTCCACATCTTCCTTCCTTATTCATTTACTTCTTTCTATTTCAGTTTTTTTTTTTTTTGTTTTGAGTGACAAGACCCATAAGTTATATACTTTTAAAATCTGTTATTATGAGCACTATAAGCCAAAGATTGCTGGGGACTAAAGTGGCAGACACGTTAGCCATGTTTGCATTTTCATGGACATGTGTGAATGACATAGTGTCCCACTTCCCACCAAAGTAAAATCTGTTGTCTTGTGTTCCTGTTCCTGAAACATCTGTCCTTGAAGTGTGGAACCTTTATTATGTTTTTCAAAGACTTATTTTACTTTTCACTATGTGCATATATCTCTGTCCCTGGGGGAATATATGAACGTTAGTGCAAATGCCCTCAGAGACTAGGCGTGTTGACGAAGATTCTCTGGATCTAGACCTCCATGCAGTGGTCAGCTGCCTCACTTAGTGCTGGGAACTGGACTTAGGGCCTCTGGAAAATGACTAAAGATTCTATACAGTTGTGCTAATCTTCCAGGCCCTTAAATAGACTAACATATACACAGGCAGATGTAAAGATTTGCCGTGTCAGTGGCAAGCAAGTGACTTTATTATGTATTATCTAAAATACCAAAATGTCTATATGCATTTGTTATCTATAAAGTGGATCATCAGTTGTTAGAACTGTAGAACAACTGCATTCAGAGCTTGGTGATGTCTTTGCTCACTCTAAGAAACCGTGTTCCAGAGCCTTAGTGCTCAGCTGAGCCGAACATCCTGTAAGAAGCTCCCGGCCACCTTAGGAATTAGTTTGCAGGAGATCAGAACTATTGTCAAACTTCTTCTTAAGCCAAAACTAGTAGCTAGTGAGCTACTGGTGCTGACGGAAAAATATTTCCTTGGAAAGCAGGTTTCATAATAAAGAATATGTGTTGTATGTATTTGAAATTTCATTATGTAGTCAGCATTACACTTTTGAATTCTAGAGAAGTCTCAAAGACAAAATGCTTTTTAAAGATAGGTGGCCGTCTTAAAATGACTTTAGTTAAGAGTTTATTTTGTGCAAGAGCAAGTTGAAATGATGTATCCAGAAGCAGTAACAGGAACATTGAAAACAATATATACTAAGACATGTTTGTAGCCTTAAGTTATTTCCAGTTCAGTTAAGAAGGGGAATACCTAAGCATATCTGGCAATTGTCTTGGAGTAAGGCCTACAAGCTTGGCTTGCACAATGTCAGTCTGTAAGATGATGTACCCTGGGCACACAGATGAGATGAGATCATCGTGTGCTGTGTATCCCAGACTTTGTGCAACACATCAGACTCATGTTCCTTTGAAGTCCTGAGTCAACAAGGAGTCCCAGTCGACATGCGTTGGCAGTGTTTGCTGACGAATGGATGTGTGAGAAACAACAAATCCTTAATCAGAGTTTTGGATCTGAAGATCTAGTCTTGTTTTTGATTCCTACTTTACTGGAGAAACCATTCATGTTTATTGGTGTGGTGTGTGTGTGTGTGTGTGTGTGTGTGTGTGTGTATGTGCATATACACATTTGTACATGTAAATGGCAGAAATGTGTGTGTATGCAAATACATACATTTCATTTAGTCATTATGTTGTGACATAGAAAATAAACAGCTATAAAATTTGGGAGCATCTGTGACTGTCACAGCTCAGAGCAGGCAATAGTATTTTTATCTAAGGTGGTAAATGAGACTCAACCCACGTCTGTGTGCCCTGATATTTTAAGAGGGTTCTTTTTATGTATAGCATGTTTGCTTTATTAATATTATCATTTCTATAATATTTGCCATTGAATTTTTGGGAATCTAAAAACAGTATAGATTTCTTAAAATAGGGGAAAGAGCATTTAGACTGTCTTTCTTTGTACAAACATGAAAGACATTCTAGTCTTCATTTGTAAAGATCCTTGTGTGAGGCCTCTTACCCTTGTGTCACTCAGAAACTCGGTCTAGTCTGAAATACTGTTTGTAAAACAACAAACATAAGGTCTAGCCTGAATTTGACAAGCAGTTTATTGGGAGGAGTACTTTCTCCTTAATAAATCCTGTCCGTTGGATGTACTTGTGTATGTCTCTGATGCCAGTACTCAGAGAGCTGCCGCAGGGGTTCACAGCCACTCAGGGAATGCTTTCTATTTTTATTTTTTCTTACAACTTTATTTAAATAAGAGAGATACATGTCCAGATTTTTTAAAGCATTTTGGCAATACTTTTAGAGATTTGATGGCATGCACTGAAATCTCACTAGTTACCATAAGCATAAAGTACATGTAGAACAGAATGTAACATGGAGACATTCAGAGGTTTCTTGGTGTGTATAGATTAAACATAATGATCTTAGAATACCAAAAATTGCCACAAGGCTATATTCCTAGCTCTTGGATTATTAATGATTTAATGTCTAGGTGTACCACCCTCTGAGAGGATGCTATACACTATTTATAATGTGGATTAACCTTGTTACAGATTGTTTGAGATTTCCAATACATGCCAGGTTTTTGGTCACATAACAGAAATTTAATCAAAGAGCAAAACCTGTTCAGAATAAAATAATTTAAACACGAAAACATATTTTCATAAATCATGCCTTAAGTAGTTTTCCTTTACACAGTAGTGTTTTAAGGATATTTTATATTTAGCCAATATTAAAATTAATATAAATATGTACATACTGAGCGAAAGTTACCATCGGTTGTGACAGGACTGGCAGTAGTAACAGATGGGGCCAGCTGTCCACACTTTCTCACTTGCTTTAACTTAAGGTTATAGCTGCAGCTTTTCTTTTCCTAAGCCAAGCCCCCAGAACAATACATAGATGCCTTAGTTAGAGCCGTTGGTTTCTTGTCTATGTCCTTTTCTTTCTTGGTCTGTGGTATTTGCCAGGAAAATATTTTGTTACTAATATTTGCCAGGAATTCCTTTTTCCACCCCTGTCATAAGTTGGTTCAATCCCTGTTTTCAAAGCTGCTAAAAGAAGACACAGCTGTGCCTACACCAGCAGTTTACTGGTGTTAACTTGGAGGCCGATGCCATTTTTCTCACTATGCTTCTTTTCCAGACTCAGTGTGTAAAGATGCTCCACCATGTGCAGGGGTGCTGTTTGCCACCAGATTTCTCACCATCTGAACTTTAACCTTTGGTCCTCTCTCTATTCAATTTGTTTTATTATTGTTGTTGCTATTGTTTCAATTTGTCTTAGAATTTATAATTTATTCAAACCATGCATTACATTTATTTTGTCACATAAAAAATCCAATGCATGAACATATATTCTACTAAAATAGGCTTAAACTTTGGACAACAGTGTCAGCCCTGGGATGGAGAGAGTCACTCAGTCAGTTTTAGAAAATAACTTTGTATTAAAAAGAGATCTTACTCTTAAGGGTATTTTTGTTCAGACTGCATGAGCCTGAACATTCTTTTGAGGCACTCAACCTTTATTTGATTTGTTAAATGTTTGAATTAACAATCTTCTTGAAGTTAGTTTATAATATCAGTTTGTTTATAGGAGAGGGATATATAAGCCACAGAAGAACAGCAGGGATAGTAAGTTTTAGTTCAAGTTCCTAGAGAAGAATGCTTTCTCAGATGCTGTGTGCCTCAAAAGAAGCATTCTGACAAATGTGGGATATTACATTGTGTGACTTTTTTTTCCATTTAAGTCAAGGTCTTGTTGCTTCACAACACCAGAACATAATGCGTATTCTAAATCACACAGGAGGTCAATTTCTAGAGAAACTCTTCTATAGCTGATAAACAAGTTCAGCAAAGTGGCTGGATATAAAATTAACTCAAACAAATCAGTAGCCTTCTTCCACTCAAAGGACAAACATGCGGAGAAAGTAATTAAGGAAAAGATACCCTTCAAAATAGTCACAAGCAATATGAAATACCTTGATGTGACTCTAACTAAGGAAGTGACAAGAACTTCAAATCTCTGAAAAAGGAAATCGAGGAAAATCTCAGAAAATGGAAAGATCTCCCATGCTCATGGATTGGAAAGATCAACATTTTAAAAATGGCATCTACAGATTCAATGCAATCTCCATCCAAATTGCATCTCAATTCTTCATAGAGTTGGAAAGGACAATGTGCAATTTCATCTGCAATAACAAAAGACCTAGAATAGCGAGATCCATCCTCAACAACAAGAAAACATCTACAGGAATCACCATCCCTGACCTCAAGCTATATTACAAGGCAATTGTGTTAAAAACTGCATGGTACTGGTACAGAGATAGGCACGTGGATCAATGGAATAGAATAGAAGATTCAGAAATTAGCCCTCACATATATGGTCACTTGATTTTTGACAAAGGTGCTGTAAGCATTCAATGGAGAAAGTACAGTCTCTTTTACAAATGGTGTTGGTCCAACTGGCACTCAGCATGCAGAAGAATGAAAAAAAAACCCTTTCTTATCTCCTTGTACAAAGCTCAAGTGCAAGTGGATCAAAGATCTCCACATTAAACCAGGTACACTGAAACTATTAGAAGAGAAAGTAGGGAAAACTTTAGAACATATAGGCACAGGAGAAATTTTCCTGAACAGAACACCAATGGCTCATGCTCTAAGGTCAAATATCGACAAATGGGACTTAATGAGATTGCAAAGTTTCTGTAAGGCTAAGGACACTGTCAAGAAAACAAAATGGCAGCCAACAGATTGGGAAAATATATTTACCAACCCCACATCTGATAGAGGCCTAATATTCAAGGTATATAAAGAACTCTAGAAGTTAGACACCAGAGACTCAAACAACCCTATCAAAATTGGGGTACAGAGCTAAACAAAAAGTTCTCAATTGAGGAATATTGAATGGCTGAGAAGCATCTAAGGAAGTGCTGTACATCCTTAGTAATCAAAGAAATGCAAATCTAAACAACCCCGAGATTGCACCTCACACCAGTAAGAATGGCTGAGATCAAAATTTCAGATGACAGCAGATGCTGGCGAGGATGTGGAGAAAGCGGATCACTTTTCCAATGTTGGTGGGGTTATAAACTTGTACAACCACTCTGGAAATCAGTCTAGCGTTTCCTCAGAAAATTGGACATAGCACTTCCTGAATGCCTAGTTAATCCACTATTGGGCATATACCCCAGAGATGCTCCAACATACAAGAAAGACACATGCACCACAATATTCATAGCAGCCCTATTTATAATAGCCAGAAGCTAGAAAGAACCCAGATGTCCTTCAGTAGATGAATGGATACAAATATTGTGGTACATTTACACAATGGAGTACTACTCAGCTATCAGAAACAATGACTTTATGAAATTCTTAAGAAAATGGATGCATCTAGAGAATATCTTCCTGAGTGAGGTAACCCATTCACAAAAAAACAGACATAATATGCAGTCACTGATAATTGGATACTACTAACTCCAGAATGCTCTGAATACCCCAGAAACAACTCACAGACTATATGAAGTTCAAGAAAAAAAAAGGCCAAAAAAAATGAAAAATCATTATGTTTAATCTTTACACACCAAGAAATCTTTGACTATTTCCAGGTTAAATCTAGTTTTACATGTACTTTATGGTCATTATAACCACTAAGCTTTTAATGCATACTACCAATCCTTTAAAAGAATCAAGTACTGACAAAATGTATTCATATACTTTTATGCAAAAATGCTTTTAATATTTGTACATTTATCTCTGTTTTTTTAAAATAAAGTTGTTCAATTAAAAAAAGAAATATTAATGTTTTGAAAAAATATTCTGACAGCTATATTTTCTTAAATTAGAATTAAGGAATCATAATTTAGCTATGTTAAGTTAAATTTTTCTTATAAGTTAATAAAACATTACCAAAGCTTGAAGAACAAATTTGTTGAGAAGTACCTCCATATTAAAATTATTTACTCTGTCATTTATTTTAAAGGTATATTTTCTGTCTGGCTATTATTCTTCTTGCATGAATGTATGCCATCTATATGTGTGTATACATACACACATCTATGTCTGTATGTGTGTATGTATGAATTCTGTATGTATGCTTGTATGTATGTATTGTATATGTTTGTATTTTTATGTACCTTTATTCTAATGACAATGGCAGACATTTAGAAATCAGAAGAAATTTATGAGAACTGATTTTTTCCTTTCTCTCCATATGTTCCTGGTATCAAATTCATTTCATTAGCTTTGGAGCTAAGCTCTCTTATCCTCTAAGCTGACTTATTTACTCATTCAGGCTTCCTTGTTGAATTTTTTTTTCTTCTTCAGTTGATTATTTTGGAAACTGTGAGATTATCTTTTTATTTACACAAGCTTTAAAACCAACAGATATGTCCAATTGTTGTAAAAAAAAATTACAATGTTTCTTAAAGGCAATAAAACTCTTTGATAGGATGCTGGCACACTCATCTTATATTAAGGAAGCTTTCTCTATGAGCAAGAATAATAATTTCCGTTGAAGACAATTGCAGAAACAACCAAAATGTGAGCTTAGTGATGCTTCCCTTAAGGATTATCTCAGTCACAGTCAGTGGAAACAGTGCCAGAAATGAATGAGGAAGCATTTAAAGGTGAAATGGGGAGTCCAGCATTGAGGATTAGGAAGTGGAGAACCAGAGCTCATAAATTGTGTCTGTGTCTGGAGTAGGCATGTCAGATCTCAAGGGGAAAATGTCAAGTGTGAATGTGACTTTGTGACTTGGAGAAGAGCCTGGGCTTCTAATGCAGATTCAAAGGACCTGTGCTGAGGGGCAGTGTTTGTTTAAGTCTAAGCAGTGGTTGAGGTCACTGGGGATTTGGGCTGATGGAAGGGTGGCTGAGGAAAGCCTGTGGAAGAACTACTCTCATATTTAAAGAGGAGGCAAATCAAAAGAATGCCTAAAATAGGATAAGAAATGCAAAGTAGGTCCATATAACAAAGGGAGATAAAGCAAGTCAATGGTCAGACAATCAGTGTTGCTTCTCCATTTGCATTCAGTAGGTTGCTTAGAGAAAACAGTCATACAATCAGCCAGTGAGGATGTGCTGTTTTTCATCTACCTTTCTGTTTGTATAGAAAAGAATGATCTGCTTCTGATTAGAGAAGAACTAGCCTTCTGTGTCCATAATGTTCCTTATTGTGTAATTATACATAAACTTTTTTTAAATGATAGATCTTTATAGCTTTTTCTGAAAACTTAGTTTCTGGAGGAGACCTGTCCACCGGAACTAAAGCTCAGGGCTGCACATTCCCTATGCCAGTACTCTACAGCGAGCTGCTCTTCAGCTTAGGTTCTATTTAATATTTTTAAATCTATTGAAATTTTGAGAGTGTATATGTTTCTGTACTGTATACATGCCCAATGATACTAGATACCACGAGAGGGTGTTGGAACATTTGGAACTGGAGGTATAGACAGTTGTGATCTATAAAGTGGCCACTGGGTCTTCTCCAAGAGCCGTAAGTGTTCTGAGCAGATGAACAATTTCTGCAGCCCCATTAGTATTTTAAATTGGTGGTTGTAAAGAATTCTCAGGCATTCGGTGGGAAGCGAGCTGATAGCCATCCCTAGAGTGACTTGCACTAAAGATTGCTGCTCCTCTTCTGTTATTAAGATAATTAGATACCTAAATTTTCTGGAACCATTGTATGGTTTATATCTGTGGATCTGACATGATACCGTTACTCTTTTGAAGTCTTTAAAAATGTACTGGTTTGGGTTCTGGAGATGTCTGAGCATGTAAGAACCTTTGCTATGCAAGTGTAAGGACCCAAGTTCAAATGCTCAAGATTCATGGAAAGATCTGGGTACAGTTTCACACCTGCATATAACTGGGGTGGAGGTGGAGACTGGAGGATCCCTGATACATAGTGGTCTTCACTTTAGCACAAGAGTCCAAATAAGACCTTGTTACAAGGGAATAAACCACAGACTGGTAGAGCAGGGTAACTAATTAGCATTCTCCTATGGCCTCTTCATGCTTGCAATAATGAGTTTTCCTACACACCTCTGTATGCATACACCCCTCACATGCAATTACAATTAAAATATAGAAAAAATAAACTTAGTGCTTTAGACAATGACTATTATAGCTATTCACATTGGAAAACATACTTATTTTCACAGAAAACCTGCTCGATATATTTGATCTTTAAGGTAAATGTTTTCACCGGAAAATACTTCAGTAACTCAAAAAGTCATAAGACCTATAAAGCACGATAAAAAATAGTGTTTTCATGTGGAAAGTGTCCCAGATCACGTCCACAAGTAACAAGTAACATTATGTACTCAGTTTGGGACAATGAAGAAGGGTGATATCCTCTCCCAGTGAGTTCAGTAGGTGTGCATGTCAAATGAGACCAGGGCCAGTGAGCTCATCATCCCATTCTATAGGTGTTAAGTCCAATTAAGACTGCCTTTCAGTTAGCTTCTTTATTATCATCTAGGAACACTTCATTAGCTTTTGAAAGTGACAGATCTGTTTTGTCTCTAAAAATCACTACCAACAAACACAGACTTTTATGTGTTTCCCTTTGACTTTGATCTCAAGAATGCAGCCCTTAAACAAAACCATGGTCCTTGCTCCTGGGCTCTTCTCATTCTTTTAAAGATAATCTAATCTGCAAATGATGGTATTTTGGCTTTATGAATTTCTCTGTGGATAATTGTGATATTGATTTGAAACAAAATAATACAAAAACCTTAGTTTTTATTATTGGGAAAAGGGTTTTCAATTCTTAGGCCCCTTTAACAAAAGAACCTAGTCTTGCCCAAAGTGGAGGTTATGTTATAAATTTAGGGGGACTGAGAATCATGGCATGCAGACATTACCACGTGATAATTCAGTGTCTGGGTTAGGATGGAGATGGGAAGAACAACTTCTCAGGGTTATTATAGTGTTAACTGAATACTGTATAATAAACATCTGGCCAATAACATATTCAGAGTGAGTATAGGGATTAGTTGAGTAAGTGAGCAAAGAGAATGAAAACGTCTAGGTTATATAACAATCCAAATAATGCTCTTTCTTATACTTTTTCTATGCCAGCCAAGACCCTGTCCTGTAAAAATTATTAATATTTTCCACAAATTAAAGCTCAATTGACTGACCCAGACATTTTTACAAATGTTGTGATTTTCAATTAGTCAATTTTTTTTTCAATACCCAAATCCAAAATTGAAAATTCTGAACCACCTAGTTTAGGGTTTGAGGTCACCAAGACTCAATTTTACTATCTCCGTCTACTGGCAGGGAGGAACTTTACCCAGCATCTGGACTGGCATAGAAAAGAGGAGAAAGAACATTATAAGGTAAGCCCACCATATGTTTTTATTTCCTCTGAACGTACTCGGTTGTGTGTTTCCACATTGAACATTACTGTAGTGAGTCACCACAAAGATGAGAGAAGTTTAGGTATTTTAGTGCTCTTGACTGCTCCTCAAATTTAACAGATATAGACCCAAAGGTTTTACTTTTTTCACAGTTTTTTATGTCTGGGTACTTCTGGGTTTCTATCTGGTCATCCCAGTGATTGAACTCTGCATTTCGGTCACTACCCATATAGTGGATTCTCACTGCTGTGGACTTGCTAAAGAGGGTTTTATCTGGAAATAATTTGAAGTGTGAAGATTTAGAGAGAATATAGCATTTTTGATTCTGGGGTTTATATTTTTACTCGTGTTTCTTAGGATCTTTTTGCCAGCCTTTAACTATTAATATTTTCATTTTTACTTTGAGAAGGGACTAAATTAAGCTTTCTAGTTATTTAACTGATCTGCCTTGGTAAATATTTGTATAGGTATTCTGGATTTGTGTGTGTATGTGTGTGTGTGTGTGTGTGTGTGTGTGTGTGTGTGTGTGTGTGTGAGAGAGAGAGAGAGAGAGAGAGAGAGAGAGAGAGAGAGAGAGAGAATACAATTTTGTATATTGTTACCCCATTAAATAAGTTATTTTGGAATTATACTGGCTTGCTGTTAAAAAGATTACATCATTGTAATGAAACCACAGTATATATACAATACATGCTGCTAAACATTTAGCTGCAAAAAATAATAGTTGAGAGTTTGTGTTGTTTATAGGTGATCCTCATAAGACCCCCATATGAACTTAGCATGTTATAAATAGTTGTTCTCAGGCTTATGTCATGCACAGCTTTCCTTTTGAAGCTTTAACTCATCTAGAGATGTGGAAGCAATTTGTCAAGATACTTGTTACTACTCTACTTGATGCTGCTAAATTTAAGTGATTCATAGAATTTTTTTTCCATATCCATTTTCTTCTCCTGTCTGTTTGCCCCCAGATTAGCTCACTATCCTTTCAATATCTCTTGGCAGTGTTCCATTTCTTGAAAACAGATATAGATAAGTTCATAAGAAATAAGAGAGGTTTGTTTTCAACTTTAGAAAACAAGCACAAGAATTTACAAAGTAGTGCTCTGCTTAAACAGGTCTGCTGAAATCCTGGAAGGCCATAAATGCAGCTGTTCCATTTGTTGGCTCAGGAATTAGCCTAAGCAGCAATAATATTACAAAGAGAGATCTCATATCTTCCGCAGAATCTAACAGTATCCAACTTGACAGAAATAGCCACACAGTCTTCCTAAGATTAGAACATACAGATTTTAAGAACTGATCAAGGAATGATCAATAAGTAGACTATCAGGGGACAATGTCACTTCACAGATGGACATTCTGGGGGCCATGCTAAAATCAGATTCTTTGGGATAAAATTTTTCTAGATTCAGGGATGTTTTTTCCTCATCATTTTTGGATTCTCGTGTTCTGATCTTTAATTCAACTTGAAAATTATTGTGTCAGGTGTATCTGCTGCTGAGGAAAATAACAATAGGTAGAGTCGAAATAGTTGTAGAGTGACAGGAACTTTTGTATTTACACATATTCCCTCTTCTCTCATAGTTCCTATAGGTCGTAAAAACTTGTAAACTGTGAACGCATAACTTGGTGTAATTGGGCACAGTATTGTTATTAATATCTTTGTCTCACAAGAGACCCAATTTACCATTAAATTATAATTTTATCATTTATGTCTGGTCTTAGTTTCCCTCAGAATCATCACGTTCCCTCATCAAGTTAAGGTGGATAAGAACCACTGAGGTAGAGCAGGTGCAGATTCGGTGGTGTCCACCGAAGAATGGTTACAGTGTTCAGGAGCACATTTTATGTAAATTCAGCCATAAAGGGCAGTCATGTCTCTGGGTAATATTTACCTCATTGTCCTGGAATCTTTATGTATGATAACTGGAGGAACAAAGGCAAAGCCTCTGATATACAGCTGTATAACTGACTTGTAGGAAGATCAGTATCTTTTTACTTAATGCCAAAACATAAAACATGTAAGGTAGACATATTTGGAGGTAAGTGGTTGAATTTACTTGCCTTTGATTAGTGTTCACAAGAAAGCCATAAGCTGCTGGATAAATAGGCAGCTCAGTGGTAAGATTGATTGCTAGGCAGGCTTGAGAGCCTGTGTTATGCACAGCTTAGCCTAAGAGATTTTAACTATTTTGAGCTACACAAACCAATTCATTGATTTTTTTCACGTTCTATGACTATAATTTGAATGATAATTATCTTATTGTTAGTTTCATCAATAAATCTTACTCATTCTCTCATCAAAAGACCACAAATAAGTAACTTCTCTTCAATTTAGAGATGCACATGAAACTTCAAATGGATGTTTAAAATTATATGCAAGGTGATTATAAAACTGGTATATAGTGGTGTTACAAAAATGTTTTTATTAAAATACTTTGCTAAAGTAAATATATGAATTTATTTTGTCATAACAACATTATTTAGTATAAATATATTTTTGCTGAGGAATTTTCAGAGATACTGCATTTTAGAAAAAAGTTATTTGAACTTTATATATTAAATTCTAATTAAATGAAAGGTTTGATTTAGTAATTTTTAAGATGAATGTTTATTACACATATTTTTACTTCTGTAGTATTCTCTTCTACACTCTGGATTTTTTTATGGTGTCTAAAACAAAGTCCAACCTAAAAGAATAAAACCAGCATAATATAAACCTCTTTTTCTTTTTGCCTCAGAGTTTGTTCCTGGGCATATGTACTGGTATAGTTTTATGTGTTTATGTGCTTGCTTCTTTTTGCCCTACTCTGTTAGATAAGATTATATGCAACTTGTCTTTGTAGTAACTCATTGTCTAGGGTTATCCCATTTACTCAAACTGCAATTTATTTTATCATTGCCTGAGAGTTTAAAAACTATGTTTTTAATTTTTTTATTTTACTAATGGCAATGTGAGAATAATTCTCTGAAGGCTCCTTCTGTGGTGTAAGTCGGGTATTTTCAAGAAGAAAAGAGACAATGTGATAATGTTTGCATCAGTGCAGCCCTGAATCATTAGCATCCTGGACACACCCAATCAGATGGCCCCAAGTCTTAGTTCAGTTATAAAATGCTCAGTTTGTCTGCCTTAAAAGTGAAGGGGATCTATCTTCTCATACAAGTGGATGCAAAAGACATTATCAGAGTGAAATTATTGAATCTTTTCATCTTGGATTTGGCACTGTTTTTCTCTATACTTCTGGACACTGGTTTTCTCCTTGCAAGGGATTTCATTACAATAGCCAAAGAACCTCCAGAGCTTCAGGATTTTACTGTTACTTTAAATTTTTCTCATCCCCAAGTACCAAGATAACATCACTGAGTTCACTCTGAATGACCCAATAATGAGATATGGACAATGAAAGAATTCAATTATATTAATAATTTTCCATAACGCTTTTGGGCAAAACCAGGACAGCCTTCATCCATTGTTTGTTCATAGGAATGGAAGGGGAGGGAAGGCTGTCTCTGTTTAATTTTTCTGTACTGTTCATGGGTGCTTCCCAAAGTTCTCCTTTATTCTCATTGCAAGAGACAGCCAAGAGCCTAGTGTGTTCATTCTTATCATTTCTTCGTTTTCGAGAGAATTTTTAACTTTTAAAAATGATGGTGTCATAAAAGCAATAAAAGTTCTGCTTTTCCTCATCAAACTCCTAAGACATTGCCTAGAGTGACAGCTAAGGTCCCACCAACTCATTCTTGTGAAATGGGAAGTCTTATACATATGACTAAATTTGCCTTGTGTCTCAACCAACAACCTCTTGAGTAATGACATCATGTAACTTGACTATTGGTTAACATTTCCTTCAATTTTTTTTTTTGAATTCGAGTATCATGGATAGTGTGTCTTAATCACATAAATGTAGATATGAAACTATTTTATAAACATTTTAATTTTTAAATTACGTGATTATTTCCAGTTAAAATAAAAGCAAGCATCATGTGTCTTCTGAAAATACTAGAATTTTATCTTTTGTTGATTCAACTTATAGGGCTTAATGCATTAAATAAAATAAAGTAAAACAAATATTATATGGCTATATTTTGGTATTCCTAGAGTATATAATATTACTAAATGAGTTTTAGTTTTAAAAAATATGTAGTCACATTAAGAACATGTCCAATCTCAATTATCAGTGCTCTCTGATCGAGGTCTTCTGCTGTCATACATATAGATTGTGTAGATGAACTTCAACTAATATATCAAATACAAATGATAGAGTCAACTAAGAGTTAATATAAAAATACATGTCAGAACTTAACTGAGCTGAGTTAAGCTTTTTTATCCTTAACATGAATAACCATAGTAAAGTTTGGAATTGATGGTGAACCATTCAATGTCTGAAATAGTCTGAATTCTGCCTCATTCTGAAGCACACATTTCTTTACAATACCACTGTGTTAGAGCTACTGACAGCTATAAAGTGCAGACAAGATAACATTCATAGATTTCCATAAGATGATCTGCCCCATCAAAGTAATAGTGTGGTAGAAAAAAAAGTCACCAGAATGTCTAATATACTTTAAATTTATAGAGCTAAAGCAGCAGTGTGAAACAGAGCACACACTGTAGAAAGGTTATGCACACAGTGAGTTTCAGATGCAAAATATCCCTTAGACATACTGCCTCCCATAATACTGAGATAGACCTACTGCTTACCCTGTTAAGAGGATGAGGCTCCGTTTAGTCTCTGATATCCTAAAATGGCTGAGTAGTGCTTTTGTTTGTTTACTCCTTTTAGAGGGGACAAAGTGAGTCAGCTAGAGCAAGTCCAAGAACCTTAATTGTGCATTTCTTAAATAATTATACTGTTGAATTTTGGTTCACTAAATATAGCGATCCCTTCTTTTACTTGGTGAGAGGTCATTCGCTCTCCTGACTTTTAAACTGTGATAGACAACACCAGACAATAAGATTGTTCGCCTTATTCCACTACGGTGTTAAAGACATAGCAAATGGTAGGTTTTGGTAAAACAATGTGAAAGAAATGGATGTTCCTTGGGAGGTTCTGTCAGCACCTGGCCAGTGTAAATGTGGATGCTTGGAGCCAACCATCAGACTGAGCTCTGCGTCCCTGGAGGAAGGACTGGAAGAGCAGTGGAGGGGGATTGTAATCCCACAGGAAGAACAATGTCTACCAGCCGGATCATCCATTGCTCCCAGGGATGATTAACCAAACAAAGCACATACAGGGAGAGAATCCAAGGCTCCATATATTCATGTAGCAGAGGAGAGCCTTGTATGATGTCAATGGGAGGGGAGGTTTGCTGCCCTGTGGAGGTTTGCTGCCCCAGTGTAGAGGGATGTTGGAATGGTGGGAAGTAAGTGGGTGGGTGAGTATAGGTGCACCCTCAGATAGGCAAAGGGGAAGGGGGAGAAATACTATGGGAGTGATTTGGCTCCTGATGGTTAGAAATAAAGTCTTATTTGTCACATTAAAAAAAAGAAAGAAAGAAATGGTAAAAGCAAAACTAGAACCTAGGGTTTGTGCCTCATGTATTCACTCATGCATTTTTCTTTGTTCAGAATCTAGACATCAAGAGTGCTTGTGGGGCTCTTTGTTACAGACACGGTGGGTAGATAGGAAATGTTTACTTTGCTGAGAAGTTCAAGTTTGACTTTGAAGAATTCAATAAGGAGAAAGTGGCATCATTCTGATTTTTTTTTTTTTTTTTTTAGAAAATTAAAAAAAAATCAAAAACTTAATTTCTGTTCCTGGATTCAATGAACATCCATGTACAAACATCCATGTTGTATGTCATGGGTTTTCCAGTATTTTTAAAATGAAACTTGTTAATTAGCTTGTAAACAAACCATCTAGAAGATGATAAAGAAGGATAACAGCACAGAAAGGAAATACGTAAGTACATCATCAAAGACACAAGCAAAGCAAAGCACAGATGGGACTAGTGAAAACATGAGCTTGTCAAGTAAGGATTAGTCAGAGATGCTCTGATTTACGAAGAAATGCTTATTAAACATTTAAAAATAGCATGTACTGGGAGTCAAGCACGTTGCACATACATTTCACAGACCATCTGTGAAGTCTGCCAGCTTGTGAACCACGGCACACTGCTGATTACTGCCTTGACTCTGCCAGACAGACAGGGAGCATGTTAGAGCTCATAGATGAAGCCAGATTCTATTTACCACACTTTATGTCCTGTAGTTCTTATTTCTAATATCATATCAAGGCACTAATTTATTAGACCTGGCATGATACCCTGCTCTTGTAGTCCCAGTTCTCAGACATATCTGTGAGACAAACAGACAAGAATGATTGTCTCTTGTCTTGGATTACATATGATCAATAAACCATTCAAATGTTATCTTTATCAATAATACATGTTGAAATGTTACAAATTTCTGTTGGTTTTATGATCTTCCTCCTCTTTTATTCTCAGTCAAACATAGTACATGTGCCTCTAAAAGAGTCAATAATGTGTAATCTGTGGAAGAGGGGATTTCTTTGATTTTTAAATTTAAACTGGTCAAATGTATGCAGAGATGAGCTGCTTCTGCATATATGTAGCCAGTAGTTTTACAGAGCTTAGGTTATTAATCGCTATTTTTCCTTTTCCCCCTGATAATGACTCATTTTAGTTTGGGGGTTTTGTTAGTTTGGTTGGTTGATTTTTGTTGTTCGAGATGAAGTATTTCTGGAACTTGCTCTGTAGACCAGACTGGTTTCATAAATAGAGAACCAGCTGCATTTGTCTCTGGTTTGCTGGGATCAAAGGTGTACAACACCACTGCCTGGCCTTCGTTTAGATCATAATGCTGTTCCCACCAGAGGGTTTGAGCCAGGTAATATGACATTAGCTATAATTGTGAATTCTAAAAACACAACAAACCAGTGTTATCATGTGGTTTTTCTTTTTGCCAAAGACAAAGATTTTTTAAATTTAATATACATTACAAGATTTTACATTGGAACATCAAACCTCCAAAGGACCAAGGGCCTCCCATCCCACTGATGTCAGAGAAGGGTATGTGGGGCAGGAAAGGGTGGGTGGGTTGCACCTTCGGAGGGAGGAGACAGAGGTTATGGGATGAGGGGCTTGTGAAGGGATAACTGGGAAGTTGCTTATCATTTGAGATGTAAAAAAATTGAATGATTCATTTAAAAAAGATTTTATGGTGGTGGCTGAGTCATTTGATTACTTTCTTGGTAGTTTGGGTGCATTGGTCACTGGCTGTAAGCAAATCAAATGTTTATTAAACGAGGCAGATTCTGCCTGCTTGCTTTATGATTATATTCCCAGCCAAGTTATAATTTTGGAATGATGGATGTAAAAACTACAGAACTGTAGTGTAGAGTCTTCATTTGGCAGACTGTAAGGTGACACTTGCTGGTGAGGACACCCTCTCTCTTTTTCTTTTTCCTTTTCTTCTTTTTCTGGTAATAGGCCTGGTTGCTGAGATTTACATGAAACATTGATTATCACCTGAAAATTACATATGTTTGGTGGAACACTTTATTCTCTTCATGTTTTGATGTAAATTTTAGAGGCTGCCAATTTAATTCAAAAGAAATTACAATTCTTATTATCACAAACAGAGGCTCTATTTTTGTCTTAAATGATGTTTAGTGGAATCATGAATTGTAAAGGTGAAAAAAATGCAAACCTTAAGCATTAACTTTGGATTGGGTTTATAAAAATAGAGTTCTAGTGTTTTAATAGACAGCAGTTTTGTTATAAAGTCATGGTTCTCAACCTTAGTAATATGTTGATCCTTTCATAAAGATCCTCATGTTGTCCTGGCCCCCAACCCTAAAATTATATTTGTTGGTACTCCCTAACTGTAATATGCTATGGTTATGAGCTATACATAAATATTTGTGAACCACTGAGGCATTGTTCTAAATTATATATGACAACAACTGCTATATTTATCAACTATATATAATATAGAAGTGATTTTGAGATATATTTGAGCATATATTAAGCCTTAATAAAAGTGTTTAGAAAAATAGTTCATTAAAATATTACTTATTATATAATTTACTGCTGTATATAGCTCTGACACATGTAGGGAGCTATGAAGAGAATATTTGAATAGAACGGTAACTCACTTTAAATATACCTAGATATATTTTACGCATATTTTAACATAGCTTATGCGGTTGTCTTTCTGTGATCCTAAGAAATAAGTGCCAATATATCTTCATAAAAGATGTAATAATGTGTGTGTGTGTGTGTGTGTGTGTGTGTGTGTGTATTCTTGTATGTATGATATTGAGGATACAGTGTAGAGCTTGTATATGCTGGACCATGTTCTATCACTGAACTAGCCTCAAGACATGATTATTTTATGTAAGTGAACATAGCTAAATGTTGTATCAAGCTTTAGCACCCAGAAAAAGGAAAGGGTTTCTGGATAGGTGCTGGCTCCTAAGGAACCATCCACCATGAAGAAGAAATGTGTCATTCATTAAATCAGTTAATTTAGAAGTCAGAAATAACATGCAAAATGTAAAATGCAAAATTCACTCTGTAACTGAAGGATAAAACAGGTTGCTACTTCATATTAATATTGCTTGCACCATATTCAATCTCTTTAAAATTTCATTATTCTTAAATTTTATTGTATCAACATGAGTTTAGTTACATATGCTTTAAGAAAAACTCTGATGCAATTGCTGTATCTACTGTTGTAGACTGGGGACAAAAGAAATATCTGTAATCCAAGTTGTTTCGTGTACAACAGAGCGCTTATTACTTATCTAATAGTGCACAGGTATTTGACACAAATTAAGAAGCACAAACATGTCTGTCTTTATTCTTTCTTCTTCATGTGTTCAGTGCTAGCCCTATGCAACAGAGTCTTGCTCAGGCTCTCACAAAACCTAAAGCTGTCCACTATGACTGTACTGGATTCTGGAGGCAGCGAAAAGGAGTTTGCTTTCATTGTGTTTAGGTTTCATGATGTCACAAAATAAGGTCTATATTTTCCCCTGATTCTTAGCATTCATAGTCTACTGCTTAAGCTTTAAAAATTCTTACATAGTAAAAGCAAGAGCCTGTCTCCTATTTAATTCTCTGGTTGACATGAACCCTACTTCTTCAATGGGATTAGTCTAGTGGAATATGCAAACACAAGTAATCTGTCTCTTGATTGATTCTGAGTCAGCAACTATTCATGAGCGTTAGATCCCTTAGGCCCCACATTGGAACAAAGGGTTAAACAAGGGCTGTGGGCCTAGTAGACATCTTAGAATCCTTCCTGTCACTAAGTAAGTGAGGTTACGAGTGTGAAATCTATAATTTTAGAAAAGATGACTCCACAGTCAGTAGTGCTGGCTACTCTGCTAGAGAACACAGAGTCTGTTCCAAGTACCAAATGTTAGTTAATGACCATCTATTACTACAGTTTCAGTGGATCTGATACCCTCCTTTTCTCTGCATAGGCACCAGGTACATATGTAGGACACAAACACATATGCAGGCAAAATATCCATACCTATAAAAAAATAAAATAAAAATTAAAAAAGATGAGACTGTCTTGAGAATAAGAAGACCAGGAAATTAATTGACTAAAAATATATAGAAATAAAAGTGCAGAAAATGTTAATGGCAAAAGAGCAAAATAAAAAGGGGAAAAAAACCCCACCCATCTTCATCTGAAGTATCTCGGCTTAATATGCCCTAAGAATTCTGCTGTGGACTGCAGGGGCATAACCAGGGGTTGGTATCAAAGACATGTCCTGTTACTGTGGGTAACTGCACATCTTTGAAAAGGTTAAAGATGTGGTGCTTGAAGCTATAATGCCCTCAGATCTCTGTAACCTAGCTACAAGCAGGACCCACTGTGCAGTAGCATGTTTCCTTGTGAGTGGTATCTAGGCCTGCCATCTCGATGGGCCTACTGCTACTGTGGGGATAGAAACCACGCCTCTTCCTTCCTGTGTTCAGGGTGCACTTTCAGTTGGAAAATCTTCCTAACATTATATGGAAAGTTGAATAAAGGATGGATTAAAGGCTTTTATGTATTGGTTGGTTTGTTTGCTTCTTTCGTTTTGTCGGCCTCTATGACTGGGTTTTAATGGCCCGAAGAATTGATTGTCTTAGCTATTCATTCTAAGTGGATAAATGTCTATCTTTTATGTAAATACAAAGCCATCAAAAGAAAATATTATCAAGCATATAGTTTGAGAGATGTATAAAGATCTTATTTTACAGATAGAGAAATATTCTAGTCAGGGAGCCTGGGATATTATATATTCTTCTTTTGGACATTGTCAATTTGTGATAATAAACTCAAGCACAGAGAAGTAATGCAGGAATTTTTATAGTTTGGTCTCTTGATAGAAACAAACTCTTCTCTAACAAAACCCGAGGCCATTGCTTGGCTCACACTTCTCGTTGGAACACTGCTGCTCAGCCTTGCTAATGCCACAATCCTAATACAGTTACTCATTTTCTGGTGACTCCCAACTATTAAATTAATTTTCTTTGCTACTTCCTATCTGTTATTTTGCTCCTGTTATGAATCATAATGTAAATATATGATGTGCAGAATATCTGATATGCAAACCCCAAGAGATCAGAACTCATGGGTTGAGAACACTTGCTTTGGAAGTTTATGTGAAACTTGGAGTCATTAGCAATTCCAGCCTCTGTGAAATTCTAAGCCTATTTTGGATCCAGCTTTATAGAAACTTGAATAATAAGTTCTTAGTGACATCGCTCTGCTGGCTTGGTTTCTGAGGTAGCAGAATTATTAGAGCAGAGAGAAAGCTCTGAATGCTTGCAGTGATGTCTGCGTGATGTCTGCTGTTGACAGTTTCATCCGTTAGGAGAGGTGCTGGTGACCTTCCTATAATGTTCCATTATAGCTTATTTAGTTTCACATGTCTTCCTTTCAAGTTATTTCACATTTTCTCATAAATAAAATTAATGCAAACTGTGAAATAAATTTATTCTAGGCAGCCCCGCAATCATTTTATTATTTATGAATCCAGTCATGATTTATATATATATTTAAATTATACTGTTGGAATTAATGCCTCAAACCTATGATTTTCAACACTAGGAATATAGAACCAGTATAATCAGATGTATGTTTCCAGCTCTATATAGTGGGGAATAGTGTATAGAATGCAAAAGTGTATAGATACATTGGATTCTGTCTCTAAATAAAAATAGCAATGATAGAAACATAAAAAATTGTAACAAACTCATTTAGAGTTAAAAACGTTAGTAATTTACACTTTAGTAACTACATTCAAAAAGATTAATTTTCTATTTTCTTTTCAGTATGAAATACATAGCTTTAAAATATTTTGATAGATTTTGAAGAGTGATAATTGATTTATATTATAGGAGACATGCTTGGCTGCAATACCTGAAGTGAAATGTAGCCACTTGTTTTGAATCCTGTGATTTTGGAAACATCTCTTCTAACAGTATGCCTGTGCCTGTGTCTTTGATTTAGGAGTGCAAGATCCCCGGCATGAGAGAATTGTCACGATATCTGGTAATGGGAGCATCCATAGCCCGAAGTTTCCTCATACTTACCCAAGAAATACTGTGCTGGTGTGGAGATTAGTTGCAGTAGATGAAAATGTGCGGATCCAGCTGACGTTTGATGAGAGATTTGGGCTGGAAGACCCAGAAGACGATCTATGCAAGTGAGTGACACATGTGGAGTTCCTGCAAAGTGTTGCTGTTTTCAACTTGCTTCTGTGATATGTGTTTAAATGGAATCTTTTGCTGACCTAAGTTTACAAACATGTTCTAGAAGACTCATACATACACATACTCAGTGATTAATTTCTATATACCTCTACCTACACAATTTGGGAAAACATTGGCTAACAACATATCTCAGTGTTTCCACATATAAGAGGAAAGAGAGAACAAGAGCTATGTAAAGAATTATAGCCATACCAGATAATCTGGATTATTAATGGCATTTATTATATTTGAGTTTCTTGAAAATCAAGTCAAAGAAATAAAAACAGTATTTAAAGAAAGCTGGGAAGATGGTTTTTCCATCTTGGAAACTTGCCATGAGAAACAAGAGGACCTGCTTTCGATGTCTAGCAGCTGTGTGGCTGCTGTATAATTTGAACCTGGGGTAGACTCTCTGGCCAGTCTATGTATCTGAAGCAGTGAGATCTAACCAAAGAGATTCTGTCTCAAAATATTCAGGAGAGAAGCAACTGTATAAGAGACCCCTTTTCAAATTTTGGTCTCCACAGACATGCACACACATGTTCACTCACAAGTCACACATAAATCACTCACTCTCTCTCTCTCTCTCTCTCTCTCTCTCTCTCTCTCACACACACACACACACACACACACACATACACATGCAAGCACACACAAGTGTACAACCAAAAGCTGTATCTACAGGTTTACATTATTTAAATGATACATTGATACCTAATTAAATGTATGTAGAACTAAGAAGCCAGAGTCTCATTAGGAGACTCTGGAGATCAGAATTCGACATTCTGGATAAGAATGTAACATAGAAATGAACCTTGGTTCTCTGCAGCATTCAAGACCCACTTAGCTGGTGTGTTTTGGTCATATAGAAGATCTACCATAATTTGGACAAATGTTACTCTTCAAAACATGTGAATATTCCTTTTAAGGTTCAGTGGTCTTAAGAATGTTCACTTCAGTACCATTTGTACAACACAAAAATATCTGATTTGATGGACGTTGCTGAATTCTTTGAGTCTTCTTTGGTATGCAAGTTAAAAGAGAATTTTCTTTTTTGGTAATACATGACAGATAAATATTTCAGGGCACAGGAAATATTTTTAGCTTTAGCATCTGCATCCTTTCACCACATTTCTTCTCTCTGTTCCTGCGGTTTCCATTGTGTTTTTCCCCCTGTGTATAATGTCATCCAGCAGAAACAGGAGCTATCCCAAGATGACGGGGACTTAGCACTGTATTATATCGAGTGATAGAAACCATCAGGCACCTGGAAGCTGATGCAAATTAGGTATTTCAGGACAACTTAAAACTCATGTGTCTTGGTTCCTATTTAGACATTTTTTGACTTAAATATGAATTCCAAATTCTGTGAAACACAGGAAGAGACTGGTTTTTAGTCAAGTGAGTAGAAGATAACTAATTTAGATCAGTAGAGGGAGGCACTGTGGATCTCTGCATAAATGATGAATGTATTACAGAAGAGGGCATAATATGTGTGTACGTTACCTAAGTAATATATGTGTATAATTAGTACCTTGCCTGCCACAAGCAAAGCATGACATGATTTTATCTGAATAGGGCTTGACTTTGAGAAACTTCTTCCCATGGCTTTGATGGTCTTCCTTGATTGCATTGTCTTGTTCCTCTTAAGTGCTGTATCCCAGAGTGACAACCATTGCCGAGAGTCAGTCTTTCCTATTTGTTCTACTTCAGTGAATCTTTGGGACAGCTGGCCTTTTCTTACACCACTGAAAGTGGTCTTTTCCTTTATGTCTAAGAATGGTCAGAATGCAGAACTAGCATATTACATTCTCAATTTGACAAAGTAGAATTAAATTGTTTATAACTGACCATTTTCTTTTCTTTATTTTTTTTCTTTTTTATTGGATATATTTTATTTACATTTCAAATGTTATCACTGTTCCTGGTTTCCCTTCCACAATCCTCCGATCCCATTCCCCCTCCCCCTGCTTCTATGAGGGTGTCCCCCACCAACCTCATCATGCCTCTATGGCCTGACATTCTCCTACACTGGGGCATTGATCCTTGGCAGAACCAAGGGCTTCTCTTCCCATCGATGCCCAACAAGGCCATCCTTGGCTACATGTGCAACTGCAGACATGGGTCCTTCCATTTGCACTCTATGGATAATGGTTTAATCCCTGGGAGTTCTGGTTGGTTGGTATTGTTCTTATGGGGTTGCAAATCCCTTCAGCTCCTTCAATCATACTTTTATGTATATTGGTATGCCCATTTATGGCCATAAATTTTAAAGTTCTTCATCATAAAAGTGTTCTGTACATGTACAAGTGCACACATGCACATATATTTTACACACACACGTGTGTGTATGTAAGTGTATAATTCAAATTTATTTTTAGATGTCTTTTTGCTTATTTCTTCCTTTCTTTTTTTCTTTTTTTTTTTTTTGAGGTTTTGAATAGTTTTTTATGTATGTCTGCTATATGACTCAAGCTGTCTTCAAAATGATGGTACTCTGCCAACCTCAGCCTCCCAACTATGGTGATTAATCATGAATTCCCATTTTATTTTGATATTTTCTATAGATTAAATTTCTGTTACAAAACTAAACCTCATAATTATGTATTGTGGTTACATAGCAATGCAATTAATTTTTTTATCAGGCTAACTTGTTTTCTTATCTAAAACTCGTTCTGTGGTTAATTTGAGCATATAAAAATGCCATTCTTTTTTTTTTGTTTTGTTTTGTTTTTTTGTTTTGTTTTGTTTTTTTTTTTAGGAAATTTTTTTTCTTCTTTATTCTTACATTGTCTTTTTCAGTTTCTAGGTTCTTGTATATACTACTCAACACCTCTGTCTTCTTACTTATGTTAAAGAGCTTGCTTTTAAAATGGTGTATAGTTTGGAATATATTCAAGTTTGAAATAAATGTTACAAATAGAGAAAAATGAACCTATATTAAAATCCTATGTTTCTTCAGTGTTAAGGTCTCACACACCCACAGATAACTGCATAACTAGAAAATGTATATTTGCATGATGCTGGAGATAAGTGAAGATAAGTAATTAGGTCTCTGATTTTTCACCATCCAGGGCGTAGGCTCTGCATCTAGCTGTACTTCCTCCCAGCCTCCTCCAACTCTAACTGTTCCTATGGCCTTGCATTCATAGCTTGTGTTTTTTGAAGAAAGCTGTCTAGGCACTCAGTCTGCAGAGGTTTGCTCAATTCCATCCTGGTTACACTGGGGCTTGGGGTCTTGAGGAGAATTTTAAAGTTTATATGTGCTTGCTATACCAAGAAGGTGGTGCTAAGCAAGTCACTCATTATTGACTTACTTGGGTTCTTCTCTGGTACAATAATGTACTTCCTTGTCATGTCCTCTATTTTTGGAGGTATGTAACCATTAAACGTCTTACCTGATCTTAAGAAATGAGTCAAGTTTCTTTCCTGGAGGAAGCTGTGTGTGTGTGTGTGTGTGTGTGTGTGTGTGTGTGTTTGTGTGTGTGTGTGTCCCCATGCAGAGTGCATTATACAAGCATATCTATTTGATTGTGTAAGACTTAAAATTGTTAGTAAAGGTCTTCCTTCTTTATATCTTTTAAAATGATCATAGTTAAGCTCGGAAATATGACATTATATACTTTTACTGATGTTTTGTTTTTATTTCAAGGTATATAATTCCTAATAAGTTATTATTTGCCTTCATTCATTTTGTCTTTCTGTGTGTATGCATGTAAGACTCTGTGTCTATGTGTACAAAATTACCATGAAATTTATTTTAGGTCACTAGTATTTTATGATGATTTAATTCTATTCCATTTTTATGTTCCTTCAGTTTCCTTACTTGCATAATTTATGCTGCATTTTCATTTTCTTTACTTTCATTTCAATTAAAAATGTATGTACGAATTTTTTAATTACTATCTTTAAAATACCTTTCAATTAAACAATATATAAAGGTAAATTTCTTAGTCAGAGGTTCTATTCCTGCACAAACATCATGACCAAGAATCAAGTTGGGGAGGAAAGGGTTTATTCAGCTTACATTTTCACATTGCTGTTCATCACCAGAGGAAGTCAGGACTGGAACCCAAGCAGATAAGGAAGCAGGAGCTGATATAGAAGCCATGGAGGGATGTTGCTTACTGGCTTGCTTCCCCTGGCTTGCTCAGCTTCTTTCTTATGGAAACTAAGAGTACTAACCTAGTAATGGTACCACAGCCCCCTCCCTTGCTCACTAATTGAGAAAATGCCTTACAAGTGGATCTCATGGAGGCATTTCTGCAAGGAAGGCTCCTTTCTCTGTAATAACTAAACCTGTGTCAAGTTGACACACAAAACCAGCCAGTACAGTTAGCAATGTTTTCCTTCCTTCTGCAATGCAAAGCATTCTTCTGGAATAACCATGGCTTTTATATGAAGATTGTGTCAAAGACCTTTTGAGACTGAATAAGGCAGTAGGAAGACCCACGATTGTCTACAGTACAGTATTGTTTGGTGGGGGTGGTGATTGTTGGTTCCTGACCTCACAACAGCAGGTGAATCTCTATGACTTGGGGTAGAACAAAGGTCATATATCGTGCTTAGAACCAAAGCTGTCTTTGCTGGAATATGACTGGCTTATCCGAAGTTCACATCAAAGGCTGCTGGCAAATTCTTGGGAGTCTATTGTACTATAGTCCTGTTGCAATGTTTCCCGCTGTGCTCTAAGGGATTGTTTAATTATAGATGCCAGCCGCTGCCAGAAAATCCTACAAAGGTTACACACCAGTAGGCAGCCATGGCTCTCATGATTCTAGATGGCTGGTCATGTCGAAATGTGTGCCTAAGATGATAGTAGAGTAGTTTTTCCCTTCTTGCTCTCAGGTGTCACCAACTAAACTGCTTCTGACAAAGTACAGCCTGCTTATGTAATGTGGGGATTGAGAAGACCATTTGACAGCTTTGCTGGAGGTCAGAAGGAAGTTGTGCAAAACCAGGTTGTGTGCACTTGAATAAGGTTTCAAATGATTTTTTTGTTGTCGGGATGTGGATGTGGGAACTGCCTGTGTCCTGTTTTCTGTTTCTGTGGTAGCATACCCTGCCAGAACATTTGATCGAGAAAATGTTTTATTTGGCTTACAATTTCAGGTTTCAACCCATGATTTTCAGTAAGTCAAAAAAGGGACTTCAACTATGTCACTTCCCTAGTGAAAAGCAGAGAGAGATAAATGTACACTTGTTAGTGTTCTGCTCAATGGCTGCTCTTACACACTCTAGCATTCTCTGCTCTTACTATGGTTGTAAACACAGAAGACAAGGTTTTCTCATGTCAGTTCAAATTTACTGATCAAGATCTGTCTCTAACGGACATGAACTCAGGCTCAGTCCTTCCAGACACTCTCTCGTTGATACTCTCTTCTTTGTAGAGCATGTCAAGTTGACAATTAAAACCCACTGTTTCAGTTATGTAAGGACCATGTTGCAGCATTGAATTAGTGACATAGGGGCCTGGCTGTGAGTGTTTGTAAATGTCAACTCCTGCAGCTCTACAGAAAAACTTAGTCAGGTTCCTGCCATCAACAAGGACAGTATCTGGGTTACATGGAAGGCATCTCTGTGGCACTAATGTGATGATACACTAGTGTAATGATGTACTAGTGTGATGATACACTAATGTGATGAGGTACTAGTGTGATGATGCACTAATGTGACGATGCACTAGTGTGATGATGCACTGGTGTGATGATGTATTAGTGTAATGATGCACTAGTGTGATGATGCACTGGTGTGATGATGCACTGGTGTGATGATGTGTTAGTGTGATGATGCACTAGTGTGATGATGCACTGGTGTGATGATGCACTGGTGTGATGATGTATTAGTGTAATGATGCACTGGTGTGATGATGCACTGGTGTGATGATGCACTGGTGTGATGATGCACTGGTGTGATGATGCACTGGTGTGATGATGCACTGGTGTGATGATGTATTAGTGTAATGATGCACTGGTGTGATGATGCACTGGTGTGATGATGCACTGGTGTGATGATGCACTGGTGTGATGATGCACTGGTGTGATTAATAAGCAGGACTGGAGTAGTGGCTTCACCAAGTACAATATGTTGCTAACGGGGTAATATTGAGGTGGGTTATGCAGAAAGAGGTTGTGTGTGTGTGTGTGTGTGTGTGTGTGTGTGTGTGTTTGTGTGTGTGTGTGTGTGTGTGTGTGTGTGTGTGATTTATAATCTAAAGCTGCTCCCTTCTGGTTCCTCTCCAGGAATCCCTTCCAAAGCCCCCCCCTTCTCCTCTTGGAGAGTACAGTCCTCTTTTGAGTCCCCCCACCCTGCCAAACCAAGTCACTACAAGGTTAGAGGCATCCTCTCCCACTGAGGTCTGATAAAGCAGCCCTGTTGGGGAGCTGATTCCACAATCACTCAACAGCCTTAGGAACAACACCTCCTTCCCTGACACCAGTTGTTGGCGGACCCACAGGGAAAATGAGCTGCAGGTCACTACATGTGTTCTGGGGGCTTGACCCAGCCTGTGTATGCTGCTTGTTTGGTTGTTTGGCTCTCAGATTAAGATTAACTGGCTCGGTTGTGTTCCCATCCCCTCCACTGCTTCAATCCTTCCCTCAGTCGGTCCATGATGTCCCTGACCTCTCCATTGTTTGCCTGTGGTATCTGCATGTGTCTCAGTCAGTTGCCTCATTGAGCCTCTCAGAGGTCAGGTATGCTAGGCTCCTGTCTGCAGGTGTAACAAAGTCCCATTAATAGTGTCAGGCATTGGTGCGTGCCCATGGGATGGGTTTCAACTGGAGACCAGTTATTGGTTGTCTGTTCCTTCAGCCTCTGTTCCATCTGTGTCCCTGCATTTTTTTTAGATGGGACAAATTTTGGGTCAAAAGTTCTGTGGGTGATTTGGTGTCCTTAAATCTCCATTGAGGATTCAGCCTGGCCACAAGAGGTGGTCACTTCAGGTTTCATATTTCCAATGTTAGGCATCTCAACGAAGGTCTTTCCTAATGACCTCTGTAAAAGGGTATTTATATTATAAGTACATATGTATGAATATGCCTGCCTTCCTGTAAACAAGAGATATTATGTTTTTCAGTTTCCCTCTTTTTCAACTTTTTTATCTATCTATATTCTATCTATCTATCTATCTATCTATCTATCTATCTATCTATCTATGTATCTATCATCTATCATCTATCTGAAGAGGTAGACGAATATGAAGAAAGATGAGTACATTAGTAGACTTCTGATCCTTTGCTCTCCACACTCATGTTTAATATATCATTTACCGACCCTGCTCCTTCATTGCCTTTGTTGTTATGGAGATATGATGTAATTCCTTGTGGAAGATTTTAATAAAGTTTTTTTTTAACATTTCATTTTTTTCTTTTCTGGTGTAAATAATCTTCTCATTGCCCATAAATATCTGAAAGCAACATGACCAGACACAGAATTTGATAAAGGTTTCTCCTGCATCAACCTGACTGCCAAAAATGCCTGTTGACCACACGTGGCATTTTTAAGTAGGAATACTTGATCCAACACATGGTGACAAGCTGTGAAAAGAAGTTAATAGATTCCAGAGATAATTAATTTGCTAAAGTAAATAGAGATTCCTTTTAATATTTAAAATTTAACATGATCAAAAATTTATAGTCTTTCAAAAATTCCCTTTGGACATTTGCTTGTCTTTTTCCTGTTTACAGTAGAATTAATGTGGCCTTATTATTTACCCATTTACTTATTTCCACATTCAGCAAATATTTATTGAGCACCGCACTGGGTTATGTGACAGCAGCAGTGAGAAGGAGATGACTCTGTCCTCACGCAGTCCACAGTCTGAGTGAAGACTAGGAAACAGACAAGATAAAATGCTACCCACCGCAGCACACAGACAGAACAGTTGTTAGTTTAGTGGGTTAAGTTTATTCTGCTTCTCTGCCCATTTTCTAAATCATACCATAATTGGGTATTTGTGCTAGAAACTAAATAAATATAATTTGAACAAAAAGTGGTTAGACTAAACTTGCCATCCAGACCTCAAATCTCAGATATCCATTTTCTGTGTATCACCCTGACTTCTTCTTTTGAGACTACCATAGATTTCTTCTATCAGATTCATAAAACCTTGGCAAGTTGTGCACTATAAAAATTTTAAGACAATGTCACCTTACACAAACAATAAAAGATTCCCCTCAGTTGGTGGTCATACAACTTTAATAAAGATCATTTTGTTTATGTGGCTAATACTGACCAAAGAGACATTTAAGTGCACCATAAGGACTTGCCAAGTAAGATGTTTCTTTGGAGCCCCTTAAAAGGACTGAGGGAGTGAACACCATAACTATTAATAGTTTGCATTTGGTTTAAAAAAAATCACTTTTGATTCTGGAGAAAGCCAAAGCTATATCATGTAACCTTCTAGACATCCTAAGCACAGTTTCCCTTAGACCTCAACCCAGGATGAAGCATCTGGGTGTTGTGCTGTGACTTGTTACCTACAGTTTTTATGTTCCTGCACACAAAAGACAGATTAGGCAGGCAAAGCAGTGCTTCTGGAGGTATGCTGGGGGCACACTGCTAGAAGACAGAAATGGTTGTTGCGCTGGGCCCTGGATGCAATGTGAACTCTGTGACTGGCTTGTTCTCCCAGGGGCAGCCAGAGTGACAGGAAGCATCCCTGACTGTTCTGGATCTTGGCTTAGGAGAACCCCCATGCTGAGGCATACAGTCCCTGGTGTTATCTCTGCCCACTGTAACACAATGCCATAGAAAGGTGGCTTATAAATGACGGGATTTCAGTTCTCAGTTCTGGGTGCAGGTATGAAACTAAGGTGCCAACAGGTGTTGGGGGTGGATGACAACCTGGCCACATGTATAGTCTTCCTCCTCTCTCCCCATTATGACTCAAATAATGAGGGGTTTATTTTTATATTATGAAGAAAACAGTGACCTTAATAACCTCACCACCTCCCAAGGTACTGTGTCTTATTACCACCAGAGCCTTAGGAATTATCAGTTAGCACAAGGATGTTGGTACAATACAGGCCTTCTAATTACACAAGTTTCTTAAGCAAATCATTGCAGCTGTGAGGAAGAGGAGGAGGCAAGAAAAGTGCCTGGGCAATGCTGTTATCAGTAAAATAAATAAATATTATACACTGACATGTAGGAGGTCAGGTTCTCTGAGACCCTCCTAGGAATAAAATGCAAAGAGGCCTGCTCTATAAGACTTACTTACAATAAAATGATGTTTGCATGATGTAGAAGTGAAACCTCAGTTGGCCAGAATTGTGAGCTGTGGGCACTATATGAAAAGAAAGAGTTTTGCAGAAGTTGCTGTTGCCTTGGAGGCAGCCAGTGGAGAGTCTGTAGTGCTAGGTGAGGTCTAGCTGTGGACAGCCTTGGCTCCTAAGCACCTTTTCTCATGCTGTCTGAAGACAAGCCTGTTGTTGATGAAGGGTCATGTGCCTGTTGATAGGAAGACATTTCTAACATATCCGTGGATAACTGCGTCAGCAAACTTAGACTGCAGGGGTCAGAGTTCTCAGAGGATTTTCAGTTTTTATTTTCTAAGCACAAAGCTGACAGGATTATACTTCTTCATAACTGGACTTTGCAAGATTCTTTCTCAACTTGCCCAAATTCAGAACATTTTTCTCTCTTTACTAGCATTTTTTTTTCTTCGATGCACTGGGCACTAGGGCACCCATGTACTTGAGTGTAACGAGAATCTACAGAGCTCTAGTGTTTTCCCATTTCACTTCTAAGTTATCTTTTGCTTCAAGACAAAATAGCCACTTGCACATTGTCAACAACTGCAGAATCTTCATTAGATACAATTCCCAGAGAATGTGCTGTTCCGCCATCACAGGTCAAGGTGTCCCTTCTCTGCCCTCTACGTTATGAAAGCAGAAAGAAAACACCAGGACATCCTGGGGTCCTTACTGCCTGGTGTCTAGGCATCATCTCATATGCTGCCGTAGCTGCCCAGTAACGGTGTGCATTTCCCTCGTGAGTCAGTGATGTGACCGGAAAGGCAATGAGATCCATCCGAGAAATGTTATAGGGACTTCAAACAGACACAGAAGCTCTCTAGTAAATAGAGCTAGTTTGGATCATGCCACTGGAAGGTTCAGGGATGCCTTTATCCAGATGCTAAAATGACAGTTTGCTGCCCTCTTCTGCCTCTGTCAACCTCTCTCTAGATGACTCCCCCCCACCCCCAGATCCCTACTCTTTTCAGATGTTGATTAATCCAAGGGGAAAGAACCTTCTCTTAGAATTGTTCTCAGTTGGGGGTGGATTCTGTGATAGGGCAGGTGTGAGCTGAGGACTACAGCCCAACAATTTGCAGAGGCAGGAACTGAAAATTGTGCTAAGGTGATTGGCAAGCTCCTGTTCCAGGGTCATTCCCCAATTCAAAGTGACAATGCAGTGTGACTTGAGTTCCTGAGAGCAAACCCCTCTCTCCACTCAAAGAGGAGGAGATGGTACCCAAGCCATAGTGTCTCTTTCTGGTGCTAAGGGCAGATGGGGTTGGCGTGCAGCTTCCAAATTCCCAGTCACTGTTTTTCCACCTGTACTTCTGGCCACAGAATAAAGCTTCGTTCAGAGTTCAGTTGCCCTTCCCAGCAACTCCTTTGAGTATAGTTAGCTCAGTGGCATAATTTATAGCTTTGCTATCCTTTGACCTCTGTAGAATGTAGTTTTGTAGTTTAAAAAGTAATCAGCAAAAACAAAACAGAAAGCATTCCTCCGAGAACTCAAAATGATGGGTGGATTTCTGAATAAGGCCCAGATCAAAGGGCTATGCTTTGGCTAATGAAATGTTTTCGTTTTCTGTTTTGAAATGTCCAAAGTCAACATTCTAAGTAGAGAAAATGTGTGTGTGTGTAATGACCCACACTCCTGCCTGTCTAGCCCAGAAATTGTCTGTCTGTCACTGGAGTCTGTTATTTTTTTTTTTTTTTTCTGTATCCTCTTCTCATCTCCCTGCATATCCTTTTGCTCATGGCTTTCCTTTTCCCACCTTCCATCAGATTTTTCTGCCAAAGATGAGTTTCCTTCAGTTACACAGGTAGAACCTTATGTTTGTAGACTTTGAGGTTCTGGGCTCTTGGAAGTTTTCCTTGTGACATGCCCTTACTTTAAGTTGTCTTGCTGGGAGTCAGGATGAAGTCAGTCATTTGGGCTATTCAAGTGCTATATTGGCTTATACTTGAACAACCTCTAGTATTGATGCATTATAAATAAGCTTCCTTGTTTGGCTGGTTAACCAATGCACCTGAATTTCTCTACCTTGAATGAAAGGACTAGCTAAGGAAGCAATATACCATTGCTAGCTAAGGAAACTATAGATCATTGCTCATTGTGGCTAAGAAGGACTTTGGAAGGAATGAACTTTACAATGGAACACTCTTCCTCAGCCTTTCTGTCCCAGCTTCTCTTTCTATGCTGTGCATAATTACATGTCCAATAATAAAGCACTCACTTCATTTTTGCCATAGGAGCTTTCAGATAACACATCTTCCTTAACAATTACTGTGTGTGTGTGTGTGTGTGTGTGTGTGTATGTGTGTGTGTGCGCGCGCGTGCGTGCATGCATACTTGCTTCAGCACAGGTGGTGATCAAAATCAACATTCCAGGTTTGGTTCTCCCCTCCTGCCCTGTGGCTCCCAGGGATGTAACTAGGGTCATTAGGACTTTATCAGCTGAGCCACTTTAGTGGCTCACATATAACAAACATAAGTCACCAAACTTTGACATTGCTGACTGCTGGGAAGCTAGACATCACTGAAATACCACCTGTCTTAATGGAAAAGTCTCCCCTTTAATCAAGTTAGTCTCTAGGTAGGGGCTGTCTTCGAGGCATTTTTCTAACACAGGCAGATGCTGGTGTAAGATGTTATTCTGATTATTTGATGGTTTATTTCTAAATGATTTGATTTTCTTCTCTGAAAACATCGAATAAATAACAACAACAGCAACAAAAACCCCTTCAACTGGGCAAGAAGAGTGCTATTTGCTGCGTATGTGACCAGGGGCAAATGCAAAGATGGACAGAGTAGTACAGGGACCCTTCACTGCATTTGATTGGTAGTGAGATATGGATGGAAGTGCCTCATTCCCGATTCATCTTCATCCTTCCACTGTAAGGGAAGGCGGGATGAGGATACCACCTTCTCACTGTGTAATGGTGAGCACCTGCTCACTGCTCTGTCCTCCAAAGGCAGAAGCCAGCATGACTGAGGACTAGTAACCAAACAACGGGAAACCGGGAAAGGTCTGTACGGCTGTATAGTTCTGTCTAATTCTCCTTCCTTATCACAAAATGCTGAGACAACAAAAGTGGTGTGAGGTGAACACTGTGAAAGTGCTCTGGATGTCACCAGGACACCAGAGTGGCCGCAGAGAAGAGCACAGTGTCCAGCCATCATAGCTTTGGGTCCACTGTCTAAGAAGAAAAGAAGAAAAAAGGAAAGGTGGTGGAAGCATAAGAACATTTAGGAAGTAGCTAAGGGACAGAGGAAGGTTGATAGGACTAAGGCCATCGTAGAGGAGAGTTGAGGTAACATGATCATAATACATTGAATAAGTACATGATATTTTTAGTTTTTAAAAACTCTAAAATAACAATCATCTTCATTGTTTGGGTAGCCTCCTGAAGGGGTAGGCAACTGGAGAGCAATTCATAGTTGTATTCCATACCTGGTACACATGTGCTCATCATATTTGTAAGGATAAATGTACTACCAACTCACACTATAATTGTGTGTCACATTACAATGATACCCCTCATGAAATTACAGATACTATGTGTTGGCAGAAAAATAAACGTTGAAAATGAAAAGCATTTTATTGCAATATGAACATGAAATTAAAGGCAGCGTTTGTTATCAGATCAAAAGTATGTGAATAGAAATGTCTTAGGGAAAGCCTCATTTAAAAGTAACATTTCATTACTTCACTTCAAAGGGAAATCTTTGTGCAGTGTCCTAAAGAATTGATATATGGTGGCTATGGCTTTCCTAAGATTTATTGAAATTGAGTGTTGGTCATGGTAGATGCTTGTGTAAGTCACGCCTTGCCTTATTCACATACACTCAAATGCAGGCAGTGAAGGAGGCCAGATGGCCAGATGTACTTTTCCCCCTAAACAGAACTCTCTGTGAACTTAGTTTGAGTATAAGCATAATACACAATGTAGTGCTGTCCTTTGTATGTAGATGCTGAAATGTGCCCAAAAGCAAATATCTCTTTTACTTATCAGTTCTGCTAAGTATGTGCCTTCTCTGGTTAGTGTTGTGGCTCCATGATAGATGCTGGAGTTTTTGTCCCTGATCCTCAGCACTGTCTCTCTCTCTGTCTCTCTGTCTCTGTCTCTCGGTCTCTGTGTCTCTGTCTGTCTGTCTGTCTGTCTCTCTCTATGAGAAGGATCATGTGTGAATGTGTGTGTTAGCATGTATGTGTGCGTGAGATGATCTGTGTGAGTGTATCTATGTGTGTGTATTTGTACATGAGCATACATCCTCTTTACATGTAATCCTTAGTCTTTATGAGGACTTCACATAGGTCATTAGTACACAGAGGTTTGTGTTACTAGGCCTGTTAAGGTTACCAGGATCTCAGGGAGCATTTCAGTGCCTGAGGAAAGGTGATTGTTTCATCAGAATCAGAGTCAATTCTTGAATTCAATTTTCAGCACCCACATTTGGGAGCAACTGGTGTGTTTAGAAAATGAGAAGGTTAGCTCCCTTTGCAATACTGATTCCTTAGACCTTGAGTAGGTTGAGTTGGAAAACTTCGAGGAATTTAAAACTTTGGAACAATGCCTGCTAAGCATGCCTGTTCTGTCTCAGACTCACTTAGGTCACTTGCTACTAGCAGGAATGTTTTGGTTAAAGCACTTTGCTTGTTTGATCATGATATTCATTTTGCTGTTGTTTTGAGGTATTGTGAATGGAACCAGAATCTTAGATATGAGTGGTAGTTTAAATAAGAATGGCCCTCATAGGCTTATAGATTTGTGTGCTTATCTATCAGGGAGTGGCCTTAAGAATACTTCAGAAGGATTCGGAGGTGTGGCCTTGTTGGAAGAAGTGTGTCTTTGAGGTTTTCAAAAGCCTGAGCCAGGTCCAGAGTCTCTTTCTTCTTGATGCCTTGAGATATGTATGTAGAACTCTCAGCTATTTCTCATGCACCATGTCTACCTGTGTACCAACATGCTCCCTGTCATAATGAAAATGTACTAAACCTCTGAAACTGTAAGCAAGTTTCAGTGAAATGTTTTCCTTAATAACAGTTGTTATGGTCACGGTGTCTCTTCACAACAATAGAATACGGACTAAGATAATCTGTTAAGGAAGCACTCTACCTCCGGAACACATTTAGCCTTATCACTATATTTTTAGAATACGATAAAATAAGTGTATTATATTTGCATAGAAGATGCACTTTTTTTCTAGCACTGAGTAGATTTCTGTTGGCTTTTTTATTTATTTTTTTAAAGATTATATTTCTATTTCTATATCTATATGATACATATATACAATAATGTATAATATGTAATTTATGCATGTATACTAATATATAGTAAGATGATAAGGTACTAACAATATTTTTATTAAATTGATTTGAAATGTTAAAGACTTTTACAAAAATACTTTGAAAGGTGCAGAATTGAAAATATAGTACTCTGGTTTCTTAAACGGTTTTATGCATGGATGGTTCCTTGCACTATAGTTCATCTCAAATCCAGTGTTAGCTTTTAAATGAAAAAGTGTTTAAATTAACAGCTACTCTACATTGGAGTAAGTTCGGAGGAAAGAATTTTCTTGCAGTGAGTCTGCTCTGACAACCCCATGGCATTCTTTCCTCTCCATGTTGCTCAGAGAAGAGTCAGTGTGCACCTTCCCTAACTTTTAACCACAGGGCTCAAACCTATGAAACCAAGAAACTTCCTCTTTATGCATGATGCTTATATGTATAAAATGTTAGTCTGTCACCTGTCACATTGAGCACATTCTGAAACTTCTTTGTTCTCAGAAGTTGCCCTCATAGCTTTACAGACAACTGGGAAAATGCCTAGGCACATTTTCAGTCCTCAAGTGAGCTCCCCCCACCCCCCAGTCTGAGGAAAGGCAAAATTCGTATCCCAGGTGGAAGCTGACTTAGCCCCCTGCTCAGTTCTCACCAGAAAGCCTGTACTGACAGAAAAAAAAAATACAGTCTCTGTGTGCTCTCCCTCTCTAACCCTCCATCTCAGTTTGTCAGTTTGAATAAGCAAGCTAGTTCATGATATCAAAATATTTGTGTAAATGGAATGAACCATAATTTATTGCTTCTAAAATTATTTCATGGCTTTGTGGTAGGCCTTATTTTTGCTGAGCCATTGGGGTTAATCTCAGTGGTTAGGCCTGAACTTTGTTCTTATAGTGATTTTTTTTTTGAGGACAAATAAATCTGTTTCCTTAATATTTATCTAGATTAAGAACTTCCATAAAGTATCTCTGGTGATTTAATAACAGGTTGCTGACTCTGGTTATTCTCTACTAAGCTTCCTAAACTTCAGATTTCTTGTTTATTAGTCTTCGTGTCCATAGTGTAAGGAATTTCTCCCATGATGAAAAGAAACACCCAAAAGCATATGCTAAGATTTCTTGTAACATACAAAGAGAGAAAAGAAAAATGGAACTGAAAGAGGAAAGAAGGAAAAAAGGAAAGGTTGTATATAACATTTAGGTTGAAACTGCTTGCACAGTGTAACTTCCTGATGCTGTTATGGTTCTGATTACGGAACTGGATTACTGAAACCAAGGCAGCCAGATATGCTTTTCCCTCATCAGGCCACTGTTCCAGAGATTATGATGGTTATCTGCAGCAACTCTGAACTTTCAACTATCTTTTATGGTGGGAGAGGTTGCTATTAGTTTTTATTCAATAATAATTTCATGTATGTATGCAGGCAAAACACCCATATAGAAAATAATTTAAAAAATTGAAAATGCATGTATGTATGGGTACAGTGGACTCTTGTGGTACGTGTGTGCACAGTGCAGTGATTAAATTAGTGATCAAATTATGGTGTTTGGCCTATCTGTCATCTCAAACATTTATTTTTCTTGTGTGGTGAGACGAATCATAAATTCCTCTTCTATCCATGTCGAAATATACATTATGTTATAGTTGGCTATGGTCAGATTATTGTATAAGAAAATATCAAAAACCATTGTTCCTGTTAAGTTCTTCTTTACATTCCTTGGCTAATTATTCTCCCACACCCACCCCAGGCTCTTCTCTAAATCTATGGGAAGAGCTTCTAGAATCCACAAAGAAGGTGACTTTCATGTAGTCTTGCTTTTACCTGCTCAGAAAGTGAGGATACAGATTGAAGGGAAGATGAGTGATGTCTGGGCTGGCAGGGCTCATAAGAATGGTTCCAGCACTAAGTGTAGTAACACACAGCAATAAAATCACTGGGGCTAAGCATTTAAGGACAGCTACTGCTCAAGCAGAGGATGACCTGGGCTTTGTTTCCAGCAACCACATGGAAGCTGAAAACAGGCTATAACACAAGATATAGAGGATCCAATTCCTTCCTATGGCATATGCATATAATTACATAGTAATTGATAATGGTAATAGTAATAAATAATGGTGATAAATCTGTAATCATTCTACATGTTCATTATTAACTATTTAAGTATTTGCCATGGTCAATAAAATCCATCCCATTTTCCTCTCTTGATTCCAAAATTAAACAAAAAGAAAACCTGTTAGAGACTATGGATTTCTTAATGAGCTATCATAATTTGAATAGTTGCCTTCCTAGTGTGTCCACATAACATTGAGGTGGGCACATGTTTAGAGGATATCACTACATGCTCAACCCTTTAATATGGATTTATGATTTTCCAATCATTTTCAACTGGCAGTCAGTTATACTCTAGTTTGTGCTGTGTGAGGATTGTGTGGGAGTCACTTTTCTCCAACAGAGTTAATATATGCTTATTGCACATTTAAGGAGTATAGGCAAACTTGAGTGGCAAACAAGAAGCATGAATATGCCCCTGTGATCAGAGAAATACTTACTTAGCCTGTCAATCAAAAGCAGACACAAAAGAGTATGAAATAAAAGATGCCTTGCAAAGACTGAATTTACTCACAAAGTTTATGAAGCATGTGACATCATTTGGATTTGAAAGTATATTCTATAGTTTGAATGTTGACTGTCCTCCAGGGTTTGATAGCCAGTATGATGCTAATGGGAGAAAATAGAACCTCTGAAGGTAGGGTATAGTAGGGGGTTATTAGGACTTATTGCTCTGTTCTCAAAGGAGATTGTGTGTCTCCAGCCTGCCACATGTAGCATATTCTCTCCTTGCTTTATGATGGGAGATGTTTTGCTGGACGCTGCTTTGTTTCTAACAATATTTTGTCTCAGTAAAGTCTGGTCATATGGTCCATGATCATTCATGGATGGAAACCTCCAAACCTGAGAGTCTAATGAGCCTTTTTTTTTATATAAGTGGACTGTCTCAGATAGTTAACAATGGAGAGCTGACTGCGGGTAAGGAAGTGTGAACAGATATATGGCTTCAAATGTTTAGCTTAGTGTACATTTAGGGAGTGGTAGACAAGAAGCATGAATATGTTTCTGTCGTCTGAGAAACACTTGTCTTAATCATCTAGCTGGCTGAAAAGAAACATCTCATTTTGACTTTTACCTTAAAGAATTCTCCTACTAGGATATGACCTTCAGAAGAGTTGACTCAACATCTGCTCGCCACCCTCCACCAATTTGTTATTGAGGTGCTCAGTAACATGCTCCTGGAAAATATCAGTGAAGAGACCAGAAAGAAATTCAAGGCATATTAATGAAGGATAATCCTTGAGAACCAGACTTAAAAGACAATATCTGTGTTTGACACCCTCATCTATGTTTTAAGGAGGCAGTGTGAAGAGTTAAGGCCTGTTGTTACAAAAAGCAAGCCCTGATTCCTGTTGGATGTGTCTAACTTAAGATTTTATTGCTGTGAAGAGACAATGAGACCACAGAAACTCTTATCAAGGAAAGCATTTAGGTAGGTTTGGCTTACAATTTCAAAAAGTCCCTTATTGTCATGGTGGGGAGCATGGCCACATGCAGGCAGACATGGTGCAGGAGAAAGAGCTGAGAATTCTATATCTTGATCTGAAGGAAGCAGAAAGAGACTGTGTGTCTTTATGGGAGTAGCATGAGTTTGTAAGACATATCAAAGCTACTCTCAAAAAACATGAAGTTCCTCCAACTAGGCCACACCTCCTAATACTGCTACTCCCTCTGGGCCAGGCATCCAAAAACTTGAGTCTATAAAGATCATACCTACTCAAACTAGCATGAGGGAAGGGTTGCAAGAGATGTTGGTTTTAGAAGGTCCACTGGAGTTGTTTGTAGAAAGCAGATAAGGACCACAGATTGTGGGATAAAGAACATATTTAAAAATAAATAAATAAAAACACTTGAAATAACAGTTTCCAGCATCTGTATGAAGAAGGTGAGAGATTAGTCACTAATACAACATTTCAGTCACTTGTGAATATGTAATTAACCATTCCTTCTCAGTACAAACATCCTAGGTGGCTGTGTAATCATAAGTAGGTTCTCAATTAGTTGTTTGTCCAGCACAGTTTGATAACATACTGTCTTAGAGACACATAGAGATCAAGATAGAGAACGCTAGATCATAAGAGTCAAGTATAGCAAGTTTCACATTTAGTGTTAAGTCAGAGTGGGAGGCATGTGCACAAAGCTCAGAGGTCACCATGGTTATAAGTCAATAAGAAATGGAAGACTATCAACATGAAAATAAACTCCAGCACATTATACCTAAGGCATTACTCCAAACAAACCCTCATTTTAAAAAACAATGTGTAGCTACAAATGAAAAAAAAAAAAAAAACAGTTAGCTCATATTTAATGTGAATATCTAGAATTGGAGTAAAAACAAGAATAAAATGTTTAAGAGAAAAAAGTACAGGCTAGTTCTATTTGAACAGAGCATGTAAATTTGTGTTTTTCCGACTCTGCTGCTTTGTGTTTGTTTATAAACAAACCTGTTTCCTTCCTGTCTTTGCAGACACTCACTCTTTGTATCATTTAGTTAGCAATCATGTACCCTGCTGTGTATCAACCAAACATCATGTTATGTATCAGGGATCCAAAGAGTATTCAGTGCTTGTTTCTTTGACCCCCAGAAAACATTGACTAGCAAAGGAATGTTTGTGAGAAACTAAAATTCAAATTTGTGATGGGTGTGGTATGGACCATGGGGCAAAGACATCACTGCCCCTGCCTCTGTGACTCCCAGAAGGCTTGCCTGAGGTGCTCCTATATGGCTAAAGTCTGAAGTAAAAGAGTGTTACTGGAAGTGGAATGGTTTTCCTGCAGGAGGGGACTTCATATATAACTTGCAAATATCGATGTGTAATCCTTAAAAGTCACTCTGAGGCATTTTCTATGTATATCCAATGAACTCTACTGCTGCTCAGCTTGGAAACCCTGAGTAATAACTCTGGTGACATAAAGTGTTTGGCCTATGACAGGACCATTATCTCTGGGAACACTGTACCAAAAAATGTGGTCATATTTACCATCTGGTGAAATGTGCTGTCTCGCCCAGGTCGAGGTTCATGGTGACTAAACGATTAAGTAGCCCACAATGACTCAGTTGTCCAAAAGCCCTAAAGTAGATAGAGCGCTGTCTGCAAAATTTCACAAGTTCTCTGACTGAAGTATGAAGGATAAGAGGGAGCAGATGTGTATGCCTCACCTCTGGATAACATGATGACCTTCTGCCTCTGACCAGCCCAGTGGAGACTTTTTATGTTCACACTGTAATGATCAACAGCTAATCCAACAGGAGTTATGAAAATATTACCCCAAAAATACATATTATCTTTTTAAGACTACAATTTAATTTCTGTATTTTAAGCTTTTGTTTGAATGAAAATTATAAACAGTTTAACAATTAAAATTAGAATATATATATATATATATATATATATATTCTAATATATATATATATATATATATATATATATATATATATATATATATATATATGGTTATTTTTATAGTAAGCTGGTTGTTAGTGGTAAGTGTGAATCCCAAAGCCCTTTGCTGTAGGACAGCCTTCTATCAGTAACACTTGATTTATTTTTATGGAAGCATACAAAAATTGAACTCTATTATTTTAGATATGTATCTGAAAAGCTGTCTTATTATCATATACTCAGTTAAGGCTGAGGGAAAATAAATGGCTACTTTTAAGAATTTATGTACTCTAATTTCAATTATTAAACCATATATATATATATATATATATATATATATATAGAGAGAGAGAGAGAGAGAGAGAGAGAGAGACAGAGAGACAGAGAGACAGAGAGACAGAGAGAGACAGAGACAGAGAGATTGATTCAGAAATACTTCTGGTTATTTCCAGAGGGAAATTAGGAACATAGAGTAAGTGTGGAGATACACATTTATAAATGTATGAATAGAAGTCATAAGAAAATCACAAATTTATTTTAAAACAATCTTGTCTCTTCTACAGAGGAGAAAGATCTGAGAGAAATCAGCTGGAGCAAAAAGGGGGAATGTAGTGATTCATGGGAAATTGTTAACCCTGCTCAGGGTCCTTGCAATGTGGGGACCTGTAAAAGGCCATGGTGGATGGAGTCTGCTATAAAAGCATCTTGAAGGGGTAGCACAGAGAAGAAACAACCAATAGGAAAGCATGTTTCAAATTGGCCAAGAAATAGATAAAATTATTGTAGATAATCCCCGCCTCGGGATCTTTCCTAGGGGTTGAATTGTCCAAGTGGTCACTAAGCCTGGTGTTTCTCATTTCTTTTTTTACACCACTAAATATTAAGTAATCTCCTTAGCTGGACTTACAGCCATGATCACGTCACCTGATGAACAGACTGGCTCCTTTGAGATAAAGCTTTCAGCTTTGTTTCCTTTCTTTGGAAACACAAACATTAAAAGACTCACCCCTCCTTATTCAGTCATTGGTTTCAAGAACAGAATCTGCCATATCTCCCTAGTCCCTGGTTGCAGTAAACAAAACAAGACAAAAAACAAAAAACAAAAAAACAAAAAAAATGTAGTAAATCCAGAAAATATTCCAAAGGAAAGTAAACCAACACAAAACCTGTTTCTCTGCTTTTCATGTGCTTAGAATTAGGGATTCATGTTTATCTGCTTCTAGAAATTCAAGTCTTTTACTAAAAAGGATTCATTTTTGTCCTATGCCATGATTTGGGCTCCCAGACAGTGTGATGACTGTATGCATATCAATTTTCATTTGATGATTTCAGTCTGCACAGGTTCCCATCATCCAGTGAAGACACACTATGACAGCCAAGTCAACTTTATCATTTCAGATGTTTTAGTGCATATAGGAGTGACTATATGTACAAGTGTGAAACATACACATGCTATTGCCTACAGAGGCCGGAAGAGATTGTAAGAACCGCTGGAATTTCAATCATGATGTGCCCTGTGAACCATGTGATGTGTATGCTGGGGCTCTTAGTTCTCTCAAAAGCAGCAAGTGCTCTTGCCTGCAGAATGCTACTTTCATTCTTTTAAATGTAACATCTCAACTTGACTTTATTAATGCCCAATAGAGTTGTTACCACATGTGTAAAGACACATATATAAACTGTTACTTAGTTGTGTTTGATTTAGTGACTCACAGAGTCTATGTTTAAGCAATGCTTTATACCATAAACCATCCCTTGTTAATGAGATGCTTCTGTAAAACTCATCAGGAGTTAGACTGTGTCAGAGTATAAGGAGAGGTCTCTGTGTAGGCTGCATCTCATCTTATTAGGAACATCTTATGCTCTCTTTCTTGGGAACCATCTTGAGGTGATACTTATAACTAATGTCCAAACCTTGGCTTCTTGTCAATAATTATAGTGAAAGAAAGGAAACTTCCACTGGAAAAAGAATCAACTGGCAATTGTCTAATCTGTTCAACCCTAGACACAAGATATTCAGCCTTTGAAACAGTGCTTTTTACACATTGATCTACAGCCCCATGCTAAGTCTAGCTTTGATAATCCAGGAAACAAGAGTACTGGGGGATTTTTTAAGTGATCAATAAACCTGTTCCTTACTACAAGAGAAGCAGCTGTTAAGAGAAAGTATCTACATCCTAATCTTACTCTGGACAAACTAAATTCAAGACAATTGTTCCCACAGAAGAGAGAACTAGGAGAATTTAGTCTGCCTTCTGCTCCCATTTAGGGCTGTGACTTACACCCACTGTGCAGCATGATTAGTAACTTACTCCTTCACCATAACTAAACTTCCCCTTGTGGTCAGCAATTACCAGTTCCATAGCCCTTCCTGTTACACAGCCTCTGGTGTCATCTTTTTACTCTGTTTCTGTAAGGCAGACTAAGTTTTTTAGATCTCATGTGTAAGTTAGGCTAAACAATAATTTATGCACGTCTGTCTTATTTCATTCATCATAATGTCCTTACACAGGGTAGTGAGTGACAGGACTTTAAGCATTTTTTTCCTGTTTTAAAGGTATAAAGCAGCTTGCTCACACACCGTATATTTGCTCATCTGTAGATAATAACTAAATTTATTCTATGCTTTTGCTGTTGAGAATAATACCAAAAGGACTTAATATACTGCCTTATTTTCCTGTGTATTTCTCCCCAAAGTGGGATAATACACGACTTGAGATTCTGTACTCACTTTTTTGATACGCTTTCATATTACCTCTTAAATTAACTGCACTAGTTTGCCTCCTTAGCAGTGTTAGATAAATTGTCATATTATACTCACAACTATATCCAGGTGCTTTCAAAATAAATTCAATATCTTAAATAAAAGCAGAATGTCTGTGGTGCTCATAATTACATACGAGGTTTGGGGGCGGGGGCTATTCTTCCATAGGGCTGAAGTCTTTCATTAAAGGTTATATGCCAGATTAATAGCAATTATTATTGTCTGTAAGAACTAGTGATTAACAGGATGGGTAGATGGTGAGTGTACAAAATGACATCAGCATAGCCATAATGACTCAAAGGCAGGTAGGGCAGTATGCACAGTGCTGGGCGGCACTGAGCAGGTTCCCTACAGTTTGAACATCAGGCAGGCTAGTGTAGAGGACAAACACCCACACATTTACACCCGTATATGCACGCCACACTCACATACAGGTATCCCCCTCCTGAAAGCCAAAGTAAACATTTATTAAGCAGCTTGTTGTTAGATACTATGGTAATACCACTTATGGGTACTTTCTCTCTTTAATCCTCACGAAACCTTTTCAGAGTTAATCACTAATTATCTTTGTTTTGTGGGAGAGTCTCAGAAGTGTTTTAAAGAGACTGGAGCAGAGAGTCACTCCGAATAATGCCATGCAGGGTAGAATGATTCCTCATGTGTCCTTTTTAACTATAAATTCTTAACCTAAGGCCAGGCCTGTGCCTCTTCCTTCTTGAGACTTAACTGGATGACTTTGATTTACTTCATAGCCTATTGTGTCCTGGCCCCGAGCATAGGCAGAGTAGCCAGCAAGTTTGCTCTGTTAGGGTAATTAACTATTTTACACATAATTCTAGAAACCTTATCAAGATTTCATAAAAAATAAACAAGTCCACAACTTCTTGTCATTCCGTTACACATTTTTCAGACAAGAAGTGTTCATTCATAATTGGCTAAATGTATATATTTTTGGTATTTGGACATCTGCAGTGACCAAATTTTTTCCCTATGAGTTTCTGAGTTTTCCATTAGAAAGAAAACATATTGATCTATGTATAATGATCCCATATTCAGCCTCTTTACTGAATTATCTTTTTAAGTTGAAATCCATTTTGAAAGCCCAAAGTTTAAAATAAATGTTGATCCCTATCTTTCTTATTCCACACCAGCTCTTGTTAGATCTACTTCAACACAGAAGATGTTTAACAGTTACCTCCATGGCAGAACGAAATTCTGCCGCTCCAGGTCTGAGCTCTTTAGCTTCTGCACTAACTCTGCTGAAATCTGTTCTGAACATCTGTTATCTGGGAGCATTGAAGGCTCGGCTTGTAAAATGCTTGACTTCTGTGGAGAGGATCACCTCAGTGCCCAGAAGTGCTGAGAAGACAACAGGTGTGACTTCTCCTTTAAGTAGACAGGAAGGAAATGGCAGGGCTATCCACAGGCTTGCTGACAGGCGGTCTAGCAGAAAGAGCAAACACTGGCTTCTAAGTTCCACAGTGAAGTCCCATGACATTGAGAAACCTTGATTCCAAAGAGGTGTGCAGGATTCCTAAAGGTATAAAGGAGGCCACCTAAGAGTAACTCCTGGTCTCACACACGTGCACGCACACACACACACACACACACACACACACACACACACACACACACACACAAAATCTATCAGCAACCAAAGATATTGATTGTCTCTGGCCTTATTACAGTTTTCTTTCTTCTGTTTCAAATTTATTTTTTAATTGAATAGCTTTATTTTAAAAAACAAAGATAAATGTACAGATTTTAAGCATTTTTGCATAAAAGTATACGAATACATTTTTGTCAGTACTTGTTTTTTTTTTTAAAGGTTTCATAGTGTGCATTAAGATCTTACTAGATACAATGAGCATAAAGTACATGTAAAACAAGATATAACCTGGAATTTAGTCAAAGTTTTTTTGGTGAGTAAAGATTAAGCATAATGGTTTTTCATTTTCTATTTTTTTTCTTGAACTTCACATAGTCTGTGAGTTGTTTCTGGGGTATTCTGAGCTTTCTGGGGATAGTATCCAATTATCAGTGACTGCATATTATGTCTGTTCTTTTGTGACTGGGTTATCTCACTCAGGATGATATTCTCCAGATGCAGCCATTTTCTTAAGAATTTCATAAAGTCATTGTTTCTGATAGCTGAGTAGTACTGCACAAATTTATCTACAGCTCCTTCTTCAAAATAGTAATGAGAGGTTCTCACTCTGTGGTAATGTGATTATCACCTTAGCGTCATTTCAGACAAGGCATGTGATTGCTTTCTGGTAAAATAAAACCTTTCATCCAAATTTGAAAGTCTTCTGCTTCCATTTTTTAGTAATCAATTAATTAGGCCATATTGGTGATTCACTAACTACTATGATCATAATGGTGTTATTCCTTTTAATATTTTGTGAAGCATTTTTTATTCCTTTTTATTCTTGTACAAAGCTCATACTGGGCCAATTACATTAATCATATAATCTAAAAATGGCTGACAGGTAGCAATTATTTTCCAATTGATTATTTGAGTGAAATGAGTCATATTTACAAATGCCAAATGTTGCCATTTCATAGAATTCAATACAAGGATTAGAAAAGATTATCATTATATAAATTGGGAAGATTTAACATTTTCAATATTTTGAAATTATATGAAAAATGGAATTATACATTTACTTATAGCTTAATAAATTCTCATAAAATCACCTCATTTCATTCTTTATACTGATACATATTGACCAACTTTTCAATTTAAGAATTTTTATTTACTTTAATTCTGCTATTACCAAGTTGATAATTTATGTTTTAGCCATTATTTTATACAATTTTCCAAATACATTTAGTGAACAATGTCATGAATTATAACATTTTAACTGTAATTATATTTTCAGCATGGTTCCTGTCTGTGTCTTTTGTTTTGTCTCCTGTTCCTTTCTCCCTTCCCTTGTTTTTTTCTGCCAGAGTTTTTAAAATTGGGAATACTTATTTTGTTTGCTTATACCTCTCAACAAATTTCATTTCTAGTAATTTGTTTTCCTTGTCTTATCCTCAATTATTTTTAGTTTTATAAGTTGAATTGGGGGCCTACACAATTGCATTATTTTTATTTAGTGATAAAAATTACTTTAAAATCTTCACCTCCTACCATAACAACTTGGGTCACATCAAGTTAGTTATAATAATAAGTCATAATAAATAATCGAGTCTAGCAACCTATATGTTCAGTTTCATTTGTTACAGTCTGTGTTTTTCAGCCCTTAAAACATGACTTCATAGTCAGTTTTTGACTAGAGACCTACATTTTGTCTGTAGTTAGACAAAAAATAAAAATTTCATTATAGAGATGTATTTTAAGTATAGCATTAGGTCTTAGCTTCTAAGACCTTGGAGTGTGAGGTTTGGCTTTCAAAACTAAAACTATAAAATTACAATTAATTACTTGTAAACTTAGCCAAATTACTTAGCTTCTCTATATTTAGGAAACCATAACTGGGCACAATTAGAAATTTCCGCTTTCGCTTGCTAAGAAGATATATTGAGAAGATATTCAGAAGCACCTACAAATATGCCTAACATATTGCAATCGCCTAATGAATATGATAATTATTTCAAAGTATTTTCAGTATTAATTGGTATGGAGAAGAACATCTGGTGTTCGAATAGGAGTGAAGATTCTGTTTGTGTGTGAGGAGCAAAGGCATAAGCCGATAAACTCTGTACAGTAATTGTCATCTTATTTTTATTACCTATCCCAACCTGCTCCCAATCCAGTTGACACTTGCAGAGCCGGGCTTTCTATAATCCACAGGCACTTGGCATCCTTTCTCACCACTGTCAGGGTGATAATTCACGGGGCAGGGTTAATTGACAGGGTTTTATTCAGTATGAACTCCCGAGACAGCCTGTTCTGCAGGGTTGGTTTATTTTTGTTGAAGGAAGCTGGGTGTCTGACAATTGTGTTTACCAGTGAATTTATTTCTCTGGTATACTCCTTACATTCTTAGGAGTTAGGAAACAGCTCTCAAATCCTCACACTTTCTGCATTCCCACAGGAGAACAAAAATTTTGTCTACAACATTAGACTTGTTTATTAAACATAAAAGAACATAAATCCTCCCTGGGTCCCCGGAGCACGGTAGAGAGGGGGTGAGATCGTTAGCAGCCACTTTGCACTGTGTGTGCTTGTTCATGTAGCTCTGAGAACGTGATGTTTGATTGGCTCATGCTTAGTTAATCCTTTAAATAGTGGTGCGGGCAATTGTTCACCTTGAAAATTAATACCTGGGAGGGTAGTGGAAGGATTACCGTGTCTCCAGTATGATCACCTGAGCATGCACAAATGCTGTGCTTTAATTTGTTCCCACTCCCTTTAACTATGACCCGGAGTTATGATTTTCTCATTAGTTTCTCCCCTCCTTTCTTTCATGAGGTTTTGAACTATGTTAGTAAATATAAGTCAAATGTCTTCTCCTCTGAATCCCTTATTCTGCTGAAGGCATCAGGGAAAACAAAGTCTGAAGCATAACCTGTAGATCATTAGAGAAAATAATTGTCTTAAAATGCCCTATATGCTTTTCCAAAACCCACTGAATGTACTCTATGGACTGAAAGCAGATATTGAACTGCATATTTGTTTTTTGTCCTTTGTAGTATGATAAATTTTGAACAGTGAGATAGACACACACACACACACACACACACACACACACACACACACACACACACTGTCTGTCCGATTTTATTCGATTTTGATCTTTATTTCACTTTTTAAACATTGTGGTGCTGAGAGACTGAACCCAGTGCATGATAGTCAAGTGCTTTGTAACTGAGCAGCATTGTCATCATAATCTGTTCACCTTGAATTTCACTGCAAGGTTTTAAAAGAAAGTATTTAGATAGTGGCCCTTTGCTTAAGAGAAAAAAAAAATGCAAACCTTAATAAATAATTGTTTTATTGATAAGTTTTCTAGATGCCTCACTGATTATTAGATAAGACTGTGAGTGTTATAATAATTGGATAAACTTCCTAATTATATTATTGTATAATTATAGCTGTGGAGATCAAAAACTTGAAGTGCCTAATTTACTATGAAACACCTAGTAGATTAATATTAAATTTTCTGTTCTTTAGACAAGATTACACATTTTCGATATTTTTTTTCGTTCCCACAAAATAGAAAACTCTAAAGCTCTTTCAAAAAAAATTGGTGAATAGAACTTCAGATGTGTCTCAACAGGGCAGGGTGATGTACCAGTATCTGGCCATAAATCCAGAACTTGTTTTAAATTTGACACCAAGAACAACCTTCATGAAGTCATAATGGACTGGACACCCTCCTCTAGTGAATTCTGCATCAGTATGTAAATCAGACAAGGGCCAAATTAAGGCTTTTTGTTGTTTGATTTTTACTGTTCTGGGCTTCAGCCTCACACTTCCTGCACCCGTGTTAGACAAGTACTCAATCTAAGACATAGTTGGTTCATTATAAGGACTTAACACTTAGAGCCCCAGTGTTGCCCTGCATTTTAGGAAACCCTTTAGAGTGTTTTAAAGATAATTAGCATCAAGTAAGCCTATATGGTGTTTGTGTTTGAACATTAATGAAAATTGGATATAATGAAAGTAGCTACAGGAATTGTTCTGTTTTTTTTTCCTTACGTTTTCTAACAGTTTAATAGTTACTTTGAAAATGATCACAAGAAACTAACACAATGCAGGCTTCTCAGTTTACTTGTTGAAAATGCCTTTGTGATGGTCAAATCCAATAAGTGCACTTGACTAACTTTGAGCTTCATTGAGGTTTGATGCTACTGCCTGCTTCTGCTTCTGTCTGCTTCTGGTGAGAATTCTTCCCCCCTACACCGGCTTTTGTTCCTCTGCTGAAGACAGTGCCCAGATCTTCTCTTTTTGTGCAGGTTGCTTTTTAGTGGACCCTTTCTTTATGCTCACACCTAAAATGGCGCCTGACATTTCTCAGATGGGTGACGACCGTGTGTCTGGTACTTGTTCATTGACTGTGCTGTGTGTGCTGCAGGGATAGCAGACCGAGTGACACAACTGTGCCAATTAGTGCCGATCAATGAGAGCTGCATAAGGAAAATGCATGGATTGTAGCAGATCCATACTTCTAAGGTTGCTAAAGCAGCAACTTCAACCTCAGTCACGGTGAGGTTCAAGTGCACATTCGCCTCTTCACTCGCCGTGTTCCTATGACGCTTTTACGGTGTGCCTGGACTCTAAGGTGTGAGGGTACAGGCAGTGAGGTGAACAAAAACACTTCATGTCCTGGAAATAGCACTGTTCTGAAGCCCGTGTGAATCACATCAGAGTCACAGTAGTCCATAGATATTCCCAGATCTTAAAATGTAAAAGGAAACTAGGAACTCACAGGTAGGAAACATCAGCCTTTTAATGTACTGGATTAAATATTTTATGGAAGAATAGGGCCCAGCTGTGTTTATGATCTTATATAACACATAAAAGTTTGACAGCTGAGTCTGAAATATTGAACTCTTAGTACCTACACTGATGTTTCCCAGGTTATTCTGTGTCTTTTTCTTTGTTTGCTATTCCACACTCATGGGTGACCATGCCTGGCTCCTTCCCTCCTATCTTACCTATCTATTGTGCCTCTTGCTAGACTGCATCTGTGTCCCTCCTTTTCAGTCCAAGTCAGGCAACCAGCACACATTCTCAGCCCAGACCTTAAGTCCTGTGTAAGGGGATGCTAATCTAGCCATGTAAAGTTGCCCTTGCTCTTCCGGTATTTCACTGCACTTTCATTAGCAATTTTACCATCTGATTTGTGAATTCTGAGCCCAAGAATGTGATTGTTCCTCCCTGTATCCTAACACAGTTGAACATCTATGTAAGGCGTGGTGACAAACCAGTTGGACAGGTTTACTTTCCTGAACAGAACAGAGCTCCCCAAGTAGGCACCCTTTATTTTCTGTGCAGTTTTGTTATGAAGACAGTGAAAACAGTTCTTTAAACAGTGATATGTAACATTTTACTTAGGTCTAAACCCTACTGACTGAACTCTATCTACCCATGACACCTCAACATGGAGACCATCTTCCATCCTTCTAAACTCCTGTCATGAGGAATGGCTGCTTTAAGCCGATATAGCTTAAATGTCTGGATTTGCCGTAGGATATGATATCACAATTGTCTTCTTTTGTTATCGAATGTTTTCTTTTGGGTGCTTTTCAGTTCTCCAGGATATCTTAAAAGCCAGGATTGTGGAGGTGAGCATAGTGCTTTGTAGATCTGGAGCAAGCTTCATTAAGTGGGAACTCTGGGTCAGGAATGCTTTAACTCTGAGTGTATGTGGATATTTTAAAGTATTGTAGTTTCTTAGTTCTTGTGAGTAAAATGAAGCTGAAAAATGTTACAATCTTTAGGGGAAGATTCATAAGTATACTTGGTCTATATATTATCTTTTTATAAACAATTTTATCTTTAAATCTAATGACTGTATAAAATGTTGGTTTTGATTTTCGTCTAGTATATTTATATTCCATTGTATTTTTAAAATCAGTCAATAATTTTTCAAGCATGCCAGACTTCTCTTTCATTGAAAGTCTTGTAATTTTCTTTTTATTATTTTTTTAAAATTCAATCCCGAGAACCCATCATTTATTTATTAGTGCATTTGTTAACGAAAAATGTAGACAATGGTCTCTGTATTCGGTGAAGCTGGAGAGGTATTCCCTGGTAGTAGAACAATTTGTCAGCATATGTTAGGCACAGTGTCCACCCTAGAAAGCTAAAGAGATTAATAATAGCAAAGCTATGTATGAGGAAGTAGTGTATACTCATGCCCAAATGCATGTTATCAACTACCCCAGCATCATGAGAGCTGAAAGAGTGCTTCTATTTGATAAGTATTAGCAGAGTTTCAGTCTTCTTTTGGTGCTGTGATAGTTACTAAGGTAGAATACCTTAGTAACTATTGGAACAGTCTGCAAAATATGTCCTTTCTTTAAGTAGGAAATTTGGACAATGATAGTAGGAACTAAGATAAGAACTTGAATAACTCATCGATTAAAAATCATATATTCTTGCTCTATTCGAAATATTGGTTTTTCAGTGTCTGATCAATCTCAATTTTGTTACTAGCCAACCTGAAGGCCTTGAAAAAAAAGTCTCATATTTATCTAAGAGGTCTTCATTTCTAATTCTCTTAATGTTCGTCTTTACTTTCAAGCATAGTTTGGGACAACTCAAGGTGTGCACCATAGATACATTGTACACTTAAAGTTCCTTTGCCTAGAAAAGCAATGACATCAGTCTCTGCCTCCTTTGCCTCCTCACAGGTATGATTTTGTAGAAGTCGAGGAGCCCAGTGATGGAAGTGTTTTAGGACGCTGGTGTGGTTCTGGGACTGTGCCAGGAAAGCAGACTTCTAAAGGAAATCATATCAGGATAAGATTTGTTTCTGATGAGTATTTTCCATCTGAACCTGGATTCTGCATCCACTACAGTATTATCATGCCAGTAAGTACAACTTTGAGATTCTCCTTACTTTGCTGAGTCAGCTTAAAAAAATATTATTTTCTCTTTTAAACACCAAACATCAGATCCTGTTCTCTAGTTTGAGTTATTTTTACCACAAAGGTTTCCTTGTTTCTTTCACAGCCAGTTCAAGCATTTCTCGTAGATTATTAGTAATACCAAGTGACTTGTCAGTATATTAAAATGAAATATGGTAAGTCTTTAGTCATTTTAAAGAAGATAACAGGTCTGGGAGATGGCTTAGGATAAAGTGCTTACCTTGAACAAATGAGAACCTGGTTTTGTTCCCCAGAACACAATTTAGAAAGCCAAGCATGACCAGACTTCTTGGGTGTGCACATGTCACTTAAGGGATCAACCAAACCCTTCCTACTTTCTTCCTTTTCATTTAATTCTTTAATTGGATGCCCAAAGCATTTTATCTATACATTCATATTCTTCTAAATTATAACCATGCTTTCTCTGGTGTATTTTATAAATAAAATATATAAAATAAAAAAAAATGTTTTCAACTTGACATTTTCCAGCTTGGTTATAGCACCAAGTTGGCTTCTCTATCCTGAATGACCAGACTATTCAGCAATAGCTCTTTGTATAGTATTTTACAAGTTTTTATTAAGTTACCTATAAATGATTATTTCATAACCACTGATTTTTTTTGAAGTTGAAGAAATATCTTCATTCTAATCAATTTTTTTAAATTTATTTTTACAGAGACTTGGTCTTAATAAGTACAATTTCATGTAGCTGGAAGTATATTTACAGTGACTATACAAGCTAAATGCAAAATAAATGCCTAGCATTATTTAAAACAACATATTAACAACACTAAGCAGAGAAGAAAATTTTGAATAATGTCGTACTAGACTGTCTCAAAACCAAATAAAAATATTTGTAAACTTCAGAAAATGTTTGGGTGAGATTTAAATTAATCAAAACATCTTAAGAACTTCAGAAATTATTGTGATTTTACATTGGTTTCAAATTACATGCTCCGTACATTCTAAATATAAACAAGTATAAATGTTTCACAAATGTAACTTTTCTTTTACTTTTATCTTGTCAGGTATGGACTTATTCAATATAATATCTGAAGTACTATTTTCACTTAATCTACATATTCATTTTGTAGTATATTGTAGTGATTATGTTGTGGATTTTCATTTTTATTTTGAATGTGTTTAAAGTCATGCATGAAGGCAAATCTGTGCATTTTTTATTATTCTTTTATAACAGTTAAACTAAGAAAGAAGTCTCATTGAATGTAGTTGGAAACCTGTCATGTATAAAATAAACTCACATTCACTTGAAAAAAAAAAAAAAAGCCAAGCATGACAACTTGCACTTCAGCTCTGGGAAAGCAAAGAAAGGCATGTGCCTGGGGCTCTCCGGCCAGCCAGTGTAGCCTAGGTGGTGAGCTCTTGCCTCAAATACTCACGTAGAGAAGTCCTGAGATATATACAATGTACATGTCTGCCCTTAGGCTTTTCACACACACACATTCTCATACACAAACATACATCTCAAAAACAAAGGAGACAGCATGCTCCCCAGGTCGGGCTCATGGACTAACAACTCAGCATTGATGGGAAATGACATATAGATTTTTTTTGTCTTGAGAAGAATAGAAAAAAAATATATGTGCCATTTCTCACTCTTTTATGATTTAAGGGTCACTGTAGAAGCTTACTATTATTATCCTTTTAACTTATTCTATTGGGAGTCATTATATAATGAAGTACAATTGCAGCTTCTGAGTATTCTCTATGACTTTTGGGTATATGATATATTTATATATTTTTGCTAGTAATATTCTCAGTTTAAAGATGTAATTTTGAATGTTTCCTAATACTGTGTCATTTAGTGTCAATTCTATGCGTAGATTTAGGGATGGGCATAATGAAGAAATGGAAAGCCAGCATCCACCATGTTCAGCCAATAATATTTTACCTAAAATGTGTTTCCTAGTACTTTAAAAACCTCTTTACACTTACTATAGCCTCATTTTCTAAAATTAATGTTTATATCTGTTGTTTGTATAAGCCTAAAAATATCTGACTATGCATATAATATTTATGTTGAATAGTTATGCAAAACATTTAAAGCCTTGATTGCTCATCATATACAATTTACGTCACTAGCTAGATGTGGACGTTTTAGGTATTGGTTGATGAGACAAGGGACCAGTAGAATGCAAGCTGACTTTAAAACAGGATGCTTGCTCGCTTAGTGGTGGAACCCTTCATAGCATGTGACTGGTACTAAATCCTGAGATGTTACAGACTTGTACTAGAAATCTTCATTAACCTTGAAAGATGCTATTCCATTTTAAAAGTTGTTCCCATCTTAGACTTCATAGTATTTCCTTTGTTACATTTCAAAAAAAATTCTTAGTAGCATTTTTAAACATTGAGTTTGAGACGGTTTAGCAGTTTGATACAACCTAGGACCAGAGACTTTACAACAGCTTCATCTGCTCACATACTTCCACCTCCTACTGCCCAGATCTGCTCAGTTCAGTGGCTACAGTAGAGAATCCTGGTTGAGAGATGCTATAAAAAGTGAGGACAGAATTCAAGGGCTCTGTGTATAGCTCATCGGATGCAATGCCATTGAAACATATATCACATATAATTTTCATGTGTCACCATGAAATGGAGACACAAACTTGACCTAGTTCCTATGTCGCAGCATGGGCAAGTCACTTGTGAATTCCAAATAATGAATAAAGCGAGATCTCCAGTCTCTCATAATCTCGAGAGTGGTGGAGCTTACAGAAGTCTGGCCTGGCCCTGTAGCTCAGCACTCAGCTGACGATTCTTCTGCATATAGACAGACACACAACACAGATGTCAGTGGGTCCTGCTGAATAAGTTCTGGAAACTAGAGTACATGGTCAACTAAAAATTTAAATATTTATTGAGAAATCATAATGTGATTATAAGTCTTTTAATCATCTTTAACGGCTGTGGCATGAAAGAAATACAGGTATGTGAATGTAGGAATGTAGGGTCCTGCATATTCTAAGAAGTGCAACTTGATGATGTCAGACAATTGATTTTGTTCCTGTTTCACAACCTCCAACTTCTTTGTGTATGTGATTGCATTGATGGCTGATCTGGTACTTCTTGCCCTACCGTTTTGGTCACTGGTAACCCTCAGTCCTTACAATAAATACATCCGTTCTTCTCTAATGTGTGCAGAATAGTGGGAGTGGATGAGTGAAAATATGACAGGTGGTGATGCCTTTAATACTCCTGGCAGAATGTTCTGAATGATCATCTTATGTTGCTAAATGTCACCCTCCCTTCACCCACCCTCACACGCATTAGCACTGCCCAAGCAATAATTTACCAGAGTTAGTTGTCAATCAGATAAAAGAAAGCCCAAAGGGAGAATATATGCTCTTTGGAGAGGGGATTTAAAGGATCTTGTGGTATTTGCTCAGGGCAATTGCCTCTGCATAACCCCATCCTCCATACATTTATTTCTTTGTGTCATGGACGGACACCTCTATTAAAATCCCCACCTCCCTACACACAATGATTGTATGGACAGACAGCAAACTCATACCTGTAAAGCCAGAACCCCAGTGATACAGACCACAGTGGCTTCCTAGTTTTGTAATGATAACAAAAAGCAGGGACCACGGACCTTGGTAGATTATTTGCTTCCCGTACAAAGATGTGCTGCCCACAACCATTCCCTGTAGCGGCTGCTCATTAAGATCTTCTAGAAATTTAGGCATTGTCCCTCAGGCTCACCTAAGACCTGATGCCATATCCTAGTGTCTCTGCTGCCGTGTGTTTTCTTTGCTGAAGCTTAAATAGATGGAAGACACTTTAGGATACCAGAGTAGCAGGGATGCTGCTGTCGAGTGTTCGTCAGATGCTCATGTGTGTCCGATGCAGAATGGGTGCAGTTGAACTATGATGTAATTGGTTGTCCTTCATTCTGGTAATGAGAAGCCTGAATGGGGACAGTTAATGAAGCATCCACTACAGTCAGGGTGCTTAGCATAGACTTTCTATTTTAAATCAATGACTTACAAAAAATTAACCTATGTAGTCATCCCTATCTTCTTTTGCCTATCGGTTTAGTGAATATCTGGGAATGCTTTTTAAAACTCTAGTCAAAAACATTTATATTATATATACCCATACACATATGTACTGTACACTGAGTTCTATTTTCTAAGAAGCTCATGTGCATTTTTATTTGTGAGACAGAATGGGCATATTGTATGCCATAAACTATGGCTCTCATTACCATGTCATAGCAGAAAAAGTTTCTCACATGTATGGAACATTTTTTTTGGAATTCCAAATAACTTGTAATAAAACTAGTTAAATGTGTTTCCCCATTTTGCCATGAAATCGATGTCACTAGCCGGGCTTCATTTTAAAACAAGATTTTAAAAAATGGGAGATTTTAATGTATTAATTACCTCAATGAGTTATGTCTTACAAAATTCATTACATTGGTTTACATTATAACAGTTATCTACTTCAGATAATTTATTCACAAAAATACGAGTCCTTTGTTATGCCTCATTGACAAGTAACGAAAGATAAATCTGTATACATTTGATAATAAATGATATATTAAGTTTTATGATGACGGTTCATAGAAAGTTGAAAATGTCTTTGATTCTTTTCATTCTTTTGATGAGAGGATAGAAATAGGAAGGGAGAATGCTTGCACACATACCCTGGTAGATTAATAGTGAGAGATTGTTAAAATTGAACACAGTAAGACCTTGTTTCCCTCTAAGGCCACACACAGTGATAGCCAAGAACATCTCCTATCTCTCAGAAAGACATGTTCTTGTTGACGTAGGAGTAATTTGTGTTAGGTTATAGATGCCCTACTCTGCAGTGTTGCATAAACAGCACTATTTAAAAGCCTAAGGGACAGACGAAGGATAAACAGAACAAGGTTCCATCCACTATGGAAATACCTGATTAACATTTTCTTACCATTTTTGTTAGGAAATTGTTTCACAAAACATACCTGACAGTTTAAGCAAAACTGTGGAAAATCAGGTCTGACCCTCTTCAGGGTTTTTCTTTATGCCTTTTAGATACATAAAGCAGTTTTTCTTGACTCTAATTCTGTCCTCAATGCTTCTGAACTGTGAGGCTTTTCATTTGCTCCTCCCAGTTGGCCCCAGGATTTTGAATAATTATTGAACTTACATTAAACTTTCTTAAACAATTTTTACTTAACTGCAGAGTAAGCTGCTTTGAAGTCACTAACAATTAGATAATACTTCTAGCAGCTTATTTACTCCTATTTGTTGAGTATTGGTCTAAATTCATGAAAATTGTTGCTATAGTTACCACAACACTGACTTCCATGTGTTGTAACCATTTTATTTAATCCTGGGTATCAGGAAGGTGACAGGGTGAAAATGAATGGGGGCACATCACGCACATCCACTCCAGGCCATATACTTTTAAGTTTCTATCACATTTTTTCTACTTTCTTCTATCCATCTATCCATGACACCTAGTTAGATACAGAGATTTTTGTAATTTTTGTTGGTTGGAATATATAAAGATAGCAAACTAATGTCATCCCCACAAAATGAATAAAACAGAATCCCACATTGCTTCATAGAGAGGTTGCCATCCAGGCTCCGGGCCGAGTCGGAATCCAGTTCTCTTTCTGCACCTTGTCAGTGACTGGTGCGGAGTTAAGTTGGTGCATAGCCATCTTGATGCTTTTTCTTGTGAGGAGGGGTTAGAAGGACACTTAGTGCCTCAGGTACTACTGAGGAATGCATGACTGATTGCCAGACAGTTGTTAATTATGTGGGCAGAGAACAAAGTAGTTCAGTGGATATTGGTGTTAGGGAGAGGCTGCTGTCCCTTCCGTCTGGCTGTACCTATAAATATTTCATGTCAATGTTCTGAAGAGGTCTCATCTAACTGAGGACAGAATTCATTGTTAATATCAAGTAAAGAAAAATTCCAGTTAACTCTCAAGGAAGACTTTAAATTAAATTTTTGATTTTTACTTAGGATAAACCAGCATGCTCCTTGGAATGTGTCTACACATAGATGCTGTGGTAAATTATGACCAATATTCTCTAAAATTTTAAATCTTAACAAGTGCCTTACATTTCAATATTGTCCTATCAAACTAGCTTAATCAGTGGCCATTTATATAAAAGAGCTTTCATTACAAATAAGTGATCATTTATGTGGCCAAAGAGCAGAGAAAATGGTAGTTGTTTTACAGTGTTTGTTACAATTGAAAGCTTTGAGGACGCTATTAGAAGTAGTTGTCTACAGTTATCAGAAGCACTGGCCAAATGAGTAGATTCATAGTAAAATGTACAATGGTTTTGTGTATTTTGCAAAGGATTTAGCGGGAGACAGTATTTTACTGCATCAAGGATATTATACAATTGCAGCAGAAACTAAACTTGCCTAAGAGAAGTTTATTCCATTTTCTGTCTGACTTTAACCCATGGGTGCAGTGCACTCCATCCTAAGATGTGATCCTGCCTCTTTTCAATTTCTGCTCCCTCCTTTTGTTGTAGTTATTTTCATGTCTTCTAGAAAGGAGCTCTGCATGTACTGCTTAGAGAAAGTATCCAGAACTCTTGCAAGAAATGGACAGGACAGAGAGACATTTGGATAGAGTTGTAAGGAAAGATCTCGAACAATTGAAAGCTCGAGTTTCCAAAATCAGGATTGTATACTTAAGGCCACAAAGATCTAAAAGTTTGCAGTTAGTTCAGGAGTAAGGCCTTGAAAATAGTATACCTTTGTGTGTGTGTGTGTGTGTGTGTGTGTGTGTGTGTGTGTGTAAGCAGTCAGTCTCTCATCAGCCTAAACATTGTCAGGTAGGCCGGGCTGGCCATCTAGAGAGCATTGTTGAATATCTGTCACACTTTTTCAGTAGTAAGATTCCAGACATGCCACTGTGCTCAGTGGAATGTGTGTGTTTTGTGGTTCTTGATAATGGTGGTTCTAGGTATGGAATCAAAGTTTTTACTATTAGATTGTAAACACTTTTTCTATTTTGATAGCTATCCAATGCTCATGAGAATTATTTCAATAAACTTCATTAAAATGTTTGTTAAATTGTTGTGAGAAAATTTAAACAAGTGTGGTAATATTCCCCCAAATCTCTAGTACCTTGCCTATATCTTACTTTAGAAAAAATAATATACATATACAAGATTTATATGATATGTTGTGTAAGTGATCTGAAACAATTTTAAGAAATTGAGACTGTAGAGGGGAAAAGAATGCCATGATTCCTAAAGAAAAACTAGAGTCATATAAATAAAACCTTAGAAAATGATCCAGCATGGATTAGGTATCAATCACGTAACAAAGCCTCTAAAGAGCCTATCACTAGTCACTCTCACCGATTCTCATTTGTCACAGATTATCCTTTGTTCTTGGGTGGCACAGGATGCCTTGTCATCAGCCGTGTTTGAGATGCTGATGAAAGTAGCTCTGTCTACATGGCACTGATCTGTTGTCGAAGCCTTGGATGGAAGCATGAGGCGATGGTCATAAAATACAAATCGGGCAGCAGGTTTATTCCCACGTTAGAGAAACGTGTTTACAGTCTGACAAGGTTTTCTTGTTACTGGGCTTGGGGACGGTATGCATATTTTATAGGTAGCATGCTGCGTATTCCTTCTATGTTGTAGCGAAAGGATGAGAAATTCTACCAAAATGATATGAACGTGTTTCAGATCATAGCATTTGACTGTATGCTGCAACTTTTCTGAGCTACGTACTGAGGGCTATCAATTTGTCAGTGTCTGTTAGTCATAGTATATGTTGAGTTACCCTCAGCCTTTGTTTCTGCTTGACAGTAGTCCTCTCTCGTTCATGTCCGATGTTGCAAACAGCATGGTTCTAGAACAAATGCCACAATTTGATGAGATACTTCAATAAAATAAGACAAAAGAAATATTGTTTCATTTCCTCATAATTTGTAATTACATTTAACTGTTGAGTTTAATATTATATATATTTTTATTCTGTTAGAAAGTTTATATTCTGTCATGTCAGGGTGGAATACATGGTAGGTATTATTAGGTCCGTTTAGTTTGCAATGACATTTAGCAGTATATTTACATACCTCTTACTCTAAGGCAGAACCTATTCTTGAAGGTGAAAATTTGAGTTTGATACCACTGATATTGTAACTTATTATTAAAAGAGTAATTGATTAATTGCCATCACTTTGTTGAGATTATGTTTCTCTGTTTTTGACAAAATTATGGTTATTGTATTAGATTCAATGTGATTACTCACAATTGGCTAATATTAAGACTAGACTCTTTATTACATGTCTTGTTAATCACTTTTTGGGATATTCTCTGTATTTACATTTCAAATATTATATCCTTTTCCTATCTCCCATTTCTCCTCTCCTGCCCCCTTTGCTTCCATGAAGATGCTCCCACGCCCAACCACCCACTCCCACCTAAGGATTAAGGCCTTCTCCTACACTGGGAAAGTGAGTCTTCACAGGACCAAAGGACTCTCCTCCTATTGATGCCAGACAATGCTATCCTCTGCTACATATGCACCTGGAGCCATGGGTCTCTCCATGCATATTCACTGGTTGGTGTTTTAGTCCTTGGCAGCTGTGGATGGTTAGGTTGGTTGATAATGTTGTTCTTCCCATGGGTTTGCAAAACCTTTCAGTTCCTTCAGTTCTGTCTCTAGCCAATCCATTGAGGTTTGCATGCTCAGTCCTATGGTTAGCTGCAAGCATCCTCCTCTGTATGAGTAAGGCTCTGGCAGAGCCTCTCAGGAGCTTATTAGTTTCCTGCCAGTAAACACTTCTTGGCATCAGCAATAGTGACTAGGTTTGGTTGTAGCCTATGGGATGGACCCCCAGGTAAGGCAATCTTGGGATGATCTTTTCTTCAGGATCTGCTCCTCTATTTGTCCTGGTATTTCCTCCTGTGAGTGTTAGGTTCTCCCATCTAAGAAAGACTGAGGCATCAACTTTCTGGAATTTCTTCCTGTTGAGCTTCATAAGGTATGAGAATTGTTTATTGGGTACTCTAAACTTATGTGGCTAGTATCTGCTTATCAGTGAGTGTATAACATTTCTGTCCTTTTGTGACTGGGTTCCCTTATTCAGGATGATATTTTCTAGTTCTATCCATTTTTCTAAAAATTTATGAAGTCATTATTTTTAATAGCTGGGTAGTTCTCCACTGGGTAAATGTACCACAATTTCTGTATCCATTCCTCTGTTGAAGGACATCTGGATTCTTTCCAGCTTCTGGCTATTATAAATAATGCTGCCATCAACATAGTGGAGCATGTGTCCTCAAATGATTTGTTTGAGTTAATTTTATATTCAGCCACTTTTCTGGAGTTGTTCATCTGCTGTAGGAGTTCTCTGATGGAATTTTTGGGTCACTTAAGTTTACTATCATATCATCTACAAAAAGTAATATTTTCACTTTTTCCTTTCCAATTTGTATCCCTTTGACCTCTTTTTATGGTCCAATTGCTCTGGCCAGGACTTCCAGTACGATATTGAATGGGAGAGTGGGCAGCCTTGTTTAGTCTCTGATTTTAGTGAGATTGGTTCAAGTTTCTCACCATTTACTTTGATGTTTTGCTTTTACTACATTTACGTTTAGGCCTTGAATTCCCCATCTTTCTAAGACTTTTAACATGAAGGGTGTTTAATTTTGTCAAATGCTTTTTCATCATCTAATGAAATGATAACGTTTTTTCCTTTGACTTTGTTTATGTAATGAATCACATTAATGGATTTTTATATATTGAACCATCCCTGCATCTCTGGGTGAAGCCTACTTGATCATGGTGAATGATTGTTTTGATATGCTTTTGGATTCAGTTTACAAGAAATTTATTGAGTATTTTTGCATCAATGTTCATGAGGGAAATTGTTCTGAGGTTGTCTTTCTTTATAGGGTCTTTGTGTGGTTTAGGTATAAAGTGATTGAGGCTTCAAAGAATAAATTGGTTAGTGTTTCTTCTGCTTATATTTTGTCAAATAGTTTGGAGAGAATTTATATTAGGTCTTCTATGAAGATCTGATAGAATTCTGTACAAACCCCATCTGATCCTGGGCTTATTTTGGTTGCGAGACTTTTCATGATTGCTTTTATTACCTTAGGGGTTAAGAGACTGTTTAGATGTTTCATCTGATCCTAATTTAACTTTGATACCTGATATCTGTCTAGAAAATAGTCCATTTCCTCCAGAGTTTCCAGATTAGTGAGTATAAGCTTTTGTAGTAGGATCTTATAACTTTTTAAATTTTGTCAGTTTCTGTTGTTCTGTCTCTCTTTTCATTTCTGATTTTGTTAATTTGAATACCATCTCTGTGCCCTCTAGTTAGTCTGACTAATGGTTTCTCTATCTTGTTGATTTTCTCAAAGAACCTGGTCCTGGTTTTGTTGGTTGATTCTTTGTATAGTTCTATTTGTTTCTACTTGGTTGATTTCTGCTCTGAGTTCGATTATTTCCTGCTGTCTACTCCTCTTGGGTATATTTGCTTCTTATTGTTCTAGAGTGTAAAGGAGTACTGTCAAGCTGTTAGTATATGCTCTCTCCAGTTTCTTTTTGGAGGCACTCAGTGCTGTAAGATTTCCTCTTAGCACTGCTTTTACTGTATCTCATAATTTTGGGTATGTTGTGCCTTTATTTTCATTAAAGTCTAAAATATCTTTAATTTCTTTCTTTATTTATTCCTTGACCATGTTATCATTGAGTAGAGCACTGTTCAGCTGCCATGTATATGTGGGAATTTTGTTTGTTGTTTTTGTTGTTATGGAAGATCAGCCTTTGTCCATAGTGATATGACAGGATGCATGGGATTATTTCAATCTTCTTTTTTTAAACATACAAATACATATTTATTTAAAAGTTTTTAAATTAATTTTTAAACATAGAAGGAATGTGAGGAAAGAGGAATCTTTTTCCACTGGTAGTGGGAGGGTGAATTGATGGAGCCCCCATATAAGTCATTATGAAGATTCCCTCAAAGCCAAAAGTAGAACTACCATCTGACTCAGTTACATCATTTCTGTGCATCAGGCTAAAGCTATAAGACACTATATCAGATACGTGCACACTCAGGTTTATTGCTGTATAATTCATGAGCACTAAAAATGATGTAAAAATTCCTCCCTCTGTTCTTTTTTTTTAATTAGGTACTCTGTATTTACATTTGAGTTGTTATCCCCCCCCACCGTCCTGCACTTTCATCCTTCTCCCCCCTCCATTTGCCTTTACAAAGGTGCACTCCCTTCTATTCATCCTTTATACCCCATTGCCTTGGCATTCCTGTACATTGGGAAAACAATCCTTCCCTGGACCAAAAGCCTCTCCTCTCACTGATTGCAGCCACTGGTATCTTCAGCTACATATGCAACTGGATCAATACGTCTCTCAATGTGTGCACAGAGGTTGGTGTTTTAGTCCATGAGAGTTTTTCTTTTATCTGTTTTGTGACTGATTATGTGGTCAATTTTGGATAAGGTACCATGAGGTGTTGAGAAGAAGGTATATCCTTTTGTTTTAGGACAAAATGTTTTATAGATGTCTGTTAAATCCATTTGGTTCAAAACTTCTGCTAATTTCACTTTGTCTCTATGCAGTTTCTTCTTCCATGATCTGCCCATTGATGAGAGTGGGGTCTTGAAGTCTTCCACTAGTATTGTGTGTGGTGCAATATATGTTTGCACTTTAGTAAAGTTTCTTTTATTAACGTGGTTACCCTTACATTTGGAACATAGATGATCAGGTTTGAGAGTCCATCTTGATTATTTTCTTTGGTGAATTTGAAGTGTCCTTTCTTATCGTTTTTGATAACTTTTAGTTGACAATCTATTTTATTTGATATTAAAATTACTACTCCCACCTTGTGTTTTTAGACCATTTGCTTTAAAAAACTTACCCAGCCTTTTACACTGAGGTAGTGTCTGTCTTTGTCACTGATTTTCCTATATGCAACAAAAGGCTGGATCCTCCTTTTGTATCCAGTTTGTTAATGTATGTCTTTTTACTGGGGGAATTGAGTCAATTGATGTTAAGTGATATTAAGGGATAATGATTGTTGTTTTCTGTTATTTTTGTTGTTAGAGGTAGTATTATACTTGTGTGGCTATCTTCTTTTGAGTTTGTTGCAAGAAGATTATTTTCTTGTTTTTCCTGGGACGTAGTTTTTCTCCTTGTGTTTGAGTTTTTTATCTATTGTCCTTTGTAGGGCTAGATTTGCAGAAAGATATAGTGTAAATTATATTTTGTCATGGAATATTTTGATTTCACCATTTATAGTAATTGAGGGTTTTGCTGAATATAGTAACCTAGGCTGGCATTTGTGCTTTCTTAGGGTCTGTATTACAATCTTCCAGGATCTTCTATTTTTCATAGTCTTTGTTGAGAATTCTAGTGTAATTCTTATAGGTCTTCCTTCATATGTTACTTCAACTTTTTCCTTTACTGCTTTTAATATTCTTTCTTTGTTTTGAACACTTAGCATTTTGACTATTATGTGTTGAGAGGAATTTTTTTCTGATCCAATGTATCATAGAGTCCTGTAGGCTTCTTGTATGTTCATGGACATTTTTTCTTTTAGGTTAGAGAAGTTTTCTTTTATAGCTTTTATTTACTGGGCCTTTAAGTTGAGAATATTTGAATTTTTCTATTATACTTATTATTCTTAGATTTGGTCTTCTCATTGTGTCCTGAATTTCTTTGATATTTTGGATTAGGAGCTCTTTTGTTTTTTGCATTTTCTGACTATTGTGTCAATGTTATATATAATATCTTCTGCACCTGAGACTTTCTCTTCTATCTCTTGTATTCTGTTGGTAATGCTTGCATCAACAACAATTCCTGATCAATTTCCTAGGTATTCTATCTCCAGAGTTGTGTGTTTTTGTAATTTCTTTATTGTTTCTATTTCCATTTTTAGATTCTGGATTATGTTGTTTTCTTTGATTTAATTCACATATACCCTAGCCTAGCATCATTCTTTTCCCACACATTATTTTCTTTTGTCCTCTATTCAAAGTTTTCCATTGAGGATTTTTTAAATTAAATTTATTGAATGTTTCATTTCTAATTTCATTTGAATTGGAATTTTCATTGCAATTTCTCCTACTGTACTCACTTTTCATATCCCGGATTACTTTATTTGGCTATTTGTGTTTTCTTAGACTTGTATGTGTGCTTCTTTGTAACTAGGAAGATAAGAATCTTGCTTAATTGCCTTTCTTTTGAGTTCATATGATGGGCCTTGATAGGATTGAAGAAGAAAAAGCTACTTCTTAATCAAGTATCAAAAAATGAGAGTGTATAGAGAGGTTTATAGAAAGGTATGGTATATAGTCATCATATCTCTTCAGGAGTTGCATGTTTGCTCTTAATGTATTTACCATGTGATGGGATTTGGACCCTGTATCATCCGAAGCTCATCTGTGGATGATGAGTCTACTCGCCCATGTTCATCCAAAGATTGCTATTTTGTACCTGGACTAGTTTAGAGGTTTTACAGCAAACCAACCTCAAAGAGCTTTGCACTTTGGTTAATTGATACTTGCTTCTAGCCAGCCCCACTAGGACTCTGATCATACCTTGTTCATTATCTGTGGTAGGCATAAGCAGGAGACTCACTCCATGATCTATGCAATTGAAAGGACTGGTCTGCTTTCATGTTACAAGCTTATGTCTATTGCAATAGTACTATTTATGTGTTAATGTTACTTCAAATTCACATGAATTCACACATACAAACACACACAAATATACACAAAGCACACAGACGCATCCTTCTCTAGTATTTGATCAAAATTTTAAAAGTTATTTAATGAATATTTTATACCCTCACAGAGTCTCTATGTGGATAGTACTAGCATTCTTGTTGTAGGCTTTATTTCCATTTAGGTCAAAGCAATGGTGTGACCATGATTGTCTGGCTAGTGTACAGTCTGAACTGTAGATAGTCTTTTAGGAGGAAGACTAGGGATCTTGACTTAAAATGCCATATGGACTATCTTCACTATTTCCAAGGTACATAATTTAAGTAAACAAGGACTTGTGATAAATTTTTGCTTTTTTATTTGTTTCATTTTTGTTTCCTTATTTGTTTTTTTGAGACAGTGTTTCTCCATGTAACAGCCCTGGCTGTCCTGCAGCTAGCTCTGTAGAGCTGCCTTAGAGTCTTGAGTGCTAGGATTAAAGGCATGTGCCACACTGATTTTTTTTTTCTTACTTGAGTAAAAGATTAATAGAAATTTATTATAGTGGCAATTACTCATGACTCTAAGGTAAAACCTGAGGTAGGTATTGGTGACATAGTGCAACTAAATCTATGTGGTATTTAGTACCACCTCTGAAATTATTTTGAATTCCTACGGAGCAAATGCCTTTTCTAGTTGAGTAGCATTTTGATTCAGTGAAAAGAAAAGTCCATATCCTGCTGGTATAAGTAAATGAAATAACAGTAAATGTAATTAGTTGTTGTAGTGAAAGAAATGGGTGAGACCTTGAAGTGAGAGGCACACTGCATGCCCAGGCTTGACTTCCAATACCTGAATAAGAAGGCATTAAAGTACATGACACATTTGCTGGATGCGGGCCTTAGAAGTCATCTCAAGCATTCTGACACAAGTATTTTCCTTCCTCTGAGGCATATGATGAGTGACAAAGCCCTGGGTTGTCTTAATACCATTACTGATAAATGTAGCAAAAGAACCTTCATGTCTACCAGACATTTATTTTCTTTTGACTTCCTGGGACCCCTTCTGATTTGCTCTCTTGCAGGGAACACATTTAGGTTTAACTGATGTGCTATGTGTCTCTTGGAATCACCTTTAGAACACTAAAAGATGTTTACTAGTCACCATTAAATGTCACATCACTGAAGTGTGTAATTGAAAGGCCTTGATAAGATCTGTGGAATTAACTGTTTATTTAAGCTGCCCCTCCAAGTCATAGCATCCTGTGTCTCCTTACATGATAAACTTGCTAATTCTACTCTAAGTGATTCAGTTTTTTGTCACTATTTCTTCTTTGTTATTTCAAACTCCATTAGACATTAAGAATCTCAACTTTTAATTTCTGATTTTCAAAGTTTTGGGAATCGAAAGGTAGCCTGAATCTGAAGAGCATTAAGTATTCTATCTTGGGTTTGGTGCTCAGAACCCTCATGGCAGCTCACAAACATTTGTCAGCTCAGTTCCAGGGACTCTGATGTCATGTTCTGATATCTGAAGCACCAGGGACATTGGTGCTACATATACATATATGTAGACAAAAGATTCATACACATACAAATTTAGTTCTAAATTAAAAAGCATGATCGTGGCACAGAACTTGACTTTCAGCACCCAGGAAGCTGAATTTGGAGTCAACAGTAATACATTGAGAGTACCTAGTTAGACTGGATTTTAATATCAAACCCAACTGCAACACACACACACACACACACACACACACACACACACACACACAGAGAGAGAGAGAGAGAGAGAGAGAGAGAGAGAGAGAGAGAGAGAGAGAGAGACTGAGTTTTGATCAAATCTTGTTTCACTCCATTTCTCACTACTTTTTGCTCCCTAACTCATGTCTCATGTTACTCCTTCTGTCTTGTCATGGAACTGGCTTGTACTGAAGAGCACTGGTATAGCACAACACAATTTTGAGGTAGAGGGTGAGGTGCCTGCGCAATTCCTCTCTCACACATCTTTATTTTTTTTTCCCTGAAGGAAAAGTTTAAAGCACCATAGCACATGGTAAGTAAAGGGTTACCTGAAAAGTCTTTCATAAATAGGAGTGAAAAATACATCCAATCAGCCTACCGCTTGAATAGTGTTTCAGTCTAGAATGGAGATCATATGTGTTGGCTCAAAAGAGGCTTCAGAATATCAACTGGTTCAAGAGAAAATGTTCATAATCAATTCGGTGCTTTCGTAAACATCCTCACCTAAAATTCTACAGTGTACTATGAAAACATATTTCAGCTTAGAGTAGAAAACCTATCAGAGATTAATGATAACAAAATAAAAAATAATGCCATAAAGCACTCCCCTTCATGTTGGATCCAAAATGAATGTGTGAAACATAAATAGTCACGATACATAAACGCATGAATGAACCCCTTCTGCCTACAAGACAGAGATTAATGAAGCTTCAGGATACTAAGAACCCAAGATATAATCTATGGCTTTAAACTGTTGTCAAGATTCAGAACTGATTACTTAAAATGCCTTCATGTCTCTAAAATAGATTGATGACTTTAGTTTCACTAATTCTCTTCTCATCCAAAAATTTAGACAATTTGGTTCCAACAGGTATGGTATGTGGTAGTATTTACATACTAAATGTAACTGTACAATATGTAAAAACCAAAGCAATTTTAAAGGAAAAGAGAGTAGCAGATGACACGCTCAACATGTTTACTCACTTAGTATTGAGTGGAAGCCAACGCAGGAAGCCTTTGGAGATGTTAACTGGTGCAGGAGGTGATCGAAGTGTTCACGTGAAGACTAATTAAAATGAGACACGTATCGTAAGCACTGAATTTCAAATTACTCCTCTTCGGTTAGGGCCATGGACTTTCTGTTTTAGAAGAACAATTTCTTAAGTTAAATTCTGTCCTCTTTCTTCCAAAAATCACAGTCATACTGCCCCAGTTATGGCACTTTCACCGTGGCTTTCTTTCAGTACAAATGAGAACTCCAGTACTTGAAAGCAATCTGTGTGTGGACTCTTCTAGCATTTTATGAGGTCATTCTCTCTTATGTTCTATAGCTATACCTTTCTTCCCTAATTTAATACTGAATTCTTAGCAGCTCATTTGTATGGAGTTCTTCCAAAGCATTCATGCCAGGTTCAAGGAGAAAATAGCATGCGCTTTATTGGGTTAGGCTGTTTAACTGGCTTCATAATTGCAGTAAAAACTACTACTGATATGAATACTTGGGGACAAAGTGTGGATCACTACATGTCAATTCAACTGGTTGGAGAAACAGAGCATTGGTGGGCAATGCTGAGTGAGTTCTGAGCATCACCAGTCAAGTTCTTTTGGCATTGAAGAGGCATATTACAACAATAAGCTAAGTGGAAGGCACTTCAGGTGATGAATGTAGCCTTTGTGAAGTTGCTATACAGCAGCTGCCTGGTCCATTATCACTGAGAAGTGCAGGTCATATGGTCAACATAATGGTAACGGGCAACTAGCTCTTTCTGGCGTATCAATGTAGCTGATCGCAAGCCTGATCTAATAAGCACATCTTATGCATTTGTGCTTCCTTTCATTATTGTCCTATAATTAAATTCAGCATTTTTCACTTTGTGTATAATATTTTGGTTCACTGGAAGCTTCTTGACATTGGAAGGAGTGAGTTTACTACCGAACAGTGATTAAGTATATACAGGTCCAGATGAAGACCTATGGGTGTCTTTCCTCTCTGTTCTCCCTTTTCTTCTCAACCCATCTTCCCACTTATTCTTCCTTTCTTCCTCCTTCTTCTTCCCCCAACTCTCAAATAAACACTTATGAACTACTTGTGTTATTCTAAAGGTTATATCAAACTTTTATCAGTACTCTACCACACTATTTCTTTATATAAAACACAAGACCTTTGGGTTTTATTTATAATGGTTTTGCTTCCTATTGTATAATCTACTTTTCTATCATGGGTCTGCTTTATTTATAGGAATAAGTTAAAAGGCAGGATAATATGTCAACTAAGCTCCTTTATCAATTTACTTCTTTGGATGATGATAAAACATTTGACAAAATGCAACACCGCTTCAAAAGTTAAAAGTCTTGGAAAAATCAGGAATTCAAGGCCCATACTTAAAAAGTAAAAGCAATATACAGAAAACCAGTAGCCAATATCAAACTAAATGGTGAGAAACTTGAAGCAATCCCACTTAAATCAGAGACTAGACAAGGCTGCCCACTCTCTCTCTCTACCTATTCAATATAATACTGGAAGTACTAGCCAGAGCACTCAAACAGCAAAAAGAGGTCAAAGGGATACAAATAGGAAAGGGAAAAGTCAAAATATCACTATTTGCTGATAATATAATAGTATACTTAGTTGACCCCAAAAATTCTACCAGAGAACTCCTATAGCTCATAAACAACTTCAGTAAAGTGGCTGGATATAAAATTAACTCAAACAAATCAGCAGCCTTCCTCTACTCAAAGGAAAACTGAGAACACATAGGCATAGGGGAAAAATTATTGAACAGAACACAAATGGCTTATGCTCTAAGATCAAAAATCAACAAATGGGACCTCATAAAATTGTAAATCTTCTGTAAGGCAAAGGAAACTGTCAAAAGAACAAAATAGCAACCAACAGATTAGGAAGCGATCTTTACCAATGCTACATCTGATAGATGGCTAATTTCCAATATATACAAAGAATTCAAGAAGTTAGACTCCAGAGAATCAAATAATCCTATTAGAAATAGGGTACAGAGATAAACACAGAATTCTCAACTGAAGAACACTAAATGGGTAAGAAGTACCTAAAGAAATGTTCAACATCCTTAGTCATCAGGGAAATACAAATAAAAACACCCTGATATTTCACCTCATATCATTCAGAATGGCTAAGATCAAAAACTCAGGTGACAGCAGAAGCTGGTGAGGATGTGGAGAAAGAGGACCACTCCTCCATTGCTGGTGAGATTATAAGCTGGTACAACCACTCTGGAATTCAGTATGTTGATTCCTCAGAAATTTGGACATAGTACTACCTCAGGAACTAGCTATACCACTCTTGACCATATACCCAAAAGATGCTTCAACACCTAACAAGAACATTTGCTCCTCTTTGTTCATTGCAACTTTATTTATAATAGTCAGAATCTGGAAAGAATCCTTCAAGAGTGGCATGGGTACAGAAATTGTGGTACATTTATACAATGGAGTACTACTCACCTATTAATAACAATTACTTCAATAAATCCCTAGGCAAATGGGTGGAACTAGAAGCTATCATCCTGCGTGAAGTAACCCAGTGACAAAAGAAAGCTCATGGTATACACTCATGGATAAGCAGATACTAGCTATGGATGACTTCTCAGAGGCTCTGCCAGATTCATAGTGATACAGATAAGGTTTCTTACAGTTAACCATTGGACTGAACACAGGGAACTCAATGAAGGAGCTATAGACATAACTGAAGGAATTGAAAGGTTTTGCATTCCCATGGGAAGAACAACATTATCAACCAACCTAGCCTTCCACAGCTCCCAGGGACTAAAACACCAACCAATGAGTTAGCATGCAGAGACCCATGGCTCCAGTTGCATATGTAGCAGAGGAAAGCATTCTCTGGCATCAATGGGATAAGAGCCTTTGGTCCAGTGAAGGCTCGTTTTCCCAGTATATGGGAATGTCAAGGTGCTGAGGTGGAAGAAGGTGACTGGGAGAGGGAGGGAAATGAGAAGAGTTGTCCCTGCAGCAGTTGAAACTTTTGGACATGTGTGTTTCTGACCCTCCAACTTGACACATTATTTGACTATTTTCTAAATGTCTCTAACTTGAATTGTCTTTAAAAAATATTTTCTATACTGACCTGAAAAGTCCTGGGTGAATTCCGTAAAATCTAGGTCCAAAATTTTTATCAGCAGCTAGTAAGACTTATTCCATTTAGAAACTTGACCTTGATTATTTTTTCAGAATTTTAGTAATACCTTAATGATCATGGGAAGTATTTATTGAGCATCTGCTTACCCTGTAATAGCTTGTTGGATTGATAGTGTTGGCTTGGACTGCCCCCCCCCCATTTTTTTTGATGAGCTTTTTCATCCTTTTGCATAGGGATTCAAGGTTTAGTTACTCAACAGCTTGGCAACTGGAGGGTCTCCCATCATGCTCAGAGTCACTGGCAACAAGCCCATACAAAGAATCATTTCCTACACACCCGGGAGCTCTTGTTTTCAGTGAAATCAAAAGTGAGACTAGAGCTAAAACTCAGGGTTAACTGTCTCTTCCTAGTACTTCAAATGCAGAGAAGACTGTTTCTTCTCTTGTTTTTGGTATAACTGAAGGAACCCATGAAAGGTGTTGGAGGGGAGTTATTCATTGTTTGGACAGGTCTGCTGGCTTCCTAAACAATGTATCCATTATGAAACAGGGTCATACTGGTTTCTGTTCTGTATGTTAGTGGCATTTCTGCCCAAAGATAATGCTTTGCTGTATTTTTTTTCCTTTCCTTTCCTTTCCTTTCCTTTCCTTTCCTTTCCTTTCCTTTCCTTTCCTTTCCTTTCCTTTCCTTTCCTTTTCTTTCCTTTCCTTTCCTTTCCTTTCCTTTCCTTTCTTTCCTTTCCTTTCCCTTTCCTTTTTCTCCTTCTCCTCCATCTCCCTCCTATGTATACAGAAAGAGCTTATAACTTAGGTGAGATATATTATTTGCCAGATGTTGGAATTTCCAAACAGCTCTCTCCGAATATATGCTCACCTATTTTTTCCCTTTATGCTCTGATCTTGATTATTTCTAATCATCTGTTATCTTGTTCTTCATGGGATGTCATTTAGGTTTTAACTCACTTCCAATCTGGTTCAACTTTTCCATTCCTTCCTTCCTTCCTTCCTTCCTTCCTTCCTTCCTTCCTTCCTTCATTCATTCATTCATTCAGTCAGTCATTCCTACATTCATTCCATTAATTCATTAAAACTGCTAATTTTATTTGTATTGCCATATAAAAAGATAAATAGCCATGTAGAATTTTGTTCTAAGACATAATCCAAATACTTTTTCTTTCCATTTGTTTTCTTCAGTTCACTTGTCAATCAGTAGTTTGCAACTCCATGTCTTTTAAAGCCTTTATTATTAGTCCATTTGATAATATTATTTGCATTAATTTTCATATTTTTTCTATTTCCTAAAGCTATCATATACTTAATTGAAAGAAAGATGTTTTATTAGCCTTTCTGGAATATGTCAATTTCAACAAAGTCTTATTTTATATCCAAAATATAGTAAAGGCATAATAAGTTGAACACAACCATAAAATTATACATTTTCAGAATGATAATAGTTTAAATGCTTTCAGGTCTGAAATCTACTTTATTTCATATTATAACACATAGGAAACCACCACAATTTTAAATAAATAAATCAATGCTAGATTGCTGTTCTAATGTTCTAAACGGATTCATTGAAATATAGATAGAATACATCATTCCATTTGCAATCCACAGAAAGATGATAATTCTATATTATTATTTTTGATCTATGGCTAAATAGTCTAAAGTCAAGAGAAATTATTGTGTTTCTTTTTCCAATAATCACACAGACAGGTAGCAAATAGGGACATCATGTTTATTCCTGGATTTTCTGACACAAAATTTCATGCCTTGCTAGGCCTCTGAAAAGTCAAAATAATCTTTATAGTGGTGTTCTGAATATAGGTCAGTCTTCTACACTCCATTTCCAATGTATCTGTGATATCTTAGTTGATCATCTAGTCTCTCAATTGCCCTGAATGTGGGCATGCATATTTTACACATACAACCCTGGAGAAAAGTTAATAGACTTCAGGCTAGTCATCATAACATACTCAGCCTTTGAACACACAAGCCATAGGAAACATTGGACTATGTGAATTTTGTCTATAAAATTCTTATCTAAATATTTTAAAAGCCTTTGCATCACAATTTGCAGCTGACTCCTGAGTTATTACATCAAGAATTATAGACCTTGTCTTTCTTTTGTGCATTTCATGTCAGTGCAATGAGTTTTTTTTCTAGAAATTTATGTAAGAGTCATATAATTTTCTCCTTGTACTCTATTTGATTAAATACACAAACATCTTCAAATCTTAGAGTCTGAATCATTCTGGCCTGAGTAAGTATATGCTTTCAAGGTGTAGACTAAACTAAAGTGTGTCTAAAGTTAACCAAAAACTGTTTTCCCTAGTACATATAACATTATATAGTATTCTGAATCTCAAAGAATGAGGCTATCCATCCGAATGTCAATCATTACATAGTCCTGAACTCTAATCTTAGGAACAAAGTGAGATACTTCCTAGGCTATTAATAGTAGCATCAGCAGCTAGAAACTGGATGCATGGACAGAGAACATGCAGAGACCATATCCAGAGGTTAGGCAAGGCCTCTGGGAAAGGGGGTTGGGCCCACTCATCTCCAAATTTTTAACCCAGAATTGCTCCTGTCTAAAGAAAATGCAGGGAACAAAGACAGGAGCAGTACTTAAGGAAAGACCATCCTGAGACTGCCCCATCTGGGGATCCATCCCATATACACCCATCAAACCCAGATACTATGGCTGATGCCAAGAAGTACCTGCTAACAGGAGCCTGTTATAGCTGTCTCCTGAGAGGCTCTGCCAGAGCCTGACAAGTACAGAGGTGGATGCTCACACCCTCTGTATTTGGACTGAGCATAGGGATGTCAGTGGTAGAATTAGGGAAAAGACTGAAGGACCTGAAAAGGTTTCAAACCCCATAGAAAGAACAATATCAACCAACCTGACCCCTCCCTCCAGAGCTTCTAGGAACTAAACCACCAACCAAAGAGCACACATGGAGGGACCCATGGCTCCAGCTTCATATGTAGTAGAAGATGGCATTGTCTAGCATCAGTAGGATTGGTCCTGTGATGGCTTGGTTCCCCAGTAACAGGAATGCCAGGGCAGTGAGGTAAGAGTGGGTGGGGGAACACCCTCATAGAAGCAGGGAAGGGAATATGAGATAAGAGGGTGCCAGAGGGGAAAGGGCATAACATTTAAAATGTAAATACATAAAATATCCAATTAGAAAAAAAGAAAATTGCTGTCTTTTTAATACCAATATAAAAATGTTTATAACAATCTACACAAAACTGTCAGAAGCCAAAATGCATCTGTGGATAGTGGAAGAAGGATCTTTACAGAGATGCTTTAAAATAACCATTTCAGACATTGGTTTGAAAGTATTTACTGCATGCCCATTTCCATCCCATTGTTAACCTTATATTATCCCCTTTGAAAGGAGAAGTATCTGAAAGCATACACTTGCAGCAAAAGATTCAAATCTTTCATGTGTTCACATCTTTGTAAGCTTTGTGGAGGCTAACTAATTAGCAGAAATGATTGCTTCAAATCTAATGTCACCTTTTTTTCCCCAGCGTGGAGATGTAGCCTATTGAAGAGTGGCGAGCTGTCTCAGGGGTAAAGAAACTTTCTCCCCATCCTGATGACCCCAGTATAATGCATGTTTCCCACGTGGTAAAAGGAGAACACAAAACATAGCTCAGTTCCTCTCACTGTTACATCAAATGGGTGCTCAAATCATGTAAGGGCTTTCCACTCTTCTGAGTTTCCAGTATTGAAAAGTTTAGCTCAAACTGTTGCTATTGGGTTGCTTCTAAAATAGACCTGTTGTACACTATTATTTAGCTCTTATGCTCATATAGATTGAAGGGAAATATTATGTTGCTAGTAGAGCCTACAAGAGCAGGTGTGTGATGATTCTCATGTAGCAAAGGGAGGAAGGAGGTTACCTTCAGAAAGAAATTCTATGGCTCCCACCAAAGTGACCCTTCTCATGGGTTACCTTCTCACACCGGGCACAGCTAGAGAGCTGCCATACTGGCTTCAGGTCCTCTCACCTTACTTAACTGCTCCATTGATATCAGATTCCATAGGTAATCACATGCAACAGCCTTGAACCCAAACCACTCCTCTCTTTGCAGCCTCACAAGATGCATCTTTTCTCCAAGCCAGAGCAATGATCCTGCTCACACTGAGAAATCAAATGCATGTCCTCCCTTATTAAACCCTTGTAAATGTCGGCAGTGCTTTTAATGCATGCAGTGGGCTTTGTATATTAAAAACCCTAGTTGGACATACATCTTTTTTACTCTAGTTGTCTCCCACTGTACCCCACTGCCCGTAACTACCTATTTGGGGGATTTTTATTAGGTGTTCACTGTGTTGAGTTCATTAGTTGATTTCTATTTTAAGGAATGTGATAGACTTTGCTTGTTTGTGGCTTCAGACTTGGTCTCTCTATTGGCCCAGATTGGCTTAAACTTCACAGTGATTCTGCTTCTGTTTCCCAAGTGCTAGGATGCTCTGACTATACCATTCTGCTCTACTCTGAGAATGGTTCTTGTATGCTATAATTACTCACGTAGCACTTGGCACCTTCTCTCTGTTTTGGCTTTTACCTAAAGGTTATAATTTTTCATGGAGACAAGAGAACATTACAGTGTCTGTGAAATTCATCATCAGTATCCTAGACTGGACTGTACTAGTTACGTGGAACATTCTGTTGAATAAATTACCTTCCCGCTTACTCCCCTTTAAAAGCCATATCTTACTATATCAGCAGATAATAGAGTTCTCTCCTGAGTGTGGGAGACATGCAGTAATGTTTCACAGAAGTGTTTTGTGTTTTCTGTTGCCATTGGTGATTTTTGTTACCTGTCTAAATTTTGACTGTGAGATGCGGTCACTTTTTACTGGAGTGTCCATTATGAGAGAATACAATGTAGGAACAGAACACTGATAATTCTATTTCAGGAGCTATTCAGATCTGAGAAAGAACACGAAAGACATCATAGCAAAATAGAAATGACATAGTCCAGTTTCAAAATGTTGAAATAAATGATATAAACAGCCAAAATAATTGCCACTGGTACCTTATCATCCTGTTGACTTGAGTTCATGCTTAATTGCTACATTATGAGCATCTTTTGAAATTCAGTACTCTGTAATTAAGGTAACCACATTCAATAAGCAGATTACTGAAATCATGATTTTTGGTGTGATGTTGCTTGAGTTCATGTAAAGAAAAGCAGTGAGTATGTATTCAGAAAAGGGTAGAAGGGATCTGAACTAAAGAGATTGCTATTATTTGTCAAGTTTCTTAGCATAGTGATCATCATGGCAACAAACAGGCTAAAAATTCATTTCAGAAATCACTATTGTGAAACAGTAATTCTCCTGCAGCACAACAGCTAATGAATGTAAGTCTGAGTTAGCAGAGACAAAGGTTTGCTCATAGATCCCTGTGGGGCAGAACCAGCTAGGGTTTGCCCTGTGTGTACAGCAAGTACTAGACAAAGATGCCATAACACACTAATGGATTACGTAGACCATTACGTAGACCATCTTCTTACAACGTAGACCAGTATAAATGTCAACTTATGTTTGAATAATTGTTTACCCTTGCTAAAATATTACTACTTAGAAAATAAGTATGATAAACATTATCCATGAATTTTCCTAAGCACAGAAAAGGCTTAAAACGTTTACTTATTAGTGCTCATAACTCTATAACCATTTTCTGAGGTACATGGTGTTTACCCTTGCTTGGAACCTATATCCCCTGATGATGTACTCAAAAGCAAGCTATGAGCAGTACAATCTAGAGGAGTACTTCATCTTCATGTTTAGTGGAATCTGGCAGTGTTAGTGAACACCTTTAGACAAGAATGAATATATCTCACCGAGCACAAGAGACATGATTCACAAGCCTCTGGGAAAGCTGACGTTTATGGAAGCTATGTGCACATCTTTCATTGTAAACAATTTAAGCCTGTATTAAAAAGAAAGGACAATTTTTAAGTTTAATATATGTTTCCAGGTAAATGTGAAATAGGAATTTTATTAACGTACCCTAACCACTTGTAATGGAATATCACGTTTAATTAAATAGTCTTGTTTAATTGCTATGAAATGCGAAAGGGGCACTTAAATACCCCGTTGGAGGGTGGCCAGGACTGGAACCTGTGAGATTTTTGCTGCGGTCTGAGCATAGGACCGCAGTGACCTTGGCTGAGACTTTGTCAGTTGGGGAACAGCACAAAGGATGACTACAATCTTGAGAGCTGCTATTAACTGAGGTCTAAAAGCACTCAGGATGTTTCCATGGAAATCTCATCCAGTGCTTTAAAACTACAACTATTCCTCAGAAGAAAAAAAAAAAAGAAAGCAAAATGCAGTTGAGTCCTATCTGTGCACCAGAGAAGTGAGAAGCAGGCTGCCAGGCTTGAAGCAAACCCATCATGTACAATGCGCTGAACCCTGAACTCAGGATGCACTGCCAAATCAACAAGGGTAAAGGCTGAGGAAACAGACAGGATTCAGCCATGTCTGTATCACGGGTGACCTTCACACTATTGCCAATCATTTCTGCTGACAATTGCCAAGACACGCTTTACTACTGTCTAAATATTCATTAGTTATACTCTGAACTGCTGCTCCACTTAAATCAGTTTCAATCTATTTTATTTCATGAGCCCGAGTGTTTGGCTCGCATGTATTTCTGTGCACTGCATGGGTGAATAATGTTCTTGGAGGTCAAAAAAGGGTGATGGATCTTCTGGAACTAGAATGACAGATGGCTGCTAGAAATTGACCCCAAGTCTCTTGCAAGAACAAAAAGTTTATTTACTGCTGAATTGTTTCTCTATTAGTCTATCTTAAATAAAGATAATCAAAATAGCAGCCGTCATTCAAGTGCCACATAATACTACAATGAAGCTTAGGCTCTTCTTTTACTATTAAATATATTGAACACATAGTTGAAACTATCTATTAAATATCATGACCTCTCTGTGCTAGGGTCCCTGAACACACTGCACAGGTCTGTGTAAAGGCCATTGCTGTGGGATATGAGTGAGTGGGAAATCTCTGAGCTTGGTTTCTAGAGCTCTGGGGTGAGGTGGACACCATTTCAAGCTTTGTAAGAGGGTCTTAGTTTTGTTCAACTGTTTTTACTTCAAATTCTTTCCTACTCTCCAGCATTTCTTGAGCACTAAAAATAGCAATTTGCAAGAGATTTCAATGTGATAAGGTAAAGGTCACATGACACATTGCTCTTAAGTGTTTTCAACTGCTAAAACTATTCCAGGTTTTTGTCGATGGTAGGGTTTTTGGGTTTTTTTTGTTGTTGTTGTTTGTTTTTTTGTTGTTTTTGTTGATGATGTTGTTGCTGTTGTTGGGGTTTTGGGGGGTATGTGGAATTTTTCAGATCTTGGTAGAAACAAAAACAAATGATCAAACAAAACCTTGTCTTAGTTTAGTACAAATGCCACTGAGAAAGTGCTTTGGGGACTAATTTACTTAGTCTTCCTGGGGAATTCTAGTTTTCAATATAGATAACTTCTGCTGTGCAGTTTTACCTAATGTGGAACCCTGTTGAATTACACTATCAACCCCCAACTTTCTCACAGTGTACATTGAGTCATCTGCTTCCACGGAGCCATCCCTAGGGCCTAAGGCTTAGGTGCAAAAACTGTTGCAGGTCCTTCTTTATCTTGCACTGCAAACAAGTTAGGATTGGAAGATAATGGTGTCTTCTCTTATAAATGCAGTGATAGCCTGTAACCTAAAGTATCATGGGAAGAGAAAACAGAGCCCCTTGCAAATGTTAGTCCATCAAGTGTGTAAGAAGTGACGGTTAGGAACATGAGCTTCATTTTACTTAAGCCGATGCTGGCCAAGTTTGCCATCCCGATTTTTTATTTATAAGACTAGACTAGATCTTGCTGCTTTGGAGATTATCTGGAGCTATGAAGTTATGGCCTCTGAATGCCCATTGCAGGCTTCAACATGGAAGTCACTGCTCTTAAGTGCTGGCTGAAGCCTGCTGTTCTGGTCTGGAAGTCTAATGGAGACATAACAAGGTAAATTCAATTGTAATGCTCTTTTTATAAGACCCTAGCATCTCTAGAGTCTTGATGTGAGCACAACTGGCTGTCTTCCCTAGGATTTCTTATTCTTTTTTAATTTAAATACCTAATCTCCATCACCCACACAGTATTTACCATCTGTTCTTCAGTTGGAATGCAAGCATTGGCTTTTCTTTACTGGCTTAAGGGTAGTTTCAAAAACAAAACCCAGATAACTTTTTGGACGAAGTTAGATAAGGGCGAGGGAAAAGTAAAAAGAAGCATGCAGAAATGGATTGTTCCAGGGCATTCTTGTGTCTTTACAGAACTGCGTGTCAGTTGTTCCTGGCAGGCAGTTTTGTCTGCATGCCCTGTCTGCAGCTAAAGCTCTTAAAATCAAAGCTATGTGCAATATATCATCCTGACATTATATAAATGAGGCTGGACACACCTCTAAGAAGGCTGCTGCTTAAGGCTTGAGTTTTAAAGTCCTTTTCTTCTGAGATGAGGCTTCTTCATATTGCCTGGGCTGGCCTTGGACTTCTGGGCTCAACCTCCTATATAGATGGGAGAATGAGCATATACCAGACTTTGGTTGCTTATTTTTAACAACAACAATGTAGCCCAGTATGCATTCTTCACTGTGTTAGGCAAGAATGAAGTGTAATCTTTACCTGTCTAAAATATACTACATGCAGTTGACAGAGAACATCATAAATAAAAACTTGCACCATACTTTCGCAGTTGCTATTGCTACTTACTCAAGACAAACATTTGTGTGTTTGTCTAGAGAAGCCTCACTGTCAATGATGTGTTTTCAAAGTAGGCCATGCAGACCCTAATGAAAGGAAATGCCAGTCGTTTAGAAAGCAGTCACTACGTACTGTGAACTCACGAGCAGTTCAGACTGTACTTTTGCAAACAGGGAGGCTGCTTCTCGTTTTCTAACAATAAAAGGGAAGATGATAACAAGTGCAGAAAACACAATAAACACATCCTCCTGAGGCACTCTCTCTCCGATGTCTCACTGGAGAAGGCTGTAAGGAAACTTTCATCTGCTGTCAGGCTCCAGCCACAACAGCTAGTACTTTGCCTTCCAATGAAGCCTGATAATACATTTTATGTAATGAAAATAGAAATATATTTATTTGCTTCTCAGAAACTCTTTTATACCAAGTTCCCTTTTGTGACCTTCACTTACTAGGATCTCTGTGATATTGGTCAGAGGATGTGATTCCCGACAGCAAATTGTCAGTTGACTTCTCTCTGGGTGAGAGAAGATGACAGAATATTCGGCTTTGGAAATGTGGGCTTCACAAGGGCTGAACCTTTTACCTTTTGGTATAGACTGCTCTGCAGGTTTCTTAAATGGTTCTGTAAATGGACTAATGTAGGACTGGTGATGTCACTGTCTCAAAGAGTTACATTGAAAACCATCCTGTAAATCCCCGAAGTCACATTTTTGTTTGTAGACACTGAAGAATATGACCATCCACTGGCCCACAATGAGTTCCTTATGTAGATCAATGAAATAGAAAGCAGGGAAAATCAAGTCCAATAGCCTTCTTAATGTTAAATTTAATAACCCAATCATTTGCATATTAAAATGTTGAAACTATTTATTTGTTTAACTATTTATTTATTTATTTGTTTGTTTGTTTGGGGGGGTTGTGCATGCAGAAACACTCATGCAGAGGTCAAGCATAGTTTGTGGAGTTGGTTTTCTCTTTTCAGTGTCTGAGACCTGAAGATTAAACTTGGGTCATCAGGATGGTCTGCAGGTGCCTCTGGCATCCTCAGAGTCATTTGACAATTACCTCGACTATCCTTAAATACTTTTAAATATCAAACACATTGTTTGAATTTTCCCTTGCTAAATATAGCAGACAAAAGTCTGGAAGTCTGGTATGAACAATGGCTTTTAGCAATAGGAAAATAAAAAAATGAAGAAATTAGAGGGTGTTCTTTCCTTTACCTTCTGTTTTCCATTATCTGCCTCTTCTCAAAATCCCCATAAGCAAAATGGAAGAAGCAGAACTCAGCACAGGCCAGCCTTCCCTACCCAGGGACTTTTCACGGAACCCTTGGAGAGTGTGTTGTTAATATTTCTGTGCTTTACTATCTGGAGAATCCTCTGGAGGTGGGGGACAGGAGCTTTGTGCTTATTTGGTTTGAATTTAACTCTGTACAGGCATTTTGGCAGATGTCCTACTCAGTCTACACATGTACAAGACAAGAATCTTTACTTCCAACATCTGTCATTTGGGGGAGGCTATAAAATGGAGACTTCATTGAACTCAACGCACCTATACTTTGCTTCTTCAACACCAAAGGCCTCTTTTTTGTTGTTTCTTTTGAATTAACAGCATGAACTGTTTTGTAATATCAACCTCTACTATAGCTTCTCCACTAAGATTCCAACAGATCTGGAAGCAGCCGAGAGCAGCAGCCAACTGGCACTCTACATAATTTAAGTGACTGCTCATACATCTTCCATCTGATTCTTTAGTACATGCATTTTCCTGTCTTTTCAAAAAAATCATCTAATATCCTTGTGAACAAATTGTAAAACTTGAAATTTTCATAGACATGAGATATATGCATTAAACTCTAAAAAGTCTCTTAATTTGCATCTCATGTAAATATGTACATTTTGGCTTAGATCTTTAAAATGTTCAAATGTTTTTCATTTAACTGACATATTAGATATCTAAGCAACCTAAGTCAAAATGGTTAAAAGAAAAACAAAACTTTTCCTATGTCATTGATTATACCTACAACACAGTGCCAGGTCATCACGTACATTGTATCAAAGAAATTTTGTGTTACTTAAATAGTTAGAAAACCCAGAGTATATGAAAACATATCAGAGTGATTCTCTACTCTCAAGTTTGACAATTTTCAGGGCCTACCTACATTGACTGCTCAGTTGTTGAGGTGCTTGCTTTGCATGTATAAAACCTAAGTTCATTCTCCAGCTCCTAAGGAAAAACTCCAGCTTTGTGGTAGGTCCTTCTAGTTCTAGTGCTGAAGAAGCAGATGCAAAGGAGTTCCCGAGGTGCCTGGCATAAGCAGTGACCCCTGGTCCAGTAAGGAACCCTAACTTATACAAAGAGGATTAGTGATACCTGAGAATAGACAACCAATGTTGATGTCTTTGCATGTATATGTACAAGCATTCACACTCACGCACATAAACACACACACACACACACACACACACAATTATCAACATAACTGGCAAATAAAAAAGTTTCATAAAATAATGGAAGAACATATTAGTTCTAATATCTTAATTAGATCTTTACAATAAGTCCAAAAACCCTATCGAAGGCTGTCATCTGCATTGGTGATGATCATATGTGTGGCATCATCTCCTGCTGTTTGTGAAAGGCATCTGAACTCACAAAGCCTACTGTCCCTGGAAGAGCTACCCTTGCCCAGGGAAGAGGGCTGCTTGTTTTTAGTGCATTCCAACCAGGGTCCCATAAGGTGCCTATAGAGAGACACATGGTCAAATTGGCAGAATCAAAACACAGTTTTTCGGGATGTCCAGGCTGATGTTGCCGGATGTGTAGATGGAGTGGCTCCTTAGAAAGCTCTTATGCATCAATTTGCATCAATTGGAGGAAGAAATGAGTGTGCAGAGGCTGAAAGCAGCTGTTCTCAGGGGGAGGGTCTGGAATAAGTATAATGTGTGTGGTTGTTAGGAAGACACTGGGTGGAAGGTGACAGAATGAACATGGTTAGGCATTAGGCAGAAGGCCGGATCATGGGGCCTGCATACTAACTGCTGAGGAATTTGGATTTTAGCCATCAGATGAGAAATCATGTGATCAGTGACATACTACTTTAGTTAGATAAAGCCACACTTCAGCGATGTAGGGCAAAAGCAGCAAAGACAAGGCTTGGAGTGGGCATGGACAAGAACTGACAATGAGAAAGAAGATCTGATACACTGTTCCTTTAGTATAATAGATGTTGTTGTTTTCTTTGGGTTTCCCAAAGAAATCTGTGATTGCAAAAGGAAAAAAAAAATGAATGAAGAGAAAATATGAGAAACAATTGAAAAAAAAAACTCATTCTTGTTCCTTGACCTTATTGTTATTAAGTTTTTTATTTTGGTTTAATGGGTGCATGTTGAAATCACTGTTTATTGAAGATGTCTTAGGAGAAATTTTACTCTTATTTTGTTAATAGGAAATTGTGAAGGATCTTATTTTTAATGGCTATCCATCATTCTGTAGTGTGAATACAAACATAGATTATTGCAATACTATAAGCTTATATTTTTCATGTTTTCATTATTTTAAATAGGATTATAAATTAATATCAATCAAGATAAATGCCTTATTAGATACTCTTCTTTCTGTATTGGTTTAGGTATGTGGTATCAATTCCATTGTAGTTAAAAGTGTATTCATGTTTTTACACTTACTTTGACCTGCTCTCATGTTAACTGCCTTATAGCACATATTACCTTGATTTTGCATCAAATATGGGACAAAAAAGTTGAACTTTCCGGCTTTATATAAAAATGTTCAGTCTTCCCCAAACTTCCTCTGTAGGTTGCCTCCCTTTTTTGCTCTTTCAAGCCACAGCGTGATGGACATGTTTGTCCTTATTTCTATTATAGGACCAATATACATGCTCCGGTCTCTTGACTATAGCCTTAGCTCTGAAGAGGCGTGTTCTCATACTTACGCTCCTCTAGGCACTGCCCAGGAAGTTCAGTTTACTCACACCATCAACAACACATTTACAACTCCTTCTAAACCATGTATGTGCGGTAGTATGTCCCATTTAGTATGCAAAAGTGACCTCAGTTTGTTTTGCATGAATTCATGGATTTTAAGGTATTATTTTCTTATGCATTTAGATGATTCAATGTTCAATTTGGAGTTTGCTCAGTTTCTTTCATCTTATTATCTTTTTAAAATATTGTCCAGACACTAGCCTACTGGCAGTCATGATTTGATAATAGTCTCTCCAAGTGTCTGCCTCTGTCTTAATTTTGTCTGATAAGTCTATTATGTTAAAAGCATGTAAGAAGGTTCTTCAAACTGATATTCAGTGGTTTAGATTGCTCCAATCATTTGATTTTAATTTTTACTTAAATGTTTCCATTGCTTTCACCTCTTTTCTCTTTGTGTGTATATGTACCTGAGTGCAATCGCCTTCAAAAAATCACCAGGAGCAAGAATTACAAAAGGTTGTGAACTACCCAGTGTGGGTGTTGGGAAGAAAACTCTGGTCCTCTGTAAGAGTATTGTATATATACTCTTAACCTCAGAGCCATTTTTCCCATCCATATATTTTCAATTCTACTGATACTACCTTGGCTTAACTACTAGGATATATTCTCAGTTAAGGAAAGGAAAAGATAAAACACAGGAGGAAACGATTAAAATGTGCAGACTTTTCCTTGTGAGTCCATGTTTGACTTGTGGAGATATTATTAATGTGTTGTTTGAAAATTCCAGACCTTAATGTGTTTGGATAAAATTAACTTCCTCTTCTCTCTTCCCTCTAATTCTATTCATTCTTCTACTTTCCTCTCTAACATCATGTGCTCTCTAAATAAATAAGTAAACTCATTGAGTGCACAGTCAAGCTATATGTGCTATAGGATAATCTACTGGAGCCTAAACAGGGACCACATCCCTTAAGAAAACTCTCCTCCTCTCAACAGCTATTAGTTGCCAATAGTTTCTCAGTGAAGAGTGGAATTTTGTGAGTAACTCCCACATTCATGCAGGCTTTGGGGCTGGTTTGATGCTTGTGAATGTATTCACAAACCACTGTCAGTTCACATGTTCAACAGCCTTCTCATGTCTATCAAATAATTTTCACTGTAGATGTCCGGTACCTCTGACTCTTCTGATGCTTCTGCTACCTTTTCTCAGTTCGCTGTCTTGTGGGGAGAGGGTCTGATATAGCTGTCCCGTTTAGAACTGAGCACTTAATATCTTTTATTTCAACATGCCGACCACTCAGTATTTATCTCCATTTTTTACAAAATCAACAAAATGCTTCAGTTTTGGAGATTGAGAGGTACCTTAATATAAGTGTATAAAGATAAGAACGTAAGGCCAGGGTCATTACTACTGACCAATTAATAACCATAGGTTCTCCTCTGTACCCTACTGGTTAAACCATAGGCTTTTGAACAAATAATGGGATCAGGTATTGGTTTCATCTTGTGGAAAGTGACTTAAATCTAACCAGAGAGTGGTTAACTACATAGTATTTGAGCCACTATTGCAATACTGGGTGTAATCTAATAGGCCACATGATATTGTAGCTTACTGTGTTCATACCTCAATAAGATTATTGATTATTTTTCCTAAATAGTGTGCAGAGCATCTTCTAGCACTGTGAAAGCTAGCCAGTGAGGATGAATGCTTCAAATCAGGACCAGCTTGATTTCTCCATGTCTTGTTATGAAATCATGCTGTATCTACAACCAAGTCTTATTTTTAAATTCTGGAGAACAACCAAACAAAATATTCTACATTACTGAGGGATCTATGAGACCCTCAGAAGTCGGCACTGGTTATAAGCTTTGTGATAGTCATATAGATTGACAAGTTGTTTCCTGGCCTTTTTCTTGTATCTTAATCACATATCTAAAATTTGAAAAGTAAACGTATAAAGAAAATAACTCAAACTGATTGAGTAGATAAAGCTTTATTCGTACTATTCTGTGTAATATTGGGGGAGTCATTATGTTTTTTGAACTGTTGGTTTTCATAATTTATAGAAATCAGAAAAGCCCACTCTGATTTCCAAAATCTTAACACATGTTAGACCTGTAATTAGACCTTTAGCTATCTTTCCATCTTTTTATCTCTTTATTTCTAACATGAAAAATCTGTATCTGGCCCTGGGTTCCAGTGGAGGCATGGATTAGCACATAGTGCATGTGCTTTTTAGTTTCTAGTCTGAGTAAACAACATTCACATCAAACTTAGAAACTTAGGTAGGGTAACAGAAATAAGTATCTGTTATACCTTAGAGACCATTGCACAGAGTTGGTCTACATGTGGTCTTGCAAAGTACTTAGTGTTTTCATTTCATTTCTAGATAAAATATCATACATGAATTCTAGGTTGGCCTCAAACTTGAAATTCCCCTGTCTCAGCCTTCTTCTGTGTCATTGTGTTAAAGACATATAACATTAGGGTCTGCTGAAATAAAATGAGTTGAATGCAGTCTTGCTTCCTCTGTATGTCCAGCACTGGTCTGAGTACCTTGGTGGACATGAGGAAAAGGAATACACTGACAATTTCGAAACAGCTAATGGGGGATTTATTTCACTTTCAGCAAGTCACAGAAACTACGAGTCCTTCAGTGTTGCCTCCTTCGGCTTTGTCTTTGGACCTGCTCAACAATGCTGTGACTGCCTTCAGTACCTTGGAAGAGCTGATTCGGTACTTAGAGCCAGATCGATGGCAGGTGGACTTGGACAGCCTCTACAAACCGACATGGCAGCTTTTGGGCAAAGCTTTTGTGTATGGAAAAAAAAGCAAAGGTAAGCTCCCTCTTCAGGTTAGAGCTCATTTAATTCTCTTAGTTATTGATGTTCTCCAATTCCTTTGCCATGGTTTCTAAAATGGAGAGTTTAGAATGCCTTCTGTTATATGCTTAAACAATTTATTTTATTATTATTTAAACACAGGACTTAAATGAGAATGTAAACTAAGGAAAATCACTAGTGCTTCTGCTAAAAATTCTAGTCACTTTCTATTTTATTAAATATAGTTTTGATGGGGCACTCTCTCCCATTTGGCAAGAATTAGTGCTTTTTCTAATCTACATTGTGAGATTTAAAATTAAAGATTAGAACTAAAAATCAAAAACCAGAAAACGTTTAGGGCTAGAAAACTGGGATGTTTTATAGAAGTCATTCTTACTGTGTATCCCCTGGGTCAGAGTTGCATACATTTTGTAAACTTAGAAAGTTTTAAAGGGTAGGTGAAATTGTATAAACTCAAGATAGAAGTTCCCAAGGTGGATTTCACAGCAAGAAAACAAAAGCCTTCAGGAGAACATAAAATTGGTATTTTCCTATCTATAAAAATTCTTCCTTTGAAACTGTTACTTCTGACCCAATTGGCTTATCTTCTTTGAATTGCAAAATATCTGATAACTAAACCCACTCTCTCAGGGATAAAAGGGGGGTATTAACCACATTTCCAATAAGGTTAGTTAGTTTTTATGGGAATATCAAAAGTGAGGGAGCTACATGGAGAGAAGTAACAGGAAATTGGGACTGCTCTCTAAAACTGGGTCTTCTCAGGCTCCTGTCAGAGACCAGCAAAGAGAATTTATATGAACAGAACGATGACTAGTTACTTTTAGCCATTCCCCATAGCAGATTGCACCAAGCTTTTTGTAAACCCCATCAGACGAAACCTGATTCCTGCCTTTCTTACATGCCCTTGCAGCCTTCCTGATCATGAGCTTTCATCTCTGAGGGTCACGTTTGGACCTGCCCAGGCCTGGTATTTCACGGTGCTGACAGACGTAGTTTCCTTTGAAAAGTGTTTGAACATGATTCTGTTCAAGGGCAGAGGCAGCTGAATCCTGTCCAGATGCTGAATGCCGCTACATATTTATCAGATCTGATCTTGATGAATATGCTACCAACCGTCATCACTTCCCTTTTCTGCTGTTAGGAACAGGAAGCTGAAGATCTGCAAGAGTAGCTGAACATCCCACGAGTTGTACCTTTTGTTAGCAATAGGAATTAGATCATGAGGTGAATGCATAGCAGAAGTGAGAAATTGGTTTTAAGATCACGTGGAGCTTTTGAGCAGTGATTCTCGATTCTATTGTAAAGCTGTTCTTTTGAGCCAAGACTTCAAGTCTGGATCCCTGTGTCTGCTGCTTATAGATTAGGCCACAAGCTAGGTTATAATTAAATAATTTGGTAGTGAACCAGACTTTTTTGAAGTATAACACATTCACCACTGAAGCCCTTTGCTGTGGACCAAAAACATTCACTTGAGAATGATGAAATCAGCATATACTTTTAGAAGTTTACACAAACTGAAAATGCAGGTGTGGGCTAATATCTGGAGACAAGATCAGCCACCCTGCAAGAGCCTTTCTACAAAGGAGCTGGGAAATACTTCTAAAAGCCTCTGATTAGACATTGAAATAGATTTTCCCCAGAATAAACATATCACAATGTTAGCACATTTGTCTTGGAAGGACCACCCTCAGGTTGTATTTCTGTAATTTGATAGCCTAGGATTGAATATCTGAAAAGGCAGGAAAGACTCACAGGGTAAAATGTGTCTGCAATTTTCGTCAGTAGTACCCTTTCTGGTAAAACTTACAGTGTTGAGAAAATTTCTCTGAGAAATCATGATTTACATCAGTGAGAGGGTCAATATTTTTACTCTTTACTAACAAATTATTCCATCTCTCAGGAAGCAGTCTTGGAGAGGTAAAGGAACCCCCAAGGCTGTTTTTCTGTATTTACTTTGCAAATGTTTTGCAGAGAGAAATTCACGTAGCTTTTTTGTTTTTTATTCCCTCTGTTTCTCATTATTTAACCTCCTATTTTGCACAATGCTTGTAAGGTTTCTCTTTTTGTACAATTTTCATTCAGTGAAGATGATATTGGTTCAAAGCCTTTAGAGGCACAGGCCCATTTATGTTCAAGATGAGATGCAAATTTAAACCCTTTAACTCTTTAGTCCAGGATAATCTGTTAGCATGCAGTAATGGGTTTTGTCTGGTTTTCTTTATATCCTTTTCTCTAACTCCAAGTTTGCATTCATATCGTGGGGCTACAGGGGGGAAAGCTGAAAATAAGCTGTTTTCTAAGTCAAGCTTAACAGTAGTTTCAAAGGGGTCTTTTGACTTGTGAGTCAAGGATGATGAATGAGGATGTGGGGTGGAAAGTGTGTTTAAGTTTTCCCATTGTAGCAGGTACAAGATTACACCCGGGAAATCCACCCTGGCCCTTTATTGTGGTTAAGTAAACATTTTAAGGAGAAGACAGGCAGACCCTTTTCCAGTTTTGTGAAATAGTAGTATGTTTAAAAGTACGTGTGGTAGGTGAGGGTCCTTTTAAAACCGGAAGCTTCATTAACATTCTGAAGCTTTAGATGGGCCATAGAAATTGCGGTAGCCAACCGGGAAGCTGTGCACTTTTATGCATTCTCTCCCTCCCAGTCCAGATAGCATTTTCATCCAGATGGTCCTAGTCCATCATAAGTAGAGTAATGTACCAACCATTTGGCAAAGGGAACACAGTAGAATCAGCGATGTTATTAACATAGCGACCCTATTACCTTCATCGGTGATGATTGGTCTTCACAGGGAGTTTGGAGGTATTCACTCATTTGCTTTTAGTTTTTGTAAACTCGACTTTTACGGGTTTGTTTTAATCCTTAAATAGTCAAAATTAGGATTTAGATTAAATAAAATACGCGTTTTTAGCTGAGTACATCTTTTCCCTAAACCCTTTGGCAGTGCTTTGGAAATTCAGCCACTTTCCTTTGCTTTTCATCACTCCTATGATTAAATATGGTTATAATTTGCAATTAAATATTCAGAGCCTAATAGAATCCTTAGAGATTTTAAAAGCCCCCCTTAACAAACTATAGCAATTTAATACTGTCAAGAAAGCAAGTACTTTATTCTTATTTACAAACACATGTTAAAACTTTTAGAAACGGTTGCTTGTATTTATCAGGATTGGAGTCTCACAACCATTGTTTCTGTTTAAAACTGTTCTTACATCAGAAAAACAATAATGTCTATTTCTATTTTATAACCATTCCAGTATTAGTTTAAAGATACATATACTTTCTATAACACTATATTTTAGGTAGTTTCTTAACATAAATATTAACCCCAAATAAATACAGGGGTCTGAAATAGTTAATTTGACTTGAAATATTTCTATGGGAATATGTAGATACAGCTATATAAGAGAAACTGAAATCACATTGGAAATACATATCCTGTAAGTACTCTTTATGTATAAGTTTGTAGACAGCATAGCGCTGTTTTAACGTAAGTCTCCTGAGGCAGTGTTCATGTAGATAAAAACAAGAACTCTTTAGGGAATTTTCCTGCACATCTAATAAAAGGATATTGTGTTTGTTCATCACAAGCAAAATTTAAAAGATGATATAGTTAAACAGTTAAACAACTCGAAAGAATAAAGTCAGTGGCTACTGGTTAACCAGCCCTCCATTTTTCAGAAAGGGACCAATAGAAATCTGAAGGAATCCAATTGTTCAACATTTCAGGGGACGCCAATACCTAGGACACTGAGGCTCAGCTCTCCAGCGTGTGCTGTTACCCTGACATGTGTCATCTCTCTGACTGCTCAGCTGTCTTCAAAAACATTTTCTTCGCTCTCCTTAGATTTCATGTTCCTTACAGCCAGAACGATTGCAGAAGCCCTGTGGATGGGTTTCAATGAGCTGTTCTGCACTAATTGTAAGAGCCTGTAATCTTTTTCTACAAAGTATATCGGCCCTTTAGTCAAAGTGTTCATACTCCCACGTCCTCTGCCTCCCTGCAATGCACTCTTTGTCTGCTTTTTGACCAAGGTTAAAAGGTGTAGTCCCTGTTCTCTGTATAAAGCTTTGTATTTGTACTTCTCATCTGTTTCATTGGCGCTGTTCTTCCTCTTAAACAATGCCACCTCTTCATTGGTCACAAAGTCATAATGATGCTTTGTTTACTATGAAACAGAAAGTCCAATTTGTGAGCTGTGAAGCCATACAGCCTAGCTAAGATGAGAAGGGATATTGTTAGGGTTATCATTCATGGAATAGCGAGATCGCTTTTAGAATAGGAGCTTAAAGAAATGGAATCAGCCTCAAAGCATGAACAATTTTTTTTCCTTGCTTTTCTTATGCCCTGTAGTGGTGAATCTGAACCTTCTCAAAGAAGAGGTAAAACTGTATAGCTGTACACCCAGGAACTTCTCGGTGTCCATACGGGAAGAGTTAAAGAGGACAGATACCATATTCTGGCCAGGTTGTCTCCTGGTCAAGCGCTGTGGAGGAAATTGTGCCTGTTGCCTTCATAATTGCAATGAATGTCAGTGTGTTCCACGTAAAGTGACAAAAAAGTACCACGAGGTAAGTACATTGTTTTCTACACAGTTTCTGTGGGATGTTTTCTTCCCTAAAGACAAGGGAATAAATCTAAAATACACTGGTGATTGGGATGGAAATGTTCCTGTCATAGAAATATAAACACCACCGCTAGAAAGTGTTCTTCTTTTCACTTTTAAAATAAGGGCCTTTCATTTAAAAGGCAAACATTGAAAATGTGGAATGTGTATCGTGTAATGGTGGATAATAGCTGACTGGTGAAGTTTTGATTTGTTGTTGTTATTGTTGTTGTTGTTGTTTTTTATGATATTTGGATTTCTGTAAACTAGTCAAGTGCCCTGTTACTGAACTACCCTAGCCCAAATCAGACAAGATTGATATTTCTTATAATAAACACGCAATATCTTTTCTAAGGAAAAACAGAGTGAAGTTTTTTAACTATAAATTTTCTAAGCTACTAAAGGTGAGTAGTTTAAAGACAAACTTAGAAACAAGTCACCATCTAATTTAGAGCAATGAGATCTTTGATAATTGCTTTTACATATGATCCAATCTCAAAATATAAATACTGTGAGGACAGTTATACCAATGTTCATATTACATTTGTAACCTCAAATAGCATACTCCATGTTTGATGTCTTCTGACTCGCTGTCTTCCTCTCTACCTGAATTTTATGATGATGAATTATTGGCGAAGGACTGAACTTGTGCTGAGCAAAAGCAGTGTGAAAGTCTGATAGCTGGAATGGGTTTGTTGCTTTTCGGACTTTCATAATCGACCCAATAATTTCTCTGTATGTATAACTTCATAAATTTAATTATTCATTACTTCATAGCGACAGGAGAAAATGGAGGACAGAAAGAATAAGTGAAACTGAGAACTATGTGATCCTTTGCTCCTACCTCTCCATCCACTTAAAAGTTTCAATCCCTTCCTGGAATAACTCTATCAACTGCTAGGTGTTCAATAAGTGAGTCTTTAGATGGCATTTCATATTAAAGCATAGCAGGAATGAACACAGATTTTCAAACCTTTAGGTGAATATCATTTCCGATGACCGAGCCGCAATACAAACTGTTCTTAAGATACCCTGCCCTCTCTTTCTCTTTCTTTCTTTCTTTCTTTCTTTCTTTCTTTCTTTCTTTCTTTCCTTTCTTTCTTTCTTTCCTTTCTTTCTTTCTTTCTTTCTTCCTTTCTTCCTGGTATCCTAATATACATTCTAATGTTCATATATTTCTATTCAATATTGTCTATGATCTGCAGGCAAATTATTATTTCCAGCGGTATCTTTTAAATGTTATAACTTTCAATGGAGTTTAAAAGCAACAAGAACAATACCTAGCTCTTTACTACAAACTCTTAGCCCATTCATTAAATTTCTGTAGCAAGAGTTTTGTCCTCATTGTGAAGATGTTCAGAAGACACATATTAGGAGAGCCAGGCAGATGGAGGCAGAGGCCACCTGAGCCTACCGTACAGTCTTGGGGAAGTTCTCTTGTTCTGCTGTATTTCTTCAGTGCTGAGTAGAGAAACATGAAGAGGTAAAAGTGGGGCTGACACTGGGTCTACTAATGGTCTAATTTACCAAGAAACAAAACAACAGCAACAAAAACTCATTTCAGAGAAGGAAAAAAAGCATGAAACAAGAATCTGAAATAAATAAAAGAGATATGTGAAATAAAAATATGAAATAAATAAATAATACCATCATCAATTTTATAATTCATGACTCCCAGCTAATTTAAAGCACTGTCATTGACATAAAGTAATATACAATTATCTAATTTGTCAATCTTGCATTAAGGGGATACAGATGCACTGACTATGGATCCACAATTATAAAATTTAATAGACTGGAAATATTCCTTTTGAAGTTCATCATCTTTGGTACTTCCTGTAAGACTCTGAAGTCTTTCTTTCAATAAAGCAAGTTGCTAAACAAACAGATGATCAATGATATTGAGGCTTCATTAAATTGTTATTTATTATTCTAGCTTTAATAATTCATCATTTGGCCTAGGTGCAAACAACTATTTCCTTCAATGTGTCTAAATCTATTTATTCATGTGTAAAGAAAAGCAATAATGGCAGATTACATCATAGGATTATTATGAGTTAAACCCATTATTGTCCCTGGAACCCAGTAAGTATTCAAAAAATGTGAGCCTATTAAGCTCTGCTAGAGTCACGTGCTCCAATATTATGTATCCATTCCCCAGGTTTCTTCTGTAAGTCTTCAAACAAATAGTGGTAAGATATGAGTTGGGTTCCTGTGGATTAATGACAATTTACAGGAATAGGAAATTTTCACAGTCACTTCCTGGAATTCTCCATGTTACACATAGAAAATAGGGAAACTGAACACTTTCATGTTATTATGTGTGCTGGGCTTTGTTTATAATCCAAAGGACATAATTTCTAGAAATTATAGTTTCTGCATTAAATAAATATTGACTCTCCAATTCTTCAGGTATTTTTATTAGAATGCACAACTAGATCCCTTTGTCACTTTAAAGAAACATTGTTCATTTTGCCACCTATATTCTTTGTTTGAATCCTAAACAACCTAAACTGTGAATAAATTTATTTAATAGAGGCCTCATTGTTACTGCTGAGCCTCCTTAGCACTGTTCAGTAAGATCCAGCTGCAGAAATTAAGCCGTGGCTGAGGCCAATGCCTATGAAGTACATCTATCTAATCCATCTCATCAGCTTTATAGAGGACTTGAAGTGTAGCCAAGAAAATTAATGAGTGGCATAATTGAGCAAGCTCAGCTGTGGAATGATCAAGTTTCTTTCCACGCTATACCCCATGGTTGAGTGTACGGCATCAAGTGTAAATATTTGCACAGTTTGAGAAAGAGAGTATGAGGAGAAGGAGCAAAAACAACAGCAAAACAAATTGTACATCAGTGGTTTCAAAATCCTTGAGGTGAAATTATCCCTTGTAGGATTACATTTAGAAAGTAATAAGCACATGGTGCGTGTTTCAGTTTAAGAGCTGGTCTGTGTGCTTTGAAACTTCGGGCATTAGTGAGCCCTCCCTTTTTTTAATGAGAGGACAGTAGTGGATGACTTGGGGTGGGGGGGCGCCTAGAGTGAAGGACTGTGCATGTAACTTCATTATATAACACAAAAAAGCATGTACATCTTTCTTAGGCCCCCAATGTTGTTTACTTTTTTATTGTGGCTTTTGTTTTGGTTTTCTGATTTTGATGTGTCACTTGTCCGCAAAGTCAAATATAATAAACAATGTTTTTTAAAGGTGACATATTTATTCCCTTATAGGTCCTTCAGTTGAGACCAAAAGTTGGAGTCAAGGGATTGCATAAGTCACTCACTGATGTGGCCTTGGAACACCATGAGGAATGTGACTGTGTGTGCAGAGGCAACCCAGGAGGGTAACTGCAACGTCCGAAGCAGCACACCATTGTCTGCACTGGCATTCAGCATCCCTTATGAGCAAATCTTACCTGACTAGTGTTGGCCGCAGGGCTCTCCTCTGCTGGCTATGGTAAAGATCGTCCTCAGGTGTCTCCATCCCAAACCTCAATTGTTTGCTTCAACAGCCTTCCCCATACAGAACTACAGTGTCTTTTAAAAGATCCAAGGCACCAAAAGGAGTCAGTCACACATGGATTTTAGAGGATGCCCAAACAATGGAAGAGGTCTTCTGACCACAGAGATGAATGGAGATCGCTAGCAAGTTCCAGAATGACAGCATTTCTTTTCTACTGACAGCATGCAATAGCCTAGTTGTCTTGATATGGGAAAGTGATGTCAGCAAAAGAAAATGGTGAAAAAACGCACACCTGACTGTTAACGATGCAGAAAATAACTTGGACTTTCCCTTCATGTTTGCATATACAGAAGATCTGTCTTCTACCAACTCAAAGCTTTTAGGGAGCAGCTATGTTGCTATGAATTAAACATGCCATGCTGATAGGAAAGACTGAATTTTTCCAAGCTTGGCAGCTTCTCTGCCGTTTGGAAGAAGAGAGGTATGGTCATGGTTTGGAGAAAGCACACTTGTGCAGAGGAGTGGCCTTCCCTTCCCTTCCCATCCTTTCCCTCCCCTCCCCTCTCCCCCTCCCCTACCCTACCCTTCCCTTCTATTCTCTCCCCTTCCTTTCCCTTCCCTTCTCTCTGAGGTGGTTTCTGTGTTTCATTGTGTACATTTTTATATTCTCCTTTGGACATTATAACTGTTGGCTTTTCTAATCTTGTTAAATATTTCTATTTTTACCAAAGGTATTTAATATTCTTTTTTTATGACAGCCTAGATCAACTATTTTTAGCTTGATAAATTTTTCTAAACAGAATTGTTATAGCCAGAATAAAGATGATTGATATAAAATCTTGTTGCTCTGACAAAAACACATGCATTTCTTTCCTGTATGGTGCTAGAGCTTAGAGTCATACAGATTTAATAAGATGGAATGGGGAAGTTTCTAGAATTGGTAGGCTGCCGGGACATTTTGATAACAACTGAATTGTCATCAATTCCCACTTCTGTTCTTTGAGATATAAATAAACAGAGCATGTATAAACATTCACATGGAGCCATTGCTAATCTACCCCTTTCAATGGGAAGAGAAACACACCTTCCCAATACCGCAACCAGTTCCAGGAACAGTGTTCTGGGATATATTGCGCTATATGGACACATTCTATTTATTTCAAATCTGGGGTTTTATTACCTTTAAACTCTGCTCCATATATTTGTATTAATACTTGGATATTTTTATGTACAGAGTGTATCATTTAAGGATTTCACTTATTGTACTCTTTGGCAATTGCAAAGAAAATCAGCATAATACATTGCTTGTAAAATGCTTAATCAGTGCCTAAGTTTTGTGGTGACTATTTGAATTAAAATGTACTGAATCATCAAATAAAAAAATCTGGCTATTTTGAGGACAAGTGGAAATATTTATCTAAGTGTGTGTGTGTGTGTGTGTGTGTGTGTGTGTGTGTGTGTGTGTGTACCCATGAGTCTGTCTCTTTGATTCCAAGGAAAGGAAGATCATAAAGTCCTAAGTTTCCATCTTTTGCATTGTATAAAAATATCTGCCCGTTCAGCCTCCCCTGCCTTTTTTTCTAATGTCTTTTTATAATAATATTCTTAATAGTAATTTCTGATTAAATAAATTGCTCAGGATCTGAAAGTCATGTGTGCATTGTAAAGGGTATAGTGATAGATTATATAATGAGATGAAATGAGAGGCAGATTTCAGAAGTTTCTATTCCTGTCTCCATTTACTATGGCAACATCTGATTACAGTTTATAGAAGCTGGTCTGTAGATTACCCAGGGTATTTGGAAATATAGTCCTACCATTCCAGGCACAGATCTCCTGGGGTCTGGTTTTTTCAGCACTTGGCTCTAGGCTTGGTGGAAACATTACATGCACAGAGCCAGTCTCCCCAGACTGAGCTTCCAAACTGTACCCATTGCCTTTGCTTCTATTGCTGGCTGCCCTGCTCTGTCTCCCATTATGGGAGAAGCATGTACACACATAAACATGTTGTCTGTCTCATTCTCTTGAACCTTTTGCCCTTTTGTCCCAGTGTTATAGAGACCAAGCAATAGCTCCGCCACCAGACATCATGGAAATTACAGGATACCTGCAAGTTTACAGGCCTTACTGGCAAAGTAAGAACTGTGAGAATCCCCCACTAGATGTGCTTAACCTTGGTATTTCTAACCATTTCCCTAGTAGGTTTTAAAATCCTTATCGTCTCGTTGGTGGTCAAAGGTGGTCATAAAGGTCCAGTCCCTACTGCCAGTGAGTGAGGGTAAGTAGGAAGCTGAATTGTCTAAGATCAATTACACTCGTGATGCTGGTTGTGTTACCTACGCCAAAATAAGCTAATACATTTATGGCACATGGGACCTCATTTTCTCATAAGTCTGTAAAGTGTTGACTATATTGACCACCAATTTGAGGATATGTGATATCATTGGCTCAGACTTCTGTCTCTGCAGCAAAGGCCTCTTTTGCATAATGATGTTGATTCAACTGAAGTATAGCACTTAGTTACATGAAGCAATATTCATTCCCATGTTTTTTTCATTTCAGGCTCTCACTATCCCTTTCTCTTTCTCATCAAATATTTCCTATAAATACCTTGGACACGTGCAAAACCAAAAACAGGTAGTTTTTCCCTTAGAAAATCAAATTGTATGAATAGATTTTTTTTTCATGGTTTGCTTTCTTCTCACATGCAATAATGAGGCTGAGAAAATTTTACTTTTTTTCCTCTTCCTCTTCCTTTTTTTAGATACTGTATGTATTTACATTTGGAATGTTATTATCTTCTCTCAATCCGCTCCCATCCCCCCTCCTAATCCACTTGTCTTCACAAAGGTACACTCCTTCCTAATCACCCTCTCCACCCCAGTGCCTTGTTATTCCCCTACATTGGGGAAACGTGCCCTCCCTGGACCAAAGGCCCCTCTTCTCACTTTGATGCCAGACACTGCTATCTTCTGCTACATATGCAACTGGAGCCATGGGTCTCTCCATGTGTGCTTAATGGTTGTAGTGTTTTAGTCCATGGAAATTGGGGAAGGTTTGGTTGGCTGATAATGTTGTTCTTCCAATGAGGTTGCAACCCTTTTCAGCTCCTTCAGTACTTTCTTTAGTACTTTTATTGGGATCCCCGTGTTCAGTCCTATAATTAGCTAAAAGTATGCTTAGCTGTATCTGTATGACTCTGAGGAGGCATCTTTATCTGGTTCCTGCCAGTAAGTACTTCTTGGTATCAGCAATACTGCTTGGGTTTGGTGGTTGCATATGGTGTGCATCCCCAGGTGAGGCAGCTTCTGAATGATCTTTTCTTTAATCCCTGTTTCTCTATTTGACCTTGTATTTCCTCCCGTGAGTGTTTTGTTCTCCCTTCTAAGAAGGACTAAGTCATTCACATTTTGGCCTTCCTTCTTTTTGAGCTTCATAAGATCTTGGAATTGTTTCTTCGGTATTCAAAGCTTTCTGGGGCTAGGTTGCACTTATCAGTGAGTGCATACAATGTAACTGGGTTACCTCACTGAAGATGATAGTCTCTAGTTCCATCCATTTGCCTAGTAATGCCATAAAGTTATTGGTTCTAATAGCTGAGTAGTACTTCATTGTGTAATTGTACCACACTTTCTGTATCCATGCTTCTGTTGAAGGACATCTGGGTTCTTTCCAGCTTCTGATTATTATAAATAAGGTTGCTATGAGCATGGTAAAATATGTGTCTTTGTTATATGTTAAAACATCTTTAGGGTATATACCCAGGAGTGGAATAGCTGGGTCTTCAGGTAGTACTATTATGTTCAATTTTCTGAGGAACCACCAGACTGATTTCCACAGTGGTTGTACCAGCTTACAACCCCACAAACAGTGGAGGAGTGTTCTTTCTCCATACATCCTTATCTAGCATCTGCTGTCACATGAATTTTTGATCTTAGTTCTTCTGCCTAGAATGAGTTGGAATCTCAGGGTTGTTTTGATTTGCATTTTTCTGATGACTAAGGATGTTGAGCATTTCCTTAGGTGCTCCTCTGCCATGCATATTCCTCAGTTGAGAATTCTTTGTTTAGCGCTGTACCCTTTTTTAATAGGATTCTTTGATTCTCTGGGTTCTAATTTCTGGAGTTTTTTGTATATATTGGATATTAGCCTTCTATCAGATGTAAGATTGGTAAAGATTCTTTCCCAATTTTTTGGGTGCAGTTTTGTCTTCTTGACAGTGTTCTTAGCCTTACTGAAACTTGGCAATTTCATGAAGTCCCATTTGTCGATTCTTGATCTTAGAGCATGAGCCATTGGTATTCTGTTCAAAAAATTTCCCCTGTGCCTATGTGTTCTAAGCTCTTCCTTACTTTCTCTTTTAATAGTTTCAGTGTATCTGGTTTTATGTGGAGGTTCTTGATCCAATTGGACTTGAGCTTTGTACATGGAGATAAGAAAGTATTAATTTGCCTTCTTCTGCGTGATGACTGCCATTTGAACCAGAAGCATTTGTTGAAGATGCTGTTCTTTCTCCATAGAATGTTTTTAGCTCATTTGTCAAAGCTCAAGTGACCATAGGTGTGTTGGTTCATTTCTGGGTTTTCAATTCTGTTCCATTGAACTTCTTGCCTATCTGTACCAATACCATGCGGTTTTTATCACAATTGCTTTGTAAATTAGCTTGAGGTCAAGGATGGTGATTTCACTCGAAGTTTTTTTTTGTTTTTTTTTTTTTATTGTTGAGAATAGATTTCAATATTCTAGGTTTTATGTTATTTCAGACGAATTTGAAAATTCCTCTTTTTATCTCTATGAAGAATTGAGTTGAAATTTTGATGGCGATTACATTGAATCTCTAGATTGCTTTTGGCAATTTGGCCATTTTTACAATGTTGATTCTTCTAATTCATGAGCATGGGAGATCTTTCCATCTTCTGAGATCTTCTCCAGTTTTCTTCTTTAGAGATTGAAGTTTTGCCATACAGATTGTTCACTTGTTTAGTTAGGGTCACACCAAGGTATTTCATATTGTTTCTAACTATTGTGAAGGTTGTCTTTTCTCTAGTTTCTTTCTCAGCCAGTTTATACTTTGAGTAGAGGAAGGCTACTGGTTTCTTTGAGTTAATTTTATAACCAGCCACTTTGCTGTTGTTTAGGAGTTCTCTGGTGGAATTTTTGGAGTCTCTTAAGTATACTATCATACCATCTGCAAATGGTGATATTTTGATTTATTCATTTCTGACCTGTATCCCGTATCTCCCTTTTGTTGTCTAATTGCTCTAGCCAGGACTTCCAGTACTATATTGAATATGTAGGGGAAAAGTGGGTGGCCTTGCCTAGTTTCTAATTTTAGTGGAACTGCTTCATGTTTCTCACCATTTAGTTTTATGTTGGCTGCCAATTTGTTGTATATTGATTTTACTATGTTAAGCATGGGCCTTGGATTCCTGATCTTTGCAAGAACCTTTTAAGGAGTATTGAATTTTTTCAAATGCGTTCTCAGCATCTAGTGAGATGATCATGTGCTTTTTTTCTTTCAATTTGTTTATATGATATTTTACATTGATGAATTTCCTTATATTGCAGCCCCTGCATCTTTGGGATGAAGCCTACTTGATCATGGAGAATGATTGTTTTGATTCTGAAGTCAAATCTTATATAATATATAATCCCACTTCTGAGAAGCCCAGCCTTTGTTTTTGGTTTCCTGCTTCCTATTAGCAGATATCACTGACTGCCTTTTCCTCTGTCACATTTGTGTCTACCTGTCCTCTCCCCATTTCTGTAACTTCGTCCTTTCTGGCTCTGCCTCATAGCTCACTCCATTCCAGTAAAACTGTCTTTATTTCCCCAGCCTAATGAGCCTTTGGCCTCGCTCCTGTCTGATTTGTCCTCCACACCAATAATAGCATGGCCCTTCCATAAAGCTAATGATGATGGGTAGAATTTCCCCAGTAGAACTCCACAAAATTCTGTTTTAATCTTTGTATGGCACACCAAATCCCTCCTAAGCCCTGTTTACCACTTTCCGTTCATTTTACACCATCGGGCCTGACACAGCTGTACAGAATATTTGTGGGTTTAGAAAAATGCCAGCATTTCTTCACATGTATGCTAATGTGTGCTACATTCTCTTAAGGGAACAGTTCCTACACATACTCTTCTCACTAGCTTCTTGCCAAGTGTTCATTCAAATGCCATTAGTCCCTCAAGCTTGGTTTCATCCTCTCCACTTACACAGGCACACAGAAATAGTTCCCCTATAAATATTGTGGTACCGAATTACAACGACCTCGTTTTGGTTTCTCATTAGACTCCTGCATTAATGGGACTCTACACAGGAATCATGTTGTTATTCTTTCACCGAGGCCTAATGAGGCATTGAATCATTCTGAGAGTCTGTTAACAATTTACATCAATAAATAGGTGAGGTGAGGATAAACGATGTTGATTGGAGCATCCCTGGGACATTAAGCTTGGTTCTGTTGAATTCTCTGACTTTCAGCTGTGAGATGGAGGACACAGAAGAAAGACGCTGCTACATTTCAGCTCCTCACAGGCCTGGGTATTATTTTCTCAGTAACTGCCAAAATAAGTTTAGCAGGGAGACTTTTATCTGTTGCTTATGATGCAAGGTAATATAATTTCCTTTTCTTGCCATGTTGGAGATTGCTAACTATGTAAAAGATGCTTGCTGTCGAATTTTAGTCCCTGAGTTCAAGTCACAGGACTCATCAGGGGAAACAAGAGAACCAATTTTTCCAAGTTGTTCTATTAGTAGCTTATATACAGCTTCTCTCTCTCTCTCTCTCTCTCTCTCTCTCTCTCTCTCTCTCTCTCTCTCTCTCTCTAATTGCTCATTTTTTACAATGATTCTACATCATCAACTCTGAGACACCCAGTTTCAGCAAATATGCAGCTTCTGAAATGCACTGGTATCCCCCCAGATGCTCCTGCTATGCTCTGTTTCTGCATTTACCTCAGTCACTCCCCATGCAATTACCAAACTGTTAATTCAGCTTTTCAAGTATTGCCTCAGAAGACATTTGAATCTACACCAGATCCAACATCTTATATAACTCTAGCATCATTACAGGAAAACATGCCTAGTATAAATCTTTATGAACCTCAAAGATGAAACAGATCCCTTTCCACGGAATTTTGTTTTAAAGTCAATATATTTCTCATTTTAAAAGTTATAGCTCTAAGTCCAACTGACTTGTTTACAGAAATTACTGAGATACTCTTAATATTCAGAAAAGAATGTGAAGAATCCAAACTGACAGAGAAATTTTGAACATAGGAGTACAAAATGAGAAGATTCAGCTTTAGGGTTTTAGAGCTTACTGGAAAGTCACCAAAATGCTATGACATGGTTAACAATGGCAGACACATGTATCAATGTAATAGACCTGAGAATTCAAAATAAATCTTAGCACTTGTAGTCAGGGGTGCCAGTCCAGTTTGGCAGTGAGAGAGTAGGCTATCTGATAAACTACTCTGGTCCAAGCAGATGTCAACATTCAGAGCAATGAAGAACCTGTCCATTCCAAACTCAGAAACCCAACAGATGAGACATGTCTTTCATATCAAACATGAGACAACCTCAAAAGTATCAAAGAAATGTACTATGGCCTATAATTGGTTCTCGGGTATAATTGCAAAGGTTTAAGAAAGGAAAAACAGAAAAACAAGGTCATGAAAAGTGAATTCTTCTGTGTTTCAATTGACATAAAATGAAATGATTGGCATAGTGAAATAAACTATGTGTAATTTATATGATAGATTAGGAACTTCTATCAGAATGTATAGAAAACTCTTACAGCTTAACAATAGAGACAACTCATTTGAAAAGAAGAAAAGGCCTTGAATAACAACTTTGCACAATAATATAACAATAACTAATAAAAGACCACCAGAGATTAGGCAAATGGACATGAAGTTCACAATAAAATGCTTCACACTCACTGGCATGGCTGGAACTGAAAAGATACACATTCTGTAAGTGTCTAAAGATATTGGAATCCTGTTGTAAAATGCTATGAGCATCTGAGCTTAAATATGACTCAACAATTCAATACTAAATAGATACCCAAAAGAAGCCCAATGCCTAAAGAAAAAAGCACATAGCACATTTTTTTAAGAATAACTCTAAAGTAGAAAATATCAAAGTGCCTATCCAGTGAAAAGAAAGAGTTTGTTATGGTTCAATAATGGGATGCCATTAGGCTGTAAGAAAGAAAAATCAGTGAGTATATCTTGGTGAATGGCCCTGAAATCATGCTACACAGAAGTACACATTCCCAAAAGAAGACAAACCATGTAAATCCATTTATAGATATATCGTTGAAAGTAATACAAATAGACCATATATTAGTTTGTAAGGGTAGAGGGAAGAAGTTGATGGGGTAGTTGATAATGAAGACAGGCTTTCTTTGTAGAGTGGTAAAAGTATTCATCAGTACTAATAATGTAAAGCCAAATAGACTGATTTTTGGTGTGTGTAATATATCTCAGTGCAACTCTGCTTTCCTGTTTTAACACATTTTATTACTGTGATTTTGAAATTCCATATGTATATGTGATATAATCTTATTACTTTCTCCCACCCTGTCTTGTCTCCCTCCCATTCCCACTCACATCAACTCATTCCTAACATTCTCTTTTCCAGGTTCATGAAATTTTTTTCAGACCAATATTCTTTAATCAAAATAGTAGGATTTTGTTGTGGGGGTGGTGGGTTTTTTTTTTTTTGGTTGTAGTTGTTTGTTTGTTTTGGGGTTTTGTTTGTCTGATTTTAGCACAGGTAACTATAATGAGGCAAGTAAGATATGTAATACATCCCAGAAGCAAGGCAAAAAGCTAAAATGGAGATCTTCTAAATATTCCCCTAGATTCATTTAGTGTGAAACCTAAAGATGTAAGGAATGGAGTAAGATGACATCACTGGTCGTGATGTTGCCCTATTTGGTAATATTTCACTTCCATATCTGCCTTGCCAAGCAATAAAGCAGGAGGCCTGGAAGCAATACCTTTCCTGCTTTCTTAGTTGACATCTTGTTTAAGCAAAGCCCCAGGCTACAGTCATAGTTACATGAGTATAGTTACATTACTACTTGTTGTATGCACATATGCTGTACATCTATTTACACATTTCTTTGTGAGAACTTGGGTCTGTACATGCAAATCCTCTTGCCTGGAAGTCAGAGAACAGTCTGCAGAGTGATCCTGAACCTTCCACCTTGTTTGAGGCAGGATGTTTCATTTATTGCTTACTGCTGAGGCCTCAGAGGAGCTGGAACCTACTCCTTCGTTTTGTTGTGGAAGTACTGTGCTGTTTTACTGAATCCAGATCTACATGGGTCCTAGGCATCCAAACTCAGTTTCTCATACTTGTACAGTAATCATTTACCCACTCAGACACCTCCTAAGCCCCAACATAAGACTCTGTTTCTGCAGTAATAATGTCCTGTATATATATTCACATGAACCTCAGAGATAAACTATTCAGATAGACTAAATACTGAAACAACAACAAAAAAGCCCAAACCCATATATTATGGGAAGTGTTTTAATGCTAGAGCTACAGTTTTCTGAAACAATTTTAATAAACAGTCAATATTATTACTAAAATATCAAAGAGACAAAATAATTTACAAAGCACATGCTCTTACACCACTGACAGCCCAATCCACTGGGGAAATAATCAACTTCCTTTGGCTAACTAGAATCCATTTTTTAGCATTTAATAAGTCCCTGTTGATACTTAACACATTTAAAAACACTTCAAAGAATTTAGGATGCATGAAAATGTTCTATGACTTGATGGACATTTGTACCATGTTAAACACTCACCTGCTTTTTCTATTGTGTAACTTTTTATACACATTATTTATCCTTTGGATATTTCTCCATTTATACAAGACATTTTGATCATATCTATCTACCGCACTTTCAAGTTTTCTCTACTGTGTTTAGTCTTTGCTTTTCTCAACTTCCTTAGGATAGATGGGTCTCATGAGACTCAGGTGAGCTTCAAATTTGTTATATAACCACACAGATGACCTTGAACGATGTATGGGTCCCACTCCCAACTCACAAGTGCAGAGATTACAAGTACATCCCCACTATGTTTAGTGTAATTGACATTGAAGTTTGCACCCAGGGTTTAATGCTTCCTAATGTACTACCTACTAAGCCTGACTCAGGCTATGTTCTTTTCTTTCCCCTCTAACAAACCTGACCATGTTTCCCTTCTCTGTCTTTCTCCTTCCCTTCTCTTTCCCTCCTCTCCTCTCTTATTTTTTTATGTAAGGTATTTTCATAGTCCCTACTCTCTAAGTATTCTCCCATTCATTAACTAGTGTACAGCTCTACAAACTCATTTCTCTGATCAGGGAAGAGGAGGTTCTTGTCTCAATTTTCACATTTCTAATATTTCTTTGACAAAAGGAACTACAGCTTAAGGATTAGCTATATTCTACTTAACTTTTAACTCTTTGGGGTTAAGGGAGCTGACAGACATTGATTGAGAGAGAACTTTTGGTGAAGAAATTCTACTTAGCTTTCTCTGAAAAAAAAGATGACTTGAGATTAACCCTGGCAGAAGCCAGCACTGATTCGTCATGGTCAGGAAAGGAAGACAGGTAAGATATGCTTCAAGTCTTACTCGCATCTCACTGACCTTACTGTGGACATCTGGAACTCTTCCAATGTCTATTTCTGTGTCACACTTGAAGCCACCTTCCCAGAATCTCTTCCGTTCCCCATTCACTAAAGAAAAACAAGAAAGCAAGCAAACAAACAAACACATGTTTGCCTCCTTCAGTGCTTCTCTCAGGCCCAACAGCAGCGAGAGGGCCAGAGGACTAGAGTTTTTCTCAGAACTATTTCTGGAAGGGGAGCCTGGGGTGTGAGTTACCTTGAGACTGTCAGTGATTTTCTTTCTGAAGTTATAGCCTTAGGTACACCCTATCTGTAAGTACTATTAACCCCTTCACTTCTTGTTGGAATGTTATTCCTATCGTTCAGTTTCCTTTCACAAATACGATTCTGGTGTTGAAAAGCGTTTAGTATCATATAAATCCTATAATAATTTTATTTTAACATTTATTATGCTTCTAAAATAAGTCATTTCCATTTGTACTTAGCCATCAAATAAAATGTATGGTTGTAAAAAATTCAAGAATTGTCCATTTCAGTCTGGAAAGATGATTAATATTCAGCATCATTCATGCCACTTAGTACTGGGAATGTCATGGCTGCTCTGGCTCTCTGTAGGGAACACTGGGAATTCAGTACCTTCTCATTTGTGAAATAAATTCTTTCACAGGACTTGGAAACAAAGTATAATAATATCCTGAGCTAAAGTTGAAACAGTTCTTTGAAAGTACATTTTATTGACTTAAGAAAAAAAATAACAAGTTAGTATAAAATTTACATAGATCTTATAAAAAACACTTAAATAGGAAATTAAAAATTAACTTTTAAAATTAATTTTAATATTTTTAATTGTCTGAATTGGCATATAAACTATGATATGGTTATGGTGTTTACAAACAATGTATTAATAAGTTATCCTTTTGCAAACTCCCTATCTTCTTCCTCCTTTTGATTCTCCCCAGGTCTTTTTTCCCCTTGTGTCTTTAAACCTTATTATATAAATGTGCATTTGTCTCAGTGTGAATGTGTGCGTGTGTGTGTGTATGTGTGCAAGATGTGTGTGCACACTCATGTGAGCATGTGCCTGAGTGTAGAGTCCAGACTAGAATTCACATATGAGAAAGAACATGCAGTTTTTGGTTTTCTGAATTTGCTTCACTTCACTTAACTTAATATGATACTTTCAAACTTTATCTATCCTTTTGCAAATTTCTTAAGTTTTTAATAGCACAATAGAATTTCAATGTCTTTCATCACTCACCCATCCACTGAAGAACATTTAGGCTTGGTCTATTCTCTTGGAATTGTATAGAACAGCAATAAACATAGCTGTGCAAGTATATTTGTGGTAGGCTATGGAGTTATTTGGGTGTATGCCCAGGGTCTTGTCCTCTTTTTTAATGATAGTACACTACGTACTCTCTGGGCTGCTTATTGTAAAGAGGTCCCAGGAATGAAATAAAAGCAAAATATATTCAGTTATTAAAGAAATGATCCTATAAATCAAGTCCAATGAGATCTCTGGGTAGATATCCACCTCCAAAGAGATCTCTGGATGGAGGTACATTTTGTCTCTAAATAGAGAGACAAAGTATAGCAATCAATATACAATACCTAAAGAGACATTTTCTTAGACACTACAAAATAAAATCTACTCTTTTCTCATGCTTAACATGTAGGTATAAAAATCACCTCCTCATGGAAATACTTTATATATTTGAATTATTTTAATTATGTGTATATGTATGGTAGGGTGTGTGTATATGTAAATGCTACTGGTGGTGGAAGCCATGAGCATCATATTCTGGAGGAATAAATTATTGTGGGTGCTGGATCCAACAGTCTAAAAGAGCAGGAAACTCTTTTGATCTCTGAATAGCGGAACCCTCTCTCCATTCTACAGATACTTTCTTTTTATTTATATTAGATTATTTTTCTCAAACAGTATATTATAATTACAGTGTCTACTCCCTGTACTCCTTCTAGTCTGTTCCTATCACCCTTCCCATAAGGAACCACCCCTGTGGGTCAATGATTGAAAACAGGCCTCTGAAGTTTAATAAAATGTGATTCAATGTAATAAAACAAAAAAATTAACACATGAGAATTGTACAAGGCAAACCAACAGAAGGAAAAGAACTGAAGAAAAGGTACAAGAAACAGAGATTCACTCATTTGCACATGAAATTGCAGCTATAATACATCTGCAAAAACACACATAGTAAAGAGAGAAACATATAAATAAATTCAAAAGTAAAATAAGTTTAAAATGTAAATATAAAACAAAAAAAGCCCTAACATGGCATTATTACAGAAGACCCTCCAACAATTCCATTGAGTGTGGAATTTTTGCTGGGTCTACAAGACATCTTCACTTGTCTTTTCAGCTCAGAACCATGCCAGTATGGGTGTACAACATCAGACCCTATGAGCTGGTATGTGCATTGGTCCCGTTCTTTTATAGGGGTTTGTTTCCTTGGTGAACTCCATTCCTCTTGCTCTTATACTCCTCCTGCCTCTCCATCTACAGGGTTACCTGAGCCCCGAGTAGAGATATCATTTAGGGCTGTATTTTATAGAGATGTGTGATTTAGAGCTGAGTGTTCCCACACTTATCTCTCACTCTTTGCATAATATCTAACCATGGATATCTGTATTGGTTCCCATCTGCTGCAAGGGGGAACTTCTTTGATGATGGCTGAGCAAGGCTATGATCTAGGAGTGCAGCAAAAAGCCATTGCAGTTATTTTATTTAGTTTTACCCAAGGTTTACTCAGGTTCTCAATCAGCTACACAGTCTTGCAGATGGCTTTCATTTTATGGAGCAGACCTTCTGTCAAATTAGATACTGGTTGGTTACTTTCACATTTTCCTGCCATAGTGCAATACCTTGATGGAAGGATACCATTGCCAATGGGTTATGGGTAGGTTGATGTTTAAATTTATCCTTTGGTATCTTGCAGTGTCTTCTTATACTAGGGAAGTTATAACATAGGAATAAAGGCTTTGTGACTTCTCCACGTTCAAGGAGTTGTGTAGTGTTGCTTTCAGCAATGTGGCTTTGTAGAGTGTTTGTGAAGAGCAACCTATAGTCTGAGCAACATACTGGGTTTTTGGAGATTTTCGTGGGACTTCCTTGGTCAACAACTAAATTAGATGTAACACAGCCCTGGGACCGGAAGGTTCATTTGGTGACAAGATGGCCAGTGTGAACTTTGTATTTTCCATTATTTGGTAATTTCACTGAGATCACCTTTATACATACATACGTACATACATACATACATACATACATGCATACACACATTCACACACACACACATAATATATATTACTATATTCGATTTCCAGACTACCCCTCAAATAATCCTTAATTTTTGCTGTCTCTCCTGAAATACCTTTCTCATTGTCATCTCTACTCTCCACTTGATTATCCTGTTCCTGTCCCCACATGAATCCATAAGTACTCATTATATTAATCCTTTCCTAGGGAGATCCATCTGCCACCCAATCTTTTACTGCATATCTCACCATTGTGGTTCTATAAACCTGCCTTTTAAAATACTGATTTAAAAACTAGTATCCACATATCTGTGACTATGTACCTACCATATTTGTATTTCTGGGACTGTGTTAGGTCACTAAGGATGTTTTTTCTACAATTACATTTTCTTGTGAGTTTTATGATTTAATTTTCAACAGCTGAGTAATAGATTCTGTTGTGTAAATATACCACATTTTCTCCATCCATTGATCTGTTGAGGATAAGCCTGTGTCAAATTTTTGATTATTACAAATAGAACAGTAACGAATATGGTTGAGCAAGATTTTGTAGGCTGAAGCATCCTTTGGATTTATGACTAAGTGTGATATAACTAGATTTTGTGGAAAACTGATTCCCAGATTTCTGAGGAACTGCCTGACAAACTTGCACAATAGCTGTTCAAGTTTGTACCCCCATCAGCAATGGATGAGAGCTCTCCACGATCCACATTCTTCCTAACATAAGCTGTCATTTGTCTTATTAAACTTGGAATTCTGACACACAGAGATGAGATCTCATAGTTCTGATTTGACTTCCCAGGTGACTAAAGGTATAAAATTTTTTTTAAAGTGTTTCTCAGTCATTTGAGGCTTTTTCTGAAGAAGTTATCTGTATAGAAATGTGATGCATTTTATTTTTTTTATTTTTTTTACTTTTCTTTTTTTAAAAGAACTTTATTTTACAAAACAAAGATAAATGTACAGATTTTAAACATTTTTTGCTTAAAATTATACATTTTTGTCAGTACTGTTTTTTTCAGATTTTAAAATAATTCTTACATAAAACTACACGAATATATTTTTTAGTCAGTACTTGATTTTTTCAAAGAATTGACATTATGCATTGAAAACCTAATAGTAACAATGAGCATAAAGTACATGCAAAACAAAACGCAACATGGAAATAGTCAAAGTCTTCTTGTTTTGTAAATATTTTTTGTTCTGTTTTCTTTATATCTTGGAATTCATACAGTCTGTGAGTTGTTTCTGAGGGAGTGCAAGCCTCTGGGGTTAGCATCCCAATATCAGTGACTGCATATTATGTCTGTTCTTTTGTGACTGGGTTATCTCACTCAGGATGATATTCTCTAGATGCAGCCATTTTCCTAAGAATTTGGTTAAGTCATTGTTTCTGGTGGCTGAGTAGTATTCCATTGTGTAAATGTACCACAATTTTTGTATCCATTCATCTTCTGAAGAACATCTGGGTTCTTTTCAGCTTCTGGCTATTATAAATAGAGCTGCTATGAACATTGTGGTGCATATATCTTTGTTGTGTATTAAAGTGTCTCTGAGGTATATGCCCAGAAGTGGAATAGCTGGGTCTTCAGGTAGTAGTACTATATCCAATTTTCTGAGGTATTGCCAGACTGATTTCCAGAGTGGTTGTATTAGTTTGCAACCCCACCAACAATGGAGAAGTGTTCCTCTTTCTCCACAGCCTTGCCAGCATCTGCTGTAATGTGAATTTTGGATCTTGGCCAATCTGACTGGTGTGAGGTGGAATCTCAGGGTTGTTTTGATTTGCATTTCCCTGATGGCTAAGGATGTTGAGCACTTCCTCAGATGTTACTCGGCCATTCGGTGATCCTCAACTGAGAACGTTTTGTTTAGCTCTGTACCCCATTTTTTAATAGGGTTATTTGATTCTCTGGTGTCTAGCTTTTTGAGTTCCTTGTATACCTTGGATATTAGGCCTCTATCTGATGTGGTGTTGGTAAAGATCTTTTCCCATTCTGTTGGTTGCCGTTTTGTTTTCTTGAGGATGTCCTTAGCCTTACAGAAACTTTGCAATCTCATTAAGTCCCATTTGTTAATCTTTGACCTTAGAGCTTGAGCCATTGGTGTTTTGTTCAAGAAATTTTCTTCTGTGCCTATGTGTTCTAAGGTTTTCCCTACTTTCTCATCTAATAGTTTCAGTGTATTTGGTTTAATGTGGAGATCTTTGATCCACTTACACTTGAGCTTTGTACAAGGAGATAAGAAAGGGTCTATTTTCATTCTTTTGCATGCTGAGTGCCAGTTGGACCAGCACCATTTGTTGAATAGGCTGTTTTTTTTCCATTGAATGTTTACTGCTCCTTTGTCAAAAATCAGGTGACCATAAACATGAGGGCTCATTTCTGGATCTTCTATTCAAGTCCATTGAAACACATGCTTATTTCTGTACCAGTACCATGCAGTTTTCAGCACAATTGCCTTGTAATATAGCTTGAGGTCAGGGATAGTGATTCCCTCAGATGTTTTCTTGCTGTTGAGGATGGATTTCACTATTCTAGGTCTTTTGTTATTCCATATAAAATTGCACATTGATCTCTCCAATTCCTTGAAGAACTGGGTTGGAATTTTGATGAAGATTGCATTGAATCTGCAGATTGCTTTTGGTAGGATGGCCATTTTTAAGTTGTTGATCTTTCTAATCCATGAGCATGGGACATCTTTCCATTTTCTGAGATCCTCCTCAATTTCTTTCTTTAGAGGTTTGAATTTCTTGTCATACATGTCTTTCACTTGCTTAGTTAGAGTCACACCAAGGTATTTCATAGTTTTTGTGATGATTGTGAAGGGTACCTTTTCCCTAATTTCTTTCTCCAAGTTTGTCCTTTGAGTATAGGAAGGCTACTGATTTGTTCAAGATAATTTTGTATTCAGCCACTTTGCTGAACTTGTTTATCAGCTGTAGGAGTTCTCTGGTGAAATTTTTGGGGTCACTCAAGTACACTATCATGTCATCCGCAAAGAGTGATGTTTTTATCTCTTCCTTTCTGATTTGTATCCCCTTGATGTCCTTTTGCTGTCTAATTGCTCCAGCCAGGACTTCCAGTACTATGTTGAATAGGTAGGGTGAGAGTGGGCAGCCTTGTGGAGTCCCTGATTTTAGTGGGATTGCTTCAAGTTTCTCGCCATTAAGTTTGATGTTGGCTGTTGGTTTGCTGTATATTGCTTTTATTATGTTTAAGTATGGACCTTGGATTCCTGTTCTTTCCAGGACTTTTAACATGAAGGTGTGTTGGATTTTGTCACATGCTTTCTAAGCATCTAGAGAGATGACCATGTGATTTTTATCTTTGAGTTTGTTTATATGGTGGATTATGGTGATGGATTTCCTTATATTAAACCATCCCTGCATCCCAGGGATGAAGCCTACTTGGTCATGATGAATGATCGTTTTGATGTGTTCTTGAATTCGGTTTGCAAGGATTTTGTTGTGTAATTTTGCATCAATGTTCATAAGTGAGCTTGGTCTGAAGGTCCTTTTCCTTGTAGGGTCTTTGTGTGGTTTGGGTACGAGGGTTATTGTAGCCTAAAAAATGAGTTAGGTAGTATTCCATATGATTCTATCCTTTGGAATAGTTTGAAGAGTATTGGTTTTATATCCTCAATAAATGTCTGATAAAATTCTGCACTGAACCAGTCTGGACCTGGGCCTTTTTTGGTTGGGAGGATTTTGATAACTTCTTCTATTTCTTTAGGTGTTATCGGGTTATTTAGATGGTTTACTTGTCCTGGTTTAACTTTAGGATCTTGTATCTGTCTAGGAATTTGTCCATTTCCTCCAGATTTTCCAATTTTGTGGAGTATAAGTTTTTGTAGTAGGAGCTGATGATTTCTTTAATTTCCTCAGTTTCAGTTGTTATGTCCCCACTTTCCTTTCTGATTTTGTTAATTTGGATACTTTCTCTTTGCCCTCTAGTTAGTGTGACTAGGGTTTTATCAATCTTGTTGAGTTTCTCAAGGACCCATCTCTTGGTTTTGTTGATTTTTTTAAATGGTTCTTTTTGTTTCTATTTGGTCTATTTCTGCCCTAATTTTGATTATTTCTTGCTGTCTACTCTTTTTGGGTATATCTGCTTCCTTTTGTTCTAGGGATTTTAGCTCTGCTGTCAGGTTGCTGATGTAAGCTCTCTCCAGTTTCTCTTTGGAAGCCTTTAGGGCTATGAGTTTTACTCTCATTACTGCTTTCATTGCATCCCATAGGTTTGGGTATGTTGTGTTTTCGTTTTCGTTGAATTCTAGAAAATCCTTAATTCCTTTTTTATTTCTTCTTTGACCCTGCTATCCTTTAACAGAGCATTGTTTAGTTTCCATGCGTATGTGGGCTTTTTGTTGTCTTTGTTGTTGTTAAAGACCAGCCGTAGACCATGGTGATCTGAGAGGATGCATGGGAATATTTCAATCTTCTTATATCAATTGAGGCTCGTTCTGTGTCCAATTATGTGGTCAATTTTCGAGAAGGTGCCATGGGGTGGTGAGAAGAAGGTGTATTCTTTTACTTTAGGATAATATATTCTGTATATATCTATTAATTCTAGTTGGTTCAAAGTCTCTGCTAGTTTTGCAGTGTCCTTGTTCAGTTTCTGTTTCCATGATCTGTCCATTGGTGAGAGTGGGGTATTAAAGTCTCCCACTATTATTGTGTGGGGTGAAATGTATTTTTGAGCTTTAGTAGGGTTTCTTTTATGAATGTGGGTGCTTTTTTATTTGGAGCATATATGTTAAGGATTGAGAGTTTCTCCTGACAGATTTCGCCAGTAATGAGTAAAAATGTCCTTCCTTATCCTTTTTGATAACTTTTGGTTGGAAATTTACTTTATTAGATATTAGAATAGCCACTCCAGCTTGCTTCTTGGAGCTGTTTCCTTGGAAGTTTTTTTCCCAGCCTTTTACTCTGAGATAGTGTCTGTCTTTGTCTCTGAGATGAGTTTCCTGTATGTAGCAAAAGGCTGGATTTTGCTTATGTATCCAGTCTGATAATCTATGTCTCTTTATTGGGGAGTTGAGTCCATTTATGTTAATAGATATCAAGGAATAGTTGTTTCTGTTTCTTGCCATTATTGCTTTTGTGGGTTGAGTTGTGTCTGTGTCTTTTTCTTCTTTTAGTTTTCTTGTTTAGGAGTTTTCTTTTTAATAGGCTGTATTTTCCCTCATTGTATTGGGTTTTCCACCAATAATTCATTGTAGTGCTGGGTTTGTGGTCAGATATTGTGTAAATTTTGATTTGTCTTGAAATATCTTTATCTCTCCATCAATTGTGATTGATAGTTTTGCTGGGTATAGCAGCTTGGGCTGGCACTTGTGCTCTCTTAGTGTGTGCATGATGTCTGTCCAGGCTCTTCTAGCTTTCACAGTGTCTGTTGAGAAATCGGGTGTGAGTCTGATTGGCCTGCCTTTATATCTTACCTGACCTTTTTCCCTTTCTCCTTTTAGTATTCTTTCTTTGCTTTGGGCACTTGATGTTTTTACTATTATGTGTCGGGAGCTATTTCTTTTCTGGTCCAACCTATTTGGAGTTCTGAAGGCTTCTTTTATGCTCGTGGTCATCTCATTCTTGAGGGTAGGGAAGTTTTCTTCGACGATTTTGTTGAAGATATTTACTGTGCCTCTTAGTTGATACTCTTCTCCCTCTTCTATTCCTATTATCCTTAGGTTCGGCCTTCTCATTGTGTCCTGGATTTCCTGGACATTTTGGGTTAGGACCTTTTTGTTTTTTGCATCTTCTCTGGCTGTTTTGTCTATGTTTACAATGTTGTCTTCTTCCCCCAAGATTCTCTCTTCGATCTCTTGTAATCTATTGGAAATGCTTGCTTCTGTGACTCCTGATTTATTTTTTTGGTGTTCTACCTCTAGGGTTATCTCTTTTAGTGTTTTCTTTATTGTGTCAATTTCCGTTTTAAGTTCTCTCTTCCATTCCTTCATCTCTTTGGTTGTGTTTTTCTGTAGTTCTTTGAGTTTTTTTGTTTCCTCTTTAAAAGCTTCTGAATCTTTTTGCTTTTCTTCCCATTCTTGTTTAATTATTATCTATCAGCATCTTGAGGTATAATTTCAGGTCTGTGTCTTCCTTTTCTGGAGTGTTTGGAATTCCGATGTTTGCTGTTATGGGAGAGTTGGGTTCTGGTGTTGCCAGGTTGTCTTGGTTTCCTTGGGATTTACTCTTTCGCTTTCCTCTTGCCATTTTGTTGTCAGTGATATGTTCCTTTCCCTTGTATCTGGTCTGTGTCCCTGGATCTCCACTGGTCCAGGTGGCAGATGGGTCGAGCCCTGTTCTATGCCTCAGAGTCGCTGGGTGGGAACAGATGTTCCAATGTTCTGTTCCTGGTTGCTGGATCAGGCAGGGCAGGGCAGGTCAAGGCAGGAGGTGCACTTTCCGTGTGCACTCCGCAGAGATCTCTCTGCTCCCTTGCAGCCCAGGTCTCCCACCCACCAGTTGCTCAGCCTCTATGAGCTGCCGTTCTGGGTGGCAGATGGGCCAGGCTCCGCTCTGGGTCCTGAAGTTGCCGCCGGGTGGAAACAGACGTTCCTAAGTTCTGTTCCCGGTCACTGGATCAGGCAGGGCAGGGCAGGTCAAGGCAGGGGGTGCACTTTCCATGTGCACTCCGCAGAGATCCCTCCGCTCCCTAGCAACCTAGGTCTCCCACTCACCAGTTGTTCAGCCTTTAGGAGCTGCCGTTCCGGGTGGCGGATGTGATGCATTTTTAAATTGGGTTATTTTTCTTCGTATTCATTTATTTTTTTTGTTCTTCAGATATTTTGGATATTAGCAGTCTACCTGACTTGTACTTGGTCAAAGTCGTCCCATTTTATAGGCTTCCACTTTTGTTTTTTTCCTTGCAGAATAATTTAATTTCTTGAGGTTCAATGTATTAATTGTTCATACTACTGCTTGAGCTAAAAACCTATCCAGAAATTATTTTCCGGTGTCAATGAGGTCAAAGATATTTTGTTAATTTTTTTTTCTATTGGTTCAATGTATCAGGTTTTATGTCTATGACTTTGATGAACTTGGGGTTGAGTTTTGTGGTTAGTGATGAATCAGGACCCATTTGGATACTAGTACATACAATCATCCAGTTTGATCAGCTCCCTTTGCCCAAGATACTGTCTTTTCAAGTGTTTGTTTCTGGCTTCTTTTTAAAAAATCAGTTGTTTAAAGCTGAGTGGATTTAAACCTGGGCCTTCAATTACATTTAAGTGATAAATGTTTCTGGTTTTGTGCCAATACTAGGTTTTTTTTCCTACCACAGCTTTGTATTATAGTATAACTTGAGGTCAGAGATGGTGATGCCTCTAGAAATTCTTTCATTATTCATGATTGTTTAGATATCCTTGTTTTTATATTTCCACAAGAACCAAAGATAGTCCTTTTAAAATCTTTGAGGATATATGTTTTAATTTTGACAGGGATTACATTGACTACTGGAGGGGTTGGTTGATTGTTAATGTTGTTCTTCCCATGCTGTTGCAAACCCTTTCAGTTCCTTCAGTACTTTAGCTATTTCATGGGGATCACCTGTTCCGTCTGATGGTTAGCTGCAAGCATCCTCAACTGTATCTGTATGACTTTGGGAGAGCCTCTGAGGAGGCATGTATATCTGGTTCCTGACAGCAAGCACTTCTTGTCCTCAGCATTAGTGCTTGGGTTTAATGACTACATATGGGGTGGATGCCCAGGTGAGACAGTCTCTGAATGACTTTTTTTCTTCAAACCCACTCCTCTATTTGTCCCTTCTAAGAAGGACTGAAGGATTCATATTCTGGTCTTACTTCTTTATGAGCTTCATAAAGTCTGTGAATTGTTTTTTCAGTATCCAGAGCTTTTGGGTGGCTAGTATCTGCCCATGTGTGTTCTTTTGTGACTGAGTTGCTTCACTCAGGATGATAGCTGCTAGTTTCATCTATTTGCCTAGGAATCTCATGCAGTCATATTGTTTTTAATAGTACTCCATTGTGTAAATGTACCAAAGTTTCTGTATCCATTCCTCTGTTGAAAGACATCTAATTTCTTTCCAAATTGTGGCTATTATAAATAAGGCCACTATGAACATGATGGACCATGTGTCCTTGTTATATTTTGAAGCATCTTTTGGTTATATGCCCAGGAGTAAAAGAGCAGAGTTTTTAGATAGTATGTTTAGTTTTCTGAGGAACCACCAGACTAATTTCCAGAGTGATTGTACTAGTTTCAATCCCACAAAAAATAGAGGAGTGTTTCTTTCTCCTCATCCTTGCCACTATCTGCTATCACCTGAGTCTTTGATCTTAGTCATTCTGACTGGTATAAGGTGGAATTTCAGTATTGTTTTGATTTTCATTTCCTCAATGACTAGGAATATTGAGCTCTTTTTTTTTTTGGGGGGGGGGGGGCTTTTTGGCCATTCAGTATTTCTCAGTTGACAGTTTTTTGTTTAGCTCTGTGTCCAATTTTTTATTAGGATTATTCGATTCTCTGCAGACTAACGTCTTGAGTTCTTTGTATATTTTGAATATTAGTACTCTATCAGATGTAGGACTGGTAAACATCTTTTCCCAGTCTGTTGATTACTATTTTGATTTTTTGACAGTGTCCTTTGCCTTACAGAAGCTTTGCAATTTTATAAGGTCCCATTTGTTGATTCTTTATCTTAAAGCATAAGCAATTTGTGTCCTGTTCAGAAAATTTGCCCATGTGCCTATGTGTTCGAAGCTCTTCCCCGCTTTCTCTTCTAATAGTTTCAGTGTACCTGGTTTTATGTGAAGATCTTTGATCCACTTGGACTTGAGCTTTGTACAATGAGATAAGAATGGATCGTTTTGCATTCTTCTGCATGCTGACTTCCAATTCAACCAGCACCATTTGTTGAAGAGGCTGTCCTATTTCCATTGGATGTTTTTAGCTCCTTTATCAAGGATCAAGTGACAATAGGTGTGTGGGTTCATTTCTAGGTCTTCAATTCTGTTCCATTGATCTACCTCCCTGGCTCTGTATCAATACCATGCAGTTTTTACCTGATTGATCAGTAATAAAGCTTGATGTTAGTGATGGTGATTCCCCTGAAAGTTATTTTATTGTTGACAATATTGTTTGCTATTCTGCATTTTTGTCATTCCAAATGAATTTGCAAATTGCTTTTTCTATTTCTATGAAGAACTGAGTTGGAATTTTGATGGAGACTAAACTGAATCTATAGATAGCTTTTGGCAAAATAGTCATTTTTATTTTGTTGATCCTTGCAATCCATGAGCATGGAGATCTTTTTATCTCCTGAGATCTTCAATTTTCATATTTAGATACTCGAAGTTCTTGTCATCCAGATCTTTCACTTGCTTGGTTAGGGTCACATCAAAGTATTTTATACAATTTGTGACTATTGTGAGGAGTGTCAATTACCTAATTTCTTTAACGGCCTGTTTATTGTTTGAGTAAAGATAGGCTACTGATTTTAGTTAATTTTTTATCCAGCTACTTTGCTGAAGTTGCTTAACAGTTGTAGGAGTTCTCAAGTGAAATTTTTGTGGTCATTTAGGTATACTATCCTATTATCTGCAAATAGTAATATTTTGACATCTTCCTTTCTGACTTATATCTCTTTGACTTCTCTTTGTTTCTGATTGCTCTGACTAGGACTTACTATACTGAATAGGTAGGGGGAGAGTTGGCAGCATTGTCTATTCCCTGATTTTAGGGGGATTGCTTAAAGTCACTCACCATTTAGTTCGCCATTGGTTTGCTGTATATTAATTTTACTATGTTTAAGTGTGGTCTTGAATTCCTGATCTTCCCAAGACTTTTAACATGAGAAGGTGTTGAATTTTGTCAAATGCTTTCTCAGCATCTAATGAGTTTGATCATGTGTTTTTTTTTTTTTTTTCCTTTGAGTTTGTTTATATAGTGGAATACATTGTTGGATTTATATATATATTGGATCATCCCTGGGATAAAGCCTACTTGATCATGTTGAACGATCATTTTGATGTGTTCTTAGATTTGGTTTGTGAGAATTTTATTGAGTATTTTTGCATCAATGTTCATAAGAGAATATGATCTAAAGTTCTTTTTCTTTGTGGGATCTTTGTGTGATTTAGGTATGAGCATCATTGTAGCTTCTCAGAATGTGGTAGTGTCCCTACTATTTCTATCTTGTAGAATAGTTTGGAAAGTACTGATATTAGGTCTTCTATCAATATCTAATAATTCTGCACTTAACCTATCTGGTCCTAGGCCTTTATTCTTGGGAGACTTTTAATGATTGCTTCTCTTTCTTTAGGGGTTTTGGGACAGTTTAGATGTTTTTTCTGATCCTGATTTAACTTTGGTACCTGGTATTTGTCTAGAAAATTGTCTATTTCTCCTAGATTTTTCAGTTTATTGAATATAGCATTTTATGTAGTATTTGATAATTTCATTCATTTCTTCAGTTTCTTTTGTTATGTCTACCCTTTCTTTTCTGATTTTGCTGATCTGGAACGCTCTTTGTACCCTCTAGTTAGTCTGGCCAAGGGTTTATCAATTTTGTTGATTTTTCTCAAAGAACCAACTCCTGGTTTGTTGGTTCTTTATATAGTTTTTTTTTCTTTTTTCTATTTGGTTGATTTCAGCTCTGTGTTTGCTTATTTCCTGACATCAACTCTTTTTGGGTGTATCTGCTTCTTTTTGTTCTAGAGCTTTCAGGTGTGCTGTCAAAGGGCTAGTGTATGCTCTCTCTTCTTTTGGGAGGCACTGAGAGCTATGAGTTTTCCTCTTAGTACTGCTTTCATTGCATCCCATAAATTTGGGTATATTGTGCATTCATTTCCATTAAATTCTAAAATATTTAAACTTTTTTCTTATTGCATCTCATAAGTTTGGGTATATTGTGCATCCATTTCTACTAAATTCTAAAACATTTAAACTTCTTTCTTTATTTTTTTTCTTGACCAGGTTATTATTGTGTAGAGTACTGTTCAACTTCCTTCTATATGTGGGCTTTTTATTGTCTTTGGTTGTTATTAAAGACCAACATTTGTCCATGTTGATCTCATAGGATGCATGGGATTATTTTGATCTTCTTGTATCTGTTGACACATGTTTTGTGACTGATTATGTGGCCAGTTTTAGAGAAGATACTGTGAGGTGCTGTTAGAAAGGTGTATTCTTTTGTTTTAGAATAAATTCTTCTATAGGTATTTGTTAAATCCATTTGGTTCATAACTTCTGCTAGTTTCTCTGTGTCTCTGTTAAGTTTCTGCTTCTATGATCAGGCCATTGATGAGAGTGGAGTGTTGAAGTCTCCCACTATTATTGTGTGTGGTGCAATGTATGTTTTGAGCTTTAGTTAAGTTTCTTTTATGAATGTGGGTGGCTTTGTATTTTGAGCATAGATGTTCAGGATTGAGAGTGCATCTTGGTTTATTTTTCCTGTGATGTCTAAAAAGCGGTCTTTCTAGTAAATGTTTGCTACACCAGGAGTCTTTACTAGTGCAATGTTGTGTCTCAGGGCATACTCAGTATCAGGAAGAGAATGATACCCTTAAGTCACCTAGATGACACAGTAATCTGATTATCTCTCCATAATGCTCCCTGTACTTCTGTTCTTAAAAATTATTATATGTGTATATATGTATGTCTTACTGTGTGTATACCGTGTTCATAAAGGAGCCCACAGTGGTTAGAAGAAGAATCAGATCCCCTGGAGTTACAGAAAGTTTTTAGTTGTTAGTTGAATTTTGTAAAACTGACTATTTGTCTTCTGCAAAAACAACCCTAACTACTGAGAGATCACTTAAGCCCAGCAGGTTCCCTTTGAATTTTATTAATTTATCCCTACGTACTCTTGCATTGCTCTCTTGATTTTATTTTTGTCATCTTTTCCTTTTTCTCTCTCATTCTCTCTTTGTCCCATCATTCTTTCATTTTATTCTAATGTATGAGTCCCTATATGGTACCGTAACTGGTGATCAAATTCTGGGCTCAAGAAATTTTCTCTATGAGCCTTTTATTTGCTAGAAACACAAATAAGAAAGGCTTAATTTAGCTTTTGTTACTAAAAGAATATAGCAGAAGATATTCTTTTATTTCTATGTCCCTTTATCAATCATGCTGTCTCTGCAGCCTCTCATGAGATTTGTTCCTCTTGTGGTAATAAACACCTGCCTTGAATTTCTTCATTGTTTTAATTTATGTTGTTTATTAGGTATATTATTGCATTTGTGTGCAGATGCCCATTTATTCCACTCCTGAGCATACACCCAAAAGTCGCTCCAACATATAAAGAAGACACATGCTCTACCATGTTCATAGCAGCCTTATTTATAATAGTCAGAACCTGGAAAGAATCTAGATGCCCTTCAACAGAGGACTGGATACAGAAAGTGTGGTACATTTGCACAATGAAGTACTACTCTGGTATTAGAAGCAATGACTTTATAAAATTCCTAGGCAAATAGATGGAATTATAAACTATTATCCTAAGTGAGGTAACTCAGTCACAAAAGAACACACTTGGTATGCACTCACTGATAAAAAGATACTAGCCCCCCAAAGCTCTGAATACCCAAGAAACAATTCATAGACTGCATGAAGCTCAAAGAGAAGGAAGGACAGAATGTGGATGCGTCAGTCCTTCTTAGAAGAGAGAACAAAACACTCATGAGAGTAAATACAAGGTCAAATTGCAAAGTAGGGATTAAATAAAAATCATCCAAAGACTGCCTCACCTGGGGATCCACCCTATATGCAGCCACCAAACTCAAGCACTATTGCTAATGCCAAGAAATGCTTGTTGGCAAGAACCAGATCTGGATACCTCATCAGAGGTTCTACCAGAGTCATATAGATACAGTTGAAGATGCTTACAGCTAAACATCAAACTTAACAAGGGGATCCTAACGGAAAAGCTAGAGAAAGGTCTGAAGGAGCTGAAAGGGTTTGCAACCCCACAGGAAGAACAACATTATCAACTAACCAAACCCTCTAGAACTCCCATGGACTAAAATATCAACCACTGAGCACACATGGAGAGACCCTTGGCTCCAGTTGCATATGCAGCAGAGGATAGCATTGTCTGGCATCAGTGGGATAAGCAGCTTTTGTTCCAGTGAAGTAGGGTTTTCACAGTATTAGGGAATGCAAGGGACTGAAGTGCAGAGGGTGATTTGGAGAGAGAACACTTTCATGGAAGCAAGTGGAGGGGCAGGGAAATGGGATCAGAGGAAAGGAAAAAACATTTGAAATGTAAATACAGAGAATATCCAATAAAAAATGGAAGTTACTCTTGATTCTGTTTCCTTGACCCTTGCTCTGCTCTGGTTTATTCCATGGGTTTTCTGTACTTTTGAAGAGGTTTTTCACTTTCTCACATAATTCACCCATGCTGGCGGCTCACCCGCTGGAGATGTATTTTGATAGAGAACAATAAAGATAAATGCTAAAGATAAAATTCAAAGGGCTAGTTTTCTAAGGCTGTTAACAAATTCTCGATTCAAACAATATTATGAACCAATAATGTAGCCAATAACAGAAACTAGAAGGTAATGTGGTAACATCTGTTGAGGGCTGTATTTCTGAGAAACCTAATGGAAATAAGGTTACCCCTGTGATGGGCTAGAATGAACCTGGTCTGTTGGAGGAGGCCACACAGCAGGAAAGAACGTGTTTCCCTGGGATTCCATCATATCTTAAGCTCTGCAGTTAACTTTATTTTGGTACCCTTGAAAGCTGCTCCTACAAATCAGTGCCACTCTAAGTGTCTGTGCAAAAACTCAGGCTAGCACTCTCTGTTCTGTTCAAGGATGCTGAGAAAAATCTAGTGAACTCCCTTCCTTGCAGAACTGCAGGAAGATTCTCCAGGATTAACTTGCCAGATGTATGTCAGAGATAATTACTCAGAAAGAAAACAGAACCTGCTCATGTGAAATTATTGGAGAGATGACAGGGGGTACAACAAAGGCTTAAGCGTATTAACCTCAGCTCAGTTTTGGACTTGCCTCAAACATTGTGACCACCTGATTTTCACATGTTTGGAATCAAGGATCTTCTTTCCTCAAAGACCTAGCCCTAAGAATGCACATCTCCTCACCTTAGCTCTAGAAAAAAGACAGACAGCTTAGAAAAGATCGTCCTGATTTAGATAGAAAAACTTGGGAAGGAATTCTTGCTTGAAACATGGTCCCAGTAGTCTTTCAACTTGTTGGCTGCCTTCTACTGTGTCAGTTATTTCTTTAAAACTTAGCTTTATATTAGCTTTAAAAAGTCCATATGTGCTTCCAAATAATTTACAAGTGACAATTCATGGCAACATATAGTATAAACATGAAAAGTAATAAGAAAAATCTTTTCTGATAAAACAAATTCAAGAAGACGATCTAACAATAAAATATTTCTTCATGTTAACACTTGAATAATTCTTTCCAGTCACCTTTAATACATTTTGGGTCATAGTGTCAATGTACTTCCTGTCTTGTGTGACTAGTACTGTGTGATGAGCTTTTATTCTTTTCATTAAATATGTACAATTTAGTTGCGTAGTTTCATAATACCTCAATGCCTGAATGTATAGTCACATATTTTTATCCTATTTTTCTGTTCAGACTCTACTCCTAATGATTTGTTATTAGGTAAACTTATCTTTGAGTAGACTTCTGACTTCAGTTCTATGCTGTATATGGTAAGGTTAGCATTGTGGAAAATATATTATGAATAAATTACAACAGAACACAAGTGTGTAACTTTTTGGTAATAATAGTAAAAATAGCAAAACTTCAAGGGTTCTCTCATTTTTACCTGAATGCTAGTAAATCCAGTCCTCTTCTCCCAGACAGAAAACATTTTACACATTTTAATTTGTATTTAATCTTGGGACAATATCAAGGTATTAGTAAAATCAAGTTGTCTGATTCTGACTGAAAGTTTTTAGTTCATCAAAATTCTGTCTAGATAGAAAATTAATTTTTTAAACTAAATTTTCTCTTAGGGCATAGTATATATTCTTCTTGTCTTGTATGCTTATCATTAACCTAGAGAAATTACTTTTCTCTTCATGCATCTCTTTAAAAATGCTTTAGATAATTCCATCACTTTTCTTGCTCCCTTTCCTCCCTCTGTGCTCTCCAAAATACTTTCTTTCTTATAGCTCTCCTTCATTACAGTGTGCTAATACTTTTACCTATTCTTTTGGTTTAATTATTATTGATGTGCACACACACACATACACACACACACACACACACACACACACACACACACATCAGTTTTTGTTGTTTACTAAAATGGCATCTTGCTGTATAGACCTCCAATAAACAGTAGTAGTCAGTTAGTGGTAACTCACATCTTTATTCCCCTCACTTGGGAGGAAGAGGCAGGCAGATCTTTGAGTTTTAGGCCAGCCTGATCTACAGACCAAGTTCCAGGACAACAGGGGCCATACAGATAAACTCTGCAAAAGAACAAAAACAAGAAAAAAATAACAGTTTTGTTGCATGCTGATATCTGTAAAATAGAATTCTATCCACTTGATAATCATATGATGAATAAAGCTCACACTTACTTTTAAAACTGACTTCTAGTTCAGGTAGGAAATGCATGGAGCTCCAAGTATACCTTGCTGTATGTGTAGCTTGATAACTTTCATTACTATTTTTTCGTCATTTTGGAACCTGTCTGGACACAGATAATCTTCGTCACACATAGAGTTTGGCACTTGCCATTCCAACTGCAGTTCAATTATTTATGTTTTTCCTTGTGATGATGTCAGATCTGACACATTTATGTGACCCTTGGAGTTGCTACTATGTTTATGGAAAACCTAGTGAGCACTGAGTAGAACTAAGTCCCGAAGAAATTAGAAGGTATCCTTCCAAAACTTACAGTGAATTTGTAGCACAACTGGCTGGCTTCTAGAGAAAGGAAGAACTGAGGTTTACCTAAGGGGGAAAAAAAAAAAAAACCTTACTCGTTCTGCAGTTCCAAATTATAAGCTGAAGTTTGTTCTTTCTGTAGTAGTGGAGGTCAAATGAGTGAGGTCCATTGAGGGCCTCTTGAGTGATGTATACTTTCTTCGTCATTGAGTTAAAAAATGACTGTACACGTGCTTGTGTTTTCAATGAAAGAAATCATGAGAACAAGAGAAGCGCTACAAGTTTATGCACTTTTATCAAATTTATACGATGTGATATCCCCACACACATGCACAGATGTGTGCATTCACACATACTAATGGAGTTACAGGGACAAACATCACATGCACACCTTTTCATACAGGTGAGCAATATCAAAACATGTCAAATATGGCATTTCAAAAAGAATGAGTAATATTGAATCTTGCTCTCTTTTGACTAGATTTTGGAACTGAATGTGACATGTGATAGATGGTCAGTATGTGTTTGTTGTGGATGAATATATAAACAACTGAAATACTGAGAAACTAAAATCCTATGGATGTAAATAGCAATGGCCAAAACAATTCTCTCTTCGTGCTCCCTGGACTCTCTGCTGGAATCTGTGTTTTATCTGACATAATTCAATTTTGTCTCATATTAAACATAGAGATTAGATCCAGAGTTTAGGATACTTTGCATCCAAGATTTATCTATCTGGCAATTTTTCATGATGATGGTTCCCACTGCACCTAACATTCCTTCCTCTACTGTTTATATCGTACCTTAAATCCTGCAGGCACATCTCAAATCCTATTTTTAAAGTTTTGTGTTTGTTCAACTTTCTCCCACCCCAGTGCTTCTAGGTGGAATGATACATGCATTCACTAAGAAGGACTGATGTTTTCCCACATGTAACAGCTCATTATTGAGACATAGAAAGCTAAGTCACCAATGTTACATTCCTAAGAGCATTTTTTCTCATTTGTACATAAATGAGAATTAGGTTTAGTTGATGTCCCTTGACAAAAAGTTGAAAGCTAGAAAGAACCTCTGCTAAATAGTCTTATGAAAGAAATTTACAAAATTCAAGACCTGACTATGTGGCATGAAGTATTATAAAAAAATTGACAAATATAAAAAATAATCTTCCAAAATCCTACTTGGAAATTACTCACTAAATTATGAAATTTGATTGGGGATATATGGCTAAAGGAATCATAAACTCTAGGGGAGAACGTTCTGATGCTGGTTTTCTAAGTGGTCATGTTGTCAAGGTGCTGTCTAAATATTTATATATAAGACTATAGATTTGTGCAGCTCCAATCTCTGCTCAGAGAAGTTTCTCACTGAGTAGTGCTTCAAACTTCAGAGAATAAGTGATTATGAGTGCTCAGAACTCAGACCCCTCCAAGGTTCAAGGGACGTTATAAAAAGAGGGGAAAAGAATGTAAGCTCTTGAGGATGGGGAAGAAAACTGAACTGCTGTCTTCAGTCGATGATGCTCATGTGTATTGCGTGTGCCTGTACAAGGCAAATCTAGTTAAAAAATTCCAACATGGATGGGAAAGAGTTTTGGAGTCTTCACTCCTTTGCTGAGGAGCTTTTGGTAGGTGACAGCTGCTGCAGGGAGTCACAGTTTTGGGAGTGTGGTAGTCTTTTGAATATCTTGAAGGTGACATCCATTTATAAATATTGGTAACACTAATTTGAAATAGTGAATTGAAAATGATAACTAATTTAATAAGAGACTATGTTTTGAGAATGGCAAGGTATTGTAGGTCTTGGGGAAAGTGAAGGGTAAATATTATCAAGAAACATTATATACATGCATAAAATTTTCATTAAAAATATGTAGAAAGAAAGCTGCTTCTCTTTATGGCATATAGTTCTTCATTTCTATCATTCTTCTCTCCACAATGGTGTTGTTACCTCGTTTGTCCCCGTGAGTTCTAGTTATTACTCTGCATTTTCCTAGTGTTATTAACTCCTTTGTCCAGTAAACTTCTTAATTTTTACTTTGACTTTTGCCAACAAATTTTATGGCTATACATTTGTGAAGAATCAAGTCTCTGTCTAACCACTCAATCAATGACATCACAGACAGAATTTTAAGAAGCAAATAGAAGACAGTATCCTGTGCAAATGGTTTATTGTGAACTATTTGAAGGCTAATCACCACTTAATAAGAATTTCCAAAATTCAGTGGAGGAGCCAAGTTCTCTTGGACTTTGTAGTAGATAAGCTTCATGGCTTTTCTTCATTGGAATTGGAATGATGACCTTTGGTGACCTGGGCACACAAGAACTCTAAGAGATGGGAGAACTAATATCTTGTAAAGGTATGCTCTCTTCAACTAAGAACAAGTACAGAAAGAGCTTATAAATAAGCTCTTGGACATATCCACACCCACACATAGAGACTATTTCAGACATATATCCATGCACACACATATTATAACTCCAGTATTCTTACTGAGAGTATGGTCAACTAAGAAAAATTCACCTCTGATAACACTTCCTCACTTCACGTGGTCCAGCCATTCTGCCACCACTTCTAAAAGAGAAAAGTAACAAAATTGTGGCCAAGACATATTCTGGTAAACCAAAAAATCCCAAAGTCTTCCTCTCCCGAGAATGAAATGGATCTATTCCAATTGCCCACTCAAGTCAAAAATTCCATTTCTCATGATGCATCCTAGGAGAACATGCATGTAGAATACATAAAAGTTAAAATGTTCTACAAGGGCAAGAGAAGGTGACAGTATGTAAGGCCATGTGTTTTATCCCTAGCATGGAAAATATATGTATATAATTATGTGTGTGTACTCATGCATACATATGTGCTTGTGTGTGTTTAATGGAGATCCAGATTTTGTCTCTGGGAATATGAGCTGCTCTTATAATATGTGCTTTGAAAGTTCTAGAGACCTTGGGGATGAAAACAGTAGCCTGCTGAGGTGAACAAAATGAGCTTTCTACCCTAATCACACCATAATAGCACACTTGAGTTAAGTCTACACACGCCAAAGTGTCCTTTAACTTCCTGAACAGAGATGAAACATCTTTCATCTTTACTTTAAAATAGTTTCTGTCTTTGCTCTTTTAAAGTACACTAATGCATATGCTTGTTCCTTTGAAAATGTAAAGCTAAATGTTTGTTTAAAGTACATTATAATTCCCTTTCCCATCATTTTAAGATGGCACTTAAGGAAATAAGTGTAACATTCCTTATAGTAGAAAAGCCATGAACGAGGCTCATTGTATAAACATCTTGCTCTGTGGCACTAGCATTAGCGTATCATGCCTATAAAAACAACACTCAATCATGGTGCCAGAGTCTGGGCACTGTCTTAAATATGGTAGCTGAGCTTTAAAGTCTTGTAAACACAAAAGAATCACCCTGAATGATGTCTGGGGCGGCGTACTTTTAATGTATTTCCTTCTTCATTCTCTTTACTCCTAAGGGAAAGAAGAGAAATAAGCACATGAAATACTTCCACATGCACATCCTCAGTGGCCCACCCACACTCAGAAGGGCTTGCCCACACCGGTCCTAAGTTCACAGGGCACTACATCATGCAGAAGATTGAACTTGCATCCTGGCAAACCCTTTTTGACCAGCTCAAATAGAAGAGATGAAGGAAATAATAAACAATTGAGCGTCTCTGTCAGACCCATTTTATGTTTTCTTTGCTGGCTGTCTTTGTTTTTGAAAATGTATTTCTTTTTTACGGATATAATAAAATTATAGGACATACCTCTTTCCTTTTCACCCTCTAATTCTGCCCAGGTACCCTTCATCGCTTTGTTTTTTTTAAATTTAATCAAGTAACATTATATAAACTGAGAAGAATATATACCCATATATATATCTATGTTCAAGATCTTTTCTATGAAGTATTATAAATATATTTAAAGTTTGTATGAGTATCATACCTATGTTTTATTAACACACTTAGAGTGTTAAATTCACTCCAACAGGAAAAGTATTTCACTCTGTAAACAGGTTTGATTTATGTATATCACTCTGTGTATATGTATATGTTAGTATATATGTATGTGTATGTATCTATCTATGCCTGTCACTGTGTATACATCTATGTCTCTACATATGTTAATTTGTCTGTATAAAATATTTTTATCTGTGTAGGTATATATGCATCTACTTGTGTCTACCTGTCTGTACAACTCTACATATAATCTACATATTTCATTATGTAATATAATTGATTATATATATCATGTATATGTCTTCATTATCTGAGATAAAGAGTAATATGAGGTATAGTTGTTATCTTAAAAATATTGTTATTTTACCAATCATTAGTTTTCTTTTGAAACACATTAGTTTTAAGTATGTTTGACGGTTTTGAATTCCTAAATTTTTTGATTTTTACTGTTTTGCTCTTTTGCCTTATAAAACTAAACATTAAAATAAAAAAGCAGAAAATTAAAAAAAAAGTTCCATCCAATGTATTCATGTTAGTCTCCCTACCTGTATTTTCCTTCTTTGACTAGGCCAACAGTAATTAGTAAAATATATGTGCAGTAAAATATATGGCCAACTGAGAATTAGAGTAATTAGTAAAATATATGTGCGGTATGTTTGTAGTCAGATAGTCAAGCAACTTTTTCTTACGTGTAAAGAAACATACTTAAAATGATATAATATTTACCCTTCACTTTCTCCAAAACCTACAATACCTTGCCATTCTCAAAACATAGTCTCTTATTAAATTAGTTATCATTTTTAATTAACTATTTCAAATGATATTCATCAGCAGTGTGGCTCCTTACCATGGTTATAGCTTGTTATAGTGTCTTTCTGTTATTCATAAGTAAATCAACATTCTCTTTCCTTCTGGTAAGAATATCGTAAGGCCATTTTACTGCACACTCTTCCTCTTCTATATTAACAGATTTGCGTGGGATTCCCACCATCTGAAATGGATCTCAGTTGTTTCATTTTCTTGACAACAGGAATTGGCATATAAGTCAGCAAAGGCTTAAGGATGGATGGACATTTATGATACTCCTGGACAGAATCAAGTCGAAGTTTTCGTCTGTAGTCAAAGCTTGAGTAGCTTGTTTCTCAATTCCTTTTGCTCATAGTAATAAGCACATACAGATATGGTTTCTCCATAATCTACAACTGAGTGGCAAAAGTAAAAGAGGAACGTATGCCCATCACCCAGTTTCCTCCAATGAGGGTAAACCAAAATTGACACATTTTTGTAGGAGATTGGGTTTATTATACAGATCATGCAAGTCACTACCGAATTCATACAGAAAACTGTTCTCCAAGAAGTCAGGACAGCTTCTTGCTGCTTTGTACTGTCAGAGTCCTTCCTTCTTCCATGCTGAACTTAGTTTCCATCACCAGGACATGTTTTCTGTTTTTCACCAGGACATGTTTTATAAGAAAAACAAAATAAAACAAACAAGCAAAAACCGAAAACAACCCTTTGTGTTGATTATTTGTGTGTTTCACATCATACATCTGAGTCCCACTAACCTCATGCTCATATTTACCCTTAGCTCTTGCAGCCTCCTCCCTGAACAAATCCTACACAAACAAAAGCAATAGCAACAATATAAATAACCAAAAAAAGCGAAACAAAATAAAAAAATTACAAAGTATAGAAAATTTCTCATCTCATCATGTCATGGTGTGCCCAACAATTTACCCCGCTGACCACAACGTTCCTTTGCAACTGTTTATCGTGATGAGTCATTGATGTGGTTTGAGATCCTCCACTTCTTTAACACCAACAATATTGGATTCTCATAGAGATGAGACTCATTATTATCCTGTTGTTGCCCTGTGCCATAGAGATCCTAGATCCTGCAACTTTGGAACAACAGGACTGACTATTTTTTTCATATCCTAAATACTGGTGATTAATATGGATTTATTTTTGGGGGTGTCAGTTCTGAACCCTGGATCTAGGCTTGGGTGGAAGTTGAGCTGGTCACCTCACCATCTTTCCCTTATACTCATCACCAGGGCAAACTTTCCAGCATTGCTTCCATTGGTAGTAGGCAGCTTACCTGCACCCAAAACACCAGAGCTGGTTTGTAATAATTTATAATATCAACATGAATCATCTGCTCATCTAAAGGGACCCATTGTTGTAGTTTACATTAATGTCTACTGAAATTTAGTGGTTCTTTTTAATTTTTCTTTTTTTGGTTTTATTGCTACTATGTGTGTGTGTGTGTGTGTGTGTGTGTGTGTGTGTGTGTATTTTAAACAGGATCTGCCTATGTATACTCACACCTATCATTGTTAACAAGGATTTCACCTTCACTACATCCCACTGAGACTGAAGTTCTAATACTCATATTCAAACTTCAGCCAAAGTTCTACCATCTGATGCAGTTCAATTCATGTTAAAAGTAAATAATTATGAATGAACAGCAGTTAATTAAAAGCCAGAAGTCTTATTGTTTTTCTTATCATACATTTTTTATAGTCAATTAGCTTTTTTAAAAAATTAGCCACCCAAATTGAACACAGGAAATGAAAACAGCCAAGAATTTGTTGGTAAAGACATGATGTGTATGAAGTCAAGCAGGGTCATGAGGTTGATAATGCTGCAAGAAAGTAATTAATGGGCATTGAGTACAGCCTTTTGAGAAGCTACTTGAGATCATTATATCTGGGCATGCCGTTGCTTCTATTGCTTTTGGGCTACATGCAAAATGTATATTTTAAATTAAGTTTTTACTACCCGAATAAAGTATTCCTCAAGGTGAGATAAGACATTTTAATTTTGTAGATATTTGAGTTTACAGTGGACTATTTATTAGAGACTAACCTGCACAACATTTTCCTGATGAAGTTTACATATGGGGGAGAATTAGGTCCTATTTGGCTGGGAAAAATGAAGACAGGAGCAAATGCAAATATCAGAGCTTTGAAATGTATTTCAGTAATAAATATATCTTACTTTTAACAAGGTAGCCTTGAAACACAGTTTTTAACTCTATTGAAATTATATGAATTCTTACTTAAATATTTCCTACTGTTCAAATATGTAGTATTTGTTTAAATTAATTTACTTTATTTAAACAGTAACACTAATAATAAAATAGAGACCAGAGACAGTGACTAAGATGATGACTGCCTTAGTGAAGGTGGTCTAAGGAAAAAATTGCATTGTTACATATTGTATGTAGTAGGTATGGAAGTTAAAACAATAATAAAAACAGTAACACAATGATAAAAAAATTATACTTTCAATAATATTTCAGAAAAAGCTAAATTTAGTTTAAGAAGTCAAATGTTTACTCATAAGAGTCATGGCAAAAGGAAAATTATAGGTGTCAAATGAAACATAAAACATCTAATGTTTTACACATTGGTACAAGGCCTCTAGAGAAAACTGAACTAGGAATTTGGTGAAGGGTCAGAGGGAAGGGAAACCAAGGGCATGCAAAACATACCATGCATAGATGCAAAAAGTAGTTATTATGAAAAGATCAAAGAAAGCTCTGGCAGAATGAAAATCTGTGAGGAAGAAGCATTTGGACATATGGTTTTAGAGATGTGAGGACAAGAATGTAGCTTGATGTCAAGTTAAGACTTTCCCAGCCTTGGAAACTGAATAAACACATTCTAACTTACACCAACGCTACACAAATTCAGATAAGCAACAAATCTATGATCCAAGTGCTGTTTGAGAAGATTATATTCCTAAGAAGGATTCTTCTGTCTACTGAGAAAGTTAGATTTATGAGAAAGAGACACCCACTAATGATTAATGGTAAAATCAATATTGAGTTTTCAACTTTAGTGATAACAATAGGAATAAGAAAAGTAAATGTTATTGAGCAAACGGTCAAAGAATGTGCTTCTTGATAACATGTGTGTAGGAAGGTAGGAGAAGTGGAAGAATCCTAGGGGTTGGAAATAATTACCTGACACACTGCACCTCACTTGAAAAGACTGGAAATAGTTTTTCTAACTGTTTACATTGATTGATCAGGAATTAACCAGTTGCATTATTAGAGGCATGGATATGCTGTTAAACGGGATGGTGAGTATCCAGTGCATTTCCTTCAGATCCAGTACCTCAGACATAGACTTGGTGGGCATCTACTGTCTATCCTGCTTTACTTCTAGATGGGAATTCAAAGGCATGTTCACAGATAACAATTTTCTGATTTGACGTTTTTTTTTTTATAATCAAATCTTTAAAACTTATTTATTCCTTATTTTTGTTTCTAAAACTAAATCTACTTTTAGAGTTGAATATTCTATTTCATAAGGAAATTATAACGAAACCATCAAAGTATCTCAATGCATTTTAACTGTGATTCATGATTTTTATACTTAATTATCTTTCTGAACAGAAATTTATTTATCTTGCCAAATTCATGTCTCTAAATATATAATCTATCTATCATTATGTAGATATATATTTAAATATAATTTATAACATGATGTATATATATGTATATATATATATATATATATTCCATATCTATAAATGGATAAATACATTCACACATACACACATGCATACTTACAAACAAACAACTTAGATAATTATCCCAGACTTTTCTTATTTCATTTTTTAAATTTTGATTTTGGGGAGTAATTTCCTAAAAAGAAAGTTTTGTTATTCATATCGGTGATATCTTTATTGGACTACAAGAGCCTGGCAATCTAGCCATGTTTGGAGTATAGTCCGAGGTTCAGATGGTTGTATAGAATGCTCATTGAGAATATGTGGCATGGATTGGAAACATAAACAGACAGAGGTGATGGTCTGCACTGCAGGCTTAATAAGGACCTCATTTTAGTCTGTGGAAACTCATGGAATTGGGAATGTCCCCAAGAATGTTTTAGTTGGGATAATTTAGCTATCATGCAGATATCTTCTAATATTGGAATTGAGGTACTTTTAGACAGTAATTACTGTTGACTTTAACAGAGCATGTTTTCAGAAGAGAACTTACAACCAGGGTCTTAGATTTCACTTTGCCAAGAGAAAACAAGACAGTGTGATTGAGAAACTGGAAAGCTTATAGTGCCCATGGTCAAAAGTAGTAGCCAAAAACTTTTGAAATCAGCAAAGTTTGCATACTAAAAATACAAATGGTTGACACATAAAATGGTCTCAGAATGTAGTAATTGTTGATGCTATTATAAATTATATCACTAAAATTGTTTTTGAAGCAACATTTATGATTTAAAAATAAATAATAACCCCTCTGCCCATACTCAGAGACAGCTTGTCTCCCAGGGGGTCCATTATAACCAGGCTTACAGGTGAGACACCTCAACCCAACCCCAATATTTGGTTTAACTGGTAGCCCTGTTTTTGCCCAGCAAAGATGGTGCCTATCTTCCCTACTGGAGAAACATCATCTTTACAGTCTACAACTGTGCAAGAAGGCAGATTAGGTACTCCAGCACCCCTGCCACATATGCCAAAAGACTGCTTGACTCCCAGGAAATCTCTCATAACCAGGCGCCCAAAAAGGATAGGCTCCAGTCAAAGACAACAAGGCCAGTTAAAGCCAGAGATAACCAGATGGCAAGAGTCAAGTGGTAGAATATAAGCAAAAACAAACAAAGAAACAAACAACAACAACAAAAACAATACCACCTGGCAACATCAGAAAACAGTTCTCTGACCACAGCATGCCCTGAATATACTAACAAACTTGGGAAGCATGATTCTAGCTCAAAATCCCATCTCATGACTAGGATAGAAGAACTTTAGGAGGACACACATAACTCCATTAAAGAAATACAGGAGAACACAGGTAACCAGATAGAAGAGCTTAAAAAAAAACACATAAATTCCTTAAAGAAATAAAAAAAATACAATCAGATCAGTAAAGTAATGGTGTAGGTAAAATAGTTAAAGTAAAAAAAAAAAACAAGATCTAAAAACGGAGTAGAAATTATAAAAAAAATCACCAAAAGAAGGCAAAATTGAAGATGAAGAACCTGGGGCAAAGATCAGGCATTACAGATGCAAGCATCACCACAGAATATAAGGAATAGAAGAGGGAATCTCAGACATAGATAATACCATTGAAGATATTGACTCAACAGTCTAAGGAAATACAAAGGCAGAAAGCTTCTAGTACAAAGCATCCAGGAAATTCAGGACACAGTAAAAAGACTAAACCTGAGAATAACAGAAATAGAATAGACTGAAGATACCAGATTTAAAGGGCAAAGAATGAACATCTTTAATAAAATCATACTGCGGTAACCTAAAAAAAAAAGATGGCTATGAAAATACTAATAGCCTACAGAACAAATAGATTGGGTCATAAGAGAAATCCCTTCTGTCACATAATATTTAAAACACTAAATGCACAGAAAAAAGAAAAAAATATTAAAAGTGGTAAGGAAAAACACCAAAATGCATGTAAGGGCAGACCTTTCAGAATTATATAAGATGTCTCCACCGATACTCTAAAATCCAGAAGATCTTAGACAGATATTCTGTAGACACTAAGAGAACAAAAATGTCAGCTCAGGCTACTATAAATAAAAAAAAAAACTCTCAGTTACCTAGATAGAAAAACCAAGAGATTCCATGACAAATTTAATTTTTCACCAATCCAGAAAGAAAATAAGTCTTTCTAATGACCCTACCATAAAGATAATAATAGAAAGAATAATCCAACACAATCAATGAAACACAGAGAAATTAATCGTTTCACAACAAACTCAAAGGAAGAAAGCCACATAAACGTAATATTACATCTCTCAACAAAAATAACAGGAATGAACAATCATTCATCTTTAATATCTTTTGACATCAATAGACTCGGTTTCTCATTGAAAAGACATAGGCTAGTGGACTGAATACTTAAATAGTATCCAGTATTTTCCTGCAAAAAAAAAAAAAAAAAAAAAAAAAAAAAAAAAAAAAAAAAACTCAGTGACAAATACCACATCAGAATAAAAGGTCAGAAAAAAATTGGAGGCAACTGGACCAAAGAAATAAGCTGGAGTAGCTATTCCAATATCTAGTAAAATAGACTTTCAACAAGAAATGACATAAAAAGATGGGAAAGGAAATTTCACACTCATCAAAGGAAAATCCACCCAGATGAACTATCTATTCAAAACATCTATGTCCCATACATAAGGACACTCATTTTTGTAAAAGAAGCATGAGCAAGCTCAAAAATTCATTGAACCTCATACAATAAGAGTGGGAGACTTTGATACACCATTCTTACAATTGAGCATACCATCAAAATAGAAACTAAACAGAGACACATTGAAATTAACACAAGTTATAAACCAAAGGGATATAACAGATATCTACCGAAAATTTCACCCTAAAACAAAGGAATATATCTTCTTCTAAGCACCTCATGATACCTTCTCCAAAAATGACCACACAATTAGACAGAAAATAAGTCTTAACAAATACAAAAATATTAAAATAATCACATGCATTCTATCAGATCACCACAGACTTGTTTGCCCTTCAATAACAACAAAATAATAGAAAGTCAATATACTAAGAGAAACCAAATAACTCTATATTCAATGATAATTTGGTCAGAGAAAAAAATAAGTAAGTTAAAGACTTTCTAGAATTTAGTGCAAATGAAGACAGAGCATACTCAAACTTATGGCACACAAAGAAAGCAGTGCTAACAGAAAACTTCATAGCACTGATTGTATTCATAAAATATTGTAGATATTCCATACAGGCAACTTAGAAGCCCACCTGAAATACCTAGAACAGAAAGAAAAAAAATACACCCAAGAGGAGTAGATGGCAGGAACTAATCAATCCCAGACGGAAATCAACCAATTCGAAATAAAAAGAACTACACACCCACACACACACACACACACACACACACATACACACACACACACATACACACACACACACACACATACACACACACACACACACACACACACAGAGAGAGAGAGAGAGAGAGAGAGAGAGAGAGAGAGAGAGAGAGAGAGAGAGAGAAACCAAAGAGCTTTATATTTGAGAATATCAACAGGATAGAAAAACCCTCAAACAAATAACTAAAGGGCACACAGATAGTATGCAAATTAACAAAATCAGAAATGAAAAGGAAGACATAACAACAGAAACTAAGGAAATTAAAAACAAACAAACAGGCAAACAAACAAAAAACAAAAAAACCCCAACAAATCCTACTACAAAAGCCCATACTCAAGAAAACTGAAAAAATCTACATGAAATATTTGATTTTTTAGACAAATTCAATGTACCAAAGTTAAATCAGGATCAGATAAATCATGTAAGCAGTCCCATAACCCCTAACCAAATAGACAGTAGTCATTAAATTCTCCCCCGCCTAAAAAAGCCCAGGGCTAGATAGTTTTACTGCAGAATTCTATGACTTTCAAAGAAGACCTAATTCTAATACTGTTCACATTATTCCATAAAACAGAAACACACAAAAAAATTACTACCTTATTCATTTTTCAATGTCACAGTTATGTTGATACCTAAACCACACAGAGACACAAATAAGATAGAGAATTTCATGCCAATTTCTCTTATGAATATAGAAGCAAAATTACTCAATAAAATTCTCACAAACTGTATTCAAGAACACATCAAAATGATTACCTATCACCATCAAGTAGGCTTCATCCCAGGGATGCAGTAAAGGTTCAATATATGGAAATCCATTAAGGTAATCCTCTATATAAACAAACTCAAAGGAGGAAAAAAAAAAAACACATGAACATCTCATTAGATGCTGAGAAAGCATTTGACAAAATTCAACACATCTTCATGTTAAAAATCTTGGAAAGATCAGGAATTCAAGACTCATAACTAAACATAGTAAAAACAATGTACAGCAAATGAATAGCCAACATCAAACTAAATGGAGAGAAACTTGAGGCACTCCCACTAAAATCAAGGAATGGACAATGATGCCAACTCTCCACTTCCCTAGTCAATATAGTAATAGAAGTTTTAGCCAGAGCAATTAGGCAACAAAAAGAGCTCAAAGGGTTACAAATGTGGAAAGGAAGATGTCAAAATATCACGTTTTCCTAATGATATGATAATATACTTAGGTGACCCCAAAAGTTTTATCAGAGAATTCCTACATTAGATAAACCACTTCAGCAAAGTGACTAGATATAAAATTAATGCAAACAAATCAGTAGCCTTCCTCTACTCAAAGGATAACAATTAGACTGAGAAATCAATTAGGGAAATGACACCCTTCACAATAGTCACAAATATTATAAAATACCTTGATGTGACCCTAACCAAGCAATTGAAAGGACTGTATGACAAGAACTTCAAGTATTTGAAGAAAAATCAAAGAAGACCTCAGAAGATGGAACAAACTTCTATGCTCATTGATTGGCAGGATTAATATAGTTAAAATGGCCATCTTGTCAAAAGCAATCTATAGATTCAATGCAATCTCCATCAAAATTCCAACTCAAATTTTCATAGAGTTAGAAAGAGCAATTTGCAAATTCATTTGGAATAACAAAAAAACACAGGATAGCAGAAACTATTCTCAACAATAAAAGAACTGCTGGGGAATTACAATCTCTAAACTTAACTTTATTACAGAGCAATCATGATGAAAACTGCATGGTATTGTTACAGAGACAGGCAGGTAGATTAATAGTATAGAATTAAAGACCCAGAAATAAACCCACACACCCATGGTCATGTGATCTTTGATGAGAAAGCTAGAACCACACAGTGGAAAAAGACAACATTTTCAACAACTGGAAGTCAGCATGCAGAAGAAAGAAAATTGATCCATTTTTTTCTCATTCTACAAAGCTCAAGTCCAAGTGGATCAAAGACATCCAAATAAAACCACATACACTCAAACTAATAAAAGAGAAAGTGAGGAAAATCCTTAGACACATGTGAACTGGAGAAATTTTTCTGAACAGAACACCCAATGGCTTATGATCTAAGACCAAGAATCAACATATGGAACCTCATGAAATTGCAAAGCTTCTGTAAGGCAAAGAACACTGTCAATAGGACAAAATGGCAACCAAAAATTAAGAAAAGATCTTTATCAATCCTACATCTGATAGAGGGCTAATATCCAATATATACAAAGAACTCAAGAAGTTAGACTCCAGAGAAACAAATAACCCTATTAAAAATAGGGTAAAAAGCTAAATAAAATATTTTCAACTGAGGAATCCTGAATGGCTGAGAAGCCCCTAAAGAAATGTTCAACATTATTAGTCATTAGGGAAATGCAAATCAAAATAAATCTATGATTCTACCTCACACCACTCAGAATGGCTAAGACCAAAAACTCAGGTGACAGAAGTGGCTGGCAAGAATGTGGAGAAAGAGGAACACTTCTTCATTGTTGGAGGGATTGCAAGCTGTTAAAACCACTCTGGAAATCAGTCTGTTGGTTCCTCAGAAAAATTGGACATAGTACTCCCTGAGGACTGAGCAATACCATCTCAAAATTTTTAACCCAGAATTGTTCCTGTCTAAAGGAAACACGAGGACAAAAAATGGAGCAGAGACTGAAGGAAAGACCATCTAGAGACAGGCCCACCTTGGGACCCATCCCATCTTGTAAACACCAAACGGTACCAGAATGGCTTGTAGACAGGAGTCTGATTTGCTTCTCCTTTGAGAGATTCTGTCAGCACCTGACTAAGACAGATGCAGATACAGTCAACCATTGGACTAAGCTTGGGGACACTAATAGAAGAGTTCATGAAAGAACTGAAGGAGCTAAAGGGAATTCAGTTCCATAGAAAGAACACCAGTATAAGCTAACAGGACCTCTCCGAGCTCCCAGGGACTAAACCACAACCAAAGATTATACATAAGTGAGTCCATGGTTCCTGCTCCATATATAGCAGAGGATGGCCTTATCTGGAGTTAGTGGGAGGGGAGGTCCTTGATCCTGTGGAAGCTTGTTGGCAAAGTAAAGGGGGATGCTGGAAGGGTGAACTGGGCGTGGGTGGATGAGAATGGAATGCACCCTCATAAAGGAAAGAGGAGAGGGTTATGGAAGTGAGTTTTGCAGAGGTGAAACTGGGAAAGGAGACATTTGAAATGTAAATAAATAAAATAATAATGAAAAAAGTGGCTAAAAATAAATTAGTATAAATAAAAAGTTTGTAAAATTAAGAAAAAAGACTTTGGAAAAATAAAACAGTTGTGAGGAGTAAGATTATAAGGATTTTAATTGATTTTGTAAAACTCAGTTTTAAACTTATTGCTTATCTGAGAAAATGATGTCTCAGCTCTTAGGTTTCCTTGTTTTTACCACTGAGAAATGGAAGAATATTTCGAGGAGGGTACTAGGGTAAAGGGGCAGACCTGGGGATTGAATCCTAAATATCCTACACACCCTAAGTGTAAGTGTTATGAGCAAAAGCTTCCTTTGAAATGGTATTTTATTCTCTCTTTTTTTTTTGATAAGATATGACATTGTGTTGGCCAAACTGGTTATCAAATTGTAGGCCTCCTGGTTCAACCTCTTATGTGCTGAATGGGATTGCAGGCAGATGCCAAGACACCTAAATACCTTAGTGTTTGACATTAATATTTATAGTAATAAGCTTTGTATTGTCCTGTTATCTTCCACTTCATTCTTTCTGTTAATAAACACCTTTTCTGATAATGATAATGTATCTTGGAAAGAACAGAATTGACAGTTGAATTAATGCAGTCAGATGACAAAGCACTGAACAACTTCTGTATGATATTCACTGCTTTGTTAAGTTGTTACTTATCACAGATGGTAATATGAAGATTTTTCAAAACTTCACAAAGCTAAAAGAATAAAATTCAAAATTTCTTATTCAAAATTTAAAGTGTTCTCAAAAGAAAGAATTTTTTAAATTATCATTTTAAATTTAATTAATTGATCTATGTATTATGTATATAGGTATTTTGTCTTCATGTATGTCTATACAGCAGAAGAGGGGATCTGATCCTATGAAACGGCAGATATATATGGTCATGAGCCAGCATATAAATCTTGGGAATTGAGATCTTAACCTGTGGAAGAACAGCCAGTGCTTTTACCCACTGAGCCACCTTTCCAGCCCCCTTTCTCATTGTCTACAGCCATGGAACTAGCAAAGGTGCCTCTCAGCTTCAATAGTTCCATGACTATTGAAGTCCTCATGAGTGAGAGAGCATAATTCCCGAGTGTTTAAGGGTTGGAGGCCAATTAACTTTCTCAGTTCTGACTTTCTAATTCCCTGCTGCATCTGATGGCTGAGTGGCAAGATTGTGGGCAGGATCCCATTCAAATTCCTTCTCTCTCAGGATCCTTTTCAGGCTAAGCAAAACCCTATACTGAATAGGGCAGTTTCATTTTTGAGCACAGAATATATGGTTAATATTCAGTTAATTTCTGGGGGGGGGGCGCGGGAGAAATCAGAGCCCTCGACAAGAATGAAATGTCTTCCAGTAAAATCTAAGCACTTTATATGTTTTCCCCTCTGTCTGTCAAAAAGGGAAAGACAGTTTCACATTCCACCAAAGGTAATTAAAGTGTTGATCTCGCTGGCTTGTTCTGGTCCAAATTCTGACACTAAAGCTTTTTTAGGTACAAAAACCAAAAAAACAAAAAAAAAACCAATTTAATCCTAAATATTTTAGTAATGTAAATAATGCTGATAAGGTCAGACTGACATGGCATTACCCCTGGGGTACACTCATCTACACTTGTTGCAAATCTGCCATATATAAACATTGAAGATTGTCTGAGTAGCTTTCCGGAGAATTCCTAAGATAAGAATAGCCTATTGGGAACTAAATATGGCATGTCTATTTTAACAAAATGAAATACAGCTTATGCCTCAATTCAACTCTTGTCTTCTTAGCTAAAACACCAAGGGACATTTGTCATTTGTGGAACTTTCTCAGCACAAAAGAAGCCAGGTCATTTCTCTGTCCCTTGGCATCACTATTCTCTGACTTCTGTTTGCTCTACACAGTGACTCCCAGAGCCCAGGGCAACTACTGGAAAATGATTCTCATACATTTGAATTTTCTGTACTGTATGTTTAGTGTTTAGGGTGCTATCACTTTTGGAAGAACCCTGACCTCTGCCTCATTTTTCACCTCTCCCCGACACTCATCCCAGGGTCTGGAGGATCTGAAGTGTAGATCTGCTCCTAGCTCTCCCTCGACATCTTGCTATAACCACACGGGATCAAGTCTAAACTCGTTAATGTTCACAATGAGCCACAATCTGCTCACATTCCTCCTCCAGCAAGGTCACAGAAAGGAACTCCCATTCATCCAGCAGTCACTTTCCCCATTAAAAAAAATTCTGAATGAAAAATGAAAGGTTAACAGCACCCTGAGGTCACCTGCCTTTTGATGCCATGCAGTAGGAAAGATTGTTTACTTAAGCTTGGTGCATACCAGGTTGGACAAAGGAGTCCCTTCAGACACACCAGGTTTCAGATTGAAGGAGCATTCTCTTTCTGACCACTGAAAAAGTCAATGAAGCAGACAAAGAAGCGGCTGCTTGATCTAGGTGGTGGCTGAGCTATGCCAGAGACATACTTTGGTAGACAACTGGGATCCTCAAATGGTCTAGGAAAACAAGGCTCTCTGGCAGCCATCCAGCTACCGGAAGCTTAGGAGGAAAGAACTCTCTCAGAGACACCTCAAGAAGAAAGGAAAGTGAGTGGATATTTTCACAAGTTGAAAATAACTGAATTAGCAGGTTTACAATCTGGGCCTTAGTGGTCGGGAAGAAATACCCTGCGACGCCCTGTTTTTCATTATACACTCTCCCTGGTCTCCAGAAACTCCACTACCTCCCTTGCGTCACCTGTTTGTCATTAACTACCCTCTGTGCTCTTATTCAATTAATTTCTTTATTATGAAACTAGACTTCTGTCTTGCCAGTTAAAATGTGAAGAGTTGATTCTGTGTTCTCAGTCAACAGCAGTAGCCAGAGGTAACTTTGAAACGGGAGAAGCCAGATGTTCCACTCGGTTTTCAGACTGCTATGCATGGGCTGCAGATCAGATTCTGACCCGGACCTGCACTTTAAATACACATTCATTTATAAGCATCCACAAACAGTATACAAAGCCAATTCTCTAGATTCAATCTCCATTCTCACTTTGAATGAAGATTTCATTTCAGACAAATGCAGAATGCAGCAGTTCCAGCCTTCTTTTCCATCAAGAGTTGCACTGGGCCGCAAACAGTCCAACAAAACAGAGAATTAAGGAGTCATACCTGTACTGTGGAGTATTTGCATCACTAGAGAATGAAGGGTACAAAGCTTTTAGATGGTCATTGTAATCCTATGAGAGAATTCATTCCACACATATGCTCACAAACTTCTAATGGCCCCAGTGTAAGCCCTTCATGAAATGGACTGTTCTCCTTAGGAAAGCATGTGAACAAACACCCAGAAATGGGATTGAAAGAAATACCCGGACAGTGCTGTCTGACTACCCCAGGACTTCAGGTTCTTGCTTGCTTTGTAAGACCCACTTTTAACAACACTCATGTCAGAGATGATATAGGAAAAGCATGTTCTTGAGACCCTCCACTAGTTAGAAATGTGGACCAGATTGCTCAGCAGACAACCCTATGAACTCAGCCACTCAGAAATCTTGGCGTGAGAAAGGCTTAGCAGTTCCTCAATGCTTAGAAGATTAATAAGCTTTGATGCTTGTCTTTTTTCTGTGGCTTTCAATTAAAGATTCGGGCATGAAGAAATTCTGTATGGTTAACATCCAGTGCTGTGTTGTAGTTGGCTCAAAGCAGGTTTGGAGACTCTCATGGTAGGTTTCCAGAAACTTTACAAGATTATTGTTAGTAGCATAATTGAAGAACTCTCAAATTACAGAAATAGAATTAAATACATTATCAAAAGCAGAGACATGAAAATATTCAGTGTTCATCATTTCTAAACAATTTACCACATTACCATGCTGTGCCCTGTGATTCTCCTCTACATATAAAACCATACAACTTCCCTGATTATATACGCTGTTGACTTGATGGCATGAAATCAGACATGGTGGTAGAATTTATACAATTTAAGTTATTGAACAAGAAAAAACCGAGTATAATTTATAATCCTAACTGTATTTACACTGAATGTTATGAATGAAGTGGCAGTGATGTGGACCAACCTTCAGAACATGCCATACTTGTGTGGTTTGTGCCTACACAAAACATGGCGTTCTATAAGAACTCCATGTCTCTGCAAAGAGCTTGTTCACAGCACCTACGAGGATGCTCTCAACTTTATGCTAGTCACAGGCTTAAGGAGGATGGCAGATACCTATACTGCTGGTGAGCTTACTCATTACTTAATTGAAAACACAGGTGATCTTAGTCTGAATAATTTGGCAAATGTTCAGGTATGGGTGTGGCCTATTGACAGGTGACAGTCTGTATGGATTAAAGTACAATCCCAGAACCTAAACCACAAAATCAGAATTAAGCAAAATCTGGGAAATCATTGTGGGAGACTCTGTCTTCTATATGAAACCTAAAAGAAATATGTCTTATTATATCATAATTATGTGCTATGGATATATGCCATTAATAAGATTACACATATATTTAAGTGTTGTTAAATTTTATTAACACCAATTTGCATGTATCTAAAATCTTTGTTAAGTGACACATTCTCCTTGAATTTTCTTGGATCATATTTAGGTCAGTATTGACTATATGTTCTTTTCACAGCAAATTGAATCCAATGTGAAGTATGCTTCTATCTAAAAGGATAATTATGCAATATATGTCTATCTCTCTATATTCATAACTCCTAAAATAAAAAGCTTTGTCTTAATTTCATATCTACTTTTAATACCTACCTTAAAATTTTATATCAAATATTATTCTAAAACACTATTTTATTGAAATTAATTTATATATCTCTATAAAATTTGTTTGTGTTTATTTGTATGTGTGTGTGTTCATATTTGTGTAGGTATGAACTCTTTCCTCAGACTTTGTATATGTTGTCTTTTAAGGACAATGTATCACTAAGCTGAAGGGTTTTCATACTAGGTTATTTCAAGTGCCTAACGATCCCCAAGGTACACTAGTGGCTTGTTAGGTTGGTTCTAAGATTCAGCTCAGGTCCTCCTGATGCTGTGGCAGGAACAGTATCAAGTATGCCATCTACCTAGCCTCAAAAGTCTAGGATTTCCATGCTGGTGTTCCTGAGCTCAGGACATCTTCTCTTTACTCACTACATGTGCATCAATCATAAATATTTATTTTTATTTAAAAATAAATAATTTCTTTTACTAGATTGATAACATATAGCATATCAATGCATCCTTTAGAATTTAGTTTTACCTTTAGAAAAAAACATTTTTCATCCTTTTTTTTATAAATAAAGAAGATGAATTAATGGCTGAATAAACTATTTTATATTTAGCCAGATAAGTGTGAGTGTGTATGTGTGTGTGTGTGTGTGTGTGTATCTCTTGGTTTTTGATTCTTGCCATAGCTTAGCTTTCTTATTGTGTTAGTAGTAAAACCATTCTGTGCTTACTGTACTTCCAGTTACTTTTTTATGTTTTACTCTTTTGAGCTTTATAACATTTCTATGAGTTAGGCAAGTGTGATTATTATTTTAACATGAGGAAACACTATGAAGATTTAAATCACCTATTGTCTTACAGCTGGGAAGTGACTGTGATGGAATTTGAATTCAAGCTAGCAGTTCTGCCAAGATCATCAAAGCAGCTTTGATTTTCAAAACAGAGGTGACATTTTGAGATAAAAATATGAAGACCACAAGACTGAGGAAATCAAACCAGAGTATCTACCCATAAACCACGACACTGTAAAAAGCATTTTGGCATTAGCCAGCATTCACCAAAGAATGGAACCAATAGAATGCATATATAATTATGAAGAGCTAATCAGATGGGCTCCCATTACCAGAACTTTGACAGTCAGACAATGACTGTATGAATGCTGGAGACCCCGGAAGAGCAATAGTGTTTAGCAATAGATGAACTGGAAGCAATGACAGAGCTCCAAGCAGAGGCATAAGGTCAGTAAGCACCCAAGAAGGTACCGCTGCACAGAACTCGGTGATCCAAAGAGCCTGAAACATTATGTCCATGGATGATGGCTACAGCAAAGGCCACACCCACTCAAGGAGGATTAAAACCTGCAAGTTCTCTGAGGAATCGTGATGGAATTTTGATGGAGATGGCATTAAATCTCTAGATTGCTGTAGGTAGCACACCCGTGAGCATGGGGGATTTTTCAGTTTTCTGATATCTTCTTTAATTTCTTCAATAACTTACTGATTTTTTTTTTATCCACGAAGACTTTTCACTTTCTTGATTAGATTTACCCTGAGATATTTTTAGTAATTGAGGTTACTGTAAAATGTCTGTCTTTCCTAATTTCTTTGTTATCCACTTGTTACTTGTGTATTGAAAGGCTACTGAATTTTGTGAGTTAATTTTGGTTTCCAGCTACTTATCTGGAAGTATGTAACAGCTGTAGACATCTGCCAGTGAATTTTTAGGGTTACTTGTGTATAACATCATACCCTCTGAAGATGAATTTACTAAGTCTTCTTCCTGTCCAAACAACTCATTTCCTTCCCTCACCTTTAGTCACCTTATTTGTCTAGCTAAGGCATCTTTTGAACATGATTTCTTCTTCTTTTTGTTGTTTTAGAGATTTCAGGTGTGCTGTCAAGATATAGGAGGTCTCTCCAGTTCTTTCATGTAGTCACTTAGAGATATGAATTTGCCTTTTAGGGGACACAGTTTTTAATGTGTTCCATAAGGAATGTCCTATAATTTGGGTATGTTGTGTATTCATTTTCATTCAGTTCTAGAAAGTCTTCAATTTTTTTTAGATGTCTGTCTTGACCCATTTTTATTCAGTAGATAGTTTGTCAGTTTCAATGAATTTGTAAATGTTCTCTTGTTTATGATCTTGTTGATGTCAGATACAGTCCATACTGGTCCAGTCAGATGAAGAGTGCTATGTCAACTTCATTCTATCTGTTGAGACTTGCTTTGTGTCCAAGTATGAGAACAAGTTTGGGGAAAGTTCCATCAGGTATATAGAAAAAGGTATATAGTTTTGTGTTTGCATGAAATATTCTTTAAATATCTGTTTGGTCCATTTGTTAAAGAATGCCAGTGAACTTTCTCTTTTCCTTTTCTGTGTGGACGACCTGTTTATTGGCAAGAGTGGGGTATTGAAGGCTCACATTATCAGTGTGTGGGGTTAATATATGTTTTAAGCTATGTTAGTGTTGCTTTTACGAGTCTGTGTGCCCTGGTATTTGATATACAAATGGTAAGAATTAAAATTCCTCTTAGTGGATTTTTTTGAGAAGTTTTCGTGTTCTTCCCTATCTTTTCTGATTCATTTTGCTTTCAAGTTCATTTTGTCAGATATTGAAGAGACTAAACTTGCTTGTTTTATATTTTCATTTCTTGGTATATCTTTTCCCATACTTTTACATGTAAACGATGTCTATCCTTCATTGTTAAGCTATGTGTCTTGGAGGCAGTAGAAGTATGTATCCTGTCTTTGTTTTTGCAGATGTCCTCTTAGTCTTTGTCAATTTATTTGAACATGAAGACTCTAGATGTTGATGAATACAAATGAGCTCTGTGTTTTGGTCCTTGTTATTTTATTGCTTGTTGCTCATGTTCTTTCTATTTGTTGGGCTTGGATTGTTTATTTCTAGTTATCTCTTGGGTATGTTTAATCTCTTTAGGTTGGAGTTTTTCTTCTAGAGTCCTATGTGGGTCTGGATTTGCAGATAGATGATATTTAAATTTTGTTTTATCATGGAGGAATTTCTATTTTCTCCTTCTACTGTGATTGATTGAATGTTTTTTTCTGGGTATAATAGTCTAAATTGACAGCTGTGGTATGTACAGACTACATACCTGACCATTCAAGGATTTAGCATTCACTGAGAATTCAGTTGCTATTTGAATAGGTCTCTCTTTAGATGTTGCTTGGTATTTTTCCTCTCACCTTTTCATACTCTTTCTTTGTTTGGTAGCTCGATGTTTTGATTATTATATGCCAAGTGGATTTCTTTTGTGGTCTGGCTTATTTGGTGTTGTGTGTGCTTCTTATGCCTTGATGGGCATCTTCAGTTTTGAGGCTAGGAAGATTCATCTAATTTTTAAAAAATATTTATCTTATTTTGTTAAAAATATTTTCTGTGCCTTCTTTTAGTCCTTTTATTTTTAGATATAGCCGTTTTATAGTGTCCCAGTTTTTTAGATTTAAGATTTTTTTTGACCCAGTTATCCAGTTCTTATATATTATGCTTTTAAAAATATTTTTGATTCTTTTTTTCACCATATCTTTCCTGTTGGTGTGTCTGTTCAAGTTCCTGAAGTTTTCATTTCTAGATTACCCTCATATTGACTTTTCATTATTGATTCTATTTTCACTTTTAGGTCTTAAACTTTTCCATTTCTTTATACTCTTGGTTTTTTAAAAATAGGTTTCTTTAACTGATTTACATGTTTCCCCTTAAAGAATCTTTATCATTTTTATAAAAGGTATATTAAGAATATTGTCATTTGCTTCAGGTATGGTGTTTAATGATTATACTCAGAGCCAACTATGGTAAAGTTGCTGGCCTCTAGTGGAGACATATTGTCCTGGCTGCTGACTATTATTGGTATATCATATCAATTATATGTATATATATATATATATATATATATATATATATGACAATAATTATAGGTGCTGATATCTGGTCTTGTACTAGGAAATATATTTCTTCTTTGACTTCTCTTACCTTCTTTGGTAAGATGCTGTCTGGTAGGAAACTCTTCTGGGTTCTTGAAAAATGTGGCCTTTGGGGGCTCTGGGTAAAATGAGTTCCTAAGTATTGGGAAAAGAATTTAGATGTGCTAGGATGTAGGAACTGAGCAGGTTTATAGAAGAGAGGAAAGCAGTTTCTTCCACAAGGATCTGATTCGCCTCCTAGGAATGGGGTCAAAGTGGGTAAGCCACAGAAGAAACTTTGCTGTAGATCTGGGCATAAGAATGGGGTCAGGAATTGAAGGAATGGAGGGAAAAGTGAAGATTTGCAGTGAGTCTATCTGTTTCACTGGCTGGAGAGTGACAAACATTTCTTTATGAATTTCACTTAATATAATTTCCATTGTTAATGTTTTTATTTTTTGGTAAATTCTACCTAAAATTAGCAAATGATAGGAGTGCATATGAATTGGCTGTTTAGTGTAAGAGCTGGCCCTGCAAATGCACAAAGAAGTGGCATTATGTGGATTAATCAGGTTTATATTTAAGAATATATACTTACATACAAATGCATATATGCATGCAATAAAAATGAGTGGGTGGAGGAAGGCCATGAATTTGAAGGAGAGCTGTGAAGAGTATATAGAAGTGCTTGGAGGGTTTACAGGAAATGAATACATAATGTAAATACTTTACAACCTCAAAAGTAAAACAGCAAAATAAACTGAGAAAACTGGAGTTAAAATTATTTACCATATTCTTCTAATGATTCAACTTCCCATATTTATATATCATGAGACAAACTTAAAACAACTTTGTAGTAGATGTCACTTACCCCATAGATTTCTGATTGATTTCTGATAGTTACATTCCACACTGATAGCTTAACACTTTGTAGAACTTTGACATTACATTCTGCTATGAGACTGAGAACTTGCACTTGGAATTAGAATTGAGCATATTAACCCATACATTATAAACCAACAATAGCAGCCAGGATAAAAATATGACCTAGGTAACTTCTTAAGCTTATAATTTTCACAATTTCATGATAGGATATCTCATGTGAAAAGGGGGAGTTAAGTTTCCTCCTCCCGCAGCCTATGTTACTTGGAGACATCATTGTTCTTTTTGTGTGTACATTCATTCTGGGAGTATTACAGCTGCTGTCGCTCATTTCTCATCCTAATGTAGATTCCTTCTGTCAGGTTTTGCTGCCTGTTCAGCACATTTGAGAACTTGAGCCATTCTAGAAGGAAATGATTCTCTATAAAATTCTGTAGTAGGTTCAGCAATGGAAAACATGTATGCATTTCAAATAGTAGAAATGTGAAGGCAATATGGTAAGATGCTCTGTTGCTGAGTGATATTTTCCCCCAACTAGTTTTACTCTGCTTTAAATAAGAAATTTCAATGAAATGACATTTTCTTGGATAAAAGTTAGAGAAAACACCTCATAATACTTAAAATTAAATGCTTTAGATCCCCTTTCAACCTGAAGTGCATCCTCCACAGTTTTTTGTGCTTGAACACTAGGTTCCCAGGATTGGGTACTGTTTTGGGAGGTTGTAGTAGAACCTTTGGAAGGTAGGACCTAGTTGAGTTGCTTTCTGTCTTATAGTAATACCCCATTTTCTGTCCTTGCTCTTTCCTTATAGCTGAGGTGATGTAAAAGCTGAGACCCACCATGAACAGACCATTTTTTATCCCCCTTCCCCATGTGATGTCTTCATGCTTCTTCTAAACCAGTGTTTAAACAATTCAGCCTTCCTAGTAATTCTACCCTTTAACACAGTTCCTTATGTTGTAGTGACACCAACCATAAATGTACTTCATTCATATTTCATAACTTTAATTTTTCTACTGGTATGAATCATAATATAAATATCTGTGTTTTATGATGATCATAGGCAACACTTATGTAAGAGTTGTTCGACCCTTCAGTGGTTACAACCCACAGGCTGAGACCTATTCTTCTAGACCATAAATGTCTCCTCCCTCAACTTGGTTCTTCTTGGTGTTTTCACATAGCAATGGGAATGCTAACTAATCTCATATGATGTTCTACTTTAGTGTTTTTCAAAAGGAAATAAAATAAAAATATGAAAACACACAAAGTTTCTTCCTTTAAGTATTTAAATCAGCATAGAATATAATGAATTTACTGTGGCATGTTAATATACACAGTGATTCTATTCTTCCCTTCCCATTCCCTGCCCAAGTCATTGCCCCAACATCTCCCTTCTGGATTCAATTAACAAATCCTATTACTTTTTTTTTCTGTCCCCAATCCTCCCTTAAGATTTTTCCATTTCTTCTAATGCTCCCAATTTCTGTGACCTGTGCTTTCTCTATATATACATGCTTATTCACATATATAAATGCCAAAATAGAGTAGCAAGGTATAACAGTAGCAGAGATGCTTGTCTTTCTGGCTATTCCACTTAAGAGAATAATTCCTAGCTACCTCCATTTTCTGCAAAGTCATGATTTCACTATCCTTTTGGCTAAAAAAATAATGCAATTGGGCATATGTATCATATTTTCTACTTTCATCTGTTGATGGATATCTAGGCTAGTTTCATTTTCTAAAATCATGAATTGTACATCAGTGAGCCAAGGCATGCAAGTTTGATAGGACTTAAGATCCCTTTGAGGGTATACTTAGGATTAATATAACTGAGTATTAGGCTAGTTTTATTTAGACGTCTGAAAAATCTCCATACTGATTTCCACAAAGGCTGTATTAGTTTTTATTCCCTTCAGAAGGGAACAACTGTTCCTCTTTCCCACACTCTAGTCAATTTTGGTTCTTAGTTTTCTTGTGTTAGTAATTCAGGCTGGGGTGGATAGAATCTTAATTTGCTTTAAATTTTTTTCCTCTACTGTAAAGAATGCTGAACATTTTTTCAAATAGTCATTAGCAACCCTATGCTTTTCTTCTTTTGAGAACCATCTGTTCAATTCAGCTCATTAGCTTAGTTGTTGACTGCAGATTTGTTTCTTTCTATATTTTCAATATTAGCAAACTTTCTGAAATATTGCTAGCAAAAATTTTATTATATTTTTAAACCATCTTTCAGCTGACTGAGAGTTTTCTTAGCTACAAGGAAGTGTTTTTATGTAAGCTCTGTGTGTACTTTTTACTAATTTGTTCTGCTATTGAACCCCTTTAAAGAATGTTCTTGCCTGTATATCTGAGAATTTTCTCCCTATTTTTTCTCTAGTAATTTCAAGTTCAAGTTTTATATTAATTTTTTTCTTCCACTTTGAATTATTTTGTATAAGATGAAATACAGATCAAAAATCATTTTTAACATGAGCATTAAGTTTCCATCTATCATTTGTAGAAGAGATTGTCTTTTTAACAATGTAGTATGTTTTAGATACTTTATAAGAAATATAGGTTTTTGTTACTTTGTGAAGATATTTGTAGGATTTATGTTATATTTTATTGGTTCATATGCCTTTTTTTCCAGTGCGGTACCTTCTCAATTACCGTGACTCTGTAGTAAAATTTGCAGTTAGGCATCATGATCCAGCACTACTCTCTGTCCTTAGTATTTTAGTTTTTGATATTCAGAATAGTATCTAAATGTGTTTTAGGTCTTCCTGTAGAATCTCTTTACTTAGGGGTCTGTATTTCTATTACTACTGCTAGGCTGTGCTTTATCAAATGGTTAAGAAGGAATTTAAACTTGTGTATGGAGAGATGTTTCCTTGTATCTGCTCTGAATATTTTGGGACCTCATATGGAAAGCCTGAAGGTTTCAACATCAAATCGCTGGAAATACAAAAAAACTCATGATGTGTTGATGTAAGATGAGATAAAAGCTTTCCTCCTCAAGTTGCTTTTGATTCTGATGTCCTATCACAGAGAAAGAAGCCTTCACTAACAGGAATTTGTACCAGTTTAATGGGGTATTAATATGACAGACTTAACCGTGTACGCTTTGTTTTGTTTTGCTTTTTCTTTTTTGTTTTTTGGGTTTTTGTTTGTTTGTTTTTTAAGGAGAACTGTGGGGTGGCCTTAGAGTTTTGATCCAAAGAAACCATTGAGTGCTTAGAGCTCAATGAATTACTCTATACAAACGTCAGGACAGCATTTGGAAGATGCCAGTACCATGGGATAATCATCAAGGATAACAGCAATTATGGAGTGCAACCAGTTTGACTCTAAAATCAAGCTGTATATTCTGTGGATGGCAGAGCTGGAGAAGTAACCAAGGCCCTTTGAAGCCCAGAGGGTCAGAAGTGACTCCAAAATATTATGCACCCCAGTTACTGAAATGCTGAATGTCACATTGAGAAAAACTAACCAGAACAATTAGCAAAGATGCCATGTCCAGTCCACTATACACGGTACAACTAAGACCAATGAAATTAATGAAATATATGGCATATGGTGTGCTTTCATTGATTAATAAACATCATACTCTCCATCCCTATCAAAAGATATTTATTTTTATATAAAACATAATTCAGTAAGCACTTTTACTATATTGACTGATGTTAACTATATGTTTACTATATGGACTGATGTCCAGTACTGTCTTCCACTCCTTACTCAAAAGAGGCCTGGATGGTCAGTTTTATATATTAAACTGATTGGTAATTCTGAAGATATCATGTTCATGTAGTTAAATTGGTATGTATCTACATGCTGTGTCAAAATCCAGACATCCCATGGAGGATGATGCAAAACTGATTCTGGCTTGTTACATCCATAAAATGTTGGGAAAGTAATGGCATGAGGAATTTCAAAGTGTCATCTCAAATCTTAGAGACAAATTCTAACATATATTGCCTTCCATATATAAAATTAACACATCTTGGGGAAGTTCTTCGTGTTTTACAGAAAATATCATTGAAATATAGAAGTGATCTGCCAAGTCTGTGTGCTTTGTAATGTGTAAGACTAATTAAACTGATTTGTGCCTAGTGTAGGAAAGATGTCTATACTAAGGTAATGAGCCATATCACCAAATTATACACAATTTTGAAAGCAGCAATTATGACTCTGTACAGGCCTAACCAGGAAGCACAAAGTGATGAGCTTCAGTGGGCATACATATCTATCTTAAGCAGTCTTCTTTGGACACATCATATCTTAGGTTAGGAAGGCTCCAAAGATGATAGTGTATAAAACAGGTAATCCCAGGTATAGGCAGGACTAGAGGTCATGAGTAACTTACATCAGCGGTGATAGAATCTCTTTCTACCATTTCATTCTACAAAAAAATATAGACTGGCTGATAAAAAACATGGTTTGTTCAGGACAGAAATAAAAGATATAGATGAATTCTCAATCAGTCCTAATCAGAGCTGATACAGAGTGCTTGGGGGGCTTGCATAGTCATCTATATGTATATAAGTAGAAAAATTAACCAGAATCAGAGTATACATGTACTCATGGCTAGTATTGCCAATCACACAGAGACCATTAAGTCAAAAGTCTAAAAGATCTAGGCTGAGAAATTCTAGGGGGAAGTAGGGAAATGAATCTAAAGAAGTGAGAATGCAGTCTTGTCCTGTTGTATTGACACTATTGTCTGTAAGCTTAATTTCCACTAAGAAACATCTGTCACCAATAAGACATGTATGGAACAGACTGGCTAGTATAGGGCAGCCTGATTCTACATTGGCTGGCTCAGTGCTGCAATTCTCAGTAGGAGAATGTGGCAGTGAAGGTGGACCCTTTGTATAATGGGATTTATAATACAGACTCTCACTTATAAAGTGTTATCTCAATGTTGCCCTGGGGTATGTACATCCACATGAGATCAATCCTGAACAACCACCCAAAAAATCCTCTGAATATATACCAAAAAAATGTCATCTGGTCTCTTGACATTTTGTCTCAAGCCCAAACCATCTGGAATAAAATTGATACCTACTATGTTTGTATACTCACCTATTTTATACAAAGATTTGTCAACACCCATACTAGAGTATTGTAGACACTAGCATATGCAGATCAAGAAAAAGGTAATATAGCAAGTGGATTAGTTTGTGTGCATTTGTTTATATGATAAAGACTTTTTGGCTAAAACAAGAACAATTTTCTGACATGTGAAATACAATCAAAAAAAATCCCAAGATGAACAAAATGGTAAGGTTATACCTGCAGAGAGACTTCTCTGCGTTATAGAAGGCTTTTTTCTCCTTTGTACTCATAAAGTCGTTTATTTGAATATACATGGCCCTGATGCTTCTGTGTATAAGCCCATTCCATATTTTTATAAGGACATCAGTCTGACTAAATTAAGATCTACCCATATGACTTTGTTTTCCATTAAACTTCTTTTCAAAAGCTTTGAGTATATGTTGTCATTAGTCTGTGTACTAATGATGAAGAATTTGTCCTATGGGTCAAAATGGAACGTGATGATGCCTATAACACAAGAACTCTACTCTAGTAAAGAAATAATAGCAGTGGTTACATGAAACTAGTAGGTACTGCTAGTACAATTCCTAAGGAGTTGTTTGTGTTTCTTCTCTTGTAGCCTAAGCATTAATGATAAATAGAGTCTTGCTCCCAAGGAGAACATTTCTGTGAGAGGAGATTGTAAGAGTCCCATATGCTGCTTCATTCTGTATGCCAAGAGATCAGCAGGCAGAGAGTGAATTAATCTCTCTAGCAGTGGCAACCCAATGAAGTTATCATGAGAAAATGAGTGAGTGAGTGACCTAAATACAATATATGTACTCTATTATGTATTTATTATACATATGCATTATATATTATATGGCTTTCATACTCTATATTATAATTGTATATATAGTACATAAAATTATAGTTCATGTCAAGTGGTTCTTATGGAACGTCGTTTGATGTTTCACACCATTTTAATAACCTATAAGCAGTACAATAGCTATGATTTAAGAAGGGGCTAGAATCCACCAGGATTTAGATTCTTATCTCTTGATAAGATCAGAAAAGTCACAAGCTAAGAATCGAGATAGTTGAAATTGTGTGAAGTATTGTAAATAACAGTTCCAGTCTTGTGGTGAAGTCTGACATTGAAGAAAAATAAAAGGCTTATTCAGTTGAACCTTTCAAAACTATGTGTGCTCTTTAGGAAGCTTGGTCAACATGCCAAACTGCCTGTGCTTCATCATGAGTAGAACAAGGGATGAACAGTATGTAATACAGTGGTACAGATACCCTCATGACTAGCACATGTACTGATGCATATGACTTATGACAGTACATTGATGGCTTCTCGTAATTAAATCTTTCATCTAAAATCTCCACAAATGCAAGAAACCGCCTTCTCATTAAAGTTATTCTATCTTGGTGGTGGCTCAGTGCTGCTTAGCTCAAATGTGCCTATAAAACTTAGCCCTGCCATGTGTCTGTCTGTCTGTCTGTCTATTTATTTATTTATCTATCTATGTATTTATGTATTTATTTATTTATTTATTTATTTATTTATTTATTTATTTATTTATTTATTTATTTATTTTTGGATCAAGTCAAAAGTCCTACTAACGGTCCAGAATCTTTAGTAGCATTTTCAGAAGTCTCATTTAGCATTACTTGTTAATCGGTCCTCCCACCCCCATCCCCACACTACCGCTATATCTGCTTCAGCCTTCTTCACCTTTTATGGGTATTTTTTCTCTATGTGTATCTTTTATTTCAGAGAATGTTTCTATAAAAGCATGCCAGATAAAGATAACATTGAGCTCTTTCATATAATGTTAGGTCGGATAACTTGAAGAAAGTTTTCAGTAATATACTTACAGCCATTTACCACATATTTTGAATCATGGAACATGGAAACTTTCTTTAATGCCTTACCTAGTTCCCCTCCTCCTTGTTCTCCCAACTCTGTTTTTCTCTCTGTCTCTGTTTGTCTCACTGTCTCTGTCTCTATCTGTCTCTGTGTCTCTCTGTGTGTCTGTGTTGTCTGTCCATCTGTCTGTCTCTCAGTCTGTCTTCGTCTTTCTCTTTGTGTCTCTGTCTCCCCCCCACCCACAGTGCTGAGTGTCAAACCTATGGTATCACATAAGCTTGGCAAAGGTACATAAGTATATACATAATGTGAACAGGGTATACAATCAATTTACAGTAGCAGAGTGAAGTAGTGTGATTTCAAAGCAGACTATACATATTTATTTCAGAGACCATTTTCTATTAACCTTTTGCCCATACAGAATGGTGATTCCACATTTTACTTATGAAGCCATTGTTTCTGTCAATTCTACTACTTACAACATTCTCACTAACAGAGGAAGCAGGCACTCCCTTATATCAAGAATGAATATACTAATTGATGTGTCATAAACAAAATTAATATATCATCTCACCCTCTTTTGCACACATTTTCTTTTTAACTAGAACTCTAAAACTTTTTTGGATGTAAATCACTTAAATTTTCCAAAATGCATAGGATAATCCAGGGGCCCTTTAAATAACTATTCACACGAAACCAAAATATCATTTTCATGCACATCTATGGCGCTCGAGTTTCTAGCTCATAATTGCAGTCAATTCTTTCTGGTAATATCATATGTGTCAGAAAGTAATACAGTAATGATGATTATGTGCCACAAACGTGCTTTTGCCTGGGAATTGTAAGCTGCTGTGTGAGGCCCGATCCTTCCTGCTGCTCACATAACATCTGCAGTTCCTGTTTTGTCTGACTCAATCGAGTTAAGGTTTCACGGCGCTTCTTAAAAAATTTATGGTGAAAGGAAAAATTTCAGTTTTAAATTCTGAATATACCTTACTCAAATAGAAATAAAAGGCATTCCTCTGCATTTACCAGGATCTTCAATGCCATAAGACATGGGGATGGTAGAAAGCCTATTTTTAAGGCCCTGTAAATCAGAATGGTACTGAAAAAATAGAAAGTTTTGCTTAATAAAATACTAATTTAAGTCAATATTAACTGTTAAGTTCCATGAATCATTGTCCTCTATCATTACATCATTTTTGTTAATTATTTGTATAATTACTGTGATTTCCATATTTGATATATTTTGAATAACTTGGGAGAACTTAATATACCAATCTCTTATACTTTACAGATTCTGATTCAAATATTTTGGTGTAGTGGTTGTGTATTGGGGTTTTTCTGAACTGAATAACTTTGAGTTTCACTAAATATGAGTTCAGATAAAATAAAAAAAAAAATGACATGACTGGCTCATCAATATTTCAGACACAAATTATATTTAAGTACTCAAATGTCAACTCCTGCTAAATAAATGTTTATAACATTGTGCCTTTCATTTTTCTTTTTGTGATAATTAAGCAAGATTCCTGTCATTCATATTGGAATACTTTTCTGTTGCCCAATATCAAATGCCACTATGAGTACATTGATATAATGTTCAGGTTAACTAGAATATGTCAAGTCATGTATGAGTTTTGCAACAGCAAAAGTATCAACAACACTTAGCTTTGTAGTTCAGTGCATTTTGAAGAATGCAAGGTTTATGATGAGGACCAACTCTAAATAGTCATTCAAGGAGTACATTCTGGCATTTTTATTAGTTTTCCAGCTCCAAGAGTTTTTCCATCTGGAAAATTCAAAGACAAACTTAAGAGTTCAGTTGCCATTTCTGCTACTGGTCTGGCAAACCTTTTGCCATTTTCCCCACTGAAAAAATAGGAGCTGATTCCCTTACTATGGCGTACACCTGAAATACCTTGCTAGTATAGAAAAAATGGATGCCTTTTCTTATTAGCAACTAGAAGAAAAGAATAAAAGCAAGAGTATACCTACAAAGGAGCACATATTTAGAGGAAACATTAACTCCCCGACCCATATATATATATATATATATATATATATATATATATATATATATATATATATATATATATTCTGTTCAGGTTATTTACTTATCTGTCTCTTTCAGTTCTAGAGACCACCCTTGTCTTGGAAGGGCTCAATATGAGCTGGTAAGTGTATTTTGCTTCCATAGGAGCCAGGTTCTTTACAAAAACACTTTTTGTATTTGTGATGAGGAATTGGTCCTTGCTAGTTAGAGATATGGGTGACAATGAAGTTGGGGATAATAATCTTGTGGATGAGTAGGAGCCATAGATACGTGAGACAGAAACAGAAGTGCCAGGACCAAGATAGGGGGACAAGACAGGGCACATTTCCTCTGACTTGGTGCTTCCGGAGCTTGACTGAGCATCACAGATGAGCAGCAGGTAGCAGTTAGGGAAGAAATTCAACCTCAGAAGCTAACAGCTAATAAAATATCAGCTGATATATTATTATCAGATAATGCTGCTTCTGTGTTGTACACAATGCATACTTTGAGCAGCAAAACCAACGATAGGCTTAAGAAATCTGACCAAATGCAAGAGGGAGAGAAGTACCATCTCCCTAAATCATTATATTGCAGAACACAAGCCATGTACTGTTGTCAATTCTTGAGTTCTCATAGGTTAGCTGTGAAGTCAATTTAAACAAACAAACAGAAGTAAACTGGCAAAAGCATCCCATACAACCACATGTGTGGACTAAAGGACAGAAAGAAAGAAGGCACAAATACCAATTGGACAGATTTAGAGAGGCAGTTACCCTTAGAAAATGACCCTGAAACCTCACAACTGTAGACTATGAAGCAGATAAACCATCTTAATTCTGTTATAAAATAAAGAGAAATTTAACACTCTTATAGTACAATCATTGTATTTACAGCTGTTGCTGCTGCCCTCATGGATTAATGATCCCTATGGACCCAGATCAAATGTGTACTCATGGGGACACAGCCTGAGACCATACCGTAATAATTTATAGATGGATCAGAATGGTTCAAATGGATATGATGTCATATGCCTGGCAGGTGTTCATAAACACAAAATAGGGTTCAAGCTGCTATGGCTTGAAGTTAAGATGTTCCATTTGATGAATATTTTGGGTCATGATAACCATAAGAAAATTCTGGCTGACTGAGGCTAATGCAAGTGAGTATGTGGAAATATGTGTATTTTATTGATAACCTACTATAGTTTGGTATTAATGTTCCACGCTTAGTAAACGTCACACCTCTAGGAGGCTTTAAGAAAACAAGGTGTCCCTTTCTTCCGTTATGTTTTAGATAATGAATAACTGAAGTTTGAGGCATATCTATGTATACGTAGTGTTGGTAAATCCAGAGGAAACCTCCCTATGTTTGAAGTCTTACAGCCTTTCAGCTCTTCTCCAGCCACACTATCCATGTTAGATGTGCCAAGTCGTGTGTGCCACATCACTTACTCTTGCTGCCCTCCCTACTGTTAGTTTTCAGTCTTCTTCAGAATTAGGCAACTCTGGATAATTTTTAGATAGACAAAAGTTAGGCCTTCACAATGACTACTACCCAACATCTACTCCCATCTATGAAAAAAGGACTAGTAATCTATAAAACATTTTGTTTCTCCCTGCCATGTTCCTATTATTTTTCTACATCCAAAAGTTGCATCCCACTGGGTCATACAAAACATTACAGTCATATAGCACTGATGAAGTCACTGTGTTTATAGAGTTTTCTATTAAAAACAAGCAACTTGGATTATCATAGATTTAAATCTAACAATGTATATTTATTGTATACTTTATATTTTATAAACATATATAATAATTTGTGATAAATTTAAAGAAACATATAAATATCTTTTTGCTTTTTAACTTTTTATTGATTCTTTGTTTCACATCACCTACCCTATTCCCAGTCATCTCTGTCCTCTCATATCTGCCCTTTGCCCTTGCAATCTCGACTCGAAAGAGTACACATACAAACACACACACACACAAACACACACACACACACACACAAATACACACACACACACATACACACACACACACGGAGAGAAAGAGAGAGAGACAGAGAGACAGAGGGAGAGACAGAGACACAGAGACTCAGAGAGAGGGCATTACACCCACACTACTTCACCTCACAACAGAAGAGTGACTGGACCAGTTCTCTACTCTTGTTCACAGGGCTTTCTCACCATTGGCTCTTCTACCATGGTCAGGTCTACTATGTTGGCAAGTGAGGTGAAGGGTCAACTGTCCTAAGTGCTGAAGTTACTGAGAGACAGGCCTAGCTCTCCTGTGTTGTCTCTATGGAAAAGTTTGTCAACTGCCAGAAGTACCTGAGTGTGTGTGTGTGTGTGTGTGTGTGTGTGTGTGTGTGTAGGGGGTATACTTCTTCTCTGTACTGGGAACTACTCCACAGCAGATGGGGTTTGGGTCAGCTCTCCCAGACTCATGCTCTCTTTGTAGGCTCACTCACACACAGCTATCAGGACCATCTTCACAAAGCTGCCTGAGTAAAAAACAGTGTTTGTTTTCTCAAGTGCTGCCACTGATGCAAGGTGGGGACAGTTAATTAGATGGTAAATTCCTAACTCTGGAGACTCTATAGAGTGTGGATAAAAGGAAAAGTTTAATAAAATTAGAACTGAGCTAGAAATTTCCTTCTTTTTCTTCTTCTTCCTTTCTTCTTCTTCTTCTTCTTTTCTTCTTCTTCTTCTTCTTCTTCTTCTTCTTCTTCTTCTTCTTCTTCTTCTTCTTCTTCTTCTTCTTCTTCTTCTTCTTCTTCTTCTTCTTCTTCTTTTTCTTCTTCTTCTTCTTCTTCTTCTTCTTCTTCTTCTTCTTCTTCTTCTTCTTCTTCTTCTTCTTCTTCTTCTTCTTCTCCTCCTCCTCCTCCTCCTCCTCCTCCTCCTTCTCCTCCTCCTCCTCCTCATCCTTCTTCTTCTTCTTCTTCTTCTTCTTCTTCTTCTTCTTCTTCTTCTTCTTCTTCTTCTTCTTCTTCTTCTTCTTCTTCTTCTTCTTTTACTTCTCCCCCTCCTCCTCCTCCTTCTTCTTTTATATTCTCTATATTTACATTTCAAATGTTATCTCCTTTCCCCCCACTCCAATACCCCCCCTTGCTTCCATGAAAATGCTCCCTATCCCATCCATCCTCTCCAAGTCAGCAACTTGACATTACTCTACACTGGACCAAAGGCCTCTTTCTTCCATTGATACCAGACAATGCTATCCTCTGCTACATATCCAACTGGGGCCATGAATTTTTTCATGTGTAGTCACTGGTTGGTGTTTTAGTCCCTGGTAACTCAGGAGGTTTTGGTTGGTTGAGAATGTTGTTCTTCACATGTGGTTGCAAACCCTTTCAGTTCCCTCAGTCTTTTCTTTAGCTCTTTCATTGGGGTCCCCATGTTCAGGCCAATGGTTATCTGCAAGTATGCTCAACTGTATCTGTATGACTCTGGCATAACCTCTGTTGGGGAATCCATATCTGGCTCTTGCCATTAAGAACTTCTTGGCATCAGCCATTGTGCTTGATTTTGGTATCTGCATAAGGGGTGGATCCTCAGTTCAGGCAGTCTTTCAGTGATCCTTTATTCAATCCATGCTCTTCTATTTGTCCGTGTATTTTCTCCCATGTGTGTTTTGTTCTCTCTTCTAAGAAGGAATGAAGCATCCACATTTTGGACTTCCTTCTTTTTGAGCTTCATAAGGTCTGTGAATTATTACTTGTATAGTCCAAGCTTTTTGGTCTAATATTTTTTTATCAGTGAGTGAATACAATGCTATTTATTATATGAATGGGTTACCTCACTCAGGACGATAGCTCCTAGATCCTTCTATTTGCTTAGGAATTTCATGAAGTCATTGTTTTTAATACCTGAGTAGTATGACATTGTATAAATGCACCACATTTTTTAATCCATTCCTCTGTTGTAGGACATATGGGTTCTTTTCAGTTTCTGGATATTATAAATAAGGCTGCTATAAACATGGTAGATCATGTGTCCTTGTAATATGTTGGAGAGTCTTTTGGGTATATGGCTAAGTGTGGTATATCTGGGTCCTCAGGTAGTACTAAGTTCAATTTCTTGAGTAAACACAATACTGATTGCCAGAGTAGGTATACCAGCCTGTAATTCTACCAGTATTGGAAGAGTTTTTCTCTTTCTCCACATCCTTGTCAGCATCTGCTGTCATGTGAGTTTCTTATCTTAGCCATTCTGACTGTTGTGAGGTGGAATATCAGGGTTGTTTTGATTTGCATTTCCCTGATGACTATGGATGTTGAACATTTCTTTGGGTGCTTCTCAGCCATTTGGTATTCCTCAGTTGAGAATTCTTTGTTTAGCTCTATACTCCATTTTTTATTCAAATTATTTGATTCTCTGGAGTCCATCTTCTTGAGTTCTTTGGATATTAGCTCTTTATCAGATGAAGAAGATTCTGGATAGACATCATTTAGGCCCTAAGAAAAGAAAAATGCCAGCCCCAGTATCTAGCAAAAATTACCATTAACCTAATTGGAGAAATCAAGATATTTTAGGACAAAACCAAATTTATACAACATCTGTTCACAAACCCAGCCCTACAAAGAATAAAAGCTAAGGAACTCCAACACAAATAGGAAAACTACACCCTAGGAAAAGCAAAACAATAATCCTCTTGCAAGAAACCCAAAAGAAAAAAGAAACACACAAATATAATTTTACCTCTAATAACAAAAATAGCAGAAAACAATTACTATTCCTTAATATCTCTTAACTTCAATGGACTCAATTCTCTAGTCAAAAGACACAGTCTATCAGACTGGATATCTAAACAGGATCCAGCTTTTTGCAGCTTACAGGAAATTCATCTCAGTGACAAAAACAGACACTACCTCAGAGTAGAAGGCTGGGATAAAAATTTCACAGAAAATGGCCTCAAGAAAAAAGTTGGAGTAGCCATTCTAATATTAAATGAATTAGCTTTTCATCCAAAAGTCATCAAAAAAATGAAGAAAGTCAATTTTATGAATCACAGGAAAAAAATCTATCAAGATGAACTCTCAATGCTGAACATTTATGCTCCAAATACAAGGGCAATTAAATTCATAAAAGAAGCTCTACTAAAGATCACACCATATATTGCACCTCACACAATAATAGTAGGAAACTTCAACTTCTCACTTGCATCAGCGGTAGGATCATGGAAGCAGAAACTAAACAGAGACACAGTGAAATTATCAGAAGGTATGAACTACATAGTTTCAACAGACATCTACAGAACATTTTCTCCTAAAACAAAAGAATATACTTTCTTCTCAGCACCCCACACTAATTTGTACAAAATTGACCATATGCTCAGTCACAAAACTGGCCTCAACAGATATAAGAATATCTAAATAATCCTATGCATCCTATCAGGCCACCATGGACCAATGCTGGTCTTCAATAACAACAAAGACAACAACCCTATATATACATTGAAGCTAAACAGTGCTTTACTTGATGATAACTTCGTCAAGGAAGAAATAAAAAAAGAAACTAAAGATTTTTTTCGAATTTAACGAAAATTAAGACACAACATACACAAACTTATGTGATACAATAAAAGCAGTAGTAAGAGGAAAACTCATAGCTTTCAGTGCCTCCATGAAGAAACTGGAGAGAATACACTAACAGATCAACAGCACACCTGAAAGCTATAGAACAGAGAGAAGCAGATGCAACAAAGAGAGGCAGATGGCAGGATATAGTCAAACTCAGAGCTGAAATCAAGCAAGTAGAAACAAAAAGAATCATACAAAGAATCAACAAAAACAGGAGCTGGTTCTTTGAGAAAATTAACAGGATTGATAAACCCTTAGCCAGACTAATTAGAGCATGCAGAGAGAGTATCCAACTTAACAAAATCAGAAATGAAAGGGAAGACATAACAACAGAAACTGAGGAAATTCAAGAAATCATCAGATCCTACTACAAAAGCCTATATTCAACAAAACTGGAAAAAATGGATAAATTTCTAGACAGATACCAGATACCAAAGCTAAATCAAAATCAGATAAACCATCTAAACACTCTTATAAACCCCAAAGAAGTATAAATACTCATCAAAAGACTCACAACCACAACAATGCAACAACAACAAAAAGACCAGTACTAGATAGATTTAGTGTGGATTCTATCAGACTTTTTTTTTTCTTCTATTAGACTTTTATAGAAGACCTAATACCAATACTCTCCAAACTATTCCACAAAATAGAAACAGAAGGAACACTATACAACTCTCTCTTCAAAGCCACAATTGCACTCATACCCTAACCACATAGAGACCCTACAAAGAAAGCAAAATTCAGACCAATTTCATGATCATTGATGCAAAAGTACTCAATAAAATTCTACCAAACCAAATACAAGAACACATCAGAACAATTGTTCACCAGGATAAACAACCAAACTAAAAAAACAAAACAAAACAAAACAAAAACCCCACGTGATCATCTCATGAGATGCTGAGAAAGCATGTGACAGAATTTAACTCCCCTTCATGTTAAAAGTCTTCAAAATAGCAGGAAGATTCCTTCTTGCTGAGTACCATTCTTGTTTTAGAAGATGCCTTTCAGGTACTGGGGAAAAAGGGCATAGTGTGTTTTCTTAACAGTGAATCCTGAGTGCTCCAATTCTAGCATGCCAAGAAAGATGCAGCCACTTGTTCAATGATAGCAGCAATGTTTTGAAAATTGACTAAGTACTTCTTGACAGTATTTGAGGCATGTTCCATCAGAGCAAATGTACAATTGGTTCTATAACTTTTGTCAAGGCCTATGACTCTAGAGACCAAAGACTCCAGGGGAGACTTCATCACTGACATTTTTCTGAAAGGACTTAGTGCAATCCCTAACCCTAGCCCTATGATATCAGGCTATATTTAGACATTTATGTTATATTACATTATATTATATCATATTTTATTATATGCATACAACGACAATTAATGAAAAATAAAAGCCATGGATTTTTAGGAAAACGGAGAAAGTTTAGCAGGAAAGGAGATGGAAGAAATGTTATGGTCAAATTATATTTAAAAAAATAAAGATTAAAAACCTCTGATTTCTGGGAGTAGTTTTAACATATATAGAATACCTCTGTTCAAACTCTTTATTTTGATTTATAACTTTATTTATATTGTAGTACTTTTCCATTTGATTTTCTCATACATCTATAGGTTGGTCAACTCTTTCTTTAACTTATTTTTCCCCAAATCTTTTGCCCCTTCCCCCATAAGAATGTTTTCACCTCTACTCTTATAGAACATGCACAGTGTTTTCCCATTCCTAACAGTGCTTCTTTGCTTCTCTTGGCTCCTTTCTAATTTTCTTGTCTCTACAGCTACTTCTTTTACCTTTAACACATAAATATAATTTCTGTGTTCGAATTTGCTTATGAAAGTATACATACAGCATTTGTCATTCTTGGTTACTCAGTGCATCTAATATTTTCTAATTCTTCTCAATTTCCTCTAAGTTTAATTTTTCTTTCCATTGTGTATATATAGCGCACTTTCATTATTCAGTCATTTATTGCTAGACAACACGACTGATTCTGTTTTCTAGTTATTTTGAACAGAACAGCAGTGAATTTGGATGCTCAATGGTCTCTGAAGTAGAATATAGAGAGTTTTGGATATATTCCCAGGAGTTATATAGCTAAATGACACGGCGTTTCTATTTTTAATATCCACACTAAGTAGTAAAGTGGCTACACAAGTTTACAGCCTCATCAACTGAGAATTACTCCTCTCCCTTTCCTATATTCTTACAGTATTTGCTGCCATTTTTTCTTAGCCACTCTGACTGGTGTGGAATGGAAACTCAAAGCAGTTTCAGTGTGCACTGATTTAGTGAAGCTTAGTACCAGAGACTGGGCAAGAATTTCAGCAATTACACATCTGCTATAAAGGCAATCTCTTCAAGAAATACTTTACTGTCGGTTCCTTTTCTTCTTCTGCTGTCCCGATATACATTCTATTTATTCTTATTCTTCTATTCTGTGTTGAAGTTTGAACCCGTGTTATCTCCAACCTACCTCTCAGTCCTTAGTTTTCAACTGGGATGTTCAAGAGTCTGAAGAGAAAAAAAGCTACATCCAGCTCATTTCTATGAACTTTTTGCAGAGTAGCCACAAGAGCCAGTTTATCTTCTACCCACACTTGAAGTCATTAAATCATAATTTCTTGCACACTATAGAATATGTCATTGGCTTCCGTGATCCACCTGACTGCCAACTGCTGTTGCAGAGCAGTTGGAGCAAAGACATCCTGTGGAGATTAGTTTGCCTTCTAATTTCTTTTCTGGACTGCTGGCTGCTCTATAAGAGTAGGATATATTGATGCGACAATCAGTCACAGTAAAGGTTACTTGTGGGAGCTTTATTTAACTTTCTGACCCATTAAAGGGATGCTGGCAAAAATTTGTCAAGTTGTTTGACATAGAAACAACGACAACAAAAAAAAAAAAGGAGTTAAAGAACTCCCATAATTTTTCAGTCTAGGTGATATGGGGGGAGGAAAACTTATAACGTCTGTCATGGAAACAGGAAATGTTGAGCAGTATAGAAATCAGGAGTCCTTTTCAGCTATGTTATGTGAAACTGTAACTTGTTATAGGTTAGAAAGGCAGAACTGAGGCATAGGATAAAGAAAGGATGAACAGGGTTATCAAAAAATGAAGATTTAAAAAATGATATCAAAGCTCTAAAAACTGACTAGCCAGAATGTTCAAGGAAAAAATCTGTAATAATATTGGTGATAGTAGAGCACAGCCCACTGATGATTAAATGTAACCTGGGGATGTACAAAGCAGAGCCACATGACAGACTTTGATGATTAAATATGAAGAGTAAGTAGAAGTCTGTCTCTGTCTTTCTCTGTCTCTGTCTCTCTGTTTCTCTGTCTCTCTCTGTATGTGTGTGTATGTGTGTGATGTGTAAAAGTCTGATTTCTACATAGTTTAGAAGAATTTCTTTATGTTGTCAGTTAGATAGCTCATAGTACAGCTCCTTCTGAGGGCAGAATGATTTCATTCTTTTGCCATATCTAAACCACTCACACAGTAAACACGTCTATTCTTGAACTTCACATGTGTGTTGTCACTGCTTGTCACCCGTATGACTTTGAATATGTAACCTGTGACCCATGAGACTAGACTGAAACACTGTGTCATGAGTACAGATGCTAAATGTTAGACCTCAGTACATAGTACATATTATTGTTTAACAGTTTGTTTTATCTGAATGTGCTGCAAGTTGATGACATCTTTCAGATTCCTGCACTGAACTGCAATCTACTGTGCTTCAGGCATGGTTGTTGCAAGTATAGTTAGTGAGGATGTTGATACAGTAGAAAACGAAAGGCCCATATTACACAATGCCTGGGTCTTTATCCACAAGAAAATCTTACTTCAAATATCTATAGGGAAGAATGTCCTATTTCATCTTAAGATTGAACAAAGACGTAGCAACTAAACTTTGTAGATTGGCTGCAGAAACATAAGCTCTTCAGACCGGAGAACTCTGAAGACTGCCAAGAAGCCTCAGACAGCAAGAAAGCATAACAGGAGGTTGGAGAGAACACTAAGAAGTTAAGAGAAATAGCTGCTCTTCCAGAGGACTGAGGTTCAATTCCCAGTACCTACATGAAAGCTCACAAATGTTCCAGAGGATCCAACATCCTCATACAGAGGTATATGCCGTCAAAATGCTAGTGCATAAAAACAAAAAATAAGTTAATAAGAATGAAAAACATCTGGAGCAGGTTTAGTGAATGGTCCGGGTTGCTAGCATGTTAATATAAATCGTCTTGTCCTTCAGTGCTGAGCATACTTCACCACTGAGGTTTGTAGTACCAAGCTTGAAGTTCTTGCAAGTTAATACCATAAAAACATTATTTTTTTTCTCAAGAAGTTATTTTTCCTCCCTAGGTTGGAATCCTGGTGCTCAGAGAAGTGTGTACATGTGAGAATATACAAATTTTTATTTTTCATTATAGATATTAATTTGAATCAGAGTTGCAACTGTATTCATCACATAACACAGAATTAAGATGATAAAGGAAATATGGAAGGATTTGTTTAGTACCTACACAGGGCTAGCATGGAATGAACTCCTGCTGATATTATTAACAACTCTTATCAATTATTTCCTGTTTCATCTTAAGATTGAGCAGTAAAGTGGCATCTAAACTTTGAAGGCTGACGAGAGAAACATGGAATTTATTTTTGGGGTTTCATCGTGATTTTGTCAGACACATTTTTACATGCTGTGGCTTGACCAAAATACACATCTTGATAGAAGGAAGTATAGATGAATCCAACTTCACAGGACATACCTTTCCGTGAACGTGGTGATTTTTATTAAATTACATATTTTCTGAATTTACATTTTAAATGTTAGCCCCCTTGCCCCACTCCTATTCTCCCTCACTCTCCCCTGCTTCCATGAAAATGCTCTCTCTCCCGATCATTTCTCCCATCTTAGCGCCTTGACATTCCCCTACACTGGGAAATCAAGTCTTCACTGGATCAAAGGCCTCTTCTCCCATTGATGCCAGCAATGCTATTCTCTGATACATATGCTACTGGAGCCATGGGTCTCTCCACCTGTACTCATTGGTTGGTGTTTTAGTCCCCGAGAGCCCTGGGGTTTTGGTTGGTTGATGTTGTTCTTACCATGGGGTTGCAAAACTTTTCAGGTCCTTCAGTCCTTTCGCTAGCTTCCTTATTCAGGTCCCTCTGTGCAGTGGTTAGCTGAAAGCATCCTCAACTGTATCAGCATGATTCTGGCAAAGCATCTAATGAGGCATTTATATCTGGCTCCTGCCAGTAAGCATGTCTTGGCATCAGCAATAGTACTTGGGTTTGGTGGTTGCAAATTGGGTACATTCCCAGGTAAAATGTCTCCTAAGGATCTTTTCTTCAATCCCTGCTCCTCTTTTTCCCCTGTATTACTTCCCATGAGTGTTTTGTACTCCCTTCTAAGAAAAACTGAGGCACCTGCATGCTGGCATTCCTTCATGAGTCTTGTTTCTTGTGTATTCCCAGCATTTTGGGATAGTATCTGCTTATCAGTGAGAGCATATCATGTGTGTCCTTTTGTGACTGGGTTACCTGACTAAGGATGATAGCTTCTAGTTCCATCCATTTGCCTCGGAATGTCATGAAGTCATTGCTTCTAATAGCTGAATAGTACTCCATTGTGTAAGTGTACCACAATTTCTGTATCCATTCCTCTGTTGAAAGACATCTGGTATTTTTCAGCTTCTGAATATTATAAATAAGGCTGCTATGAACATGGTAGAATATGTGTCTTTTTTATATGTTGGAGCATCTTTTGGGTGTATGCCCAGGAGTGGTATAGATGGGTACTCAGGTAGTCCTATGTCCAATTTTCTGAGGAACCACCAGACTGATTTTCATAGTGGTTGTCCCACCAACAATGGAAGATATTCCCCTTTCTCCACATTCTTGCCAGCATCTTTCATTTGGAATAAAAAAACACACAGAATAATGAAAACTATTCTCAGCAATAAAACAACTTCTGGGGGGATTCACCATCCCTTACTTCAAGCTGTATTACAAATCAATCATAATAAAAACCATATGGTGTTGGTACAGAGACAGGCAGGTAGATCAATGGAACAGAACTGAAATCCTAGAAATCAACCCACACACCTATGGTCACTTGATCTTATACAAAGGAACTAAAACCATTCAATGGAAAAAGGACAGCCTCTTCAACAAATGGTGCTGGCTAAACTTTTTTGTTTTTGTTTTCATTAGCCACCACAGCTGGTACTATTACAAAAGCCTGGTGAATAAGGAGAGAGTAAATCCTCAGGAACAGACAGCATTACAATGCAGTGCTCTTATCTGGGAATGGTAAATTATGCTGCACAAAGCAGAGGTTAAAAGTCTACAAAACCTTGTTTTTGATTTTGCTATATGAACTATATATTTCAGATTTCATTACTACAACCTATTGTTTGTGTGTGTGTGTGTTTGTGTGTGTGTATGTGTGTGTGTATGTGTGTGTTGTGTTGTGTTTCACTGTGATTTCAGAACTTTAAATTCATAGCTGGTTAGCCTCATTGCTTGTGGACCTATGTGAGGGAATGTATAGCAGGCAGCCAGAAGAAGGTGGGAGAGAGTATGGTGTCCTAAATTCTTCTTCCACAGCACATTCCTGATGACCTCACTTCTTTCCTCTAGGTCACACCTCCTAAAGTTAAAGCCACCTCCCTCCAACACACTGGGCTAGAGACCAGGATTTTACTATATGGGGAATTCGATACTTTCTTTAAAAAGAAAGGAACATTCATGACATATGTATGTTAATGGGTCCATTTTTCTGTAGTACTATTCAAATTTCACCTCCAATTGTTTTAGTCATAAATTTTAGAAATGCATGGCTACAGTTGTGTATTTCAAAGACTTGCAAGAGACAACTCATAGTCTGTAAAGTTAGAAAGTAATGTTTAGTGTATACTATTTTCTTCCTGACTCACCTAACAAATGCCATTTTGTAATATGTGTTTAACTGCAATCTGGCTTGAAAGAGAGATTTTAGAAAATGAGTGCACAGAGTGAACTGAGCCAGATGAAAACATCTTTGCTTCTTGCTTAGGTCCCATTAAGTGTAATGTTTTCTTTTTTTCAAACCTTATTATTTTACATAGAAACAAAGAATCATAAGGCTTTACTCAGGTCAAATCTCAAACTAAAAGCACATATTATTCAAATTTAGAGAAAATATAAATAAGTATGAAAATGTATACCTATATATGTGTACTATAGCAAAACAATTAAAAACCTTACTTTACTTTTAAATAGTTTTCATGAGCATTGGTGTTTTGCCTGCATGTGTGTTTGTATGTGTGCCAGATTCCCTGAAACTGGGGTTATACATACCTCTGAGCTGCCCTGTGGGTGCTGAGAATTGAACTTAGGTCCCCTGGAAGAATAATCTCTGAGCCATCTCTCCAGTCCAGTTTTAAGTATTTTACGTTATTTCTAGAAAGCAATATAATAGAACTAGTGTCATATTAAATGCAAAGTAACTTTTATTATTTTAAGTATGATTTATTTTTCTAATGATGGAAATTTGTACCTACTCATTCTTACATCAGCATTATAGAAAATCATATATATATGTATATATGTACACACATATACATAAACATGTATGTGTGTACATGTGAAGACAATACAAAGCTATCAACAATTGACTGAGGCTGGTGGTGTGGGGATTTTAAATTAAGTTTTAGTTCTCATGCGGTTTAGTTTAAGGCATTCTAGAAAGTAGGGGTGTTGGGCAAATGTACACAATTCTGTGGATTTTGAGAAAGATGAACAGATCTCAAAAAGAAGAATTAAAATTAAATTAAATTAATTTCAATCAAAATAGATTCTGAATCATAGTTCGCCAGCACATGAAGGGGACAAAGTGACCTTTCATAGCTCCTTGCACATCATTGTGCAGACTTGTACAGTATGACAAACACTAAGTCCTGGATGTGTGTAGCCTACACCATTTCTCCATATTGTGCTTGTCACTCTGGTTTACAAAGTCTCCCTAAAACTAGGAGACTTCTTGAGATCAGCAAGTATCTGGCAGCTCTCCTGGAAGGCCAGGAGACTGAGAGATCAGGTGAATATTAGCAGTTTGTTAAAAGTTGGCTTTCATGCAGCTTGCAAGGTTTCTCGCTAACCAAGGACTCTTTGTCTTCTGAGAGCACCCATGAAACACCCATAGGCTTACTATGTAAAAAGTAACTCACTGTGGCAAATACCAGTCCCCAACAGTATATGAACCCAAAGTATAAACACTTTATAATAAAGCAGGCAATACAGATGTGTGGAAGATCGCTTTTGCCTAGATTATTACTCTTGACCATTTAAAATGCAACTGAAATAGAGTTTACAGTTCTTCCAATTCACTTTTCTTTTGAAAATCTTTAGAGGAATAAAAATTAGGCACAAGCCACAACCATAATAGTTAAATGTAGCAGAAACAAAATCATTTTGTAGAAAAAAAATTCTAAATTGTTACATACTAATCACAATTTAGAGAAAAACCTTTTGGAATCACTTAACTATGAAGAGGAAGAAAAACACTCTGCATTCGTTGAGATGAATTATATAATAGTTTAGTGAGAGTTGTTTAGTGGCAAAATGGTGGAGAAACTTTATATGATTTTGATGTTTTCAGAAATTCTGATTTTATGTTGAGTCACCTCCTTTATCGAATATGGTTTGGAATGATGAAATAGCAGTAACACAACTTTAAAGATCTAATTTTCGTTTTATGAACTATTCAAGAGGCAGTGAGATCAAGTAGATAGCATTAAGTTGCAGTAGACAGGATGGAGCCAGAGGTATCTTGGAAAGAAAAATGGGCTTTAAAACAATTCTGAGATTCTATCTCATAAAGGTCAGAATGGCCAAGGTGAAAAATTTGAAGGACAAGAGGGACAATAAATGCTGCTGAGGATGTGGAGCAAAGGGAACACTCACCCAATGCTGGTGGCAGTGCAAACTTGTACAACCACTTCGGAAATCAATTGAGAAGTTTCTCAGAAAACTCGGAATACTTCGACTTGAAGATCCATCCAGTCCAATCCTGGGCATATACCCAAAGCATTCTGTACCATCCCACAAAGACACTTGCTCAGCCATGTTCATAGCAGCCTTATTCATAGCCAGAAACTTAAACCAACCGAGGTGTCCCTCAACAGAAGAATGGAGTTTAAAAAATGTGGTGCATCTACACAATAGAATACTATCCCACTATTAAAAACAAAGTCATTACAAAGTTTGCAGGCAAGTGGATGGATATTGAGAATATTATACTGAGTGAGGTAACCCAGACATAAAAGAACATTCATGGCATGTACTCGCTTATAAGTAGATACTAGACATGCTACACTCCACAGACCAAAAGAAGCCAAACAAGAAAGAAGGCACAGATGAGGATGCTTTTATCTCACTTAGAAGACAAAATAACAGTCATAAGTGGCAGCTAGAGGTAAAGAACTAGGTGGGAGAGAGGATGATAGGGAGGAGAATGAGGGAGCTGTTAAGATCAGGTGTGGAGACATGGTCGAAAGGCCATGAAAATGAATGAAGATCTGCACATCTCTGGTAGAGAGGTAGAGGGCATCTGCAGGATATGATAGAGTTCTGAAATAAGGGCGGTGCCCATGAATCGATAGGGGTGAGCTTTACTGTGATTCACAACACTGGAAATGTAGAACCTAAACAGGCTAACTCCTGTAATCAGACAGGAACCCCAGTGGGGCGACATAGACACCAACCCACACACTAAACTTTCAACCCCAAATTATTCTGTCTACAAGAAGTGCAAGGAAAAGGAATGGAGCAGAGACTGACAGAATTGCTAACCAATAACCAGCTCGACTTGAAACTCATTCTATGGGCAAGCACCAATTCCTGAGAATATTAATGACACGGTATACTTGTAGACAGGCTCCAACTAACAGCTGACTCAGACAGATGGAAAAAACCCACAGGCAAACAATGGATGGAGCTTGAGTAGTCTATGGAAAAATACAGAGAAGGATTGTATCCCTGAGGAGACTAGGAACTCCACAGGAAGACCAACAGAATCAACTGACCTCAACTCTTAGGGCTCTCAAAGACTGAACCAGCAACTAAAGAATATATACTGGCTGGTCCTAGACCTCCCTGCCAATATGCAGCAGATGTGCAACTTGGTTTTCAAGTGCGTCCCACACAACTATAGTGGGAGCTAAAAAGCTGTTGCCTCTATGTGAGATGTGTTCTCTATCAAAGCCTTCTGTCCTCAGTGGGAAAGGATTAATTTAACCCCATAGAGACTTGATGTGCCAGGGTTATAGGATTCCCAGAAGGATCTCTACCTGTTCAGAGAAGAAAAGGAGAGGATCAGGGAAAGGATTGTGCGAGAGGGTAACTGGGAACAGAGTAGAAAGCAAGATGTAGAGTGAATTAAAAAATCATTTAAGAAAAAGATGAGATTAGAGTTTCTCCCTATTTTAAATACTCTTAAAGTAAGTACAAAATGATGTGCCCATGTTTGAATGGAATGGAAAAAGCAGTCAAAGTTGTCTCACATTTTTCACACAGGCTTTAGCTTAGAACCTGGAACACTGAACAAGAGTCCCAAAGATCAGGCTCCAACAAATGCATATGCTAATGCACGAATAAGGAAAGAAAGGTTATATGACCTAAAAGAGCAAGAGTGTCCATGACTCTATTGACTTAACTTTTGAAAAATTTACAGGGTCCCTTGTGTTTCAAATCCGTTTATAATGTTTTGACAGGCCACAATCAGTGCTGCCCTTTGGTGCATGTGGCCCCCAGGCTGTAAGATGCACATAGAAGAATCCCATGTATGCAAATGATTCCTCATCAAGAACAGTCAGAAGAATCATTTCAATGTCAAAATTCTCATTCTGCATCTTTCACTATCTCTAGTTTACATAATCCTTGTACATATTGGGCTTCATGTATACAGAGGTGATAATATGTATAAACCAGTGATGCATTGTCCCTTTCCATACTACATTGTTCTATGATAAATAATGTTTTGTTAATCAAAAATACATGTTGCCTATTCACATATCCATACACACACATGCCTATCCTGTTCACCAATTTCCTATTATCTGTGGTCAGTCTCTGGGTATCATTTTATGTTTTCTGTGTGTTTGTAGGGGATGTGTTGCAGGGTTTAGCTTTTGTTTGGGTTGAGATGGATGTAGGAGAGATAAGAGCATTGCTTCTTTGGTAAGAAAGACTGATGTCCAAAGTCACTGGGCTGTGGCAATGTGCCTGTTCATAAGGAAAGCATTATTTGTCATGACCAAACACCTAACAAAAGCAACGAAGCAATAGTTCATCATGGCAGGCAAATAGTGAGAGAAGGGGAGTAGGGCACCTGTTCACACCATTGTCTGCATTTAGGAAGGAAAGAGCTGGTGCTTAGCTCACTTTCTCCATTGTATTCAGTCTGGGATCCAGACTCATGGGACAGTGTTGCTTAGAAACAGATTTGGGGTTTTCCCTTCTTAGTTACACTTTTCTGGAAACTCATTAGCTCACAAAGATGCAAGTTGTCATGGTGATTGTAAATCTCATCAAATCAACAATGAAGATTACCCACCACAAACTGTCATCTTTATTTTGCAGGTGCATCTTCTCAAAAACCCTGAACTCTGGTATGGACACTCTTAGTGGGAGGGAAAGCTTGTCTTTTTTTTTTTTTTTTTTTTTTTTTTTTTTTGTCTGTAGAACTTGTTCCTTTCACTGGAAAAAAATGTCACTATGGTCTGGTATTGAGCTCTGTGGTAGGATCTTTTCCACTGTATCATTCATCATCATGTTGGGACAGTTGATACTATCACTAAATCTGTTGAAAAGAAAGGATGGTTCATTAAGTACAACCAGGGTAATTTATGTAAAGACAAGAGGATAATTAGTTTCTAACTCTTCTCACTTACATAATATGAAAATTAGATATATTGATTCTGCTTTTTCATGTTATAAATAATACCATGCTGAATTTGAATTTATATGACAATGTTCTATTGCTAAGTTCAAGAGATATTTTAAAGCAGGATGATGAACAACTTATACCTGTTGTCTCAACCTAAAGCAGTACAAAGGATTATCATTTAGAATTCCAATTAGTATAATCCCCCTGAGATGTCCTGCTCATCCTTGTCTGCAAAAAGAACCACATCTTCTCCATCTAGTCTAAAGAGAGCTCATCGTGGTTTTAGTATCAAATGGCCCTGGCTAGCTTGTGTTTTCAGTGCAGCTCTGCAGCCTGTGGGAATATTTGAAGAAGTTCTGAAAATGGACTAAGGTTAGAGCAAGCTGGATGATGTAGGTCACTGGAGATGCTTTTCTAGTGGTATCTTATTTCCAACACTCTCCAGGATCTTGTTTCTAAGAAGTGAAAAACAACCTGTAAAGAGATCTGATTTAGTTTTCTTCCCCATGCTGCCCTCTTAACAGGGGGAGTGGCTTACTGCTTCCTGATAAGTCTTACATGCTTACTACGTGGTGCAAGAGAACATGTGCCCCTAAAATGACATGCTCCCATTGACATGAAAATCTACCCAAGGACCTCAATCCAAGCAATGACACACCGAATTCGAAAATGTTGAACCAAAATTAATTCTTCTTCCATTATGTTGCATGCCAGGAGTTTAAGCCACAGGAGCAAATCCCTAAAGATCAGCAGAGGGTGATGACAAGGTTCTATAATATGTGTGAGAGTCTTTGTAATTACTTTCCGATATGTACAGCAGAGAACAAATCCATGGCCGCTCATCACTCTTGAATCTGTTAAAGTCAGAACAGTGACTAAGAACAATAGAACTAAATTATCTCCTCGCCCTGCCCCAAATTCTCCATAATGTGTGGGAGAATATTAAGAAACATAATAACATTAAATAAAAACTTGTAAAAAATTTTTTGAGAATAAGGTGTATTTTGAAAAATCAAAAGATTGTTTTGCTTCCCATTAAAATTAGACATATCCAAGTATATCAGACATACCCTTGGTCCAAGTAATCCAGTGACAGAGGGAAGTTCAAGGTGGCCTGACTGACATAGTGAGTACCACTTGACTGGACTGCATAGTGAAAACCAACAAAAAATGAATTGTTTATCATTTAGAAATCCATCAAATTCCTGCTTCAACATCATGTCACACTGACCTACTAATTGTGTTTGGAATCAGTGAAATGCAATTTGCCAGTAACAAGGGTTAAATTGGTATTCTAAACATGTGTCTGGCATACTGTCACAGCATAAGGAAAATGCTTGCTGTACATGTCTACATATGCACTACTGTAAGCACACTAATGGGTTTCTGCAGTACACATAAGTGTGTACTTGAATGTGCATACGTACCCTGTACACACACACACACACATACACACACACACACACACACACACACAAACCTTTAATGTGCTTTTTAAGGAAAATAGTGACATTAGATGAATTGTAATAGTTTCTAGATACAAAACAAATACCACCAAAAGCCACTAAGTATGTTTGACACTGCCTTCCGAAAATTGTAGGTAGAATCTTACTGCCCGAAGGTGGCAATTTCCTCGGCTGAGAAATCACATGGCTGTTAATCCAATTCCTTTGAGTAAGTCCCTCATATTTCTCTTTAAATATTTTACACCCCTCTTAATAAGATTCAAAATTTTTCAAAACACCAAATTGTTAGAAACAAGTTTGTTTAACATCAAAACAAATGGGTCCCTATCTTTAATTTCAGTAAGGAATAAACCTGGGATTTCAGGTAGAAACAGTGAAAAGAGGCACCTGCACATTTTTATACTACCATGATTTCTCTCACTTACTTTTTTTTTGATGGCAAAGAGTTAGTCTATCTTTACTTTGTAGCTTTTTGCTGGATAATTATAATCTTTGGAGCAACTGTCCTAATCTTTCATAGTTATGTTTTCATTCAAACATACACAAACACACACACACACACACACACACACACACACACACACACACACACACACATGCCACAGACTCACCAGTTATTTGAAAATTTCACCTTGCAACTTTTATGAGTTTAAAGATATTTCCAATAGATAATAATATTCTTAAGCTTTAATGATAGTCTCAAACACTGGTTTGACACATTATGAAAATGTCAGTATATAGCTTCATTTTTCATTTCCAAATGGATTTCCTTGTAAAGTCTAAAATTTCCCATGAATCCAAGAATTCAGATTCTCCTAAGCACATCAGGAGTTTCTTACTCCAAGGATTAATGGGAAAATATTTGGAGTTCTGTACCTCTGGCTGAAGGCTGGGTGAAATCAATTTTTCAAGCACTATAAAGCAAGGACTTGGGTCTCAGACAACGATTACAAAGCAGACACACTTTAACACCCAGAACAAACATCTGGATCTTGTTGACTCCTTTACCATGGCAAAGGGCTGAATGAAATATAATTCCTGTCCGCTGATGCCATAGAGATTCCTTCAATCTATGAGCAGCTGGTGCTAACACACACACACACACACACACACACACACACACACACACACACACACACACACTCACATACACACACACTCCTGTGCAAGTGTTAACTGTAAAGAATTTGTCCAGAATTTATTAAAACACTAAGAAAAGCAATATATTTTCTCCCTACCATATCTGCAGTAGTCTTTGGTACTTAAAACTCGCAATTTGTGAAAAGTGACAAATACCGAAGCTTTTCAGAGAAAAACAGTATGCTTCTTACTGTGCTCTAGAAGTGGATGCAATTGAAAACATATTGAGTATTTGATGTGACAGCTACAGAAAGCCTGAGTAGAAGAGGGGTGCCTTGCTATGCCTAGCAGTTACACCTCACCCACAAGGTTCCTTTTGTCACCGTGTGAATTACTTTAACTGAATAGATGCCATGTTGCAAAACTCTCCCAAGGCAAAGAAAAATCACTGTGTGTTTTCACAGGGTTCTAGAGAGAATGGGAGGTAAGTAGGAGTGTCCCTGAGAGGAAGAAGGAGTTTTCTTGAACAATCATGCTCAGATCTCCAGGTGGAAGATTACCCCCAAGAGCATGGCTTTGAAATCTAATGATCACATAAAACTCCCCTCAAAGCCATGGCAGTATTTGGTGCCATGGCTTTTCCTGTGTAGATCAACCCAAAGCAATATATCAAGATCAAGGTACATTTCAAAGAGAAATTCTTTGAAAACAAATCATGGTCACTGCTGATTAATCATTTCAAATCATAAATTTTGTGTGTGAACCACCAGACATCCTCCCTGAACTGGAGAGTTCACACTCCCTCCTGGTGTGCAGTGATCCATGAGAGGCATTACCATCCACACTCCCTCCTGGTGTGCAGTAAGCCATGAGAGGTTTTGCCATCAGACCCTCCTCAGTGGAGTGTCTTCTGGGCCCATGCTTTAGATTATAGGACTGGGCTGCAAATGCAATTCCCTTACCCCTGAAAGAATCTGATAAAACTATCCGTGGCTTCACGTGCTTGACGCTTTGAAAAGCTCATCATAAAATGTTAATATTGCAAGCTTGAAAAGTCCCAGAATTTGAAAATTGTTCAGATGTCATTGCAGTTAAAATTCTTAGATCATCATTTAAAATGTATTGTGCAGAACTGTGCTATACACTACCGCCTATTGAACACGTGCATGTGTGGAAGGATTATGTGACACACCATCATATGTGTATGATTTCTATGTTCTATATATCATACAAAATGAAATTAATTAAAAACATGAACTATACTTTTGTTCTCTCCTGATCATCCTAACATGCTCCTATGAGATAATAAAATCTGCAGCTTAAATGTAGTATTTTTTAATCACATGTTCTGTGATTGTGTACAAAAGACCTTTAATTCACTAAATTTTAATTAAGGGAAACCTTTAAATCTTTCATCAAATACACTACTTAAGTACGAGTCAAATATTGAAATGTTATTATTCTAAAACATATAAAATGAAAGTTTGGATATTACATCTCTTGGTAAGATAGTTGAGAATCTATTAAAATATATTTTATACACATAAATATTTATTGTCTGTAGATTTATGCAGTGTTTAAATACACCTCTGATTACATTCTTTCTTAGATGAGTATGCTAATTAATAATAACCTTGTATCTGTTCTCGTAGGCCTTGGAAGGATACGCCAGCAGGAACAAGGGTTTCAGGCAATCCATACACTGAATCCCAAAATAAGTTGATTTTTTAAAAATACTATATCTCAGATTTAACTGATATTAGAGAAGATAAAATGGGAGAGAGAAGATATTTTGTTGATTCCAAAATGTATTGTCAGAAGCTTCACTTGAACTGCAGGAGAAAAGACTTGGAAAACATGAGAAATGAACATCTGAATTAGTCTTTACCCAAGCTAGATGTGTGCTCATGAAAATCCAAATATATTTGATTGAGAGCATTTTCAAATTACTCCAAGGGGCACAACTTCTTTAACAAACACACACACACACACACACACACACACACACACACACACACACACACACCTATTTTAGGAATGCAAGAGGAACAGGAGCACCATGAAAAGCATCCACATTTAATCTTGTTAATCAAAGTTAATCAATAGAAAGGCATGATGTCAATTCAGATAACATCACACCAAACCCTCAGGATGCACTCTCCGGGAAACTGTACTCTCCTTGTTAGGAATGAAGTAAAGCGATGTTGTAAAGCTGTGCACTCTGCTCATATGACGCTTTCAATGCACGGAAGATCTAGGATTCAAATGTATCTATTTCAAACTTTGACTTTACTTTTGGATGTTACTCAGAAAGCACAGTCTTAAGGGGTACAATCCTGTCTGCGGGCTGCCAGTAGCATTATGTGTGGTGTTTTAAAAGATTTAAATTTATATTAACAGATTTGTGTAAAATGTTATCAGAAAATTCCAAATTAATGGAATGCACTTGTCTGAATCGTAATCTTTACTGTGATCACATCACTTACAAGTATACATATTTTATTACAAAATAAGATTTTGAAATCTTTTTTTCAAAAATGTATAAAGTGATGGCCTGACGCACTTGCTCACTGACCACCATCCTTCTCTTTGAGGAGTTCACTTCGTGTTCACAATGCCCTAAAGCCCAGCTGTGATGAGGTATTTTTGTAAGGACATTTGCATGCTTCCTCCCAAATTTAAACATTTTCTACAGATGCTCATTTTGTCCTTTTGCTTTTGCTTTACTCTAAAGGCAAGCAGACATAATTTCTTCTTGGAAATTGAGAAAAAGAAAGATGGTTTTTTAGCAGTATAATCACTAATTTTTAATTACTAAAATTTACTGATATACTCATGTGTATTGCAGTATTTACTAATATGACATCACACCAAAACCTCTTGACGCAATAACAGAAGAATATTGTTTTCTACATTAGTAATGCATAGGCAGATGTTGCTGAGCTCTACATTTTGCTCACAATAATATTTAAAAAGGATGGTGGAGCTAGAATTTAAAGGTATATTTCAAACATATTTTGAGTCCACACCCATCAATACCTTTCTTAATAAGAATGAAATATCTGCACATCTAAAGCTTTATCTTTAGTACACTGATGGTGTGTGTGTATGTGTGTGTGTTTGTGTTTGTGTGTGTGTGTTTGTGTTTATGTGTGTTTGTATGTGTGCACGTATGCAAAATATATATGAGATATTTTATTGTTAGATGAAAATTGGGATTTTGTTTTCTCTTTTTCCTAAATTATAGACTTCATAGTACATGACTAAATCTCCTTAACATTATAACCTTTACTTTCTCATAGTTGACTGTTAGAACTCAGTTCCCACATCAGACATTCTGCAGAGTTACAAAAGATTTTAGCAATTTTTAATATGTTTTGTTTTTAGGTACTCAGTGCCTAGGCTTCCACTGCCTCTTTCATCCTGTGTTTTTCTTGCCAGTTGGGATCACATGCTCTAACTCCCCAGCTTGCCATTAGCACCTGGACATTTCTCTTGCTTTTCTGTATCTGTGTTGCATAGTGGGGTGACATGAATGAGAAATGTCCCCAGTAGGCTCATGGGTTTGGACACTTGATCTTCTGGTGTAGCATTGATTGGTGATTTTATGAAATCTATAAGAGGTAGAGCCTTGCTGAATGAAAGATTCTCTGGGCATTGCCTTTGAGCACTTATAGCCCGCCACCATATCCTGTTCTGTATTTCCTTCCTGTCTGCACAAAAAACAAGACAAAACAAATTGCTGCTTCTGACATGCCACATGTTCTCCAACAAAAAGGTCTCTATCTCTCAGAACTGTAAGCTAAAATAAACCCTTTCTTTCTTAAGATTCTTTTGGTCATGGACTTTTATCATGGCAACAAAAAGGAAAGTGACAATTACATATAGTTCTCATATATTATTTTTGTTTATAGTAGTCACATAGTCCATATGTCAGCATTTGTGAAAGGAACAGTATTCATATGAGCAAACCCTTTCATGAGAAAACTGAAGTCATGCATAACTAGCTTTCAGGAAACATGTACATGAAAGTGTAATGATATCAAACTCTAAGACATCTGCATGCACTCTACAATGAGTTCACTTTTAGTTTACATTTTTTTTAGCATAGGAAAAGCAGCATTGTTTTCCCTCATAATTTAAACTAGAACTTAGCAACTTAATTCTGGATTCTCATTTGCCATTTTAATTCTGTTCTCTTACTGTACTTTAACAGGAACCTCAGTTACTATGCCTCCTCTATTTTCTATTTGCATTACATGGAGCTTTCCAATTCCAGTGGCAGATTAGATACTTTTCAATTAACAGAATAACTATTCACTTCTATTCTTTTTCTCTTACAACTTTATTTAAGGTTGATAGTATGCATTGAAATCTAACTAGTTACCATAAGCATAAAGTACATGTAGAAAAGAACGTAACATGGAAACAGTCAGAGTTTTCTTGGTGTGTATAGATTAAACATAATAATTTATCTTACTACCAAAAATTGCCACAAGGCTACTATTCTTAATGATTAGGTTAAAGGTACTGCAAGTCTTGCTTTATCTGGAGAGTTTTGGGGGTCCTTCTCCTCTTCCTAAGGCCACTTTATATTGTTATATTGAGCTTTATATTTTTCTTTTTAGAGAGCATTGAGCATAATAATTGTAAAATTCATTAAAAATTTAAAAAAATATACAACCAATCAAAAGGCAGTGTTGTAGAGCCCAGTGTTAATGAATACATCTGAAAAATGTTTCTGTACCTTAGGCTTGGGAAACATTGTGGAAAATTATATACAATAGTATACACATGCACACACACACACACACACACACACACACACACACACACACACACACACATGTATATATGTATATATGGCCAGGGGACTTTGTGTCTCTAGTGAAATTAGAAGCTATACCCCTAAGCTCTCACCAACAAGACCAACCGTTCAATCATGAGTTGAGCAAGAATGAAACCAGTGAACACGGAAAACTGGACAGGAGAAATATTATTGAGACCTCAACTCCATAAAAATACTACAGGCAAATATGTAAAGCTGAGGTTGTGAGGAAGAGGTGGTCCTTCCTAGAGCCAAACACATTTTTTTTCCAGCGATAAATGTTCAGCCTTGAAAATATACATACAAACAACATTATATAGACTCAAAAGGTTATGTTGAGGAATCTATATGTATAAACAAATACATATATGCATGCAATAAAAACACAAAGAGCTATGAATCCAAAGAAGTGTAGGAAGAGGTATGGGGGTAAAGGAAGGGAGAAATATAACTAAATGACAATTGAAAAACTAAACCAAAAGTTGAAAATAACGCACAATATACAATTGAAAATAAGTAATTGATGAAATTATTATTAGCTATTTAAAAAGTAGTGATAAAACTGTAATAAATGCAAATGTTTATTAAAAACATTATTTTTTGCCTCGCACCAAAACTTTACTGCTGGAAATAAAAGAATGCAACTAAATTTTTATGTCTTTCTCCTTTCAGTCAATCTAACTGTTTGGTTAAAGCCCAGGAAGAACATTTAATCTCTTTTTTCAGTTGACTTATTTACTTGAAGGAATAAATAGTTTAATAAACATTGAAAACAAATTAAGATAGATTTTCTTTATTGTTACATCATAGTCTAAGTTGTTATTTTTCTCAAAGAAGAGTTCCAAGGAAGTATTTGAAACAATATCTTTGAATATATATACTGGTCCATTAAAATCCATGGACAAATCTTGCACTTTGGTCCGTTAAAATCCATGAACAAATCTTGCACTTGCAATCAATTTGAATTATCTAATGCAGGTCATTAGGAATTTTTATCTCTGTGGCATCTGTGTATAATACACCCAAGTAGGAGTTGACAATTCACTGAACATCATAGACCATTAGGTTTCTTTTTCAATGTACTATTGAGATACAGCCAAAGCAGTGAAGAAGGCAATGTTTTCAAAATTCTTCATTTGACTTGTAAACATAGATTTTATCACTGAGAAAAAGCATTACTGATTGCCATTTTAATGTAATGGTTTATCTTTCACTGGAAGTATTATCTAGCCAAATACAGAGGTTGAAAAACCTTCTTTTACTTCTTTCATGTAAAAACAGTGTCATAATCAGAACATATAGTTAGGCCAACGAGACACATGCTTTTTTCTAAAGTATAACCCCTTGTCTCACATTATGTAGCATTCATCCTGTAAACAAGTGCTCAGTTATATCCTAAGAATATTAAAAGTCTCATTTTCAAAGGTATAGAGTTAAATAGAATATTGATAATTTATAATGTCTTAAGAGAATTCTTTTCTCCTCTATTTTGATGCTGAGCACTGAACCTAAATCTCTCAGATGTTAGTAATATGGTCTATGAGAACATTTTGACAAAGAAATTTCCCTTGTAAATACAATAGCAGTGAAAGCCATAAGATTCTAGTAGAGAAGGCACTATTTTGACTTGGCTCAGGCTCTGTAAGCTTGATTTGACACTTTTGCACCATTAGTGCAACTATAAAATATGAAAAAAAAGCAAAAAAAAGTTCTAAATTAGATGCAAAGAACCTTTGGGAAAACACTGTAATAACTCTACATATTGTGTGTAGCAACAAAAAATTCAGGTTGCTTTTAGCTAATGCTGCTGCTGCTTTAACAGCAAAATTTGAAAGAAGATAAATATGTGGATATCAGTGAGCTTATTGAAAGTAAACCATTCTGCACTTGATAACTATGGTTCCTATCAAAAAAGGTTAACAATACTAATGAAATCTGTATAAGGGGAATTTATAACACATGAAAAGTGTAGAAGAAAATACCTCTAAAAAGATTGGTCATCTAGGGTCTTCCATGTACTAAGAATGTGAATTTGGAGAGGTTGATTCTCACTATAGTTCAGTTTCTCATTAACCACAGGATTTGCCTCTGTAGTTGTCAGGAAGACTAAGAGATATCACACACAATAAGGATAGGATCTTAAGCTCTCACCATTACCAGCTACTGATCTCATTATCACTATGGTGATAATTTAGTTTGCTTGTTATTTACAGGTCCAATAGCATCATTTTAGCTGCAATGGCAATCACATAAAGAAATGTTAAAGAACGACATGAAAAGGCTGATGTAGATGCACGTTTAGAAGAGGACTATAAGAAGTAAAGATATAAAAATTGGTGAAAGAAGACTTTAACCAACTTTGAGAGATGTCCCCATTGTAACAAGTGATTAACTCATATTTTCTTTGATTCACTTTTGAGGCTAAAGGACTAGAAAGTCAACATGGACAATTTTTTTTTGGTAGTCAAAGTTTGTTTTATTGGAGGAGCTATGGTACTTGATTAGATGTAAGTGTTTGATGGAAGATGCTTCTATGTTATAACACCAAGGTTGCTTCTGAATGTTTAGACAATGTATGATATGGTGTAAATGGAATATACTTGTAATCACAAAGGAACATAATGAAAATGGCTGTCCTTAGTATGCAAAGGCAGGAAGGTATTTTGTTTGAGGTCACCTTGGATTACCTAACAAAAACCTTTCCAGCAAAAAGAAAAAAAAAGAATCTCAATTCTTGTTTTTTTTTTTCCTCTTTCTACTTATAAAATTAAAGGTCCTAGCTCCTGTTCTCTTATTATTTTAACCCTAAAAATCAATTAAGCAACGTGTCATATTGCAAATACATTGCTATGAAAACATGATAAATATCACAGTAAAAAGTATTCTTTCACTTGAATGTAGCCAGTCTTACTGGGTGCAGAAAGAAAGCAAAACAGAAAATCAACAACAATAACAACAAACCCTCATACCCATTCAGTTCACAATGAGAACCCCACAGGCCCCAGTTCCTAAACCATGTCTCTCACTTAGAAATGGGAAAAATGATCTGGAACATTTTCATTTATTTTCTACTAAGAATATATCCCACTATAAAATACTGCTTGCTTATCTGCTTTCTTTCCACCAAGAATAGGCTATTGATATAACTTATTATTGGAATGTTTCCTTAGCATGTAGAAAACCCTGTGGTCTGAGGAAAGAAAGTCTATGGATTTGTAGGTGGGATAGTTTGAATGAGAATGCCCTCCCATAGGCTGAGCTGTTTGAAGACTTAATTCTCATGTAGTGGAACAGTTTAAGAAGGACTAGAAGGTGTGTCCTCTTGGAGGATGTGTATTACTAGTGCTAGGCATTGAGATTACACAGACTCCGGCCATTCCTATTGTTCTCCCTTCTTCCTACTTGAAGCTCAAAATGTGAGTGCTCAGCTGCTGCCCAGGTGCCTGCCATTTGATACTCCAGCAGAGTTTAACTCTCTGAAACCATAATCCCAAATAAACTCCCATTTCTCTAAGTTGCCTTAATCATAGTGTTTTATCACAGTTATAGAAAAGTAACTAAGACAATAAGTTTGTATAATAGGAAATGCCATCATTTTCCAGCTATTTAGTCAGAAAAATCCCTTCTATGTAATTGCAAGACCAGGTTTTGTTTTATCATTTTCAACAAGAATGGTTCCCACAGCGCTTCATGTTTTGTCATAACCAAGGTTTTTGAAGAATGTGTTTGATGATAGCAAAATCTGAGGGTTAACAAGGAGAAGCAGGTGATTTGTCAACTGCAAAGTGTGTGCAACATCTACAGGTTTCTCTGTAGGTCCCAAATCAAATTGACTGACTGTTATAAAAACCTCATGGGATTGCAAAGTTGGTTAAACCCACATATTCACTTGAAAAGTTCCAAAGAGCTGAAATGTAGGAAATTGAACGGAAGGTATTCCAGGACATCCAAAACTTAAGGAAGGACTCATCTCTCTTCTATTATATGTACTTACAGTTATTCCCATTGTCAACATATTAATCTTTGCTTTAGAACATAATATAAAACTATAGGATTTTATATATTGCATTGTGATAAATAATAATAATCTAAGAATAATAAATAATAATACCACGAAATTTGCCAAACGTGATTGAGACCCTCTACTGCCTTTTAATATTATCTTATACCAAACCAAAAGGTTATGCTCATATGCATTTTCTCAGCTCCTCTGACATATTTTCCCCTTAAGATATAACACAGGGAATGAGATTAGAGAGACAGAATGGTTAAGCTGCAGCTGCTTTCACAGCTCACCAGGATGGCATGGTGGGATCTGCTTCCTTGGCTGTGACTCTGCAGACTAATTAACTGTAGGGCAGTCTCTCCTGCAATTCTTTTCTTCATTGCCTCTGCTGTGTAAGCCTTCTACTCAGCTTTCAATTACCCAACCTCTCCATCTTGTCTCCTGTGTCTTTTCTGGACAGCTGGCATTCCTCAAGCCTGGATGCAAGAGTCATTCTGGGAAATGAATACCTACGTAGAAAGAGGAGAACAGGAGTCATGCTGTTAAATCATGTCTATAGTTTCATCCAAAGTATCTTAAAAGAGGGGGAACAAAACACCATAAAACCTTTGATTTCAGCATTCAAGAGTCAATTTTTAAGCAACCGTTTACTGGAAACTGGGGGATTACACTTTGACATAAGAGATTCGAGTAGAACTAAAAGACAAAACAGTAAGTATAAATGCAAACTCTTCTGATTGTGCAATAGGAGGAGGTGCAGTACACTTAGAGGCTTTGCCAGCTGTATTTGCAAAGTACTGGGCTGAAAGATGCTGACAAATGAATGCAGTGCATCCAGACTCCTCCTAATGACTGTGATTGATTGATTAACTGTGCTTGGTACAGCTGAAAAGAACTACACCAAAATCTCAAAGCACATCCAAAACTGGATGGGCCAATGGCTGTGCAAGTTCTGAGCCACTTCTGTTTCCCATAGAATATATGTAACCTAGTGTTCCATCCATGAGTCTCCATCTAGAGTTCACAACAGTCATTTCTGCTTTTCAATAGTGTGAAACACAATTTCAGAACAAGGAGTGTGTCACTGTGTTCATTTCGGCACCTTCCTTAATTGCAGAGGGCACCCACTTGACGAGGAAAGGCAATATATTGAGGTTGACACTTGATGTAGCCGGCTAGTTACCCCACACATACCAGACTACACTGGCGAGGAATCGGTCTTATGTTAAGGAATTTAGCATTTATTCCTGTAAAGCAGACATCAGAAATTTGAAGTAATATGATGTTACCAGGGACCATCAGTTAAAACTTTAATCTCACCCTTATTGAATTTAGAATCGATAATACATTTCTGAAATTGTTGCATGAATGGACCTTCACTGTGTGTTAACTCTTCCTGGGGGCGACCTGTCATTATACAGCGGCAGAGATAGTCATCTTTTATTTTTAACATACAGGAAAACATATTACACATTACTTTTTGCCTTTTGATTTGAGAAAGCTCATTGAATATTAAAATAATTTTCCCTTTGTCAGCGATGGATATCACTAATCATTTTTCTTATTCTGTTATTTATCTTTTTGTTCCTAGTCATCAATTTATAGATAGGTAGATGGGTTCCAGGTTCTGGGTCTCTTACTCAAAGAATTGAAATAAAATCCCACACAAATTTGCAAATGTAGCAAGGAAACTTTATTTAAATTAAAAAATTGTAGTAGAAATGATTGAAATATTCAAGGGCCCAAATGATCGTTTGGTGCTTCCTCATTTTAAAGATGAGTTTGTTCTCTAGAGATATTGTATTGATTGTGTATATTATTAAAATTAGATGAATTATGAGAAAAGACATAGGCAACAGAAAAGTAATTATATGAACCGATTTGTCAGTCAATAAACACACTTCCCCCTCGCAATAGCCCTGGTGACTGAAATCACCTTTCCTTCCTTCCTTTCTTCCTTTCTTCCTTCCTTCCTTCCTTTCTTTCTTCCTTCCTTCCTTCCTTCCTTTCTTTCTTTCTTTCTTTCTTTTATTAAGAATAAGGGAGTACCAAATGATCACTCAGGCCCTTAAAAGTTCTCTTGACACAAACAGACCCAACGAGTTTAGGCCTGCATTTTTCCTGGACATGTTGGGAATGTGCATGAACGGAAATGGTCCAAGGTTGATAGTCTGTAATAGAAAAAGACTTCACTTCTGGGTTTCTGTGTAGCCTGATTTTGGTAGGTATCAAGAATTGACAGATGCATTGTTCAGAGATGGGTGTATTTGCATAACATCTGCAGGTAAAGGAGCTTTGCATTTAGAGTCCCAGATTCCCAAACTACCTCCTATGCTCTCCTGCCATTTTGACACGTACTTTTCCAATGAAACTTTTTTAGTTTACTCTACTTCATCCAGCACCATCTGAAGAACTCTCTGAGTTGCTATTTTGTACTTCTTACCTGTTTTCTTCCTTTACTATTTCTTGCCTTTTAATTAAAAATATTGGATTTGACTGAGGAATGTTTTGAACTAACTGTAGTTAGTTCCAGGGAATGATTTAGTTGTTTCAATTCTATTACATGCTTTTATTTTTGATTGAAAATGTAACTTTTACCCTGCCTTGTTTTTAATATGTTCTTGAATCTATTTCTAGATTCAATATTCTGTTCCACCTATCTGTCCCCCGGTTACTGAGCCAGCATTTTCATCTTTAGTTCAAGTCACTAGTCATCTTGTCTTCATCACTTTGAGGACATTTCTCTTATCTGCACATATAATCACTGATTATAATTCATATTTAATTCACTGGGATTAATTATGGTCATATCTGATGGGTGAATAAAAATAGGTGGCAGGCAGAGGGCTGGATAAGCCAAGCCTCTTGGAATCACCCTACTCCATAATATCAAGTCATAATTATGCTTGTTATTACACTATATATTAATTAGAATGTGATATAATTATATTATTAAGTGTAATAATATAATTACATGATATAATACATGTTGTATTATGTATGAGTTAATAATTTCTTCATTTGTACCTTCAACTTGGAAGCTCATCTCTCTAGATCAATGATCTATATCTCTAGATCAACTCTACACTTCCTGTTTCCTTGTATCTATTTTAAATAATCTAATAATTAATCTGAAAGTCCCTTGCTATTACCTCTTAACTTTCTTAAGTTTAGAGTCAGATATTTAATGAAATTTACCAGAATGACTAATTTTTATTATAAAAATTAATGAAACTTTAGCAATGTTTCAGACAAGTTATACAAATGAACATACTTTATTTTTCCAAAGTTTTTTTTTGGAGCCAAAAAAGACAAGGTCAGAGCATTGTGATGTACCCGCATAAATTTGATGTTTCAGAACTTTGCATCATTGGTATTGGTATGTAAATAGTAAGGGTCTTTGAGAGGACTAGCTAAATCTAGATAAGATCATAAATCAAGTGAGACAATGTTTTCAAAGTAAAATTTAAATCCTGAGAAGTAAGCTCTATTTATAAACACAACTGTTTCTTTATAGCTTTCCGCGAGACTTTAAGGATTGTTTTAAAAATTGCATTGCTTGACTAGTGTATTGTTTAATGATTTTTAGGGCTGGGATGATGGCTCAGTCAGTAAACTGTTCAGATCCTCAGGACTCATGTTGGCTATGAAATGCATGATTGAGAACTCAGTGCTTGGGACTCAGAGACAGGTAGGTTTTGCAACTCTCTGGCAATTGGTTTAGCTACACCTTCAGTAAGACACTTTGTCTCCAAAAAGTTTGAGAAGACCCCCAGCACTGACCTCTGCCTTCCCACATGTATGTCCACATAACTCCATAAAACACAGGACATTCACCCTGATCACCAACCAGGCAGCATACACCAGCTGATATGAGGCTCCCAACACATATAGAGCAGAGGACTGAACCTGAGAAGATGCACCAAACCCTTAAGAGACTGGAGGCCCCAGGGAGTTTAGAGTTATGGTGGGGTGGGTGGTGTGGGACATACTTATGGGGACAAGGAGGAGGTATGGGATGTGTACCAGGAGAGGAATATAATCTTGAGTGTAAAAAAAATTACAAATAAAAATGTGTTCCCATTATCTAACAGAAAAACGCAGTCTTAAGCACTACCAAAAAGAAAGAATATAAGCAAAGGCAATTGGATAAGTCTTTTCTTGTGTCTCTGTGTAAAATGTCTGTTTTGCACATTAAACACATGTATAAACCTCATGTTAGGGTGAGTGTAAGATAGAAAGTTGTACAGCCAAGTTCATATTTATAGACAGAAAAAAATAGGACTATGGACCAGCAAGATGGCTCTGTGGTAAAAATCTCTCCCTTTTTTACCAAATGGCTTATGTTTCATCAACAAGACCCATATAGGGAAGAGAACCGACTCCTGCAAATAATCTTGTCTTCTAACTACATAACAACATCAAGAACAACACACACACACACACACACACACACACACACACACACACTCATTCATACATACACATGTTAAATAAATAACTTTAATAAAAAATGTAAAAAATAAATTAAGAACTACAATCAATTGATCATGAAAATGACAATTATAAGATGCTCACTAGAGGACACAGAGCGGAGCCTGGCCCATCTGCCACCCGGAATGGCAGCTCATAAAGGCTGAACAACTGGTGAGTGGGAGACCTAGGCTGCAGGGGAGTGGAGAGATCTCTGCGGAGTGCACACGGAAAGTGCACCCCCTGCCTTGACCTGCCCTGTCCTGCCTGATCCAGTGACCTGGAACAGAACTTAGGAACTTCTGTTTCCACCCTGAGGAAACTTCAGGACACAGAGGGGAGCCTGGCCCATCTACCACCCGGAACAGCGGCTCATAGAGGCTGAGCAATTGGTGGCTGGGAGAACTGGGCTGCCAGGGAGCAGAGAGATGTCTGCAGAGTGCACACGGAAAGTGTACCCCCTGCCTTGCCCTGCCCGCCCTGTTGGATCCAGCGAACAGGAATAGAACTTTGGAACTTCTGTTCCCACCCGGTGACTCTGAGGCATAGAACAGGGCTCGACCGATCTGACACCTGGACCAGTGGAGATCCAGGGACACAGACCAGATTCAAGGGAAAGGCAAGAACATATCACTGACAACAAAATGGCAAGAGGAAAGCAAAGAGTATATCCCAAGGAAACCAAGACAACCTGGCAACACCAGAACCCAGCTCTCCCATAACAGAAAACATCGGAATTACAAACACTCCAGAAAAGGAAGACACAGACCTGAAATTATACCTCAAGATGCTGAGAGATACTGGAACAAGAACGGGAGGAAAAGCAAAAAGATTCAGAAGCTTTTAAAGAGGAAACAAGAAAAACACTCAAAGAACTCAAAGAACTAGAGGAAAACAGAATCAAAGAGATGAAGAAATGGAAGAGGGAATTTAAAACCGAAATTGACACAATAAAGAAAACACAAAAAGAGATATAACCCTAGAGGTAGAACACCTGAAAAAGAAATCAGGAATCAAAGAATCAAGCATTTCCAATAGATTACAAGAGATGGAAGAGAGAATCTTGGGGGCATAAGACAACATTGTAAACATAGACAAAACAGCCAGAGAAGATGCAAAAAACAAAAAGCTCCTAACCCAAAATGTCCAGGCAATCCAGGAAACAATGAGAAGACCGAACCTAAGGATAATAGGAATAGAAGAGGGAAAAGAGTATCAACTAAGAGGCACAGTAAATATCTTCAACAAAATCGTAGAAGAAAACTTCCCTACCCTCAAGAATGAGATGACCACGAGCATAAAAGAAGCCTTCAGAACTCCAAATAGGTTGGACCAGAAAAGAAAAACCTTCTGACACATAATAGTAAAAACATCAAGTGCCCAAAGCAAAGAAAGAATACTAAAAGCAGTAAGGGAAAAAGGTCAGGCAACATATAAAGGCAGGCCAATCAGACTCACACCCGATTTTTCAACAGACACTATGAAAGCTAGAAGAGCCTGAGCAGACATCATGCACACCCTAAGAGAACACAAGTGCCATTCCAAGCTGCTATACCCAGCAAAACTATTAATCACCATCGATGGAGAGATGAAGATATTTCAAGACAAATCAAAATTTACAAAATATCTGACCACAAACCCAGTATTACAACGAATTATAGGTGGAAAACCCAATACAATGAGGGGAAATACAGCCTAGTAAAAACAAGAAAACTAAAAGAAGAAAAAGACACAGACACAACTCAACCCACAAAAGCAATAAGAAAAGGAAATAGAAACAACTATTCCTTGATATCTATTAACATAAATAGACTCAACTCTCCAATAAAGAGACATAGGCTATCAGACTGGATACATAGACAAAATCCAGCATTTTGCTGCATACAGGAAACTCATCTCAGAGACAAAGACAGACACTATCTCAGAGTTAAAAGGTGGGAAAAAAACTTCCAAGCAAACAGCTCCAAGAAGCAAGCTGGAGTGGCTATTCTAATATCGAAGAAAGTAAATTTCCAACCAAAAGTTATCAAAAAAGATCAGGAAGGACACTTTTTACTCATTACCTGGAAAACCAGTCAGGAGAAACTCTCAATCCTTAACATATATGCTCCAAATAAAAAAGCACCCACATTCATAAAAGAAATCCTACTAAAGCTCAAAAAATATATTTCACCTTACACAATAATTGTGGGAGACTTTAATACCCCACTCTCACCAATGGACAGATCATGGAAACAGAAACTGAATAAGGACACTGCAAAACTAGCAGAGACTTTGAACCAACTAGAATTAATAGATATATACAGAACATATTATCCTAAAGGAAAAGAATACACTTTCTTCTCAGCACCCCATGGCACCTTCTCGAAAATTGACCACATAATTGGACACAGAACGAGTCTCAATCGATATAAGAAGATTGAAATACTCCCATGCATCCTCTCAGATCACCATGGTCTACGGCTGGTCTTTAACAACAACAAAGACAACAAAAGGCCCACATACACATGGAAACTAAACAACGCTCTGTTAAACAATAGCAGGGTCAAAGAAGAAATAAAAAAAGGAATTAAGGATTTTCTAGAATTTAACGAAAACAAAAACACACCATACCCAAACCTATGGGATGCAATGAAAGCAGTACTGAGAGGAAAATTCGTAGCCATAAGTGCTTCCTAAAAGAAACTGGAGAGAGCTTACATCAGCAACCTGACAGCACAGGTAAAAGCCCTAGAATAGAAGGAAGCAGATATACCCAAAAAGAGTAGATGGCAAGAAATAATCAAAATAAGGGCAGAAATAGACCAAATAGAAACAAAAAGAACCATTGAAAAAATCAACAAAACCAAGAGTTGGTTCTTTGAGAAAATCAACAAGATTGATAAACCCCTAGCAAGATTAACTAGAGGGCAAAGAGAGAGCATACAAATTAACAACATCATAAAGGAAAGTGGGGCATAACAACTGAAACTGAGGAAATTCAAGAAATCATCAGATCCTACTACAAAAACTTATACTCCACAAAATTTGAAAATCTGGAGGAAATGGACTAATTCCTAGACAGATACAAGATCCTAAAGTTAAACCAGGACCAAGTAAACCATCTAAATAACCCTATAACACCTAAGAAATAGAAGAAGTCATCTAAAGTCTCCAAACCAAAAAAAGCCCAGGTCCAGACGGGTTTAGTGCAGAATTGTATCAGGCATTTATTGGGGATATAACACCAATACTCTCCAAACTCTTCCAAAAGATAGAATCAGATGGAATACAACCTAACTCATTTTTTGAGGCTACAATAACCGTCTTACCTAAACCACACAAAGACCCTACAAGGAAAGAGAACTGCAGACCAATCTCACTTATGAACATTGATGCAAAAATACTCAACAAAATCCTTGCAAACCGAATCCAAGAACACATTAAAACGATCATTCATCATGACCAAGTAGGCTTCATCCCTGGGATGCAGGGATGGTTTAATATAAGGAAATCCATCAATGTAATCCACCATATAAACAAACTCAAAGAGCAAATTCACATGGTCATCTCACTAGATGCTGAGAAAGCATTTGACAAAATCCAACACCCCTTCATGTTAAAAGTCCTGGAAAGAACAGGAATCCAAGGTCCATACCTAAACATAATAAAAGCAATATACAGCAAACCAACAGCCAACATCAAACTTAATTGCGAGAAACTTAAAGCAATCCTGCTAAAATCGGGGACTTGACAAGGCTGCCCACTCTCTTCCTACCTATTCAACATAGTACTGGAAATTCTGGCTGGAGCAATTAGACAGCAAAAGAAGATCAAGGGGATAAAAATCAGAAAGGAATAGATAAATATATCACTCCTTGCTGACGACATGATAGTGTACTTGAGTGACCCCAGAAATTCCACCAGAGAACTTCTACAGCTGATAAACAAGTTCAGCAAAGTGGCTGGATACAAAATTAACTCGAACAAATCAGTAGCCTCCCTATACTCAAAGGACAAACATGTGAAGAAAGAAATTATGGAAAAGGTACCCTTCACAATCGTCACAAAAACTATGAAATACCTTGGTGTGACTCTAACTAAGCAAGTGAAGGACCTGTACAAGAACTTCAAACTTCTAAAGAAAGAAATTGAGGAGGATCTCAGAAAATGGAAAGATCTCCCATGCTCATGGATTGAAAAGATCAACATCTTAAAAATGGCCATCCTACCAAAAGCAATCTACAGATTCAATGCAATCCCCATCAAAATTCCAACCCAGTTCTTCATAGAACTGAAAAGATCAATGTGCAATTTCATATGGAATAACAAAAGACCTAGAATAGCTAAATCCATTCTCATCAACAAAAAACATCTTCGGGAATCACTATCCTTGACCTCAAACTATATTACAGGGCAATTGTGCTGAAAACTGCATGGTACTGGTACAGAAATAGGCATGTAGATCAATGGAATATAATAGAAGATCCAGAAATGAGCCCTCATGTATATGGTCACCTGATTTTTGACAAAGGAGCAGTAAAGATTCAATGAAAAATGGACAGCCTATTCAACACATGGTGCTGGTCAAACTGGCACTCAGCATGCAAAAGAATGAAAATAGACCCTTTATTATCTCCTTGTACAAAGCACAAGTGTAAGTGGATCAAAGATCTCCACATTAAACCAGATACACTGAAACAATTAGATGAGAAAGTAGGGAAAACCTTAGTACTAATAGGCAAAGGAGAAAATTTCCTGAACAAAACGCCAGTGGCTGAAGCTCTAAGGTCAAAGATTAACAAATGGGACTTAATGAGATTGCAAAGTTTCTGTAAGGCTAAGGACATCGTCAAGAAAACAAAACGGCAACCTACAGAATGGGAAAAGATCTTTACCAACACCACATCAGATAGAGGCCTAATATCCAAGGTATAAAAGGAACTGAAAAAGCTAGACACCAGAGACTCAAATAACCCTATTAGAAAATGGGGTACAGAGCTAAACAAAACGTTCTCAGTTGAGGAACACCGAATGGCCGCGAAACATCTGAGGAAGTGCTTGACATCCTTAGCCATCAGGAAAATGCAAATCAAAACAACCCTGAGATTCCACCTCACACCAGTCAGATTGGCCAAGATCCAAAAATCAGATGACAGCAGATGCTGGCAAGGCTTTGGAGAAAGAGGAATACTTCTCCACTGTTGGTGGGGTTGCAAACTAATACAACCATTCTGGAAATCAGTCTGGGGATACCTCAGAAAATTGGATATATTACTACCTGAAGACCCAGATATTCCACTTCTGGGCATATACCCCAGAGACACTTTAATACACAACAAAGATATATGCACCACAATGTTCATAGCAGCTCTATTTATAATAGCCAGAAGCTGGAAACAACCCAGATGTTTTTCAGAAGATGAATGGATACAAAAATTGTGGTACATTTACACAATGGAATACTACTCAGCCACCAGAAACAATGACTTAACCAAATTCTTGAGAAAATGGATGCATCTAGAGAATATCATCCTGAGTGAGATAACCCAGTCATAAAAGAACAGACATAATATGCAGTCACTGATATTGGGATGCTAACCCCAGAGGCTTGTACTCCCCCAGAAACAACTCACAGACTGTATGAAGTCCAAGAAATAAAGAAAACAAAAAAATATATTTATTTACCAAACAAGAAGACTTTGACTATTTCCATGTTGCGTTTTGTTTTGCATGTACTTTACGCTCATGGTAACTATTAGGTTTTCAATGCATACTGTCAAGCCCTTGAAAAAATCATGTACTGACTAAAAAATATATTCACATAGTTTTATGTAAAAATTATTTTAATATCTGAAAAAACAGTACTGACAAAAATGTATAATTTTAAGCAAAAAATGTTTAAAATCTGTACATTTAGCTTTGTTTTGTAAAATAAAGTTGTAAAAAAACAAAAATAGATGCTCACTAATAAGTAAAATTAATAAATGAACTCTTTAATAGGTTGGAGGGAAATAAAGTCTTATACACAGTTTTCCCTTTGCAGTTGGGAAGCAGTATAGATGAGAAAGGAACCTGTAGGGAAAATGAGTTAAAAACAAAGACCACTTAAATTGGTGTTTCTAAAGACATTTTTATTTTCAGGGACTTTAATGTCATCCAAGAGGTCACAGGATGAAATTACTCTTTAATCACTATTGGCTCTGGAGCTATGATTGTGTGGGTCACAGTTCCATGACTGAACAGCCTTGACCTCTAGGTTCATACAGTTTACTCCAGAACCCTAGCTAATACGCCCTCAGCTATATCCCCTATGGCATTTTAAAACAGAGTTATTGTTTAGAATTTTACTGCCAGGTCATCTAAAAAGCTGAGAGTCTTTTATCTTGGTGCTCCAAACCTGTTTTTCTTGAGAGAGGGGAATATATATATATATATATTGGAGGGGCATGGTAGTATCTAGATAAGCTGCTATTCTGCAATTTGGTTTTCCCACCAGGTGACACCATCAGGTCCTAACAACAGGAGGTATAAACAGAGTCTGCAATAAGAAAAAAGGACTTGATGTTTCTAATCTGATCAAGAACGAAATTTACCATGCAGATGCAAACATATGAATCATAACTGGTGGAATGTGTCTCTACACCGATGTCAGCTCTGTGCGACTTTGCTCCTTTAAGTTTCAGAGCCACTATGCACATCAGTCACTTTGATTTGAGCCTTAACTAATACAACCTGGAAAGCCTTGTACATTTAGGGTTATTGTGCACAGAGTCCAAGATTGTTTCACTTCTAGTAACATTATGACACTAACTTTTTCTAGGCATGACACCCACCTCCATGCTCACAACCTGCTGAAATGTCGAACAGTCTGAAATATGATCATTTACTAGTTAGTGTATGACCTTCCTCCACAGAGCTGATCGAATAGGCTTCTTACAGTCACTAAATTACCAGGTTACTCATACAAAAAGGTCTTTGGTAGAAGTTAGATAAGAAAGTGAGATGACCAAAGAAAAGGGAAACACAAAACATCTGTCTGCAGGGAGAGAGCTTGCTGGTACAGGGTATACTGAAAACCAAAGGGATTAGTTGTAATAGAAAACAAATTTGGATGGACACAGAAATCACTCCTTAAAATGGCGAACGAGCCCTTTCTGTTTCTGCCTCAGGAAGCTTCCAAGAGTTCCATTTTAACTCTGGAACTTCCTTTTAGAATTGAGTTTCCCTAGTCAACTGTAAACCTCTTTTTATTGATTGTTTTCCTTCTGTATAACTCCTCTGAGAAAACCTTGACTTATGATTGCTAGTATTTGCAGTAAAGTATCTTGGTGGTATCTGATCCCCAGGAACGTGGCTAAGGCTGAATTTGGTATTTATTTTATTAAACCATGAATTATCTCTCTTGAGCTCATTGGTAGTCCTTTTCCCCAGCAATTAACTTAAATTTCTGGCAAACAAAAGAGTTTATGGAGGTGGGATGAGGAAAATGCACATTTGCTCGCTGGTTTTCTGCAGGGCATGGGGTTGTTGAGAGTGAAGAATGTGAGTTTACCTCTCCTCCAACTCAGGAATCCTTCTGTGCTGTCTGTGTGTCTGGAGACTTTTCATAGCTCACACATTCTTGGAAGGAAACTAGCTTACTTCTCATGGTAATACTGTGGTGAATCTCAACCTCTCCGCACTGTTTTCATTAGAGAATTGCCATAGAAATTCCATTAAAAACCAAGAAAAGCTTCCACAGTTAGTTGAAAATACTAAAAATCTAATCAAAAAAGTGTCATCATGTGGCATGTTTAAGATTACAAAAAGCTGATCGATTAGTAGTCTATCATTTTATTCGGTTCTGTTTTTCTTTTTCTTTTTTTATTTGTGTTGCATGAACATTTTGAAGGAATGCCATGAATGTTTTAAAATATATAATTACAATCCCACATTTGCATAGTGAACCTGGTGACATTTATTTAAAATATTCCAAGTACAGAAACTAATATGAATGATTATTACTCTCGTAGCTAATAGTTCTGGACTTTAGGAATTGAAATGACAGTGTCACTGATAGAGTTGCACTCAGCAAATTCAATGAATTCTTTAAAGGTTAATAAATAAAATAAAATTGTTAAGTTTTTCCCCCAGAAAATTGGTAGCTCTTGCATCTTTCTGCAGTTACCCCTTTCTCCACCGACCTTAGAGTTACCTTAACCAATACTGCTTCAATTCTCCCAACCTCAGCTCTGGTTGACATGCTCTTTTCTCCAGTGAGGTGCAGGTTGGACATTTGGACATGAACACCAGAGAAGTAACTATGCCTTTTTCTAAATAAGCACCGGATAGCAGAAAATTTGCCTTTCTTAACTATTATTTAGCATACTAGCATTTTTCATTTTGCAATTTGATTAAACTTGTTCCTCCTCAGAAAATTTGTTAACTTTTGATCATAATACACATACACATACAGAGAGAGGTTGGAGGGAGGGAGCAAGGAAGAAAGAGAGGAGGAGTGAGAAGGAGATGGGGAGGGAGAGAAAGAAGGCATAATCCCTTGATCAACTTTTCTTCACTGGTTTTAGTACACATCACTATTATTTGCTGTAATAAATATTATTATGATTACTGTTCACTGGAATCACTGAATTTTAGCCCACACAACATTAATAACAACTTAAATTTATACACATCAAAAGAAAAGAATAGGGTGAAAAATTTAGAATAGAGAAAAATACTCAAAATAACTGTATTTTAAGGATACATGGGAAACATGTATTACAGAACACAGGAGACAGAGAGTGAGAAGCAGAAAGGGAGGAGGGGGGAAGGGAGGAGATAGAAGAGGAGGAGAGGGAAGGAAAGCATAAGACACTGCCCTTGTTCTGAAGCTGTTGTACCAGCATCCTCAATACCACAGCGAATTATGATGGGCTCAGTGCCTCTGTCTTCCAAAGGAGAAAAACATAAGTTACTGGGAGTTGGAGTTTCCACTTCTAATGGGTTTTAGCAAAGGGAACTGCATACCTGCTTTGTAAAAATAATCATAAAATAACTCACCCGTGTGAAAACAACCAGAGAGGATTCTCCCGACACTGAAAGAATTCAGAAATCCTGGACATAATATAAAGAGATATTCTTAAGTTTTTAAGGGATCAAACTGTAGTCTTTCAAATTAAATACAAGTCTAAAAGGAAGTAAGTTACAGCATCAGACCTTTTGGATCCAACTGGAGAAGTAATTAGAGGAAATGACAGCATCTAATGCATTTGCCAATATAGAAATGCTAAAAATGGTGACCTAAAGTTCATTGTCCAGGAACAACAACACCATGGCAAAGTAAAACAAAAACCCTATGAAGAACAAGGTCATAGGAATCAAACCAATTAAAAATAGTCATACTGCAAGCTACCAAACCCAAGTTTGTTGAAGAGATAAATAACACCCTAGAAATTAAAAACATTCAGAAAGCAAATGAGTTACAAACATCAGCCTTAGAGTGTGGCATCGCTAGAGAACATTAGCTGAAAGTAAATGCCATGATTTTTACATGAATTCACCTTGCAAAAAGCAGATTCAGAAGCAGACAGAAGACAAGATAGAGCAACTCAACCTGTCACACACTAGAAAAACTGACTGCATGATTAAGACTGTTCATATAATGCCGCATGATTCAGACTATTCCTTCAAGAAATAATGTGTCTAGTTCTTGCAGATACAAAGAGAAACAAAATGTACATTACAGAGACACTCTCAAGACTTGATAAACTATATTGCCCATTGTGGAACTGGTAAGATTTCTTTGTTTAGGGTGCTATCCAATTTATGAGTAAAAATTTCCAAATGTTACTATTAATTTGTCTTGACCATTTCTTTTAGAATAAGCAAAATGCAAATGTAGGGCCCTCTAGCCTAGTGAAACTTAGTGTGTGATTACTCCTGTGAATGTAGTGTCTGATGGAGACAGTGGAGGGTTGAAGGGAAGCCAGCTATATTCTCTGTCATGGTCTTTATCTCAGGATGCTATGAATAGCCTTGTAAAGTTCCATCGAATTGGATCTTCATAATCTGCATCTTTCCCTTCTGGAAGCTACCTTTCAATAATCTGTGAAGTCAAACATTAAGTATAAAAGCTTCTAAAACTAAAGTACTGCCATCCTTTTAGTGCCGTGGCTGAGAAGGTTCAAGCAATTTTGTGCCTTTCTTTTTGTTCATTCACATCCCTACTTCATTATCTTCGAGACTGTAAAATAGATAAGCATTGTGAAAGTGTGCATTAGATTGAATTATGTCAGCAAAGAATTCAAAAAGCAAGCTGAGTTTAAGTATTTGAGCATCTAGATTCACTAACTGACTTAAAGGAAGAAAAACTGAGAGTTTATCACCACATGGAGTAGGGTCTCGAGAGCTGAACAAGAGGAAGATGTAATTAATAGATTCACTGCTGTAGAAAGTAAGTCATATTAAGGTTTGCACAGCCAAATGTGAGAACATACGCATTAAGAAAATCACAGTTTTATTCTGTACAACTTCAAGAGATTTTATCTACAGTCTAGGGATTTGTGGCAAAAATAGAGATGTGTTGGCTTCTCATTTGTGAGTTTCCTGATAAAAGTACATAAAGATCACTAGTTCAGGCAAAAGAGTTTATATATTGTTTAAACCATATTGTTCTAGACATGATCTTACACTAAAGCTCAAATAGCCCTCTAAATCATGGTAATTCATCCCCCTGCCTCAGCCCAGTGCATTTCTTCTTATAATGGGAAAGACTATGTTACATCACTTCTGCAGTCTTCTTCCTAGTGGTTTGGCCATGGTATGTACTCAAAGATGTGGATTTTACCCCATGTCAGATAAAGGGACTGAGGGTGGGAACTGCTGTTCTGAGCTGAGGCCTGCTGCTATATGTCCTCCCTTTCTACGTGATCAACAGTGCATGAGAAGGTTATCTTATAGTGATGGACCAGAGATGGCCACATTATTGTGCATTTCAAAAAGGAAATACAGTCTGTGCATAAACCCCAGAATTTGATTCTAACCAATGAAGACTTTGTAGAATTTAGATAGGAAGGCTTCTTTCTATAATTTACTTTGTTACCAGTGACCCTATTCTCTCTGTAGAAGGCTTAGAAATAGTGGTTCTTACATTAGTGTTTGTAGCTCTCAAAAGAAATGAAAAGGTCCTAATATGTTTCGTAGGCAGAGATATCACAAGGTCTGGAACTGTGTGGGGCACCAAACTCCATTGTCCAGACCTCCGGGGTTGTAATTGTTATTTTTCCTTCTACTAAGGTTTATTCAAAGATTTTTTGCTAGGACATATATTGAGAATTAAAATATGGCACTCTCTTAAGTTTTAGTTTTCATATCACTGCCTTCTCTGATGTTATCAACTAGGTTAGACAAGATATATATGTGCATTCATGTATGTGTACAGATTTGTCCATCTGGGTGCACAAAAGCATACACATGCATTATATAAGCATGTTTGTGGGTATGTTTATGAGTACAGACAGGCAGGTGTGCATGTGTGTGTGTGTGTGTGTGTGTGTGTGTGTGCCTGTGTGCCTGCGTGTGTGTGTGTGTTTCTATTTGTTTGTGTAAGTGTATATGAATATTTATGCATGTGTGTGTTTGAGTGTGTGTATGTATGTAGCTTGTGTATGTGCTTGTGTATATGTGTCTATGTGTTTAAACATGCAAATGTGAAATGTCCATCTAGGTTAAAGATAAAAATAAGGATGAAAGCAGAAAAAAAGAGCAGGGAACAGTCAAAGATGCTGTAGTATCTGGTACACAAAATTGTAACAGGTTGGTAGATTAGGTATCCTCAGTAAAGATGTCTTGTCAAGACACAGTTGGCAACAGCTTATGCAAGTAAAACCAACCTTCAATTAGCGTTGCTGGATAAAGCCTTCTGTTTTGAGAAAATATCCCTAATGGAAATCCAGAAGACGCTGAGATGGTCACATGTTTTTCACTCATATAATTTTGCATCTATAACATGTATTTACATTGCACGTAAAAATACAAGGCAGAGCCTATAAATAGACATTAAAACACAAACAACTGAAAAGTGAAGTGATTGCTGTAGGGTTGTTTTTGAAGTAGAAGGATCCGGTTTCTGGAGCCTTTGCTTTGATGAGAGATGGTAATGTTTCCAGTCGAAAGCTGTTTAAATTTTACTGCCCAAGATCACCAGTGCTTTCTGTTGCAGGCATCATAGGGGTGAGTGATTATACAAAATAAAAAAAAAGTCATGGATGGATACATTTTTCCCTTTGCTTCTAAAGAGGTAATTGTGTAGCTCTCGGGCTTTCTCTGTGTTCAGCTGAAACCATATCCACTCTCGAAATAATTTCCCATTAGACATTTTGGCCTACTTGATTTCAAAATCCAACTTAAGAAGTCAAGTCCTATTATCTTAGGGATGCCTGCCCCCACTGAAAATAAAAAACAATAAAAATAAAAAGGATTAAATCTTCCTCTGGTTGGTTGCTTAATCTGAAGTAGTGTTTTGAGTCAATTGAAAAGTTTCAAGTGCTGAGGATACCTCAAACACCTCAGACTGAACCATTAGAAAGTAATTTCATGCAGGATAGTACTTGGAACCCCCCCCCCCACACACACACGCATGCTGCTGTGTTCTAAGAAGCCAGTGGCTGTGTTTGCAGGGTGACTATTTCAGAACTTCCACAGTATTCCTGGCAAGGAGTTGATATGAAGTATTTATGTGTAAGAAGGCATTAGGAAGTCAGCAAGGGGCTCTCTGAGATACCAGTGATTTATGTATTATGCGTGATGTGGGGAAACAATCCTTTGAAAATGATTGGTTTTTCAGCATGAAGTCAGCAGATTTTTGAGGAGGCAGGATGGCAGATGATGAACTTGCTAATTTTAACAAATAAATCTGACTGCCTAAAACAGGCAAAAGAAGTTTGTATCTCAACTAATGCTGTTTACAGAGAAAAGCAGAATTTTAATAGCACACCCACTCTCAGGATTTCAAAAGATTTTATTTTATCCGAGTTTCCTGAGGACCTATTTTTCCAAGTGCAAAGAGATTCACTGCCTACTCATGGTGCTTTTCTCTATGTTTGCTACCTTCCAAAACTCTCCAATTACATAGAATTCCTTTGATATACTCCATTTGCCCGTTGGGTAATTAATTTATATTCTCTGTCCAGCTTGCAGAGGATGCTCAGGTAGTACTGTTGAAGTCAAAACACCTTGTTAACACTCATTAAGCCATTCCTAAGTGCCAGGTACAGGACTTTTTTTCCAGTGTGTTAGTCTTTCCCTCCCCAGCCCCCCCCCCCAGCTGTAACGAAAACCCTAGGTAAGCAAGATATAAAGGGGAAACATTTGCTTTGGCTCCTTGTTTCAGAGGTTTTATTCCATGAACTCCACCTTCAGAAAAACAAGAAGACAGCATACCAAAGGGAGAAGCATGTGGCAGAGCAAACTGTTCATCTAAAACTGAGCTCAAGTATACCCAACTTCAGAGAGTATTTCCTCATGTACTACTTAACATTTAAAAGACTTGATTTTTAATGTGTTTTGAGATGAAAATATAATTGTATCATTTCAACCTTCCCATTTCTCCTTCTAGGCCTTCCCACTTACATCCCTTCCTCTGTCTCTTTCAAATCCACAGTATTTTAAAGATTATTATAACTGAGTTTCAAGAACTTCCAAATCATAAAGACCAATTTTTTTTCCAGAGACTGACTATTTTCTCTGTGGATTATTCACATTATGTTGCAATTGAATTGATCTATTGGCTCTTCTTGGCTAGTTTTCAGAGCATAGAACATTGACAATTGTGTTTAGCGAGCCCACAGCATAAATGTCACCAATAATTAAGTCTCCGCTACTATCAATACTTTCAAACATAGTGTTTCAATAGGGGCAAGCCCAGAGTTAGTCCTGTAGCCACTGACCTTGTTACATGGTCTTAAGTTGAGTCCCTTTCTATGGGTGAGCTTTATCTTTCTGTGTTAGCCACTGTGAGGCTCAGAGTAGAATTCCTTTTGTAATTTCATAGTAATACTAACAATATATAAAAAGAAAGACAAGGATTAAACAGTCAATGTTGGGATCTGAGGAAAGCTTCTTGCAAGCATATCTGCTCAGTTATGAGAAGGGTTAGCCCTCAGGGCAAACATAATTTGGAGGAGATAATTCTTAGTTTCAGTATTTTATTTTTCCAACAAATATAATAAACTCTAAATGCCATGAGTCTTTACATAGAGGGACAAATTAACTAATGAATTGCTAGTTTATTCACTATCAGGATCATTAATCATGGAGTTAAAAGCTCACAATGTTACTCAATAGATTTAAGGAAGAGTCTGAGCTATCTTTAGCAAGATCAGGATTTAGATACCAATCCTGATTAGCTTAAATAACTTAAAGAGTCTTTTATTTCTGATGTCTGCTTTTTTTTTTTTTTTTTTTTTGTTTTTTAGTTTACATTCCAACTTAGTGGATAGTAATTGTGTGTGTATGTGTGTGTGTGTGTGTATGTGTGTGTGTGTGTGTGTGTTGTATACTTACTTAATTTAGAAATCCTCTTAAATGATGTTGCGAGCAGCTAGAATTTTTTCAATCATATTACAATTTATGATGGCTGAGTTTAAGATTCTCAGAAGAATGTCCAGAAGTGACCACAGTGATAGTAGTGCAGACTTTGACACTATATGTAGACAACTAAATGTAAATTGCAGAGGATTATGCAAACGCATGTTGAGTAGCAATGCTAGATATGGAAATACATTTGAAAATTAATCATTCATGCTTTTAATTGTACTAAAAGTTTTTGCAGATGTAATAATGAATATTGTGAAGTCAGAAAACACTAAATTTGTTAAAATTGAGAGTTTTCTAAATCAAAGTTTTGTTGACTGAATATTTACAAAAGTAAAGCATTCACTTGTGGACTATCGTCCACTATATGAAATGTGAACATATGTACATGTATGCATGACACAGTAGTCACTATCCATACACACACACACACACACACACACACACACACACACACACACATGCCTTATGAATGCTCTTGTATTGTACTGTAATAATAAAATAGGAGAACATGTTCTCTGCTCTATAGTTAACGTTTTTCCTCACATCTGAAAAGTGTTCTTAAACTGTTGTTTAGGGAATTCCAGACAGCTTGATATCTTTGTGTAGAAAGCTGCCACTATTTCTTTGATGCTATGTGAAGACGTCCTGGCAGTAGCTGTGGTTTCCTACTACCCAATTTTAACTTTCCTCATTTGAGGTTATGTCCTAGTGACTTAAAAGGTTATAATCTGCCTCATTCCAGTAAAGGGCATTTTTCCCTACTCCTGTCGTATGCACGTAGTCACATATTTTCATGGATAATCTGAGATGAACAAGACCACAGCATTCTTCTAGGCAGAGTGACAATTATGTAGGGAATGGAAATGAAAAATCTCTGAAGCTGCACTCAGAGCTTTGAAGCCATGTGACATCAAGATCCTGTTCTAATTCAAAATAAATCGGGGAGCAGTGTCTGAAGTTTGTTTGGTTTGAAGTGATTTTTTTTTTTCCATCAGATTCAGTGGACAAAGAGTATGAGAAAATCTGGTTATTGTTCTTTTAAGTATCACTGTGTGTATCTGTGTATGTGTGTTTGTGTGTGCACGTGTGTGTGTCTGTCTGCCTGTTTGCAGGTGTCTGTGTGCATAGTGAGGGGGAAAGAGTGAGAAAACTGGGTTAGGAGACGTATATTTGTCTGTTCTAATGCACCCCATGGCATACTGAAACCATTGAAAACAAAACTTTCAAAACAAATGTTAAAAATCATCATCATGTGAAATTTGTTAAGTACTAACAAGTATTCGTAATCTATTTACCCTGTTAAGAAACATAAGTATCCAACTGTCTGCAATGTTTCTAAGTTAAAGTTGCTCTGCTACCTTACACAAAGTAGCAAATTGAAAGTTCTAACCCTGAACAATGGCAGCAGATCCTTTTCTAATGTTCTTGAACTGTCATATTTACTGGCCCACCCCAATCCACATGCTCAGCACATAAGTGTATTGATGTAATTGCACAGGGCAAAGAGGCTATGAGTATGAAGGGAGAGAGAAAGGATGTAGGAGAGGTTTTCTAGTGAACAAGGTAGGGAGAAATATGATAGTTAAACCATAACGTCTAAATAAATAGCAGCAGCAACAAACAACAATAACAACAAAATCCAAAATTCTAAAAACGTGATAACACATTTCTGAGCATGTAGGGGAAATAGCCAGACATATTTGCTCAGTATCATTTTGACCACTGAGCCATCTCTCCAACCCTGGTATCAATCTTTCTTTTTTCTTTTTTCTCTCTTTTTAAAATTCAAACTAGATTTGTGAAGTTTTGTGTGGTTTCAAGTCATTTTTCCAACAGATTCAACAGAGAACCAGGATGAGAAAGACCTAATTTTTCTGCAACTCCCGACTTCTGTGTGTGTGTGTGTGTGTGTGTGTGTGTGTCCTGATTATGATTTCTCCTCCATCCATTTCTCCCAATTCCTCCTTGCCCCATTTATGTCCCTTTCTTTGTCTAAGAGATTTTAATATATTATAATGTAATAATATAAAGCAAACTTCAGTATACAACTAAACAAACAAATCAAGGAAAAGAGTCCAAGAAAACACACACACACACACACACACACACACACACACACACACACACACACACAGAGAGAGATGTAGACTGGAAGCAATAATATATACACAAAAGAACTATAGGGTAAAAAAATTAAAAAAGAAGTTAAAACTATTGACTCTATTGTTGGCCAGCAACAACTGGACTTATGCCCTACCTTAAGAGTAGTTTGCTTCCATGGTGAGACTCTCTTCTAAGAACTATCTTTTCCTTTACGAGTAGTTTTCAATCAGAAATAGCTTCTGGGTTTGGGATAGGGGCATTTGTTCACTTGTCTTTTCTTTTTTTTTTTTTCTTTTCTTTTTTTTTTTTTGAATGAACAAAAAGTTCTTGTGCTTTATTTCCCCCTATGATTATAACAGTTTCTCTATAAATTTGCAATAAAGGAAATACAATCAGTAGCAAGATGTTCCAATGCTGACAATAATTGAGTTTGTATTAGCATTCTGACAGTTTCAAAACATATAATCCTTAACCACTGCCATGATGCAGTCAGTAGTGATCTCCTATTTAGGGGTCTTACATGCTTCAACCTCCCTACTAACTCATGGACCAATGGTACAGGAAAGGATGGTTAATAGAAAAGGGTGTTGTGAACCTGTTTACAAGTGGAGTTGTTTTGGAAGGGGAGAGGAAATTATTCTATTCTTCATTATCAGGATACCAGCAGTCTAATTCAATAGCAAATACAAAACATAAATCATTAGCGATGACACAATCCAGAAGAAACAGCAAATCTTGCCCTAATGGACAGGAGTCAGTGAAAGTAGTTTGAATATGACAAGGAATTCTTTTGCACATTCTCTCTAGGAAGTGAAGACCAGTGAAGACCAGAAAAGACCAGTGAAGTCTCTCATGATGGAAACATTCAAGAGCATCCATTCATTATTTGTGGAATTTCATTTTTAATCTTTTTAAACATCACATGTCCTCATAGGTGTCTGTTTTTAGTAAAGCATCACATGTTTTCTCATAAGATAGCTTCCAGAAAACATTATGTGACAGAACTAGTTGTTAAAGAAACCAGAATATTCCAGTTTAACACATTGTCATCTTTGTGAAATGTCAATGTGGCATTTTATCTTTAAGTTTTTGGTACAAATTAGTATCCTTCCTGAACATTTGCTTTAGCTAAAATCATGTCTGTCTGTCACATTGGTTTATTCTTGGAAAGATATAGAACTCAGCCTCTTTTGCAGAAGAGAGAGCCCAAGGATCATCTGGTTATTTAAGGCTGGATTTTGGGACCTGACGAGTCCTTTGTGAATCAAATCTTGAATTCAGAATTGTTGTCTCTAAAATGAGATGAACCTTGTTCTGACATATACTGTTCTATTATGAATAGGTGTAACCATGTACACAGGTACACTTAAGTGAAGCACAGTATATTATTGAGTTGGTATGCAATATATTACTTGATATAGATATTAAAAGTCACTTGTATAGACCTGGCCCAGTCTCATTATTATTGGTGGCCTGATTGCAAGTTGCTAGCTATATGGAAGAGCTTTCTCTCACTCCTGACTCCAGAGATGAGTCCACACTTTCTCTCCATTGTCTATTTCAGGAGAGGCCACCTGGAATTTTCAGGGCCCAGGTAGTGGTGCTGCTTGGGAACAGACATCCACAGCTCAAAAACAGAACCAACTCTGTTGCATCAGGACCGGGCATTGCCATTAAAACTCACAGCCTACCCAAAGAGCCAAACACCCATGAGTAATTTCCTTCTAGAGACCACTGGCTCACAGACCCACAGGAGAGACAAGCTCCAGTCTAAGACAACTAGATAACCTAGCAGCACCAAATACAAGATAACAAGAGGCAAGCTCAAAGATTTAAGAAATGAAAACCAAGAAAACCTGGCAAAATCAGAACCCAGTTCTCCTACCACAACAAATAGTGTTTATCTCAATTTACCAGAAAAACAAGATTTACACTTAAAATAATATGTCATGATGATGATGGAGATCCTTGAGAAGCACATAAATAACACACTTAGAGAAGTGGAGGAAAGCCAAGATAACACACACAAACAAGTTAAAACCCTTAAAGAAGAAACATAAAAAACAAACAAAAACAAAAATCACTTAAAGAGCTACAAGAAAGTACAACCAAACAGTGAAGAAATTGAAAACAGAAATAAAAACAATGAAGAAATCACAAAAAAGGAAACAACCCTAAAGTTGGAAAACATAGAAAAGACATAGGGAGTCATAGATGCAAGTATCACCAAAAGAATACAAGAGATGGAAGAGAGAATCTCAGGGGTAGAAGACACCATAGAAAACATTGATAAAAAAGACAAAATGCAAAAGACACAATGAGAAGACTAAAACTAATGATAATAGGTATATAAGAGAGGGAAGACTCCTAACTGAATGGCCCAGTAAATATTTTCAACAAAATTATAAAAACTTCCCTAACCTAAAAAAAGAGATAACCATGAACATACAGAAAGCCTACAGAACCCCAAATAGATTGGATCAGGAAAGAAATTCTGGACACATAATAGTCAAACCAACAAATGTTTGAAACATAGAAAAAATACTAAAAGCAGTAAGGGAAAAAGAACAAGTAACATATAAAGGCAGACTGATCATAATTTCACCATAATTTTCAAGAAAGATTATGAAAACTAGAAGACTCTGGACTGATATCATACAGAAACTAAGAAAACACAAATGCCAGCCAGGTTGCTATATCTAGCAAAATTCTAAATTACCATAGATGAAGAAACCAAGATATTCCAGGACAAAAGGAAATTTACATAATATCTGTCCACATATCCAGCCCTATAAAAGATAACAGATGGAAAACTCCAACACAAATATGGAAACATCACCCTAGGAAAAGCAAAAAATAAGAAATAAAAATTAATCCTCTTGCAACAAATCTCAAAAAAGATAAGCATGCAATCATATTTCTGCCTCTAACAACGAAAAAGGCAGGAAGCAACAATCACTATTCCTTAATTCCTCTTAACATCAATGGACTCAATTTTCTAATAAAAAAGCATGGACTATCAGAGTGGATGAGTAAACAGGATCCAACATACTTCTGCATTCAGTAAACTCATCTCAGCAATAAATACAGGCAATACCTCAGAGTAAAAGTTTGGGGGAAACGTTCCAAGCAAATGGTTTCAAGACACAAGATGGAATAGCCATCCTAATATAGAATAAAATGAACTTTCAAACAAAAATTATCAAAAAAGATAAGAAAGGACACTTTTTAATCACCAAAGAAAAAAACCTATAAAAGAACTCTCAATCATGAACATCCATGCTCCAAATACAAGGGCACACAAATTCATAAGAGAAACTCTACTAAAGCTAAAAGCAATTATTATACCATTCACAACAATAATCGGAAATTTTAGTACCACACTTTCATAAATGAATAGATCATGGAAGCAGAAACTGAACAGAGACACACTGAAACTAACAGAATTCATAAATCAAATAGATTTAACAGACATCTATAAAATATTTTATCCCCAAACAAAATAATATACCTTCATCTCAACACCTCATGGCCCCTTCTCAAAAATTGAGCAGATAGTTGGTCACAAAACAGGCCTGAACAAATACAAGAAGATTGAAATAATCCCATGAATCCTACCAGATCATCATGGACTAAGGCTGGTCTTCAATAACAACAAAAATAACAAAATGTTCACATATACATGGAAGTTACACAATGCGCTAATCAATGATAGCTTGGTCAAGTAAGATATAAAGAAATAAATTAAAGACTTTTTAGAATTTAACAAAAATGATGGCACAACATACCCAAACTTATGGGATACAATGAAAGCTGTGCTAAGAGAAACACTCATGGCTCTGAGCGCCTCCAAAAAGAAACTGGAGAGAGTATACACTAACAGCTTGACAGCACAGCTGAAAGTTCTAGAACAAAAAGAAGCAGATACACCCAGGAAGAGTAGATGGCAAGAAATGATTAAGCTCAGAGCTGAACTCAACCAAATAGAAACAATAAGAACTATACAAAGAGTCAAGAGCTAGTTCTTTGAGAAAATCAACAAGACTGTTAAACCCTTAGCCAGACTAACTAGAGAGTAAAGAGAGGATATCCAAATTAACAAGGTCAGAAAATAAAAGGGAGACATAACAAAAGAAACTGAGGAAATTCAAGAAATAATCATATCCTAACACAAAAGCCTATACTCAACAAAATGAAAAATCTAGAAGAAATGGACAAATTTCTAGAGAGATACCAGATACTAAAATTAAATCAGGATCAGATAAACCATCTACACTGTCCCAAAAGAAATAGAAGCAGTCATCAAAGGACACCCAAGCAAAAAATGCCCATGAAATGATGGGTTTAGTGCAGAATTCTAGCAGACTTTTATAGAAAACCTAATACCAATACTCTTCAAACTATTCCATAAAATAGAAACAGAGGGAATACAACCCAACTTATTCTTGGAAGCCACAATGACGCTCATTCCTAAACTGGAGTGGCCATTCTAATATCGAATAAAGTAGATTTTCAACCAAAAGTTATCAAAAAACATAAGGGAGGACATTTTTTACTCATTACAGGGAAAATTTGTTAGGAGGACCTCTCAATCCTTAACATATATGCTCCAAATACAAGAACACCCATATTCATAAAAGAAACTCTACTAAAGCTCAAAAAGTACATTGCACCCCATGCAATAATAGTGGGAGACCTCAACACCTCACTCTCACTGGTGTTAGCAGGTTGTCTTGCTTTTCCTGGGGTATGTTCTTTCGTTTTCCTCTTGCCATCTTGTTGTCTGTGATTATACATGGTCATGTTGTCAGTGACTGGTTCTCTTCTCTCCCTTTTACCTGGCCTTGTCTCTGGATCTCTACTGTCCCTTGTGGCAGATGGTGTGAGTGTCTGTTCTGAATGCATGGGCTGCCTGGTGGAAACAGAGACCATAAGGCAGTGTTCCTTCTCCCATAAACCAAAATTTCTGAGCACTCAGCAAGACTTCTCTGTTCTCCAGCTACTTAGAGCGCCATCTCACCAGGCTTGTGTCCCTAAATCTCCGCTGTTCCTGGTGGCAGATACCTGAAGACCCAGTTATTCCACTTCTGGGCATATACCCCAGAGATGCTCCAACATACAACAAAGACACATTCACTACAATGTTCATAGCAGCCCTATTTATAATAGCCAGAAGCTGGAAAGAACCCAGATGTCCTTCAGTAGATGAATGGATATAAAAATTATGGTATATTTACACAATGGAGTACTACTCAGCTTTCAGAAACAATGACTTTATCAAATTCGTAAGAAAATTGATGCATCTCGAGAATATCATCCTGAGTGAGGTAACCCAGTCACAAAAGAACAGACATAATATGCAGTCACTGATAATTGGATACTAACCCCAGAAAGCTTAGAAAACCCCAAAACAACTCACAGACTATATGAAGTTCAAGAAAAAAAATGAAAACCATTATGTTTAATCCTTACACACCAAGAAAACTTTGACTAATTCCAGGTTGCATCCTGTTTTACATGTACTTCATGCTCATTCTATCTATTAAGATCTTAATGCACACTATCAAACCTTTATAAATCAAGTACTGACAAAAATGTATTCATATACTTTTATGCAAAAATGCTTAAAATCTGTACATTTATCTCTGTTTTTGAAAATAAAGATGTTCAATTAAAATAAATTTATTTTATTCAAGTAAAAAAAAAGATCTCCCATGCTCATGGATTGGAAGTATCAACATAGTAAATGCCATCTTTCCTAAAGTAATCTACAGATTCAATGCAATCCCCATCAAAATTCCAACTCAATCCTTTATAGAGTTCAAAAGAGCAATTTTCAAAGTCATTTAAAAAAATTAAAACACAGAATAACAAAGCCATTTTCAACAATAAAAAAAAAAACTTCCATGAGAATCACAATCCCTCACAACACCTGTTTTACAGATCAATTTACAGATAAGAACTGCATGGAATTGGTAAAGTAACAGGCAGGTAGATCAATGGAATAGAATCAAAGACCCAGAAATGAAGCCATACAATTATGGTCACTTTATCTTTGACAAAGGAGATAAAAACATTCAAGCAAAAATAAAATAAAATAAAATAAAATAAAATAAAATAAAATAAAAATAAAAAAGCCTCTTCAACAAATGGCAGGCAGCATGCAGAAGAATGCAAATCAATCTCTTTTTTTTTCTCCTTGTACATAGCTCCTGTTCAAGTGGATAAAAGACTTCCTTATAAAACCAGGTACACTGAAGCTAATAGAAGAGAAAGTAGGGAAGAGCTTAGAACACATAGGCACAGGGGAAATTTCCTGAACAGCGCACCAATGGCTTTTGCCCTAAGATCAAGAATTGACAAATGGGACCTTATAAAATTTCAAAGTCACTGTAAGGTTAAGGACAATGTCAAGAAGACAAAAGAGCATCCAACCAATTGGGAAAAGATCTTTACCTATTCTACATCTGACAGACGGCTATTATCCAATATATACAAAAATTCATGAAGTTAGTTAACGGAGAAGCAAATAATCTCATTAAAAATAGGGTCCAGAGCTAAACAAAGAATTCTCAACTGAGGAACATCAATTGGCTGGGAAACACCTATAGAAATGATCATCACCCCTAGTCAACAGGGAAATGCAAATCAAAATAACATTGTGATTTCTCCTCAGAATGGCTAAGATCAAAATCTCTGGCAACAGCAGATCCTGGTGAGGACATGGAGAAAGAGGAACACTTCTCCATTGTTGGTGTGGTTGTATGCTTGTACAACCACTCTGGAAATCAGTCTGGTGGTTCCTCAGAGAATTGGACAAAATACTACTTGAGGACCTAGCTATTCCACTCCTGGGCATATACGCTAAAAATGCTCCAACATATAACAAGGACAAATTCTCCAACATGTTTTTAGAAGCCTTGATTATAAGAGTCAAAAGCTGGAAAGACCCCAGATGTCCTTCAACAGAGGAGTGAATAGAGAAATCGTGGTGCATACACACAATGAAGTACAACTCAGCTATTAAAAACAATGAGTTCATAACATTCACAGGCAAATGAATAGAACTTGAAGCTATCATCCTCAGTGAGATAACCCAGAGTCACAAAAGAACACTTATGGTACATACTCATATATGTATACTAACCGAGAAAACTTGAATACCCAAGAAACAATTCACCAAACTTATAAAGCTCAAAGAGAATGAATGCCAATAGGTGGATGCTCCAGTTATTTTTAGAAAGCAGAACAAAATGCTCATGGGATAAATAAAAGGAACAAATAGAGAAGCAGGGATTGTAGAAAGGATCATCCAAAGACTAACTCTCCAGGGGATCAACCCCATATGCAGCCATTAAACACAAGCACTATTGCTGAAGCCAAGTAGTGCTTACTGGCATGAACCAAATATGAATGCCTCCTCAGAGGCTTTGCTAGAGCAGGAGGATTCTTGTAGCTGTCCATGAAACTGAACACAAGGACCCGAGTGAAGGAGCTAGAGAAAAGACTGAAGTAGCTGAAATGGTCTGCAACCCTATGGGAAGAACAAAATGGTCAACTAACCAAACATATCACAGATCTCAGGGACTAAAACATCAACCAATGATTTCCTATGGAAAGACCCATGGCCCCAGATGAGGATAACATTTAATGGCATTAATGGGAAGAAAAGGGAATGAGATTGTGGGAAGTTGATAATATCTGAAATAAAATGCAGAGTATATTTAATAAAAAACAAGTTACATGTATTTGAATGGTATGTCCTGAGGCCAGAGTATTTGGTTAGAATTTATTATACCACAAAAGTATAAATATTGCTTATTAATTACTATTTTCTATTATTATGTTTTAAATTGAAATAGAATTACAACAGTTTTCTTTCCCCTTTCCTCTCTTCAGTCATTCCCAGGTAACATTCCTCAAGTCTCTCTTGTGCCTGCCAATTAAGTGAGTGGTCTTTTCTTTTTAATATTACTATTGCCTACTTTTGAGTGTATGTGTCTCTGTGTGTGTGTGTGTGTGTGTGTGTCTGTGTGTGTTCAGAAACATGACTTTAATATTCTGAGCCAATTTTTGTTGTTTGAGTGTATATGGTTTCAAGGATGATTATTCTTCTCTGGAGAACAAATAAAAAAGTGTAGAGAGCACCTGGAATGGCAGCTCGTAAAGGCTTAACAACTGGTGAGAAGGAGACCTAGGCTGCCGGGGAGCGGAGGGATCTCTGTGGAGTGCACACGGAAAGTGCACCCCCTGCCTTGCCCTGCTCTGCCCTGCCTAATCCAGCTACAAGGAACAGAACTTTGGAACTTCTGTTCCCACACGGCGACTCTGAGGCATAGAACAGGCTCGTCCCATCTGCCACCTGGACCAGTGGAGATCCAGGGACACAGACCAGATACAAGGGAAAGGCAAGAACATATCACTGACAACAAAATTGCAAGAGGAAAGCGAAAGAGTATATCCCAAGGAAACCAAGACAACCTGGCAACAGGAGAACCCACCTCTCCCATAACAGCAAACATCGGAATTCCAAACACTCCAGAAAAGAAAGACACAGACCTGAAATCATACCTCAAGATGCTGAGAGAGACAATTAAACAAGAACGGAAGGAAAAGAAAAAGATTCAGAAGTTTTTTAAGAGGAAACAAAAAACTCAAAGAACTTCAGGAAAACACAACCAAAGAGATGAAGGAATGGAAGAGAGAATTTAAAACGAAAATTGACACAATAAAGAAAACACTAAAAGAGATAACCCTAGAGGTAGAACACCTAAAAAAAAGAAATCAGGAGTCACAGAAGCAAGCATTTCCAATAGATTACAAGAGATGGAAGAGAGAATCTCGGGGGCAGAAGACAACATTGTAAACATAGACAAAACAGCCAGAGAAGATGCAAAAAACAAAAAGCTCCTAACCCAAAATGTCCAGGAAAACCAGGACACAAAGAGAAAACCAAACCTAAGGATAATAGGAATAGAAGAGGGAAAAGAGTACCAACTAAGAGGCACAGTAAATATCTTCAACAAAATCGTCGAAGAAAACTTCCCTACCCTCAAGAATGAAATGACCACAAGCATAAAAGAAGCCTTCAGAACTCCAAATAGGTTGGACCAGAAAAAAAATAACTCCCGACATATAATAGTAAAAACATCAAGTGCCCAAAGCAAAGAAAGAATACTAAAAGCAGTAAGGGAAAAAGGTCAGGTAACATATAAAGGCAGGCCAAACAGACTCACACCCGATTTCTCAAAGACACTATGAAAGCTAGAAGAGCCTGGACAGACATCATGCACACCCTAAGAGAGCACAAGTGCCAGCCCAAGCTGCTATACCCAGCAAAACTATCAATGACCATCGATGGAGAGATGAAGATATTTCAAGACAAATCAAAATTTACACAATATCTGACCACAAACCCAGCACTACAATGAATTATAGGTGGAAAACCCAATACAATGAGGTAAAATACAGCCTCGTAAAAAAAAGAAAACTCCTAAACAAAAAAACTAAAAGAAGAAAAAAGACACAGACACAACTCAACCCACAAAAGCAATAATGGCAGGAAACAGAAACAACTATTCCTTGATATCTATTAACATAAATGGACTCAACTCCCCAATAAAGAGACATAGGCTCTCAGACTGGATACATAAACAAAATCCAGCCTTTTGCTGCAAACAGGAATCTCATCTCAGAGACAAAGACAGACACTATCTCAGAGTAAAAGGGTGGGAAAAAACTTCCAAGCAAACAGCTCCAAGAAATTTATTCTAATATTTATTCTAATATCGAATAAAGTAAATTTCCAACCAAAAGTTATCAAAAAAGATAAGAACAAACACTTTTTACTCATTACCGGCGAAATCTGTCAGGAGGAACTCTCAATCCTTAACATATATGCTCCAAATAAAAAAGCAACAAAATTCATGAAAGAAACCCTACTAAAGCTCAAAAAACACATTTCACCCCACAAAAAATAGTGGGAGACTTTAATACCCCACTCTCACCAATGGACAGATCATGGAAACAGAAACTGAACAAGAACACTGCAAAACTAGCAGAGACTTTGAACCAACTAGAATTAATAGATATATACAGAACATATTATCCTAAAGTAAAAGAATACACCTTCTTCTCACCACCCCATGGCACCTTCTCAAATATTGACCACATAATTGGACACAGAACGAGTCTCCATCGATATAAGAAGATTGAAATACTCCCATGCATCCTCTCAGATCACCATGGTCTACCGCTGGTCTTTAACAACAACAAAGACAACAAAAAGCCCACATATACGTGGAAACTAAACAATGCTCAGTTAAATGATATCAGGGTCAAAGAAGAAATAAAGATAGAAATTAAGGATTTTCTAGAATTCAACGAAAACAAAAACACAACATACCCAAACCTATGGGATGCAATAAAAGCAGTATTGAGAAAAAAAACTCATAGCCCTAAGTGCTTCCAAAAAGAAACTGGAGAGAGCTTACATAAGCAACCTGACAGCACAGCAAAAAGCCCTAGAACAAAAGGAAGCACATATACCCAAAAAGAGTAGACGGCAAGAAATAATCAAAATTAAGGCAGAAATAGACCAAATAGAATGGAAAAGAACCATTGAAAAATCAACAGAACCAAGAGTTGGTTCTTTGAGAAAATCAACAAGATTGATAAACCCCTAGCCAGACTAACTAGAGGGCAAAGAGAGAGTATACAAATTAACAAAATCAGAAAGGAAAGTGGGGACATAACAACTGAAACTGAGGAAATTCAAGAAATCATCAGATCCTACTACAAAAACTTATACTCCACAAAATTGGAAAATCTGGAGGAAATGGACAAATTCCTAGAGAGATACAAGATCCTAAAGTTAAACCAGGACCAAGTAAACCATCTAAATAACCCTATAACACCTAAAGAAATAGAAGAAGTCATAAAATGACTCCCAACCAAAAAAAGCCCAGGTCCGGATGGTTTCAGTGCAAATTTTATCAGACATTTATTGGGGATATAACACCAATACTCTCCAAACTATTCCAAAAGATAGAATCAGATGGAATACTACCTAACTCATTTTTTGAGGCTACAATAACCCTCGTACCTAAACCACACAAAGACCCTACAAGGAAAGAAAACTTCAGTCCGATCTCACTTATGAACATTGATGCAAAAATACTCAAGAAAATCCTTGCAAACCGAATCCAAGAACACATCAAAATGATCATTCATCATGACCAAGTGAGCTTCATCCCTGGGATGCAGGGATGGTTTAATATAAGGAAATCCATCAACGTAATCCACCATATAAACAAACTCAAAGATCAAAATCACATGGTCATCTCACTAGATGCTGAGAAAGCATTTGACAAAATCCAACACCCCTTCATGTTAAAAGTCCTGGAAACAACAGGAATCCAAGGTTTAAACTTAAACATAATAAAAGCAATATACAGCAAACCAACAGCCAAAATCAAACTTAAAGGTGGGAAACTTGAAGCATTCCCACTAAAATCAGAAACTCAACAAGGCTGCCCACTCTCCCCCTAACTATTCAACAAGTACTGTAAGTCCCGGCTGGAGCAATTAGACAGCAAAAGGAGATCAAGGGGATACAAATCAGAAAGGAAGAGATAAAAACATCACTCTTTGCTGACGACATGATAGTGTACTTGAGTGACCCCAAAAATTCCACCAGAGAACTTCTACAGCTGATAAACAAGTTCAGCAAAGTGGCTGGATACAAAATGAACTCGAACAAAACAGTAGCCTTCCTATACTCAAAGGACAAACATGTGGAGAAAGAAATTAAGGAAAAGGTACCCTTCACAATTGTCACAAAAACTATGAAATACCTTGGTGTGACTCTAACTAAGCAAGTGAAGAACCTGTAAGACAAGAACTTCAAACCTCTAAAGAAAGAAACTGAGGAGGATCTCAGAAAATGGAAAGATCTCCCATGCTCATGGATTGGAAAGATCAACATCTTAAAAATGGCCATCCTACCAAAAGCAATCTACAGATTCAATGCAATCCCCATCAAAATTCCAACTCAGTTCTTCAAGGAATTGGAAAGATAAATGTGCAATTTCATATGGAATAACAAAAGACCTAGAATAGCGAAATCCATCCTCAACAACAAAAAAACATCTGCTGGATTCACTATCCCTGACCTCAAGCTATATTACAAGGCAATTGGGCTTAAAACTGCATGGTACTGGTACAGAAATAGGCATGTGGATCAATGGAATAGAATAGAAGATCCAGAAATGAGCCCTCATGTATATGGTCACCTGATTTTGACAACGGAGCAGTAAACATTCAAAGGAAAAAGGACAGCCTATTCAACAAATGGTGCTGGTCCAACTGGCACTCAACATGCAAAAGAATGAAAATAGACCCTTTCTTATCTCCTTGTACAAAGCTCAAGTGTAAGTGGATCAAAGATCTCCACATTAAACCACATACACTGAAACTATTAGATTAGAAAGTAGGGAAAACCTTAGAACACATAGGCACAGGAGAAAATTTCCTGAACAAAATACCAATGGCTTAAGCTCTAAGGTCAAAAATTAACAAATGGGACTTAATGAGATTGCAAAGTTTCTGTAAGACTAAGGATATCATTAAGAAAACAAAACGGCAACCAACAGAATGGGAAAAGATCTTTACCAACACCACATCAGATAGAGGCCTAATATCCAAGGTATACAAGGAACTCAAAAAGCTAGACACCAGAGAATCAAAAAGCCCTATTAAAAAATGGGGTACAGAGCTAAACAAAACTTTTTCAGTTGAGGAACACCGAATGGCCGAGAAACATCTGAGGAAGTGCTTCACATACTTAGCCATCAGGAAAATGCAAATCAATACAACCCTGAGATTCCACCTCACACAAATCAGATTGGCCAAGATCCAAAACTCAGATGACAGCATATGCTGGCTAGGTTGTGGAGAAAGAGGAACACTTCTCCACTGTTGGTGGGGTTGCAAACTAATACAACCAATCTGGAAATCAGTCTGGCGATACCTTATAAAATTGGATATAGTACTACCTGAAGACCCAGCTATTCAGCTTCTGGGCATGTACCCCAGAGACACTTTAATACAGAACAAAGATATATGCACCACAATGTTCATAGTGGCTCTATTTATAATAGCCAGAAGCTGGAAGGAACCCAGATGTCCTTCAGAAGATGAATGGATACAAAAATTGTGGTACATTTACACAATGGAATACTATTCAGCCACCAGAAACAATGACTTTATCAAATTCTTAAGAAATTGGATGCATCTAGAGAATATTATCCTGAATGAGAAAACCCAGTCACAAAATAACAGACATAATATGCAGTCACTGATAGTGGGATGCTAACCCCAGAGGCACGCACTTCCCCAGAAACAACTCACAGACTGTATGAAGTCCAAGAAATAAAGAAATCAAAACAAAAAAAAATATTTACAAAACAATAAGACTTTGACTATTTCCATGTTGCATTTTGTTTTGCATGTACTTTATGCTCATTGTAACTATTAGGTTTTCAATGCATACTGTCAAGCCTTTGAAAAAATCATGTACTGACTAAAAAATATATTCATACAGTTTTATTTAAAAGTTATTTTAAAATCTAATAAAAATACTAACAAAAATGTCTAATTTTAAGCAAAAAATGTTTAAAATCTGTCCATTTATCTTTGTTTTGAAAAATAAAGTTGTTTAAAAAAAAGTGTAGAGAGCAACATGTCTTTTGCACCACTGTTAACTCTGAAGAAATTAGGACATTTAAACACAGTGGCATCTTTCCAAGGAAAGCAAGATTTAATTTGTCCTCTTCCTGGAATGCTGGCATGGATGTAGTTTGCTACTTGATGGTTCTTTGCTTCGTATGAGGCAGACAATACAATATATGCCAGAATATCATGTTTGTTTATCATATGATTCCCCCTTAACCCTTAAGTATTACTTCTAGGTCATCTTCATCCTTAGAAGTCCCATGACTTGTACTGTACAACAGCCTAAGTGACATCTATGTTATGTCATGGTTAAGCTGAAACAAACTTCAAGTGTTCAACACTAATCCATTACTTAATCAATTTTGGAATTTTTTTTTCTGATAACAATTAACTCAGTCCCATGTGTATAGCAATCCCTTGGAAAGGTTTACATGAAGCCCTTAGGAAGTACACATAACTTTGTCTATAAGATGGGTTCTACTGATTTATAAACAATCCTCAAGATAACGGTCTATCTAGGGAAAGTGACTGAGTTAAAGATGATGCCTGTGGGAGTCAGGACTTGGCTTAACCATCTCCTGGTTTTGTTGATTTTTTTGTATAGTTCTTTTTGTTTCTACTTGGTTGATTTCAGCTCTGAGTTTGATTATTTGATTATTTTCTGCTGTCTATTCCTCTTGGATTCATCTGCTTCTTTTTGTTATAGAGCTTTTAGGTGTGCTGTCAAGCTGCTAGTGTATGCTCTTTGTTCCTTTTTGGAGCTATGAGTTTTCCTTTTAGCACTGCTTTCATTGTGTCCCATAAGTTTGGGTATATTGTGCCTTCCTTTTTTTAAAATATAAAAGTCTTTATATTTTTCTTTAGTTCTTCAATAAACAAGTTATCATTGAGTAGAACATTGTTCAGCTTACAAGTGTATGTGGGCTTTCTGTCATTTCTGTTATTGAAGACCAGTCTTAATCCATGGTAATCTGATAAAATGCCTGGGATTATTTCAGTCTTCTTATAACGTTTGAAGTATTTTTCATTAACAATTATATGGTCAATTTGGAAAAGGTTGCATGAGGCGCTGAGAAGAAGGCATATTCTTTTGTTTTAGGGTGAAATATTGTATAGATAAAGTTAAATTTATTTAGTTCATAATTTCTGTTAGTTTTACTGTGTCTTTGTTTAGTTTCTGTTTCCGTGTTCTGTCCATTGATGAGAGTTGGATGTTGTTGTCTCCCATTATTATTGTATGTGGTGCATTGTGTGCTTTGAGTTTTAGTAAGGTTTCTCTTATGAATATAGGTGCCCTTGCATTTGGAGCATAGATATTCAGAATTGAGATTTCATCTTGGTGAATTTTTCTTTTGAGAAATATAAAATGTCCTTCCTTATCTTCTTTAATAACTTTTGTTCCAATTGGTTTGAAGTTCTGTAGGCATCTTGCATGTTAATGTGCATCTCTTTTGTTCGGTTTGGGAAGTTTTCTTCTATAATTTTGTTAAAGGTATTTACTGGTACTTTAAATTGGAAATCTTTGCTCTCTTCTATATCCTATACCTACTATCTTCAGGTTTGATCTTCTCATCGTGTCCTGGATTTCCTGTATATTTTGGGTTAGGAGATTTTGAATTTTACATTTTCTTTTACCGTTTTTTTCAGTGTTTTCTATGGTATCTTCTGCCCTTGAGACTCTGTCTTCCATCTCTTTATTCTGGTGGTGATGCTTGTATCTATGCCTCTTGATCCCTTTCCTAAATTTTCTAAATCCAGGGTTGTCTTTCTATTCTTTATTGTTTCTATTTCACTTTTTAGATCCTGGACGGTTTTATTCAATTCCTTCACCTGTTTGCTCGTGTTTTCCTGTTATTCTCTAAAGCTTCCACCTTTGTACCCACTCTCCTGTGTTTTTTAAGGAAGTTATTTATGACCTTCTTAAAGTCCTCTAACATCATATGAGTTGTGATTTTGAAACAGAATCTTGTTTTTTCTGATCTTTTGGGGTATCCAGGACTTGCCACGGTTCTTTCTGATGATGCCACATGGTCTTGATTTCTGTTACTTAGGTTCTTGGACTTGCCCTTGTCATCTCTAGCCTTAGCTGGTCTTGCTGATTCTGACAGTGGTTTGACCATCCAGTGGTCTCCAGTCTTTCAGGACTTCTGGGGGACCAGCTCACTCCCAGCGGGCTTTGTTTATAGAGAGCTGTATCATGGGGTCAGCTCCCTGGGTAGATGGAAACTGGAATGATCCTGTCCCAGACTGTTCCTCGGTTCTAGAGCCCTGAGTGCTCCTGGTGAGTTTCTCTTGGGTTAAGAATTTGAGCAAGGATGGTGGTCTCCCTCGGGTTCTCGGGTGTTTTAGCACTTCTGGGAAACTAGTTCTCTCCCAACAGGATCTGGATATAGAGAGCTGTAGCACAGGATGGAAAACTGCAAGTTCTTCATTTTCATTCATTCAGTCACATCACAGCATCTGGTAGATGAATAGAACAGTGTTGAGAGCTGAGGTTATAAGGATTGACGATGAACAATGAAACAGGAACAGGTATCAGGTTCTTTAAATTACAAGAGATTTTAAGTTAGTGTGAGAGTGACACATTTAGGCTGACACATCCATTCCTTCTGCCAATGCTATATATGGCCACACATAATATATAATATATAATGCTATATATATTGTCTTTTAGTTCATGTTATACTATATACTCTGTATGTGTGTGCGTGTGTGTGTGTGTGTGTGTGTGTGTGTGTGTGTGTGTGTGTATGTGCATGCGTGTGCATGCACATGACAAGGCACATATGCAAAGACTGGAGGACAACCTGATAGAGTTAGTTGTCCCCTTTGACTGAGTATGTTCTGGAGATGACACTCAGGCCTTCAGACCTTCAGGCCCAGCAGCAGTGACCTCACTTTCTTTGTCCCTTTAAAGTCCCCATATTACTGCAGGTGCATCACTCCATCACTACCATAGTACTGCTCCCAAGACTTTGCTCCAAGGACCTGTCCCATTTCACAGGATTGACTATGGAGTATATACCTGATATCCCCGTCCTAAGTATTCCCTTACAATCTAGTCACTGTATAACAGCCTTAATTCATCTTCAAAGCCCAGAGACTGTTTCTGACAATCACTTCCAACCTTCTGCTAACTCCATTTCACTCAGAGGGTATGTCCTTCAAGGATGTCACTAGGTACTGGTCTCTCTCTCAGGAGCTCTGTGGTTCTGCATTCCTGTCTCTTTGCTCTGTCTGCTGTGATATGTGGCTAACCCAGACATGGTAGGCATGGACTTCTTAGGGTTTTTCATGTTTGTTATCCTTTCCGTACCTGGCTAGGCTTCCTCCAGATAAATGTGATTCACCAGCTTGTGTACTTTGTGATTTTTCTCAAATGCCAAGTTCAAAGCTTATATTTGGACCACACTATCAAAGGGCCACTTGAGCTACTGCAATACTGGCTTCGTCTCAGCCTCAACTATTGCTGCCCATAATAGCTGTTACATATGACATATTTAATTATTGCAAATCACCCTTGATGAAACATGAATCTCTTAACTATGTCTTGAGTAAGACTGAGTACCCAGTAAGCTTCTTCTAAATGGTTTCTAAGGAATAGATCTTTACCAAAATGATCACGACAGAGAAGCTTTAACCTAGTGAATGCAAAGGCTAGCTGATGGAAATACACAATAAATGCAAGTAGCAATCTGCATATTCTGAGTGTGCAGAGACATCATGATTTAGAAGATATAAAGACATGCATGAATATTGACAGTGTGGAGTCTAAACATACTTGGGGCTTAATTTTCCAATATAGTTTTACCAGAATAATTAAAACTAATTTTCACCCACCATACTTTAGACTTGTGATGGAAAATCTAAGAGTTACACCATTACACCATGAGTAGGATATGGCTCTATGATAGAAGGTTTTGCCTTGAAAGCAAGAAAGCAACTCTGGCTTATTTTGTTACTATTATTTTATCTATCTATCTATCTATCTATCTATCTATCTATCTATCTATCTTTCTATCTATCTATCTATCTACCCATCTATCTATTTATTTATTTATTTACCTATCTATTTATTTATTTATTGAGGAATAAGTGAATTTTTACAGTTGATAGAGACAAATCATAGAGAACAAATTTTAGGTATCTTAAATGGTTACTGGTCATGTTCTTTTCCTTCTGCACAGTTTTAAAAAAACTGCTTTCCTTTGTATTTTGTATTAAATGTGTAAGCAAAGCACTTTTTCAATGCTGTAAGGAATTATATTCTCTGTCCCTGGCTGCAAGTTTCCTTTGAGGGCTGTCTCTGTTAAGCAACCCAAGCAATTTCAATTTCACTAATGGCTTCTCACGTGAGTGATGACAGCATCTACTCTGTTTCGGGACCAGAATGTCATGCCTGCCTGGAAATCATGGTCTATCCACTGTCATCCTCAATATGAGATGGAAAGTTTACTCTCAAAAAGTACACATGGTGAAAGAAAACATTCTTTTATTTAAACTTGAGAGTGAATCCTAAAAGGAATATATTTCTACAAGTGAGTCTATCCTAAAATTAATAAGTAAGCAGAAAAATAAATATGTAAATTTGCTCATAAAGTCATTATACGTTGCTAGAAGAGACTGTGCACAGAGAGAAGACAAATTAACCACCTTATTGGAAAAGGCTACCTTGGTTCCATAATTGTTGCTTCAATCATTTCTGCATGCAACAATAAATTCACTCTGACTTGAATATTTTTTAGTTTAACTCAGAACGGTGAAAAATGACTAGGGTGTGTGTGTGTGTGTGTGTGTGTGTGTGTGTGTGTGTGTGTGTGTGTGTGCGCACTCGCGCACGCGCTTGTCTTCACTCTGTGGAAACTTTTCAGTACAACTGCTGCTGGCAAAAGAAAGCTGTTCTTGGGAAGACTAGATCAGGAGGGTATATGGAAACCACGATCTGGTATTAGAGAGGAAAATGAACTTGTGTTCTATGTGCCTAATCTTTGGAGCATCTGTTTTTCTATTCTAATTTTTTTCTGACAGATCAGTATGCTAAAGGGGGAAGGACTATACACAGATACATTTTTAGAACATATTGGGTAAGTAATCTGTACACCATGAGGTGTGGCTTTCAGGAGTGAAATTCATAATCTGGTAAATAAAACCTCTCGGTGGGGGTTTGGATAGAAAATCCCTCATAGGCTCCTATACTCAAAGGCATGGCTATTAGGGAGTGCCACTACTAGACAAGGTTTAGGAAGTATGATCTTGTTTAGTAGGTGGGACTCATTGGAAGTAATGCATCACTGGGAATGTGCTTTGGGTTTTCAAATGTTCATACTACTTCTCCAGCACTATGTCTGCCTGTCCTACCATGCTTCCCTTTGTAAAGAAAATAGCTTAAATAAATTTATAAACCTAAAAAAAGCAAACAAGCAAACAAACGAAAAAGCAAAAAATTTAGAATAAAATAAAATAAAACCAAAGCAACAACAACAACAACAACAAAAAAAAAACTGTCTGAACCTGTAAGCCACTGCCAATAACATTTTTCTTTTAATATTTGCCATGGTCATGGTGTCTCTTTACAGCAATAAAATACTGACTAATACACTATACAGGTATGTTAGAGCACAGTTCTTGCTAAGTTTTCTTGGGGTGAGCTTTAATACAGGCAATTAAAAATAAAGATGTAAGGAACAGTGTTTGTTCAAGAAGAATTTACATTAAACATTATAGAATCACTAAATTTGTGCCAGGCTTGGGCACAAACACTGCGGGTGGCACATGGTGTTGTTAAGTCCCCTTGCTGTTGGACAAGACAGGGGAGAGCACAGCAGGGGCTCCAGGTGGGAGCAGCCAATGAGAAAGTGGCTGGTGCTGCTGTGTCCTTGCTTGCTTGGGGCCGTGCTGCACATCTAGAACCTCTGGCTCAATTTTCTGCCAGCCCTGGACAACACTGGGCCCAATACAGCACAATGGAGACCTAGAGCACACACCATATAAAAACATAACATTTAATATGGTGAAGATCTTTGACCCTCAGTAATTTACTTCTGGAAACACTTGGAGTCAGTTCCCACCACTAGAGAAAGATAGAATGGAATCCTTACTGAAGCTGTATATAAACTTGTAGCTAAGTGGAGATCCAGGGACACAGGCCTATGAGACTGTACTGCAAGTAGCCAGGGCACAAAGGTCTTGGCCAAGCACATGGAAAGCTTCCCCCCCCCATTGGTTCAGGGGAGCAGGAACTCTGCCTTAGAGACTCGGGTCCACCTGGAAGACCCTTGCATGCAGACCAAACAGTCAAGCCAATTGCCTTCTAAAACAATGGAGATCCAGGGACACATGCCAGGTAGGTAAAAAGAGAGAGACAGGAACCAATCAATTGCAACAAGACCACCAATAATCACAGACAAGAAGCTAGAAAACCTAAAAAAGAAATCAGGATTACAGATGTAAGCATCTTCAACAGACTACAAGAGATGGAAGAGAGAATCTCAGGGGCCGAAGACAACATTGATAACTTAGATAAAACAGTCAGAGAAGATGCAAAACCAACAAGATCCTAACCCAAAATGTCCAGGAGATCCAGGACACAATGAGAAGACTAAACCTAAGGATAATAGGAATAGAAGAGGGCTAAGAATATATAAGAGGCACAGTAAATATCTTCAATAAAATCTTAGAAGAAAACTTCCCTACCCTTAAGAATGAGATGACCATGAGCATAAAAGAAGCCTACAAAACTCCAAATAGAGTGTACCAGAAAAGAAATTTCTCCTAACACTTAATAGTCAAAACACCAAGTGCCCAAAGCAAAGAAAGAATTCTAAAAGCAGGGAAAATGATCATGTAACATATAAAATCAGAACCATATCTGATTTCTCAACAGAGACTATGAAAGCTAGAAGGTCCTAGACAGACATCATGCAGACCCTAAGAAAACACAAGTGTCAGCCCAAGCTGCTATATCCAGCAAAACTCTCAATCATCATAGATGGAGAGATCAAGATATTCCAGGACAAAACTGAATTTATGCAATATCTGAACACACACCAAGCACTATAAATAATTATAGTTGGAAAACTCAATACAAGGATGAAAACAACATCCTAGTAAAAACAAGAAAACTCCTAAGCAAGAAAACCAAAAGAAGAAAGGTACACAGGTACAATTTTGCTCTAAAAGCAAAAATAGCAGGAAACAGCAAACACTATTCTCTAATGTCTGTTAACATTAATGGACTCAACTCCCCCAATAAAAAGACATAAGATATCAGAGTGGATATATAAGCAGAGTTGCTGCATACAGGAAACTCATCTCAGAGACAAAGGCACACACTATCTCAGAGTAAAAGGTTGGGAATAAAACTTCCAGGCAACGGCCCCAAGCAGCAAGCTAGAGTGGCCAGTTTAATATTGAATAAAGTAGATTTTCAACCAAAATTTATCGAAAAAGATAAGGAAGGACACTTTTACTCATTACAGGGAAATATTGTCCAGGGGAGGTCTCAATCCTTAACATATAAGCTCCCAATGCAAGAGCACCCATAGTCATAAATGAAACCCTAGTAAAGCACAAAAACTACATCGCACCCCAAACAATAATAGTGAAATCCTTCAATATCTCACTCTCATCAATGGACATATCATGGAAACAGAAACAGAAAAAAGATGCAGTGAAACTAGCGGAGTTTATGAACTAATTGCTATTAATAGACACCTAGAAAACATTTCATCCTAAATCAAAAAAAGCACCTTCTTCTCAGCACCTCATGGCACCTTCTCCAAAATTGACCATATAATTGGTCACAAAACAAGCCTCAATAGATATGAGAAGATTGAAATACTTCCATGCACCCTATCAGATTACCATGGTCAAAGGAGGTTCTTTAATAAAAACAAAGAAAACAAAAAGCCCATATACACATGGAAACTAAACAATCCTCTATTAAACGATAGAATGGTCAAAGATGAAATAAAGAAAGAAATTAAGAATTTTCTAGAATTTAATGAAAACAAAAACACAAAATACTCAAACCTATGGAATGCAGTGAAACCAGTACTGACAGTAAAACTCATAGCTCTGAGTGCTTCCAAAAAGAAACTGGAGAGAGCATACACTAGCAACTTGACAGCACAGTGGAAAGCTCTAGAACAAAAGGAAGAAGATAGATAGAAGAGGAGTAGACTACAAGAAATAATCTCAGAGCAGAAATTGACCAAATAGAAACAAAAAGAACCATTCAAAGAATCAACAAAACCAAGAGATGGTTCTTTGAGAAAATCAACAAGATTGATAAACCCTTAGCCATATTAACTAGAGTGCAAAGAGAAAGTATCCAATTAACAAAATCAGAAATGAAAGTGGAGACATAACAACTGAAACTGAGGAAATTCAAGAAATTATCAGATCCTATTATAAGATCCAATACTCAACAAGTCTGGAAAATCTGGAGAAAATGAATGAATTCCTAGACAAATATCAGATACTAAAGTTAAACAAGGAACAAGTAAACCATCTAAATAATCCCATAACACCTAATGAAATAGAAGCAGTCATAAAAATCCTCCCAACCAAAAAAAGCCCAGGTCCAGAAGGGTTCAGTGCAGAATTCTAACAGATATTTATTGATAACCTAATACCAATACTCACCAAACTAATTCACAAAACAATGTCAGATGGAATACTACCTAACTCTTTTTTCTAGTTCAGAATATCCATCATTCCCAAACCACACAAAGAACCTACAAGGAAAAAGAACTTTAGACCACTATCACTTATGAACATTGATGCAAAAATATTCAACAAAATCCTTGGAAACCGAATCCAAGAACACATCAAAACTGTCATTCACCATGACCAAGTAGGCTTCATCCCTGAGATGCAACGATGATTTAATATACAGAAATCAATCAATGTAATCCACCATATAAAAACACTCAAAGAAAAAAATCCACATGGTCATTTCACTAGATGCTGAGAAAGCATTTGACAAAATACAATACCCCTTCATGTTAAAAGTCTTGGAAAGATCTGGAATCTAAGGCCCATACCTAAACATAATGAAATCAATATAGAGCAAACCAATAATCAACATCAAACTTAACCATGAGAAACTTGAAGCAATCCCACTAAAATCAGAGGCAAGACAAGGCAGCCCACTCTCCCCCTACCTATTCAACATGGTACTGGAAGTCCTGAGAGGAAATCAAAAAAATACAAATTGGAAAGGAAGTAGCAAAAACATCACTGTTTGCAGATGACATGATAGTGAATGTAAGCGACCCCAAAAATTCCACCAGAGAACTTCTAGAGCTGATAAACAAGTTCAGCAAGATTGCAGGATATAAAATTAACTCAAACAAACCAGTAACATTCCTCTACTCAAAGGGCAAACATGGGAAGAAAGAAATTAGGAAAAAGATACCCTTCACAATATTCACAAACAATAGGAAATACTTATATGTAACTCTAACTAAGCAAGTGAAGGACCTGTGTGACAAGAACATCAAATCTCTAAAGAAGGAAATCTAGGAACATCTCACAAAATGGAAAGATCTCCTATTCTCATGGATTGGAAGGATCAACATTGTAATAATGGCCATTTTACCAAATGCAATGTACACATTGAATGCAATCCCCATCCATATTCCAAACAAATTCTTCATAGAGTTGGAAAGAACAATGAGAAATTTCATGTGGAAAAACAAAAGACCTAGAATAGTAAAATCTATCCTAAAAAACAAGAAAACATCTGCAGGAATCACTATCTCTGACCTCAAGCTATATTATAAAGGAATGGTGCTAAAAACTGCATGGCACTGGTACAGAGTTGGGTACATGGATCAATGGAATAAAATAGAAGATCCAGAAATGAACCCTCATATATATGGTCACTTGATTTTTGACAAAGGAGGTATAAACATTTAATAAAAAAAGGACAGCCTTTTCAACAAATGGTGCTGGTCTAACTGGTACTCAGAATGCAGAAGAATGAAAATAGACCTTTCTGTATTTCCTTTTATAAAGCTCAATTGCAAGTGGATCAAAGATCTCCACATTAAACATGTACACTGAAATTATTAGAAGAGAAAATGGGGAAAACCTTAAACACAAAAGCACAGGAAAAAATTTCCTCAACAGAACACCAATGGCTCATGTTCTAAGGTCAAATATCAACAAATGGAACTTAATGAGATTGCAAAGTTTCTGTAAGGCTAAAGACACTGCCAAGAAAACAAAACAGCAGCAATCAGATTGGGAAAAGATCTTTACCAACCCCACATCTGATAGAGACCTACTATACAAGGTATACAAAGAATTCAAGAAGTTAGACACCGGAGAATCAAATAACCCTATTAAAAATGGGTTACAGAACTAAACAAAAAGTTCTCAATTGAGGAATATTGAATGGTTGACAAGCATCTAAAGAAGTGCTGGACATCCTTAGTCATCAGGGAAATGCAAATCAAAACAACCCTGAGATTCCACCCCACACCAGCCAGAATAGCTAGCATCAAAATTTTAGATGATAGCAGATATTGGCGAGGATCTGGAGAAAGAAGAACACTTCTCCACTGTTTGTGGGGTTGTAAACTGATACAACCACTCTGCACATCAGTCTGGCGATACCTCAGAAAATTGGACATAGTACTACCTGAAGACCCAGTTTAATCCACTTCTGGGAATATACCCCAGAGAAACTCCAACATACAACAAAGACACATGCACCACAATGTTCATAGCAGCCCTATTTATAACAGCCAGAAGCTGGAAAGAACCCAGATGTCCTCCAGTAGATGAATGGATACAAAAATTGTGGTATATTTACACAATGGAGTAGTACTCTGCTATCAGAAACAATGACTTTATGAAATTCTTAAGAAAATGGATGCCTCTAGAGAATATCATCCTGAGTGAGGTAACCCAGTCACAAAAGAACAGACATAATATGCAGTCACTGATAACTGAATACTAACCCCAGAAAGCTCTGAACACCCAAGAAACAACTCACAGACTATATGTAATTCAAGAAAAACTAAGGTCAATTAAAAAAAGAAAAATCATTATGTTTAATCTTTACACACCAAGAAAACTTTGAGTATTTCCAGGTTACATCTTATTTTACATGTACTTTATGCTCATTGTAACTAGTAAGATTTTAATGCATGCTATCAACCCTTTAAAAAAATCAAGTACTGAGAAAAATGTATTCATAAACTTTTATGCAAAAATGCTTTTAAAATCTGTACTTTTTTTCTGTATTTAAAATAAAATCGTTCAATTAAAAAAATAAAATGAAATTTAAAAATGTTTAAAAAATCGCTAAATTTGAATGTCATGTTAATTTTATGCTGATTTCTTATGCTCTTCATTTGAAGAATCTCAGAGTGTGAGAAGATATAAATCAGCATGGAAATGCTTCCTAAACTTTTTCAATCTGTAGAAGTCATGTTTTTATTTTCATTTTATCTAATGAAAGTATGAAAATAGTCTCTGAAAGTACTTAATGTAGAGACATTGAAGCTCTGTGTGTAAAGGTTAAAATTATAGCAGTGAGAAGAAAACTCAGAAAATCATGCTGATAGAAGAAAATCATAGCAAATAGAAGCAGGCAGTAGAGGGAAAATTCCCAATTGTAGCTGTTCATAACAATGGGTCAGAAGATAAAAACACAGAAATCCAGGCTAACTTATAGAGATAAAACCTACTGACATGTCTACAAGGTGAAAAACACTGAAAACTGCTAAATCAAATTACTTTTAGACAGTTAAAAGGAAGTTTAGGTTGCAGCAGTCATGGGGAAAAGAAAGATAGAGCCTCCAACATTAAGTTAGTTTTAGTTCAAGTCCAATAAGCCTGAAAATTTTAAGGTATGTCTAGACAGCAGAGTTGATTCCAGAGTGGACAACCTAATACAGAAATCCTGTTAATACAATTTTACTGAGATGTTTTAAGTAGAAGACTAGCTAAAAAAACCCTCTAATAGATATCAATATGAATAGTTATAGAGCCCAAGACATTAAAGATATGGAATAGAAAATAATCAATATTTGAACTCATTCCAAATACATTAAAGAATGGTGTGTCACTGTGTGTGTGTGTGTGTGTGTGTGTGTGTGTGCCTGTGTGTGTCTTTGTCTGTATGTTTGTGTGTGTGTGTTGATCTATAGTCAAAAATCTCCATTATAATAAAGGAGAGTGATGAAAAATTTAATTCTGGCCTCATAATACCAAGTCATAGCTGGGTATTAAAGAAAGTGTAGAGATTCTTGTCTCATGTGTCTGGTAAAAGTGTCATGGCTAACAAAGATTCTATTGGAAAACCACAGCAAAGTGACTTCCCATGAGTCACATAGAGTCACACAGTTGGTGTTTATGGCCAACTGGGTTTCTTCATACTTAAGTTCAGACATAGTAATTAGGACAAGGTTTAGAAATGTGTTCAGAGACATTGTGGGGGTGTAGGGCTAAATCAGACTGTTTGTAAAAGGAACACAGTACAAAAACAGCATGAACAATGGGCTTCCAATGGGATGAAGTTGCACTTTAAGATTCCATGAAGAGACTTGCAACTATGTCTAGTATGAGGCCCTCAGTGTAGCATGCCTCTATGCCACACACCTTTGCACTAAAGCTGAATTTGGACATTAGATTCAGTAAGAGATATGGCAAGTAATATATAGAAAATAAAGCAAAAGCTGTATGTTGTGATGAAAGGTAAGAGTACTTTGCTTTCTGCTCTCTGTGTCTCTTCTTTTTCTGTATTCATGTCTCTCTGTCTCTATCTGTCTATCTCTGTCTCTCTGTGTCTTTCTCTGTGTTTCTCTCCTCTCTCTCTCTCTCTATATATATATATATATATATATATATATATATATATACATATATATATATATATATATATATATGTTTATGCATATATATAGTATATTATGTCTCTGATTTTTGTCTCAAAATACATTATTGTGTTATAGTCATTCTAGTGGTAACGCAACGTTACTGGTTGAGTATGGTTAGCTTAAAGCCTATAGAAAAAATCTTTAGATTGGGGAAAATGGGGGGAGCAGAGTCTACAATAAATTAAAAAAAAAATAGGATTTATCTGGAGAAAAAGCATTGTCCTAGCTAATTTTAAGTAAAAAAGGTTGTTTATATAGCTATTATTACTTTAAAATGATATTTATTATCTTATGTGTATTTTATGCTATTTATGTTTCTCTCTTTGCAAGAGTGTATGAGTGAATGTGTGTGTGTATGTGTGTGTGTGTGTGTGTGTGTGTGTGTGTGTGTGTGTGTGTGTGTGTGTGATGTATGACTCATGTGTGCAGATTCCCCTGTAGGCCAGAAGAGAACATTGGATAACTTGGAGATGGCCTTACTGGATATCTTACTGGATACTAAACTCAGGTCTTCCTCAAGAGCAGCTAATGCTCTTAAGTGTTGAGCCATGTTGCTAGCTGCTATATTAATAGCATTGATAACTTAGTATTTTCCATCTTTTCTTGATTAAAATCCCATTCCCATTACTTCTTAGCAATTCCCTGACCTCTATTCTAAATGAAACACACATAATTCAAGATTGAAATCTAACATCTACAGATGACAGAAAATGTGGTTTGTCCTTCTGAGTCCAGATTATTTTACTCAGAATGATTGCTTCTAGCTCTGTTTAATTATCTGTGAGCTTTATCATTCTTAGTAGCTAAATATTACTCTACTTTGTACACATAACACACTTTCAATATTCATTCTTTAGCTGATGGACATCTAGGCTGTTTTAATTTCCTATATAGTTAACATCCTATATAGCTGTGAATCTGGATGAGCTGGCATTCTTAAAACAGGGTATAAAGTCTATTGGATACTTTTTCCTGGAGTGGATCACATTTTAAATGACACTGAAAGCTAATTAAGGAAAATTCTAAGACCAGAAATAGACCACTTCTTTTAGAATTGTTAGAAGTCCCATAGATCCCTAAACAGCAACAGATACCACCATAATAATCAAGCTTTTTGACAAAAAAATCATAAATCAGAGCCAGCTATGAGCCTTGTGAGATACAAAAATGAATGACCTGGTTAGACCTGCCAGCTGATATTATAGTGGCACTAATATTGTGTGAGTATGCAGACATTTTAAGATTGAATTAAAATTATATTTCATGAAGTAAAGCCAACACGTAGCATTATTACAAGGCCAAGAACCTATAGCTAGACAAGTTAGAAGCCTAGGTTAGAGCAATGGTTGAAACATTAAAGACTAGTTTCATAACCTAAAATATATGTTTTAGGTTCTAGGGGAATCCTACTACTATTTTATTAATGGATATAGGGTTTCATTGACTCCTGATGACTTATTTTCACACACACACACACACACACACACACACACACACACACACACACACACACACACACACATATTTGTATGTATCAACAGACCTTCCAGTCTTCACTAGAGATGATTATATATGTAGTATATCATGATTAACAATGAGACCCACTACCAGACAAAGTTATAGAGAATAAGAGTCTGCAGGATGCTCAGCCATAAATGGAAATTCTGTGAAAATACAGGGATTGTTGAGGAAGATGAGGTGGAAAATGTATAATAGCTAGAGGAAGTGGATGTTTACATTATCTTCTGAACGAGGCTGGACATCTTCACATATGAATTTACAACAGTTGGGACAGCATGAACTAAACCTATTTAAACTCAAGCCAAATCCCAGGGAGTTGGGCATATAATCCCATACGTAAAAGGTCAGTTATTAGCAATCATTAGCTGCTAAAAATGAGGAAGTGTAGGTGCGGTGAGATGATACTCATGAGAGGAAAATATCAAATCCAGGGATATTTGGAAAGCAAAGATTCATGAAGTGTCAAAACAAAACAAAAAAACCAAAAATCAAAAAAATAAATAAAGGAGCAATGAGACTGACTTGGTCTGGAAGGGAAGGTGAAAGTGAAAAGGTTCAGGAAGAAGACAAATGTGACGTTTCATGAAATGCTCCCCCCAAACCAATAAAATATGACTAATTGCATTTAATATAACTAATGAAATACTTAGTTGTTAAGTGTGAAATTCATAATACTTTTACATTTCAGTGGCATAAGGAAAAAGCAAATAGACTCAGGATAGGTAGACAAGCATGGATTACTAGATATACATAACCCACTTTTCTTCAAAATTCTATAGATCAATAAATAAATAATTACTTAGGAGAGTTTCATTGAGTTTGGCTTCATTTTCTTTCCCCAGCGGGATCCTAATCTTTCCAGGTCTGAAATTTATTGCTTCAGTCCCATTTGATTTATAAGAGTAAAAAGAAAAATCTTAACAGTATTTTTTATAACTGGAGAAACATATTTATTCCATTTTCACATAACTCACAAATAGCTAGACAGATTTTGCCTGAGCCTTCAGAAGAAATTCCATTTTAGACTAGACACTAATGTGGAAAACTTGAGGCCAAATGACTTAACTTTTCAAAGTCTTATATCTAGGAGGGAGGAGAGAGAGAGAAAGAAAAAAGAGAGAGAGGGGAAAAGGGATAAAAGGCAAGGAGCGGGAGAGAAAAGCAGAGGTGAAAGGTAGATAGAAAGAGGTAAAACTATTTGTAGTTATTTTTTCAGAATCATTACACACACACACACACACACACACACACACACACGCACACGCACACGCACGCACACACACACACACACACACACACACACACACTTTTGATACTTTTCCAGCTTGCATACTTGAAGTCGATGTGCACAATGCATGTGTTTTAATTTTAGTTGAGTTGTTCTATCTGGAGAAGCATAAAGGTTAATATTTTGTCTGAGCTGCTCTATTAAACAAATCTTTCTTTGATAACGTGAGGAAAAACAGAGTCTAAAGCACAAGTATGTATCAGTTCAACACCCCTGCACTTATGCAATGTGGGAGCAAAGCAGAAAGCAAGGATCTAACTTAGCAGATGGCCCTTCCCTGCAGGAGAACTCCCATAGACTTCAAAGGCTTTGCTACACAAAATCCAGACCTGAGATAGAGAGGAAAGAAGGAAAATCTGCCAGCAATTGCCAGTTGCAGCATAGCAGCCAATTTTTACAAACTTGGAGGTTGTCCTTTTTGATTTTTATCAGTGAAAATAGTCTGGAAGGACTGGAGTTCCTTCTGAAGTTCTCATCTTTTTTTAGTAGAGACCAACGTAAGATGGAAAATTTTTTGGTTTTCATTAAGTAAGTCCCAATTACACTACCTAACGTGTTAATACCAATAATTTCTTCAGGGGCAAGTAAAGCTTTGCTTTTATTCCTATGTATTTATGAGAATTGTAGTATTTCGTCTATGGGCAGACTGCCAAATGCAGTAGGGAGCTAAGGTGTGGGAAATTACCTTCAAGTGTGATTTTTGCATTTTCTGGTTTTGTCTGTTTTCTGCTTTAGGTATGACACTCTTCCCAGTGCTAGTCTGTTTTTCGTGAGTGAGGCAGGGTCGTCGTCCTTCATCTTCCAAAATGCATCCTTTGATTTATTATTTATCATGGGGTGGGGGGGGGGGTGCTTGAGTAACAAAGAACAAAGGACCTTGTTAGAAAACCCCAGCTGAGAACTGCAGGTCGATCGGGTTGTTCTGTTTAGCTCTTCAGAACATAAATGCACATAAAAAATAAACACAACAAAGGCGAGCAATTTTGTGTAGACAGTAAGAGTAAACCCCACCATGAAGACTCATTGTCTTATGTTTTACTTCAAAGTTTGCTAATGAAACCTGATGAAGCAAAGTTTTGCATTTTAGACAATTTTACCAGCAGGAGAGCCAAGTGCAACTGTAGATTAATGCTGCATGCTCCTTGACAAGGGCATGTGCTTTTGTGTATCACGTAGAAAAAAATTAATGCTGTGTCTGTACATGTGGCTTTGAGAGCTGTTACTGCTCTCTTGTGTACCTTAAACGGAAACACAGCATCAGTAAGGCCATGAGTAAATGTGTGAAAAATACATATCTTTATTTTTAAAATGGAAAGGCAAAAAACCTTTTTATCATACAGACCATAAAGTACAGTAAATGTAGCCTATATCATCTTTAGGAATTTGTTTTATATACTTGTGACCTTTACAAAACACCTATGCACAGCTTCCGGGCACAGCTTGGTGCAGCCAGTGCCACACTGATGTCACAAGGTACACACCCTTCTATCAAAATTACCAGTGTCAGTGAATCATGCCGAGTACCCGGAACTCGTTTGGCTACAAACAAGTGATCATAGATCCAAGTAGCCAAGAGTAGAGTGTATCAATTCAGAGCCCACTGAATACTCCATTGTGCTTCCTAATGGTTCCCCGAGGTTCAAGGCCTGTTTGTAGAATGAAAAACATAAAACATATAACCAATTATCCAAAGACATGATTAAGAATGCTGAAAAATGCCTAGTGTGTCACCACTGTATTAGCAAAAGTGTTACATTTAAAAAGATGTTGTATGGTCCTTATCTGAAAAGTAACACAAATTGAATTTAACATAAATGTAGAACATTCATATAGATATGCCATAGAGTTTTGTGGCAAGTCTCCATTAAAAATTAAAATAAAGTATTTAAAAGTTCTGAGAAGAGCCAAACTTTCTTTAAATATTTTTTGATTTTCTGCACAACTAGTGATATAATTATTTTTTAAGATACATTCTTTTAAACTGACATAATAAAGAAATACCTTTATATAAGGGATAATGAGAGAGGAATAACCAAACTTGTCAGGAATAAACTACTGGTATTTTTAACTTCTATGTTATAGAGAAAAACATCGTGGATTTTTATTTCTTTTGAAAAAAAAATCTGAAAGTAGGTCAGAGCAAAGAACTTTGAGGTGTCAGGTCGCAGTACCCTGGCTGGAAGTAAGCAGTCAAACAGAATACAGGTTATCTGATGACCCTAATTCTCATCCCACTTCAGGAGAGATCCTCTATCTGCAGTCACCTGTGCATGCTAAGAGGCCTTTTGTATGTCATTACAGTGATGTAAATATTGTCAGAGAAGTTAAGCATGATTCATCCAGAGTCCAGTGGCATTTAGATTTTGTACGTATGTATGACAATCTGCCACATATGCATGAAATTAAATGTCCTAGACTGCTCAGATGTTCTATGGAGGTTCTGTTCTTTGGATCAACACACGATTGTAAATGTGGTTAAGAGATTCTTAGAACAGCTAAAAACCTTCATAAAGACTTCTAGTAGATGAAACTATAAGCTTATGCGGTGATTGATAAATATCTGGATGACACGAGACTGAACGTTAGCAACACTGGGTTTGCTTCTGAAAGACGTATATACCTTCCTCCCCTGCTGGAGCCTGTGCTCTCATTTTAAAAATGGAGAACCTAGTCATAGTAGTGCTCTGAAGAAGAGCATCTTTAAAGGATATATATATATATATATATATATATACATACACACACACACACAATTAGAAAAGTGTTAAGAAGAGTTCAAAATTTTTGGGTGGATAAAATACATGTTCATTTCAAACGCTGTAGAAGTAGGGTTAAGAAAATACAAAAATCCATAGCTAAATCATAAAGTTAGCATTCTACTGATATATTTAAATGTTCAGGAAACGATTAAAGGATTTGAGCATGAATTATTTTGACCATTTGAATGAAGCCAGGCAACCCAAGGATAGAGAGCTCAGTTCTGTTCAAGTGAGTCCACAGTATTGATTTCACATTTTTTTCCTTTTTTTTTCCCTTTTTAAAAATTGGATATTTTATGTATTTACATTTCAAATGTTATCCACTGTCCCAGTTCCCCCCACTCCCATCCGCCTCCCCAGGCTTCTGTGAGAATGTTCCCCCTCCCACTCACCCACTCTCCTCTTACCACCCTGGCATTGCCCTACACTTAGGAAACTAGCCATCACAGGACCAAGGGCCTCTCCTCCTATTGATGCCTGTTTCTGATTGTCCATAGCAGCAGACTATTGATCGCCTCTGCCCTGAGAGAGACATGATTTTGTGAGCTGCACAGAGTTTTTGCACGTGTATGGCATTTGTAATTCTGGGGATTCAAGAGGGTATACAAATATTAAAGCCCTGAGAAAAGAGGCTGATGTTCCTCCCACCTTTGCTGTTCCCCCTGTTACTGCTGCTGCTGCCCTTGATGCTGGTTGCTTGTTGAAAATATTTTAAAGATGAAGATGAGACTTGTCCCAAGGATTTGATGACCCTAATCACCAGAAAGTAGTCTAATAATATAGATGTCCTCTTTCCCTTCTAACCTTCTTCAGGAGTTGGAAGAGTGGAAAAATATTGTAGGGAAAGAGCACAAGAAAGTAGCAGAAAGCCTAGTTATAGCTTGGGGTGGTTGCAAGTTTCTACAGGACCCCATTTGTCCAACAGTTCAACTATATATAAATTATTCCTAGTACAGGAAGCTTAACTGATAACAGCAGGTATCCAGATGACGTTTTGTCCCCTCATTATTTGAAATTTTCATTTAGATTACTGTGAATATGTTTTAGGAAGCTTCTACTATGTTGTTTTCATATACCTCCTTAAATAATCCTTAAGTTTAGATTTTTTTCTCCTATAGCTTTTCTCATGCCTCTATTCCTTCCTCTTTCCCATTTGATGCTCCTCCACCATCCACCTGTCCATCTGCCAATCCACAATTTTCTATTCTATTGCCTTTTCCTAGAGATATCTATCTGCTCCCCCAAAGTCTTTTTTTGTAGACCTAACCTCTGTGGTTATATGAATTGTAGCTTATTTATGATTGACATAACAACTAATATCTACATATAAACAAATATGTAGCACATTTATCTTCCTTCATCTGGATTACCTCACTCATGATGATATTTTTCTAGTTTTATTCATTTACCTATGATTTTCATGATTTCATTTTTATTGACTATGACTATATTACATTGGGTAAATGAACTACAGTTTCTTTAATCATTCATAAACTTAGGAATTTCTAGTTTTACCATACACTTCTTTCATCAGTCTGATTCTCTTCACACATCTAGTTGTCTACCTAATAATTTAAGTATTTTATTCAATAGGTATGGAAAGAAGAGACAGTGTTGACTTGCTCCTTATATTAATGACATTTCTTTGTATTTCACTGAATTTAAGCTGATGAGCTTGCTGTAAGCATGCTGCCTTTCTAATATTGAGACATGTCCCTTTATCATTAATCTTTCTAGAATTTTTATCATGAAGGGTGTTGGATTTTGTCAAAGGGTTTGCCAGCATCCAATGAGATGATCATGTGGATTTTTTTTTTTTTTTTTTTTTTTTTTTTTTTTTTTTTAGTTTCTTTCTATGGTGGATTCCATCGAATGATTTGAATATGTTGATCTATGTCAGCATATCTGGAATGAAGCCCACTTAATCATGGTAGGTAATCTTTTTGATGTGTTCTTAAATTGAGATTGCAAATATATCATTGAGAATTTTTGTATCTGTGTCCATAAAGAAAACTGGACTTTAATTTTTCTTTGTTTTTTTTTTTTTTTTTTTTTTTTTTTTTTTTTTTTTTTTTTTTTTTGTGGAATTTTACTGATTTAGGTATTAGTGTAACTGCGGGTTCATAAAACAAATTGGGCATTGATACTTTTGTTTTCTACTTTGTGTGATATAACTTGAGGATTATTGGCATTAACTCTTGTTAGAAAGTCTTGTAGAATTCTGCACTAAAACCACGTCACTCTGAGCTTTAATTTGAGGGGTGGTGGATTTGGAGTCCTTTAATCACTATCCAATTTTACTATGGGTTATAAGTCTCTTTAAATGGCTCATCTAAACTTAAGTTAACTTTGATTGAATGTACCTATTCAGAATTATACATTTCTTTTGGATTTTCCAATTTGGTGGAGTATAAGTTTTAGAAGTTAATTTGAATATTCTTTCTGTCCTTTACTTAATTTAAATAAAGGTTTATCAATATTATTGATTTTCTATAAGAATGCTTTAATTTATTGATATCTCCCCTACCTGCTCCTTTTCTATGTTATAAGGTTCAGCCTTGATTTTGAATACTTCTAGCTATCTGCTCCTTTTGAGTGTGAATTTTTTTTTCATAAATATTTTCATGTGGTATTTTAGTATAAAATGTCTCCAGTTTTTGGGGGGGGGGTTGTTTTGTTTGTTGATGTAGGCATTTAGTGCTGGAAATCTGCCTTTTTTATGCAGGAATAGTCAGTTTTATGTGTCATAAGTTTGGTTCCATTGTGCTTTCATTTTCATTTAATTCTAGAAAGTCCTGGATTTCTTTTCTATCTCATGTCCTAACCAATTTTTCATTCGGTAAAGATTTGGTCAGTTTCCACACATTTGCAAGCTTTCTGTTGCTTCTATAAATACCCAGCTCAAATTTGTTATACTCAAATATAATTCATAGTATTGTTTCAGTATTTTTGAGTCTGTTGTTTTGCCTCCTCAGATGTGATTAGTTTGAAGAAAGAACCATGAGATTTTTAGAAGATATATTCATTTGTATTTGAGTGAAATATTCTGTAAATATCTGCTACAGTCATTTGATTTATTATGTAACTGCCATATTTCTTTATTTTATTTTGTCTTGATAAACTGCCCATTAGGAAAGTGGGCTATGCAGCTGCCACCCGGAACCTGGGCTGCCAGGGAGTAGAAAGATCTCTGCGGAGTGCACACGGAAAGTGTACCAGGGACACAGACCAGATACAAGGGAAAGGCAAGAACATATCACTGACAACAAAATGGCAAGAGGAAAGAGAAAGAGTATATCCCAAGGAAACCAAGACAATCTAGCAACACCAGAACTTAGCTCTCCGATAGTAGCAAACATCGGAATTCCAAACACTCCAGAGAAAGAAGACACAGACCTGAAATCATGCCTCAAACGCTGATAGAGTTACTTAAACAAGAAAGGGAGGAAAAGCAAAAAGATTCAGAAGCTTTTAAAGAAGAAACAAAAAAAAACACTCAAAGAACTCAAAGAACGAGATGAAAACAGAACCAAAGAAATAAAGGAATGGAAGAGGGAAATTAAAACAGAAATTGACACAATAAAGAAAGCACTAAAAGAGATAACCCTAGAGTCAGAACACCAAAAAAAAGAAATCAGGAGTCACAGAAGCAAGCATTTCCAACAGATTACAAGAGATCGAGGAGAGAATCTCGGGGGCAGAAGACAACATTGCAAACATAGACAAAACAGCCAGAGAAGATGCAAAAAACAAAAAGCTCCTAACCCAAAATGTCCAGGAAATACAAGACACAATGAGAAGACCGAACCTAAGAATAATAGGAATAGAAGAGGGAGAAGAGTATCAACTAAGAGGCACAGTAAATATCTTGAACAAAATCATAGAAAAAAACTTCCCTACCCTCAAGAATGAGATGACCACGAGCATAAAAGAAGCCTTCAGAACTCCAAATAGGTTGGACCAGAAAAGAAATACCTCCCGACACATAATAGTAAAAACATCAAGTGCCCAAAGTAAAGAAAGAATACTAAAAGCAGTAAGGGAAAAAGGTCAGGTAACATATAAAGGCAGACCAATCAGACTCACACCCGATTTCTCAACAGAGACTATGAAAGCTAGAAGAGCCTGGACAGACATCATGCACTCCTTAAGAGAGCACAAGTGCCAGGCCAAGCTGCTATACCAAGCAAAACTATCAATCACCATCGATGGAGAGACAAAGATATTTCAAGACAAATCAAAATTCACACAATATCTGACCACAAACCCAGCACTAAAACGAATTATAGGTGGAAAACCCAATACAAGGAGGGAAAATACAGCCTAGTAAAAACAAGAAAACTCCTAAACAAGAAAACTAAAAGAAGAAAAAAACACAGACACAACTCAACCCAAAAAAGCAAAAATGGCAGGAAACAGAAACAATTATTCCTTGATATCTATTAACATAAATGGTCTCAACTCCCCAATAAAGAGACATAGACTATCAGACTGGATACATAAACAAAATCCAGCCTTTTGCTGCATACAGGAAACTCATCTCAGAGACAGACACAGACAGTATCTCAGAGTAAAAGGGTGGGAAAAAAACTTCCAAGAAAACAGCTCCAAGAAGCAAGCTGGAGTGGCTATTCTAATATCGAATAAAGTAAACTTCCAACCAAAAGTTATCAAAAAAGATAAAAAAGGACACTTTTTACTCATTACCGGGGAAATCTGTCAGGAGGAACTCTCAATCCTTAACATATATGCTTCAAATAAAAAATCACCCACATTTATAAAAGAAACTCTACTAAAGCTCAAAAAATACATTTCACCCCACACAATAATAGTGGGAGACTTTAACACCCCACTCTCACCAATGGACAGATCAGGGAAACAGAAACTGAACAAGGACACTGCAAAACTAGCAGAGACTTTGAACCAACTAGAATTAATAGATATATACAGAACATACTATCCTAAAGTAAAAGAATACACCTTCTTCTCACCACCCCATGGCAACTTCTCGAAAATTGACCACATAATTGGACACAGAACGAGCGAGCCTTCATCGATATAAGAAGATTGAAATACTCCCATGCATCCTCTCAGATCACCATGGTCTACGGCTGGTCTTTAACAACAACAAAGACAACAAAATGCCCACATACACATGGAAACTAAACAACGCTCTGTTAAAGGATAGCAGGGTCAAAGAAGAAATAAAGAAAGAAATTAAGGACTTTCTAGAATTCAACGAAAATGATAACACAACATAGCCAAACCTATGGGATGCAATGAAAGCAGTATTGAGAGGAAAACTCATTGCCCTAAGTGCTTCCAAGAAGAAACTGGAGAGAGCTCACATCAGCAACCTGACAGCACAGCTAAAAGCCCTAGAACAAAAGGAAGCAGATATAACCAAAAAGAGTAGACGGCAAGAAATAATCAAAATTAGGGCAGAAATAGACCAAATAGAAACAAAAAAAACCATTGAAAAAATCAACAAAACAAAGAGTTGGTTCTTTGAGAAATCAACAAGATTGATAAACCCCTAGGCAGACAAACTAAAGGGCAAAGAGAGAGTATCCAAATTAACAAAATCAGAAAGGAAAGTGGTGACATAACAACTGAAACTAAGGAAATTCAAGAAATCATCAGATCCTACTACAAAAACTTATACTCCACAAAATTGGAAAATCTGGAGGAAATGGACAAATTCCTAGACAGATACAAGGTACCAAAGTTTAACCAGGACCAAGTAAACCATCTAAATAACCCTATAACACCTAAAGAAATAGAAGTCATCAAAAGCCTCCCAACCAAAAAAAGCCCAGGTCCAGACGGGTTCAGTGCAGAATTTTATCAGACATTTATTGGGGATATAACACCAATATTCGCCAAACTATTCCAAAAGATAGAATCAGATGGAATATTACCCAACTCATTTTTTGAGGCTACAATAACCCTCGTACCTAAGCCACACAAAGACCCTACAAGGAAAGAGAACTTCAGACCAATCTCACTTATGAACATTGATGCAATAATACTCAACAAAATCCTTGCAAACCGAATCCAAGAACACATCAAAACCATCATTCATCATGACCAAGTAGGCTTCATCCCTGGGATGCAGGGATGGTTAACATAAGGAAATCCATCAATGTAATCCACCATATAAACAAACTTAAAGACCAAAATCACATGGTCATCTCCCTAGACGCTGAGAAAGCATTCGACAAAATCCAACACCCCTTCATGTTAAAAGTCCTGGAAAGAACAGGAATCCAAGGCCCATATTTAAACATAATAAAAGCAATATACAGCAAACCAACAGCCAACATCAAACTTAATGGCGAGAAACTTGAAGCAATTCCACTAAAATCAGGGACTCGACAAGGCTGCCCACTCTCTCCCTACCTATTCAACATAGTACTGGAAGTCCTGGCTGGAGCAATTAGACAGCAAAAGGAGATCAAGGGGATACAAATCGGAAAGGAAGAGATAAAAACATCACTCTTTGCCGATGATATGATAGTGTACTTGAGTGACCCCAAAAATTCCACCAGAGAACTCCTACAGCTGATAAACAAGTTCAGCAAAGTGGGATACAAAATTAACTCAAACAAATCAGTAGCCTTCCTATACTCAAAGGATAAACATGTGGAGAAAGAAATTAGAAAAAAGGTACCTTTCACAATAGTTACAAAAACTATGAAATACCTTGGTGTGACTCTAACTAAGGAAGTGAAGGACCTGTATGACAAGAACTTCAAACCTCTAAAGAAAGAAATTGAGGAGGATCTCAGAAAATGGAAAGATCTCCCATGCTCATGGATTGGAAAGATCAACATCTTAAAAATGGCCATCCTACCAAAAGCAATCTACAGATTCAATGCAATTCCCATCAAAATTCCAACCCAGTTCTTCATGGAATTGGAAAGATCAATGTGCAATTTCATATGGAATAACAAAAGACCTAGAATAGCGAAATCCATCCTCAACAACAAAAAAACATCTGCGGGAATCACTATCCCTGACCTCAAGCTATATTACAAGGCAATTGTGCTGAAAACTGCATGGTACTGGTACAGAAATAGGCAAGTGGATCAATGGAATAGAATAGAAGATCCAGAAATGAGCCCTCATGTATATGGTCACCTGATTTTTGACAAAGGAGCAGTAAACATTCAATGGAAAAAGGACAGCCTATTCAACAAATGGTGCTGGTCCAACTGGCACTCAACATGCAAAAGAATGAAAATAGAGCAGTTCTTATCTCCTTGTACAAAGCTCAAGTGTAAGTGGATTAAAGATCTCCACATTAAACCAGATACACTGGAACTATTAGATGAGAAAGTAGGGAAACTTTAGAACACATAGGCACAGGAGAAAATTTCCTGAACAAAACACCAATGGCTCAAGCTCTAAGGTCAAAGATTAACAAATGGGACTTAATGAGATTGCAAAGTTTCTGTAAGGCTAAGGACATTGTCAAGAAAACAAAACGGCAACCAACAGAATGGGAAAAGATCTTTACCAACACCACATCAGATAGAGGCCTAATATCCAAGGTGTACAAGGAACTCAAAAAGCTAGACACCAGAGAATCAAATAACCCTATTAAAAACTGGGGTACAGAGCTAAACAAATCATTTTCAGTTGAGGAACACCGAATGGCCGAAAAACATCTGAGGAAGTGCTCGACATCCTTAGCCATCAGGGAAATGCAAATCAAAACAACCCTAAGATTCCACCTCACACCAGTCAGATTGGCCAAGATCCAAAACTCAGATGACAGCAGATGCTGGCGAGGCTGCGGAGAAATAGGCACACTTCTCCACTGTTGGTGGGGTTGCAAGCTAATACAACCACTCTGGAAATCTGTCTGGCGATACCTCAGAAAATTGGATATAGTACTACCTGAAGACCCAGCTATTCCACTTCTGGGCATATACCCCAGAGACACTTTAATACACAACAAAGATATATGCACCACAATGTTCATAGCGGCTCTATTTATAATAGCCAGAAGCTGGAAACAACCCAGATGTCCTTCAGAAGACGAATGGATACAAAAATTGTGGTACATATACACAATGGAATACTACTCAGCCACCAGAAACAATGACTTAACCTAATTCTTAAGAAAATGGCTGCATCTAGAGAATATCATCCTGAGTGAGATAACCCAGTCACAAAAGAACAGACATAATATGCAGTCACTGATAGTGGGATGCTAACCCCAGAGGCTTGCACTCCCCCAGAAACAACTCACAGATTGTATGAACTCCAAGAAATAAAGAAAACAAAAAATATACATATATTCACAAAACAAGAAGACTTTGACTATTCCCATGTTGCATTTTGTTTTGCATGTACTTTACGCTTATTGCAACTAGTACGTTTTCAATGCGTACTGTCAAGCCCTTGAAAAAAATCAAGTACTGACTAAAAAACATATTCACATGGTTTTATGTAAAAATTATTTTAATGTCTGAAAAAACAGTACTGACAAAAATGTATAATTTTAAGCAAAAAATGTTTAAAATCTTTACATTTATCTTTGTTTTGCAAAATAAAATCGTTTAAAAAAAAAAAAGGAAAGTGGGCTGTGAAGTCTCCCACTACCAGTATGAGAGTCAATATATTATTTATGCTGTGGTAGTGATTCTTTTATGACTGGTGTTGTCCTAGTGTTTGTTACATCGTTGTAAAGATTCCCAAGGTGCTCTTTCTGGAATTTTATCTGATAAGTATATAATATTCTCCCCTATCTCTTCTAACTAGTCTTGGGTTGATGTCTCTTTGATCAGATCCAAAAGTTGCTGTATCAGTTTCTTATGTCCATTTGATTGAAATATTTTTTTCTAGTTTTTAATGTTTCTCCTTGGTATTAAGGTATATCTTCTTAGAAGCAGTAGAATGATAAATCCTGTTTTTAAATTCATTCTGTTTCTCTGTGTCTTTTGGGGGAAGTGAGACCATTAATACCGAGTTATCAATGAACACTGTTTATTGAATCATGCTATCACGTTCTGGTATGATTCCCCACTACCACCCCCTTATTTTTTATTTACAGCTCTGGTATTATTTATTCCGTTTCTTTTCTTGGGTGCAGTTTACTCTTGTAGGTTGAAATTTTTATTCTAATGTCTTCTGTACTTTTAATACTGATATTGCTTTAATTTGGTTTAACTATGAAATTTATTGTGATTGAAAGTCTTGCTGGGTATAGTAGTCTGTGCTGGCATCTCTTACTCCTAAGAGTCTGTAGAAGATCTATTCAGGTTCTTCTAGATTTAGAGTGTTCATATAAAAGTCAGGTGTTATTTTAATGTGTCTGCCTTTATATGTTATTTGGTCTTTACCCTTGTAGCTTTTTAATTTTCTCTTTTGTTCTGTATGTTTGGTCTCATAATGCAGAGGGGAATTTCTTTATAGGTCTAGTATATTTGGTGTTCTTTATGTTTTTTTTGTAACTTGATAGACATTTCTTTCTTTGGATTAAAGATTGAATATAATTTTAAAAAAATTAAAAAGAAAAAAAGGGTTCTCTGGAAAACAAGAAAGGAGAAAAGAGGCAAAGACAAAGGAAATAGGCCAAGCTGAGGCATGAGCTAAATACTGCTCAATCTCCAAAGAGCTTGATGTCTTATAGGCAACCTCTAAAATAGCAGGAAAATGACAGAAGGTATCAAGGTTGCCTGTGTGCAACAAGGTATCCCAAGAGATGGTGAAAAAGAAATCTGATTGACAAATTGAAATCAGATACTATTATAAGTTACATTGGTGACAAGTGAGTATTTTTAAATAGTCATTCATATAATTAGCTGTATATCCTATTGTTCTGGCTTAATTTCTGTTGCTGTGATAACACATTCTGAATAAAATAAATGCAGGAAGAAAGGGTTTATTTCATCTTACAGGTCACAGTGTATCACTGAAAGTAGTCAGGGCAGGATGTCAAGCAGGAATTTGAAAGAAAAACTATGGAGGAAGAACGCTTACTGCCTGATTTGCACCCAACAGGCTCCATGGAAGAACAGCACTGACTGGCTGACTTGCATCCAACAGGTTCTACCTTAGCTACCTAACTTTCTTATATAGTCCAGTATCAACTATCCAGGGAATAATGTCCCTACAATGAGTTCGACAGTTCTGCATAACTTAACTATTAAGACAATCCCCCACAAACACACCTATATCTTAATTTATTTGACCAATCTTTCAATTGGGGTTGCTTTCTAATATGAATTTATACTGTGTCAACTGGACAATTAAAGCTAACTAGGCCACAAGTGGAATATATTGGCAACTCCTCTTCAACATTCCAAGTGAGGCTTGAAAGGTATCCTTAAAGAAATTATCATATGATGGAAAGACTCAGAGGCAGTAGAGTTCCCACAGGGCCTTACTCTATTTCTGCCCCAAATAAAGGCAAGAAAACAAAAGTGACCTTGACATTTTCCCAGGTTCTAGTTCCATTTTTATCACTATCTTTCTGTGCCCCTGTAGAAATGACATGCCTTTGTGTGTCATTATTCTTACTTCTGATATAGAAATAATTAACCTTTGGTCTCTTAAAGAAAAGAGTTTGGTTTCTGAAAACAAAGTAAGGAAATGAACAAAGAAATTAAAGTTCTTTAGAAGGCTATTAGAAAAGTTTTTAAATGTTGAATATTGAATTTATGTCAGTATTGCCTATATTTTTAGATTTTCTATGTATCAAAAAGCTACCAAGGGCCCATTCCAGCTCAAAGGGAGCAGGCCAAGGCTCCACCATCAGGACACAAGATCTGCTCAAAGGAATCTGAGTTCCCAGAACAGTTGCACAGGCATTTTTTCACCTGAACCGTGGGTGAGCCTGATGCACAGGCCTGCCAGCTGTCTGGCAAGGAAACTACTGGAGTTCTCAGAGTGCAGGGAGCTTGGTGCTCTCTGGAAAGGGGTCCTTTCTGGTCAATAAAGAGAGCTGGGTCTCTGCCATTATAACTCAGGACATGTGGGCAGAGGATTAATTACACAGAACAGCCACAGAAGAGCTCTTATACCTGATGCTACAAAGACAGAACTGAGTAAGTGCTATCAGAACTCACTACCTGGCCACAAAGAGCTGAACACCTTCCTGAGCCCAAGGGCATTCTGTCCCACAGGAGAGACAAGCACTAGTAAGAAACAAAAAGATCACCTACAATCACTGACAACAAGATGGCAAGAGGAAAGCTCAAGACCCAAACAATGGAAACCAAGACAACCTGGCAACATCAGAACCCAGTTCTCCCACCACAGCAAGTAGTGGATTTCCCAATACACCAGAAAAACAATGAATAACTCCCTTAAATAATTGAAGGAGAACCAGGAGTAATAATTCAAATAACTACAGAAAAACACACAACCAAACAGGTGAAGAAATTGAAAATTGAAATAGATACGATAAAGGAATCATTAAAAAAGACAACCCTGGGAATAAAAAAACCTAAGAAAGAAATCAGGAGTCATAGATGCAAACATGACTACCAGAGATGAAAGGAAGGATTTCAGGGGCAGAAGACAACATGACAAACATAGACAAAACAGAGAAGATGCAAAAGCCAGAAAACATTTAAGGCAAAATGTTCAGGAGATCCAGAAAAAAAAAATGAGAAGACCCAGCCTAAAGATAATAGGTATAGAAGAGGGGGAAAAATATTAACTAAAAGACACAGTAAATATCTTCAACAATATCATAAGAAAAAAATTTCCCTAGCACTATTGGTCAGGGTTCTCTAGAGTCACAGAACTTATGGATAATCTCTATATAGCAAAGTATTTGTTGGTGACTTACAGTTTGTAGTCCAATTTCTTAACAATGGCCGGCATCAGCTGTGAAGTTCAAGAATCTAGCAGATGCTCAGTCCCACAAGGCAAGCAGGCAAAGCCCCACAAGGCAAGCAGGTGAAGTCCCACAATGCAGAGAGAGAAAGAGAGAGAGCCTTCCTGTTCCAATGTCCCTATGTTGGCCTGCAACTGAAGGTGTGTCCCAGACTAAAGGTGCATATCACCACACCTGGATCTGGGACATGCTTGTCCCAGATGACATTGAGCTCAGTGATCTTCTTGCCTTAGTTTCTTAAGATTTATAGCCTCTATGCCTCAAGATCAGGATCAAAGGTGGGCCTCCCGATTCTGGACTGTTGTTCATTCCAGATATAGTCAAGTTGACAACCAGAAATAGCCACTACACTACCCTTAATAATGAAATACACCATGAACATACAAGAAGCCTACAGAACTCCAAATAGATTGAACCACAAAAGAAATTTTTCCTGACAAATAATGGTCAAAACACCAAATGTTCAAAACAAACAAAAAAAACCTAAAAATAATAAGGGAAAAATAACAAGTAACAAATAAAGGCAGAACAATCAGAATTATATGCGACTTCTCAACAGAGACTATAAAACTAGAAGATTCTGGACAGACATCATACAGACTCTAAGAGAACACAAATGCCAGCCCAGGTTACTATATCCAGCAAAACTCTCAATTACCATAGGTAAAGAGAACAAGATATTCCAGGACAAAACCAAATTTACAAAATATATCAACACAAACACAACCCTACAAAGGATAATAGATGGAAAACTCAACACAAGGATGGAAAGTACACCCTAGAAAAGCTAGAAAATAATCATGTAAAAAAAAAAAAAAAAAAAAAAAAACAGAAGAAGAAAACACACAAACATAATTTTAGCTCTAACAATAAAAATAACAGGAAACAGCAACCACTATACCTCTATATCTGTTAACATCAATGAACACAATATGCCAATAAAAAGACATAGACTATCAGACTGGATACATAAACAGGATCTAGCACTTTGCTGCATACAGGAAACTCTTCTCAAAAACAAAGACAGACACAACCTCAGAATAAAAGCCTGGGTAAAAAATTTCCAAGCAAATGGTCCCATGAAACATGCTGGAGTAGCCATTCCAATGTTGAATAAAATGGATTTTCAAGCAAAATTTATCAAAAAAGATAAGGAAGGACACTTATTACTCATCACAGGAAAAATCTATCAAGATGAACTCTCAATCCTGAACACCTATACTCCAAATACAAGAGCACCCACATTCAATAAAAAAAAAAAAAAAAAAAAAAAAAAAAAAAAAAAAAAAAAAAAAAACCTTACTAAAGTTAAAGCATATATATTTCACCATACACAATAATAGTGGGAGACCTCAATACCCCACTCTCATCAATGGACTTATCATGAAAGTAGAAACTAAACAGAGACACAGAGAAACTAGCAAAGGTTATAAACCAATTGGAATTAACGGACATCTATAGAATATTTCATCCCAAAACAAAAGAATATATCTTCTTCTCAGCACCTCATGGTATCTGTTTCGAAATTGGTTCATTTCCTCTAAATTCTCCAGTTTTGCTCCATATAGACATTTGTCTTAGGATCTGATGAATCCTTGAATTTCCTCAGTTTCTGTTGTTATGTCTCCCCTTTCCTTTCTGATTTATTAATTTTGGGTACTTTCTCTGTGTCCTCTAATTAATCTGGCTAAGGGTTTATCAATCTTGTTGATTTTCTCAATCAAAAAGAAACCGCTCCTACATTTGTTGATTCTTTGTGTAGTTTTTTTTGTTTCCACTTGGCTGATTTCTGCTCTGAGTTTGATTAATTTCTGCTGTCTACTACCCCTCTTGGATATATCTGCTTCTATTTGTTCTAGAGTTTTCAGCTGTGCTGCCAAGCTGCTAGTGTATGTTCTCTCCAGTTTTTTTTGGAGGCTCTCAGAGCTATGAGTTTTCCTCTTAGTACTGCTTTCATTGCATCCCATAGGTTTGGGTGTGTTTTACTTTCATTTTCATTAAATTCTAAAAATCTTTAATTTCTTTATTTCTTCTTTGACCATGTTTCATTAAGTAGCATTTTTCAGCTTCCATGTGTATGTGGGCTTTTTGTTGTTTTTGTTGTTATTAAAGACATGTCTTAGTCCATGGTGATCTGATAGCATGCATGGGAGTATTTCAGTCTTTTTATATCTCTTGAAAACAGCCTCTTCAACAAATGGTGTTGGTTCAACTGGCAGTCAGCATGCAGAAGAATGCAAATTGAACCTTTCTTATCTCCTTGTACAAAGTTCAAGTGCAAGATCAAAGATCTCCACATAAAACCAGGTACACTGAAACTATTAGAAGAGAAAGTAAGGAAGAGCTTAGAACACATAGGCACAGGGGAAATTTTCCTAAACAGAACACCAATGACCTATGCTCTAAGATCAAAAATTGATAAATGAGACCTCATGATATTTCTTCTGTAAGGCTAAGGACACTGTCAAGAAAACAAAATGGCAGTCAACATACTGGGAAAGGATCTGTACCAATCCCACATTTGATAGAGGTCTAATATCCAATATATACAATGGACTCAAGAACTTAGGCTCCATAGAATCAAACAATCCTATTAAAAATTACTATTTAGTACAGAGCTAAATAAAGAATTCTCAATTGAGAAATACCAAATGGCCAAGAAGCACCTAAAGAAATGCTCAGCATCTCTGGTAATCAGGGAAATGCAAATCAAAATGACCCCGAGATTCCACCTCACAACACTCAAAATGGCCAAGATCAAAAAGCTCAGATAACAACACATGCTGGCGAGGATATGGAGAAAGAAGAACAGTCCTCCAGTGTTGGTGGGGTTGTAAGCTGGAAAAACCACTCTGGAAATCGTTCTTGCGGTTTCTCAGAAAATTTGACATACTACTATCTGAAGACCCAGTTATTCCACTTCTGGGCATATACCCTAAAGATGTTCCAACATAAAATAAAGATACATTCTCCACCATGTTCATAGCAGCCTTCTTTATAGTAGCCAGAAACTGGAAACAACCCAGATGTCTTTTAACAGAAGAATGGATACAGAATGTGTAGTACATTTACACAATGGAGGACTACTCAGCTATTAGAAGCAATGACTTCATGAAATTTCATGGGTAAATGGATGGAACTAGATGCTATCTTCCCAAGTGAGGTAACCCAGTCATAAAATAACACACATGATCTGTAGTTACTGATAATTAAGCATTAGCTCCAGAAAGTTCTGAATACCCAATAAACAACTCACAGATCTTATGAAGTTCAAAAAGAAGGAAGGCCAAAATGCGGAAGCCTCAGTCTTACTTAGAAATAAAAAAGAAGAAAAAAAATCATGTATTCATTATACACTATTATGTAACAAATTTTGTGAGCTTTATTGGTAATTTATAATATAAATAAATTAAAAATAAAAATTAAACGTTTGAAAAACCCTCTTACTATTGTTTTTTGTTATAATAGCCATCAGAGGGGGAAATACTGATGGATATACAGAGCTGCCTTGGTATTTTCCCACATTCATTTTACCCTGCAATACTAACTTCCATTTTAAAAAATTATAGAATAATAACAGTAGAACATGGCATTAGAATAAATTTCTCTGATGATTAGAAAAAAAATTCTCAATATCTATGGCCGTTGGGATATTCAGTATTTCCACAGACTTGTGGTGGTACTGAATCCTAAGGATGTAGTGCCTTGTGTGATGAAAGAGAATATTAAGGATTTGTTCTCGAAGGAGGTACTGGGACTATGGTTCTTTCTAACTTGGCTCTTTGCTTCCTGGTTAGCAGCTATGAGTTTGAGCAGCTCCCTAGGCACACACCTCTGCTTTATGGTGCCTAGCAACAAGCTAGCCACAAAGGAATGAACTAAAGTGGTAAGTGTGGTAGACAGAGTAAATCTTATGGCCACAGGTATTATTTCAGTTCACAGAAGGTTCACACAATAATTTTCATCTGAGGGCCTTTCCCTCTCTGAAAGTAGACTAAGGGCAAGTAGATTATTAATTAATGGAGGGTTCTAATTTGCGTAAAACATCCAGAAATTATCAATATCTTTAAGGCAAATTACGTAAATGGTTATTTTTTTTTTACCTGCTTTCCATATTCCTTTTTTGGGCTTTGAGAACAGTAAGCAAACAGCAGTCAATCCAGAGAGTTGACAACAACAGCAATTATCTTGTCCCCTGTGCTGTGGGCACAGGAGAAGAACACAGCACACCATACTTGGGAAGGAGGTGCTGTGATAGCTAACAGAGTGAGCACCCAAACATGGAGGAAACAGCTTCTTTGTGATATTAAGAGTTAGGGTACAGTCTTCCTGTGGAAAGATGTGATTTCTTTGTTCAAAGAATCCCACTGAGAAGGAATTGGGCTTACTCATACATCCAATAATAGGATATGATCCAATCAAACAATTTCAAGGGTGAAGTCAAGAAATGGAGCCCAGACAATACAAAGGCATATCTAGGAAGTCTAATGACAGTCAGATTCTGAGTCTGGCTCAGAACAGCATTTTCTATAAATTAAACTCTCAGCTGGATACGTCAGAAATAGCATTCTCTCTCTCTCTCTCTCTCTCTCTCTCTCTCTCTCTCTCTCTCTCTCTCTCTCTCTCTCTCTCTCTCTCTGTGTGTGTGTGTGTGTGTGTGTGTGTGTGTTTGTGTGTGTGTGTTTTGTCTCATAAAAAATCTATCTAATTAATATGTATACCATCTCATCTAACTTTTATTAAGTATTTGGTAATTACATAAAATCCACCTCAACCATACTTATTGTCTATACCCCCTGAACCACCCTTCTACCCTTGTGCTCGCTCTTTAAGAACAAATAAACAAGCAACAGTAACTATATGCCTAGTCCTATGTGAGTTGTGCATATATTCATCTAATTTTAAGTATATAATTACGCAGAGAAAATTTTTTAAATAGAAACTACATGCTTCTACTCTTAGATGAGGCCTAATTGTATGCCAAAATGATCCACCCAAGGAGACATCAATGTAAGCCTCAAGAAGAAGGCAAAAAATATATATTTGGAAACCAATTTTTCAGTGGCATTTAGAAAACAAAGTTTGAATTTAAAGGTTCACAAATATTAAAATTGGGTATTTTTAGGATTTTGGGGCAACAAGAAGTGATATACACACAGAAAAAAATAGTTTCCTTATCTTAGTAAGGTTTGAGTTTTTGCTGTTTCTATGTACAACAGTCAACATGTATGCAGATTATCTTCCTCTTCTTAACAATATTTGGAATATGGTTATGATACAAAACAAAAATAAAATGCAATTGTTTAATATTTTATATTAAAAAACAATAGAGACACACACACTCACGCATTCACACTCACACACGAAGAGTTCATTTTATTTAAATAACTTCAAATATCAAATAGTTCAAGATCATTTCTAGGCAGTCTTAATTCTCATGGTGAACATGACCAAAAGACTTTGACTTCTGTCTAAATCTGGAGGATTCTTGAGAGTCTTGAACCTACCTTTAAGGTCTGCATGGTGCTGGGTGATGCCACCAGGAACTGTCAGAGCCATCATGTCCTTCTGTATTTATTCTTCCCTTCTTTTGCCTTTCTATCCCTGTTCCTCTCTGAACCTCCTCTCCCCTTGCTCTCTCTTTCAGTGATGACTTAGAGGAACCTACTCTTAGATCTCCAGCACACTCAAATATCTCAGTAATGGTTTCCAGTGAACTCAGGCTGCCAAGGAGGGACTGGAATTTCTGCATCTGGTTCAAGGTATTTACAAATAAGCAAGAGACAGACACTGCTAACTGACTTACAAATATGTTGGGTCACACTTTGAGAGAGGTAAGCTTTAAAGACCGTGATTTCTTTGTTTCCATGGATGGAATATTTTATTACATATAATATTTTATGTAAAATTATTCTGAGGAATTTTAATCCCATGTTTTGTCAATTCAAATCATTCTTTTCAACTTTCTTGTCTTCAAAATTTTTTAAGTAAATCCAGTTTAAAAGTTTTAATTATTTAATTACTAATATCTATCATCCACTAATTCATATTAATTTAAATTTACTGGATGGATGTTTTCCTTTTGGAGGAAATCTCTTGTGATGATCATATTTAAGTTTCTTTTGAGAATTGTAAACAGACTTTTGTTATTTTGGGTGCCTTTTCCTGCTCAATGGATATATTTATGTTGACGAAATATGTTTATTAATTTAAGTTGCTTATATAAGGGTTGTTAAAAGTATTAAGATTCCCATTCTAAGAATTTTTAAACACACACACGTACTATAAAGATATTCCCTAAAGATCTTAAAATAGAAAGCAAGTCATTTGAATTTTTCTGATATTCTCTTCACTTGTAGCAAAGAAGGGAGTGAGGAGAGAAAATAAATATGAATAAAAGGCAGCACTTGTTTGTCCCTGAAGAAAAAGGATGTGTAATAATCTGAACAACTTAAAGCAAAGCAAAGATTCTAGCAGTCAAAACATTTATTAAAAAAATATTGTTTTCCAAACAGTTATCCTTAGAGGTAAGTTCAGTTGTTAGAATACACATGCATGTGCACAAACAACTGAGTTTGTTTATAAACTTTCAGAGAGAGAGAGAGAGAGAGAGAGAGAGAGAGAGAGAGAGAGAGAGAGAGAGAGAGAGAGAGAGAAGAGAGAAAGAGAGAGAGAGGGAGGGAGGGAGGGAGGGAGGTAGGGAGGGAGGGAGGGAGGGAGAGAGGGAGGGAGGGAGAGGATAATAACAAAGGCTGAGCTGGTAGCTATGGATTTCATTGTTCTCTGGAACGGTAGCTCCCTCTAAACAGGGAACCACAGAAGAATTATAGAAAGTTATTTCCATCCCTGAGACCAGACATCTGGAGGGAAGCCATTGTGAGTATAAAATGTGAAGCCAAGTGTTTTATTTCTTACCGAGTTTTAGACTGTTTCTGACTTTCATCACAGAGTGAGCTGTGACATGGGTGTGACATGAACTGCAGCAATAGACTGTGTGAGGTGTTTGTCCCAGCAGCCCCACAGCCTTTTCTCCAGATACCAGGAAACATTCTTCCTGTCTCAGAGCAGCTGAGGCAGCCATGAAGAAGCCCAGGCTAAGGGTCTCTGGCTTCCTTTCACATATCTAAGGGTATAAATTAGTTCCAGGTCAGAATCACAGCAAAAAGAAAAACCTGATTTTGGTGCTTTGGATTCACACAGAACTATGTCCACTTATTCCCAGAAGTCTCACAAGTTGTGTCTCAAAAACTGAAAGGCCCAGTCACCATTTGCTGTGATATTGCACAAGCTAATGAAATCGATTCACTGTAATTTTCCATTGTCAAGTGATAAATAGAACACAAATCTTTGTTGCCATTTTGGTGAAAATTTTAAGGACAGCTGGACAATATATATATGCAATTTAATCTTTTTGTCAAATTTTACTTTTTAATTATATAGGATAAAAACACAGGTATTAGGTAAGATTTTAGAAGAAAATGCTAAGAACCATTACATATTTCCTCTCTTGATCTATGCTGTTAAATTTCCAATTAATATTTTCTGTGTTCAATCATTTTTCTATGTTTTTCATTCTTAATTTCATATAGGTCATTTAGGCCCTATCTCCTCCCAAAAGAGATTCATATAAAATTTTCTCAGTAAGAACAATAGGCTGACTTTTCTACATTGAACCAGGTTTCCCTTTAGCAATTGAAAGTCTAATGTGAGCACCCCCACATCCCACTCAGAGGAGGCACACTTTTCATTGGGAGTGGTCACTGACTGGTAATCTAATACATTTATATAAAGGACTGCCAACTGCTATTTTGTATTTCAACTTGTTTGCAAACTCCACAAGAATTGAACTGCATAATGTCTTTTTTTATTGAACAGCTTTATTTTAAAAAACAAAGGTAAATGTACAAATTTTAAGCATTTTTGCATAAAAGTATACGAATATATTTTTGTCAGTGCTTGGCTTTTTTTTTTTAAAGGTTTGATAGTATGCATTAAGGTCTTACTAGTTACAATGAGCATAAAGTACATGTAAAACAGGATGTAACCCAGAATTAGTCAAAGTTTTCTTGGTGTGTAAGGATTAAGCATAATGGGTTTTTCTTTTTTTTTTTTCTTTTCTTGAACTTCACACAGTCTGTGAGTTGTTTCTGGGGTGTTCAGAACTTTCTGGGGTTAGTATCCCACTATCAGTGACTGCATATTATGTCTGTTCTTTTGTGACTGGGTTACCTCACTCAGGATGATATTCTCTAGATGCATCCAGCATCATGTCTTTATCACAACACTCTGGATGAGGAGTGTGGCAAAGACTGAAAAAATCTCAGGAAATACAGCTGGAGGAAATTAGAGACTTGAAATATTTGGTTTCCACATGTATCTTATATGTTGGAATTGTGTAACTTGTATTTGGGGGCCGCGAGACATTTTGTGATATGCAATAGGATAATAACCTTTCCTCTGTTCTCTCAAAGCATGCAATGATGGATCAGCAAGCCTAGTGTGCTCCCAAAGGATATCAATACTTTAATAGATGGCTGTTTAAACATCCTCTTTAAAGAAGCTAGAAAAGCATGCACTTCCTTTTCCTGAGGCATTGACCTTTCAGATAGTCTTTAAGTACACAATTGATATATCTGGTGCAAATGTCACTGGCTAGGAAACAATCATGGGAGGGTGAGGTCATTTGTCTCCCTCATCTGTGTCATATAAGTTACTTGCATAGTCAAGGTTCAACCTTTCTTGCCTTTCATCTCTCTCCTGTTTCCCTTCACAGCTTGTGTGCAAATGATTGTCACACTACCCTTGTACTCACTTATCTTGATGAAACCTTTCTTTTATACAGTTTTTGAGATAGTTACAGGCTCATGAAACTCCATCACTGTTATGAAAACCTCTTTGGCCAAGCATGTGAGGGTTTCTAGACTGGGTTAACAAGGGCTGGGGGGAAGATCCACACTAAGTATGGTGAGTACAATTTTCTAGGCTAGAATCACAGACTAAATGAATTGGAGGAAGTGAATCAAACTTCATATTGATCCTTCTGTTTCCTGATTGAGGATGCAGTGTGACTAGATGCCTCATGTTTCAGCCACTATACCTGTTATTCATGTACTGGATACTCAAACTATGGCCCTTAAGTTACTGTTGTCATGTAATTCTTTAGAGCAATGTGATAGGTAATTAACGAACACATGGTCTTTTATTTAAGATCAAATGAATGATATGCAATATATAACTAAGGAACATGTATTGGCAAGTGATAATGTTCCAAAGGAGATGATATAGAAAATTATTTTCAACTATGATATTGTAACTTTATAATCCATACACCTGGATGTAACATTACTGTAAGCCAAGAATCACACACACTTACATAAGCCTAGTATATACAGGCTTGTGTCATAAAAATTAGAGAAGCAAGAGCCTCTTTTACTTATGGTCTAAAATCATCCAAATTCCAGGCTCTCTGGTAGAAGTTCTAGAAGTAGTCTCTATGACACAGAGGATTGTAGACAGCTTAGGGAATCCTAAATCTGTGCAAGATGACAATGAAGCTATCTCTAAGGAAGCAGTATTTTCAGGTAGTTTACATTACTGATTTGCAGATGCAATGTATAAGACTTCCAGAAACAGCAAAATTTACTAGTTTCCAGCTAATGCATTTATGTAACTATTATGTTCCACCTGCCTTATAAGATTATTTTGGATCTTAGCCTGGCCCAGACTAGCCTAGAATAATCACCTAGAATTCTGCGATATCCTGTTGTATGTAAATGGTGTAGAATAGAAGTGTTTGTAAAATAATGACTAGGAAGGCTAGAGTTGTCTCTCTTTGCTGGTTTATGTATAAAAGAACATGGGTCTGATGTGTCGGAATATGTTCTATGGATATATAATTATATTAGCTTGACCTGCATACATGATTATATCACTTGCTAGAAGGTATGCTAACTGTTTGCATTGTTTATTGATTGCAGTCTATACATAGTGATATGTATATGCTATACACTGTAAAGAAATCAATATGCCTATTCTAGTCTAGTCTAGAGGCCATTGAATTATATTCTTCTTCTCCAATTAAGGTTATAAGCCTATTTTTTTCTTTATTTTAGTTTTCATAGTTCCTAAGAACTTTTAAATGACATAAGTGTAAATGGTTACATAAAGATGCACTTTACAATTTTTATTTTAGCTCTTAACTTAGTAGTTATTTCCTATAAGTAAACATTATCTGGAGAGATAGGTCAATGATCAGGAACACTTACTGCTTCTATGAGGACCCAGCTATGGCTCCTAGCACATACATGATGGCTCACAATTGTATGTAAAGGAAATCTAGTGTTCTTTGACCAAAGTGGCAGCAACTATAAATGTACCCTTTATTTGCCAGATATATTTGTCATCTCTGAGGCTTGCTGTTGGATAAACGCAGCCTTTCTAGTTCTTTCTGAACAGTAACCTTCTGTTTCGACTCAGCTGTTCTTGCCTAAGCTCCTCTTTAAGCTGACTGATTCAAAGAGGCTTATCTTGGCTTCTGGCTGAATTTCTCTACCTGGTTTCATACCGATGTCGCCAATACATCCTAATCATGGTACTGCTTACTACTCTTATGCTCATTCTGTCTTTACCTGCAACTTGTCTCTGTAGAATGTCCCAGAAAAACTGAAACAGCCCCCCGCCTTCCCCGTGCTACTGATGCTGATGCTATTCTCTTAAGTAACTTCTTTTCTGTTCTCGTGAGGGTAAGGCATATACTGTAATATCTCTGACTCATTCTTCAAGATTTATTTTTTCCGATTTGCTATTTTGTCTGCCCCTCAATTAGACATCACTTTCAAACATGGCTACTTCCTTCTACAAACTAGTTTTACCTTAAAGGTGTATACTAAGTGTGTGTCTGTATTTCAGACAGAAGAAATAAAATACATCATTTTAGTAGGATCCACATAAACTGAGAAAATTTTTAGATGTGATTCCTAGCCAGAGAAACTATGTTGCTGCATTAAAATTCTTTTACCAGCAACCACACATGGACACATGGATTTATATACTAGCACACTCACACACACACACACACACACACACACACACACACACACACACACACAGAGAGAGAGAGAGAGAGAGAGAGAGAGAGAGAGAGAGAGAGACTTTATAAATGAACTGAAAATAAATAACATTTTAAGAAAGGGATCCCAAATTAAGACTTCCTCAGGAAATATTCATAGAATCTTGCTTTCAAATATCAGGACTCTATTTCTTCAGAAAATTTTACATTGAGAATAGTTTTGTATATAAATTCTTACAAAATCTTCATAGTCTACAATTCATTTTACTTCCCACTGAGTTGCATTGGGTGATGCTTGATTTGAAAATGGAAAATACCCAAGGGGTGGCTGATGATGGCTGGTTCATCAGCTTTGACTGAATGGGACATTCATCTCTATTGCTGCATTTCTATTTGAGAAATAATAACAATGACCAATTTCTTGGGGACATTGCTCTGCAGGGCTGAGGAATTTTCATATTTCTGTAGAGATGTCACAGTGAATTACTGTGGTATCCATGTAAGATATTTTGGATGTCCTACATAGTATTGGACCAGAATCTGAGCAATAACTAAATACATTAGCTCAAGACTGACACTAAAATGTTCCTCTGTCTTCTACCAACAATGATTTAAATTCCATATCGGAGGTTCTCAAACTGAGTCCTGACCACTTTCTTAGTGAACAAATTTTACAGTGGTCACATATCAGATATCTTGTATATAAGATATTTACATTACAATTTATAACAGTTGGAAAATTATTGTTATGAAGTGAAAATGAAATAATTTTACGGTTGGGTATCATCACTATATGAAAAACTGTATTAAAGGGTCATATCATTAGGAAGGTTGAGAACCACTTCTCTAAATCTTTTTAACAAATTGATGGATCATAACAGTCAAGCTTGGGAGACTGGAAAGCTTGAAGATTCTAATCTAGATTTTATAAATAACTATGTCTAAACAGATATTTTAAGATAGTTTTTCTTTTTCATATTTTAAGAATTTCACATATTTATGCATTGAAAAATGTCCATAATGACATATGCCTAATTCTCTTCAACACTAGAAGTCACAGTATAATTCAAAGACTTTTCCATTCTTCTAGAGTAAACCAAATGCACACCCCAATTTTCCTCTAAATCTGAGCCAAATCAGATAGGTGTAGTAGGTGAGCAAGCTTCCTTGCCCTCTCTTTTGTAGTAGGATAATGGAAAAATGTAAGGCCAGTCTGAATAGAGCTCCTGGCAGCTGCTGTATTGGCAATAATTAACGGAGATTTTTGAGCTAAAAGTTTGGCTGCTGAAAGATTTGGGTTTGAGGTTTGATGTTATCAAAAAATTTCATCTGGTCCAATGCAGAAACATATTGCTTAATCGGTCAGGAATGTGAGCAGTCTGTCCCTCACCGCACATGTCAGATCACTCTGTCTTCGTTTGTGGTGAAGTCCACAGCAGTTTCTCTGAGTAATAGATGCCAAGTCTGTCTGGGCACTGAGGACTCCACCACATTTCAGTTTAGTCTGTTTCAACCCTCAGGCTGATTCTAGCAAGATGTCTTAAATGACTACAACAGTGGTTAAATTTCCTGGTTCCTTTTGAATAGTTTTATTTTCTTTTTGTGGCCATCTTAAATTAATTCTCTCTCCTAATCAGATTTTGAGTACACACTCCAGGAATTATTTTCAAACATACACACACACATAGAAAGTGTTCTTAATATGAGGATCTATTTATGTGACTCAGGCAAAGTACTTTTATTGCTTGAAAAATATTATTTCTAATAATAACCTATGTTTGACCTAAATTGGTAAATTTCTTTATGTCTGTTCTACTATTTAATTACACTCCTTTAATGGTTGGTAAACACATGAGACTGAGGTCATCCTTCACTGCATGATCTTGAAATGTTTAGTATAGTATTATATTTTGTGAGGTGGTCAAACAGCTCTTCTAAAATATACAAACAGAACAGTTTTGTTTTATATTCCTTGTTGAGAGAGAAATGCCAGCAACTGTATCTGCAGAAGAATACTTCCCAAGAACAAATGTACTAGTTCATTCATGAGACTATGAATGGTTTACACAACAAATAGAAGTTTAAGAGACTTGGATGTCCCAAGTCAAGGCTCTGGCATATCTGGTATCTGGTCAGGAATTACATTCTGGCACGTAAATATCTGTCTGTTTGCTATGTACTCATGTAAGTGGAAAGGAGGTTCAAATTCCACGAGCTGTCTTTTCTATAGAAAGTGCACTAGTCCTAGTCATGAGGACAATACCAACACTGTCTACTTCTTAGAATCAGATGGTTCTAGAAGCTTCCCAGGATCATATAAAGTGCTTGTTATGCTAGTTTAGGAAGCTGCTAACTTTCCATGGAACTTCCCTACAAATACAATGCATACGAAATTGGGGTTTTAAGTACTAAATATGTAAGCTCTTTAAGCTCATAAAACTTTGAACATGAGTTATGAGTGGTAGACTCAAAAGACAGCTGGTAATCAGGTGCAAGAACATCTAAATGAGAGAAGTAAGTTGTTCCTTAATGGTGTGAATGGAGCCTCTGCATCTGCTCTCATCATTACCTATATTATCCTATCTCTTACTTAGGCCATAACATCACTGTAATGTGTGTTTCTTTCTAGTTCAAGAGCTTGTGATTATGTTGAATAGTCCCAGCCTTCAGGAGTTTGTCTGTTTACTTTTGTTATTCTTATCATAGGCCAGATAGTATCTTTAAGGCTTTATAAGATAATCTAATTCTGGATCCTGAACTTTATCAATCTAATTTTTATGATAAACTATTTTCTACCTTATGTCTACCTACACAATATTTTCTTTTGATATTTGTAGAATAAGGTAGTGTTTGATGATTTTAAGTGATTATTCATTAAATAATGTGGGTTGGTATCCCCCTTTGACTATCTATGTTAGTTCATACTACGTAGACAGTGAGATCACAATCACTTGACAGATCTTTGGAACATTAATAAATACGTTTCATGCAATCAAAGATGTTTTAGATTTATTATTGCTGTTTTTTTATATTAATAGACAAACATTTCAGGATGATCTGAGGATCCAATGGGGCAGCGTCTATAACTTCTGCTTCCTACATAATGCAGAGTTCAAAACTCGAGAATAATTAATCATATCTAAGTCACTGGCCTCCCTTGTGTGCTGCAATGCTGTGCCAAGACTATATATAAAATTGAGTGGTTGTTCCAAGTATTTAGAACAATCTAATGTCTGGCAACTCTCCAGAAGTTAAAAGTTTGAAATAGAAAGGAGGATTTACGACTTTTTATATACAGATATTCCTCAACTTCTGATGAGTTTCAGCTAAACTACTAGAAGGTGAAAGGACACTAATCTACGGAGTAGCTTTGTTTAGCAGGATTTGGTATCCTTTGTTTCCCCTGGAGCTAAGGGCTGACAGGAAGCTGCTTCTAGCTGCAATATCCCAGAATTACATAAAGTGTTCTTAAGGCTAGCCTGGGAGAAACATCAATGTTTGAACTTTGAAGTAGGCACCTAGTGAGTCTGCTTTGCTTTTGCACCATGATTAAATGAAAAGTTATTAACTCTAAGACACAGGCAATTGGGGACTAACTATAATAGAGTCCTGAGTAAACAAGTGTTTACATCGAAAACTAATATTTATGGCTCTATTATTTGTTGAGCATATACAAATGACAGTGAGACCTCTCCCCTGAAGATGGACCTTTCACAGCCTTCCATTAGAACCTGGGTATTTAGATTAGGTACATCTCTTAAATTGTGTTATAGCCACAGTGGAAAAATGGGGACATTGGCTGGTGAGACAGTGCTGTGAATAACCAAGGCGTGGAGAGGGCTAGGCAGAGCTCACAGAAAACGCACCCGTGTGGCTCACTGTGGGAATGAGACCTCTGGCATAAGGGATTCAGGGTCTGCCCGGAAAGCCCTTGTGTGGGTCAAACGCTGGAGCCATTTGCAACCTGGAACAGCAGAGATCCAGGGACACAGGCCAGGTGAGATTGCACTGTGAGTGACCAGAGCACTGAGAGGGCTAGGCAGAGCATGCGGAAAACAAACAGTAGGGCTGGACATCTGGCAGAGAAACTCAGTGTCCGCCCAGAAAATCCGGGCTCAGACTAGACACACATGCCCACAGTAAGGCACAACCTTAGTCAATAGGAGCCCGGGTCTGCCAGGGAAAGGCAGTGCTTGAAGTTCAACTCTAGAGGCCCTCTTAAACCTGGACCAGAGGGGAGCCTGACACATGGAACCAGAATGAGCACAGGGGGAGTTTTCAGAGAGCAGAAAGTACTATGCTATCTGGAAAAGGGTCCATTTTGGCATAGAGAAAGATCCAGGTCCCTGCCAGTAGTACTCAGAACCTGTGGGCACAGGGCTGAGCTTCCAGAACAGCCTCACAAGAGCTCCCACACCTGAGCAACACGAAGACAGAGCTGAGTCACTGCTACCGGAACTCACTGCTTTCCCACTAAAACCCAAACACTGAGAAGCAGTTTTCTTACTGAGCCCACAGGCCCTCAGGTCAATGGTAGGGACAGGTGCCAATCACTGACAACAAGACCGCATGTAATCACAGACAACAACATGGGAAGAGGAAAACAAAAGGACATATGCAATGGAAACCAAAACAACCTGGCAACATCAGAACCCAGCTCTCCCACCACAGCAAGCAGTGGATTGCCAAACACTCCAGAAAAAGAAGACTCAGACCTGAAATCATACCTCAAGATGATGATGAGATCTTAGAGAAGAACATCAATAACTCCCTTAAAAAAGTACAGGAGGACAACCATAAACAAATAAAAACTTTTAAAGACAAAACACAAAAATCACTAAAAAGAACTCGAATAACTACAGAAAAACACAACCAAAGAGATGAAGAAATTGAAAATGGAAATAAAAACAATAAAGAAAACACAAAAAGAGGCAACCCTGGAGATCAAAAACCTAAAAAAGTAATCTGCAGTCACAGATAAAAGCATCTCCAACAGACTACAAGACATGGAAGAGAGAATCTCAGGGGCTGAAGACAACATTGAAAAAAATAGACAAAACATTCAGAGTAAAAGCAAAACCCAAAAAGCTCCCACCCAAAATGTCCAGAAGATCCAGGACACATGTGTAGACCAAACCTAAAGATAATGGGAATAGAAGAGGGTGAAGAATATCAAATAAGAGGCACAGGAAATATCTTCAACAAAATAGTAGAAGAAAACTTCCCTGCCCTTAAGAATGAGATGACCATGAGCATAAAACAAGCCTACAAAACTCCTATACATTGGACCAGAAAAGAAAGTCTTCCCTACAAATAATAGTCAAATGCCAAGTGTTCAAAACAAAGAAAGAATACTAAAAGCAGTAAGGGAAAAAGGTCATGTAACATATAAAGGCAGACCAATCAGAATTAGACCCAGCTTCTCAACAGAGACTATGAAAGCTAAAAGATGCTGGACAGACATCATACAGACCATAAGAGAATGCAAATGTCAGCCCAGGCTATTATATCCAGCAGAACTCTGAATCACCATCGACGGAGAGATCAAGACGTTCCAGGACAAAACTAAATTTACACAATATCTGACCACAAATCTAGCCCTACAAAGAAAAATAGATGGAAAACTCTACACAAGAAGGCAAACTACATCTTTAAAAAAGCAAGAAAATAAATAAGCAAGAAAACCAAAACAAAAAAGACACACAGACATAATTCTACCTCTAAAAGCAAAAAAAGCAAGAAACAGAAAGCACTATTACTTAATATATGTTAACATAAATGGACTCAATTCTCCAATGAAGAGACTTAGGTTATCATATTGGATACATAAACAAAATCCAGCATTTTGCTGCATACAGGAAACTCATCTCAGAGAAAATGACAGACACTATCTCAGAGTGAAATTCTGTGGCAAAAACTTCCAAGCAAACAGCCCCAAGAAACAAGCTGAAGTAGCCATTCTACTATTGAATAAAGTAGATTTTCAACCAAAAGTTATCAAAAAATATAATGATTAAAGGACACATTTTACTCATTACAGAGAAAATTTATTAGGATGAATTCTAAATCCTTACTATATATGCTCCAAACACAAGAGCACCCATATTCATAAAAGAAACCCTACTAAAGCTCAAAAGATACATTGCACCACACTCAATAATAGTGAAACACTTCAATATCCCACTCTCACCTATGGATAGAACATGGAAGCAGAAACTGAACAAGGACACAGTGAAATTAGCAGAGGTTATGAACCAATTGGAATTAATAGACATCTACAGAACATTTTATCATAAAACAAAATAATGTACCTTCTCAGCACCTCATTGTCCCTTCTCCAAAATTGACCATATAGTCAGTCACAAAACATGCCTCGATAGATATAAGAAGATTGAAACACTCCCATGCATCCCATCAGATCACAAAGGACTAAGGTTGGTTTTAATAACAACAAAAAATCAAGAAGCCCATATACACAAAGAAGCTGGACAATGCTTTACTCAACAATACCATGGTCAAAAAAGACATAAATAAAGAAAGGACTTTCTAGAATTTAATGAAAATACAGCACAACATACCCAAACCTATAAGATGCAATGAAAGCAGTACTAAGAAGAAAACTTATAGATCGAAGAGCCTCCAAAAAGAAACTGGAGAGAGCATACAGTAGCAGTTTGAAAGCACAGTTGAAAGCTCTAGAATTAAAGGTAGCAGATACACCCAAGAAGAGTAGACAGGAAGAAATAGTCAAACTCAGAGCAGTAAATAACCAAATAGAAACGAAATGAACCATTCAAAGAATCAACAAAACCAAGAGCTGGGTCTCTGAGAAAATTAACAAGATTGATAATTCCTTAGCCAGACTAAATAGAGGGCAAAGAGAGAGTATAGAATTAACAAAATCAGAAATGAAAGTGGAGACATAAGAACTAAAACTGAGGAAAATCAAGAAATCATCAGATCCTACTAAAAAGCCTATACCCAATTAAAATGGAAAATCTGGAGGAAATGGATGAATTCTAGGCAGATACCAGATAGTATAATTAAACCAGGAACAGGTACACCAAATAAATAATCCCATAACACCTAAAGAAATAGAAGCAGTCATCAAAAGCCTCCCAACCAAAAAAAGCCCAGGACCACATGGGTTCATTGCAGAATTCTATAAGACATTTATTGATGACTTAATACTAATACTCTCCAAACTATTCCACAAAATAGAGTCAGATACAACACGACCCAACTCATTTTTCCACGCCACAATAACCCTCATTCCTAAACTCATAAAGACTTTACAAGGAAAGAGAACTTCAGACCAATCTCACTTATGAACATTGATGCAAAAATATTCAACAAAATCCTTGCAAATTGAATCCAAGAACAAATCAAAATAATCATTCAGCATGACCAAATAGGCTTTATCCCTGGGATGCAGGGATGGTTTAATATATGGTAATCCATCAATGTAATCCACCATATAAACACACTCAAAGGGAAAAAAACCAAATGGTCAACTCCGTAGATGCTAAGAAATCATTTGACAAAATTCAACACCCCTTTATGTTAAAAGCCTTAGAAAGAACAGGAATCCAAGGCCCATACCTAAACATAATAAAAGCAATATATAGCAAACCAACAGCCAACATCAACTCAACAGTGTGAAATTTGAAGCAATCCCACCAAAGTCAGAGAATAGAGAAGGCTGCATTTGCAGATGACATGATAGTATAATTAAGTGACCCGAAAAATTCCACCAGGGAAGTTTTAGAGCTGATAAACAACTTCAGCAAATTGGCTGGATATAAAATTAACTCAAACAAATTAGTAGCCTTCCTCTACTCAAATGACAAACATGCTGAGAAAGAAATCAGGGAAAGGATACCCTTCACAATAGTCACAAACAATATGAATTTTCTTGGTGTAACTCTAACTAAGAAAGTGAAAGACTTGTATGACAAGATCTACAAATCTCTGAAGAAGGAAATTTAAGATCTCGGAAGATGGAAAGATCTCCCATGCTCATGGATTGGGAGGATCACCATGGTAAAAATGGCCATCCTACCAAAAGCAATCTACAGATGCAATGCAATCCCCATCAAAATTCCAACCCAATTCTTCAGAGAGTTGGAAAGAGCAATTTGGAAATTTATCTGGAATAACAAAAAACCTAGAATATTGAAATGCATCCTCAACAATAACAAAACATCTGTGAGAATCACTATCCCTTACCTCAAGCTATGTTACAAGGCAATCGTATTAAAAACTGCTTAATACTGGTACAGAGACAGGAAGGTTGATCAACAGAACTGAATAGAAGAGCCAGAAATGAACCTTCACACATATGGTCACTTTATTTGACAAAAGAGATGTAAACATTCAATGAAAAAAGGACAATCTCTTCAACAAATGGTGTTGGCTCAACTGGCACTCAGCATGCAGAAGGATGAAAATAGACCCTTTCCAATCTCCTCATACAAAGCTCAAGTGCAAGTGGATCAAATATCTCCACATTAAACCTGGTACACTGAAACTATTAGAAGTGAAAGTAGAAAAAACATTAGAACATAAAGGCACAGAGTAAATTTTCCTGAATAGAACACCAATGGCTTTTGTTCTAAAATCCAGGATTCAGAAATGGGACTTAATGAGATTGCAGTTTCTGTAAGGCTACGGACACTGTCAAGAAAACAAAACGGCAACCAACAGATTGGGATAAGATCTTTACCAACCTCACATCTGATAGAGGTCTAATATCCAATATATACAAAGAACTCAAGTAGTTAGACTCCAGAGATTCAAACAATCCTATTAAAAATGGGATACAGAGCTAAACAAAAATACTCAACTTGGAAATATCGAATGGCTAAGAAGCACCTAAAGAAATGATCAATATCCCTAGTCATTAGAAAAATGCAATTCAAAACAACCCTAAGATTCCACCTCACACCAGTCAGAATGGTTAAGATCAAAAACACAGATGACAGCAGAAGCCTGTGAGAATTCAGAGAAAGAGGAACACTTCTCCACTGTTGGTGGGGTTTTAAGCTGGTACAACCATCTGGAAATTAATCTGATGGTTTTTCAGAAAATTGGACATAGTTCTACCTGAAGACCCAGTTATTCCATTTCTGGGCATATACCCCAGAGATGCACCAACATAGAATAAGGATACATGCACCACAATGTTCATAGAAGCCCTATTTATAATAGCTAGAAGCTGGAAAAAACCCAGATGTCTTTCAATAGATGAATGGATACATAAAATGTGGCATATTTACACAGTGGAGCATTACTCAGTTATTAGAAACAACGAGTTTATGAAATTCCTATGAAAATGGATGCATCTAGAGAATATCATCCTGAGTGAGGTAACCCAGTTAAAAAACAATAGACATAATATGCAGTATTACAGTAATAGTATTTAGTAATAATTCGATACTAGCCCCAGAAAGCTCTGAATACCTAAGAAACAACTCACCGATCATGTGAAACTCAAAAAAAAAAAAAAAAAAAAAAAAAAAAAAACCACAAAGGCCAAAAAGTGAAAACCTCAGTTTTTCTAAGGAAAAAAAGTGTGTAGCACCCCGTCAGAGTGTGGTACACCTGTATCTTAAATCATTAATAATCCAAGAGCTAGGAATATAGCCTTGTGGCAATTTTTGTTATTCAAGGATCATTATGTCTAACCTATACACACCAAGAAAACCTTGACTATTTCCATGTCACTTACTGTTCTACATGGACTTTATGTTTATGGTAACTAGTGGAATTTCAATACATGCTATCAAACCTTTAAAAAATTAAGTGCTGACAAAAAATATATTCATATAGTGTTATGCCAAAATGCTTTTAAAAATCTGTACATGTATCTCTCTTTTTTAAATAAAGCTGTAAGGAAGAAAAACTATTGTCATCTTTACTCCTCGATTTCTTTAAAAGATTCTTTCCTGTATGTAAAATTAAATTCAAATTTTACATTTTTAAAATGTCTTTTGCATGTGACTCATTTATAGTATAACCTGCTCCCCTAATCATTAAATCTGGTATTTATAAATATGTGCGATAAGAATTTAATTTTCTTACATGCTTCTGGGTCTTAGAATTTCTGTACATTTGAGTTTAGTTCCCCGCTATAATACTTGGTGTAATATCATTCAGTACTAGAGATATTAAAACACCTAATGTCTTCTTCACAATGCTTCTCTGTTAAAAATGTGTAATTGAATATAGTTGGCTTATCTATTTGATACTACCTTTTTTTTTCCAATTCAGCTGATTTGCCTCAATTAGCAAATCCTTGTCATGAAATGCCTTTATCATCCTTTTGTTCCACACCCTTAACTGTCCTTAAAACTTTGCCTGTGAGATGTTTAAAATGCTGGCACCTAGACTTATCTTAGAAAGTATCAAGTAACAGGTGTTAAGAGCAGAATTTATGGCATCAAGCAACCAAATGTAGTCTCTGCTTAGGTGCCAGCCTTCATATCCAACACTCGTGTTATAACAGGAAAGTAATGTTCTCCATATTATAAATGTAGATATATGTTACAATGCTGGCTTTTAACACAAACACATAAATGATAGTTGCATCTTCCCGTTTCTTCTTTTCTTGCAGTTTCTTTAATGCAATGAGAAAGAAGGCTATGGTCTAAACATGAGCTGTAACCCAGCACTCACATTGCCACTGCTTGGTCCCCAGTTCATGGAGCTATTGAAGGAATGGGTAGAAAGCTTATGAGGCAAGGCCAAACTGAAAATAGATCTCTAAGGAAGTGGTTTTACCACTGTACCTATACCTCCATTACCTCTCTGTTCTACTGGGATATGAGCAGGCTCCTCTTCCTTCAAGCATTTTTCCTGCCATGGCATTTGGCCTCAGTCTGAACACACAGACATTGTGAGTAAGAGCTATGAAGTGCAATCAAGAAAAAATGAAAATCAAGTAATCCCTATTATGTTGTTTCTGTTAGGTATTTCAGTTAAAGGAACACAGAAGTAGGCCAGAAGATTTCAAAGACATGCACTAGTATCATGTCCTTAATACTATTTTAACAATTTTCCCACATTACAAGAACCATACACTTCTTCCCATACCGAATCTCAAGTTTTCAAGCTTCGAAAACTCACTAATAGGTACATGTGTCACTTGCTAAGGACAGATATCAGATTAGCTTCAGCTCTCAACTTGAAACCAACCTGTCAAGTCTTCTTTCACCTGGGAGGAAAGAACTCCAACTGGGAAACTGCCTCCATTAGATTGGCATGGGGGTATGTTATTTATTAATAATTAATCGGGGAGAGCCCAACATACTGGATGTGGTATTATTCTAGGCTGGCTATCCCTGTAAAGTCAGAGACAGGTAGTTTAACATTGTCCTGACGATAATCAGTAGCCTGAATATATCCACAGTCTCTGTTTCCTGGTTTTTGCCGTGAGTTCCTGGCTTTGCTTCCCTCAATGGTAAACTCTTAACCTGTAAGCCAAATAAAGTGTATTTTCAAGTTGCTTTTTGTTGTGGTGTTTATTATAGCAACAACAAAGCAAGCTAGAACAATAGGCTTTAACAGAGAGTTCTTTGTCATTAAAATGTGTGTGTGTGTGCATGTGAAATAGTGGGAATGAAGACTTCATATTTTCTATGTGCTACAGCAGACTGAGAAAGTCAGAATTCATGTAGATAGATGCAAGAAGGAGAGGTAGGTCATGTGAACCAGTCTTGCTCTGACAAAGGGGAACATGTTATAAGTATCATCCGGCAAGGCCCATGTGACAGGCACAGAGGAGTTGGGGATTACAATATTATCCCATATATGAAATTTAAAGTAACCAAATAAACAGAGGAGAATACATTTAAATATTGGGAATGCAGACCAATAGATTTCTGGAAGCAGTAATAATTCTTTAGATTTGATGAATAATCCTGGAGCTTGAATTCTGATGCTAATAGATCTACTAAAATATCAGATGAAGTAGGGGTGTAGCTCAAAATATTTTTTTTCTGAGTCATCACCAGGTTCTAAACATTATACATAATTACAGTGTGGCACATGCCACTGTCATGTGCGGTTGAGTTGATGTGGGACACCAGAGGAAAGGAATCTTTTTCCAGTGCAGGAGCGGAGGAAAGGCATCCTGGAAGGCCTGGGCTCAGAGCCAGGCATTACATATGGCTGCAGTGACCCAGGAGGATGAACTCTTCAGCCTTGATATGTGATGTTCAGTCATAGCTTTCATGGGAGAGTCTTCAACAGAAAATGGTTGGTTGTAAGCTGAGGGAAGCACTGATATCAGCGATAAACTGAATACTAAAATGCCTTTCTTTGTGATCCTGATAAAAAAAGGTAGACTATTCTCTGGTGAAAACACTATTGACAACGTGCATAAGAATTTCACCTGCAGTCCATATGTCCCCACAGTCTTCATGATGGGTGAGATCTCCAGAAACACTTGTTAGAAGATCAGTTTCGCTTTGAGTTGTTTTATCCTAGAATTAGTCTATCACCTTGGTAAGTCTGTTCAATAGGCAAGAAGCCTTGAGTAACAAAGAAACCTGGCCATACAATGTTTCTGTTTATTTTTTGGAAAGGAAGTATTGATGTACAAATTATCTAGTCTATATAAGTTGTATTTCCTAGATGCTGTGTAGACTTATATGAATGCTCATAATTGTCAACCTAAACAGTTGATATGTGGTAATATTTCTTCTCACTCACCTCTTTTTTGGGCTATATTCATGTATGAAGGAATGTTGTCTCCATGTGTGCTGTCATCTTCTGAGAGCTACCTTCCCTCATCACTGCATGCTAAACCTTCCTGGCTAAAGTCTACTTCTCACAGTGCAAATTCTCAACTTCTTTATTTTCTAGCAGGGTTTCACATTATCCAAATGTTCCCATCAGAAGCCTAAAGACTTTATGTAAGCTTTGATTATCTTTTCAAAACCTGATTTTAATAAAGATTCCTAAAGATTTTAATCTCTCTTCAAGACTACAACCAGAGGTAGTGCAAAAGAACAGGGATTTGGATATGGGGAAGTGGACCTGTTTAGAAGTAGTTTCTTCCATGATTTGAATCTCTAACTGTCAGGATATCAGCAGTCTTTCTCAGTAGTGTCAGGATAGCAAACAAGAATCAGCAGCAGTAGCACTACCCAGCAGAAACAGCCAGGCCTCCGCCAAATAGACAGGAGTCATCTAGCACAACCAGGATCAGCAGGGATACCAGAAGAAGTTCTCTGCTGTGCCTCACTCGACAGAGTAAATATCAGCAAAGATGCAGATGTGGGTTCAATGAACAGTTGCAAAGACTATGTAAATATATTATCACTCTTCGTTGAGTCCTATTTTTTATCGAATATTCTCTGTATTTACATTTCCAATGTTTTTTTTTTCCTTTCCCACCTCACAAAACTCCCGTCCCCCCTTCTCCTCCACTTGCTTCCATGAAGGTGCTCCCTCTCCCAGTCACCCTCTACACCTCAGTGCCTTGGCATTCCCTTACATTGGAAAAACATGCCTTCACTGGACCAAAGGCCTCTTCTCCCATTGATGCCAGACACTGCTACTCTCTGCTACATATCCACGGGAGCCATGGGTTTCTCTGTGTTCTCAATGTTTGGTGATTTAGTCCCTGGGATTTTTGGAGAGTTTGGTTCATTGGTAATGTTGTTCTTCCCATGAGGTTGCAAACTCAGCTCTTTCAGTCTTTTTTCTAGCTCTTTCATTGGGGTCCCTGTGTTCAGTGTGAAGGTTAGCTATAAGCATTCTCAACTGTATCTATATGACTCTGGCAGAGTCCCTAATAAGGCATCCATGTCTGGTTCCTGCCAGTAAGCACTTCTTGGCATCAGCAATACTACTTGGGTTTGGTGGCTGCATATGGGATAGATCCCCCCAGGTGAGGCAGTCTCTGGATGTTCCTTTCTTCCATCCCTGCTCCTCTATTTGACCTTGTCTTTTCTCCCATAGTGTTTTGCTCTCATTTCTAAGAAGGACTGAGGCTTCCACATCCTGGCCTTCTTCTATCTGAAGTTCATAAGGTCTGTGATTTGTTTCTTGGGTATTTAGAGTTTTGGGGGCTAGAATCAGCTTATCAGTGAGTATTTACCAGTGTGTTCTTTTGTGACTGGGTTACCTCTCTCAGGTTCTATCCATTTGCCTAGGAATTTTGTAATGTCATTGTTTCTAATAGCTGAGTGATACTGCATTGTGTAAATGTACCTCAATTTCTCTATCAATTTAACTGTTGAAGGATCTGAGTTCTTTCCAGCTTCTGGCTATTATAAATAAGGCTGCTATGAAGATGGTAGAGCATACTCCCTCCAAACATCACGTGTCCATGTCTCTCACAGGTCTTGTGTCATCAAAGCTCCACGTAAGTCTGTCTTAGCAAAACTCCAACTGAGTCTGAATCAGCTGACATATCCAGAAACTTCCACTTTATTCAGCCAACTGGCCCATCTCCATAGAAGTAGCAAGAAGCCACCAGTAGTGTGTGTGTGTGTGTGTGTGTGTGTGTGTGTGTGTGTGTGTGTGTGTGTGTGTGTATCTGAGTGTGTGTGTCTTTCTTACTATAAATTGATGGCAAATGATGACCAGTGAGAAATGGCAAGGTGGACCAATACCATCTAGCACTGTCAACCCTCTGTTGGGTTATATTTCTACTCTTGTTTAACATCATGTGTCCTTTCATGTGTTTGCTTTAGTCAAAACATCCTATCACCTCTGTCTACTTCAGGAAAATATTCTTTCACAGTTTACTTTAGCAAATGTTCATTCATGATTGTGCCCCAAAAAAAACAGGATTTGACATAACTGACTGTCCAAAAAAGTCAGAAGTTTCTACATCCAGTTTCCCTTTGGGAAGCAGCTCTGGAGAAAGCAGATAAAACCACAGCGCCAGAGGTACTATTACTTCCCAAGTTAACACAGGAAGGAAATTTTAACTAAAGTAGTATGTTCCTAGAAACAAGTAAAGAAAAGAGAATATGTTATAACACATTTCTATTCTGTGATGTGAGAAAGCATTAAAAAAATTAAAGACTGTATGGTAGCCCTCTTGATGTAATGGCTTCATTTAGCCAGCTGTTACAGCTGACAAAGGTGCCAGTGTTCAAAGTTCAACAACTGTTGAGAAAAGCCCAACTATTCTCAGCAGGACTTTTCAGCTTTCTATCACATATCAAATTCACAATCTCTCTCCACCCTGTATCCTTTTCTGGGTCCTTTACAGGATAGGTGAGCCCTTTCAAGAGTCACTAAAAGTGACTCTTTTTTTTTTTTTTTTTTTGAGCTATAAAAGTTTTCTACTTGGACGTTACAGTCTTTGTTCAAGTACTTATTTTTTCCATTATTTTCCCTGTTCACTCTAAGAATGAGCCAGAAAGAAGCCTGCTAATCATCTCTCACAGCCCCTAAATTTTCCAAAGCAGTACCACAAATATATCACATCCTAAGCAGACATTTTACGAAGAAAGGCATGATGAAATCATAGAATAATTGTATCACATGAAAGATTTTACTGTGCTCTTAATACAAGAAAAATGGTTCCTCCATGATTACGGAGTCCAAATATGGATAGGAATGCAGGGAAGAAGGGCCGTAATTCACCAAGATAGCACATTATCAGGTGCTCTCTTTGCAGTAGGATTTTTGAAAGGTGGACTTAGCTGACTCTGTGATGACTCATAAAGGAGCAATAGAAGCAATTACATTCAAGGGTAAGCAGTTCAGGCTCAGGGATTGAAGAGGGAAAAGATAAAGTGTATGAGAATGTAAGAAACAATTTGTCATTGCAGACCAATCCTGTCCTAAAAGATAAACTTTAGGTCTGTCCGCAACACATCCAAACTTTCTTTGCATCCTTTCAGCTCCATTTGGGATTTAACTCTGAACCCTAATGATCTCTGAGAGTTCAGTTTCACATTGGAGAAAAATGTGTATGCTTTTTTTTCTCTCTTTCACTCAGCTTAAATATGCTCGAATTGAGAAGAACACATAAAGGGCAAAACTAAATCATAGGTGATAGTATTATAATAATGTGACATACAGGCTGTCAGGTACCTTGGTTTTGTCTATTGAACATTCTCTATATAGTTGTCTTTAAACATTTTTTCAGAATGTAAGGCGAATACAGAAGCTACTTGCCTCTATAACTTGTGATTTTAATAACATTTGTTTAGTTACAGGTATTGGTTATGAAAATTATTAATATAATTCTTTCAGGAAATTTGACTTAAATATCAAACAAACTGGGTTGGAGAAATCACTAGTAACATAAGGTGGCATGAGAAAAAAACCTAACCATTTTGATGTTTATGTCCTGATCATCTTTATTATTAATTCTGTCCTGTTCTTTTGGTTTTGGGTTGAGTTACATATTTTATTATAAACTTTCAGCAAAACAACAAAACAAAACAAAATAGAGAGAACAATACATTTTGTCCAGTGTCCCCTTGTGACTAATCTCATTACCACTGATTAACTGCTTTATTCCCATTGTTCATTCTCAGGATTTCTACAGTTACAGTTGAACAGAAATTTCATTTTGGCATAATTATAAATGTTAGGAGAAGCTCCATAAGAATTTTACTTTACATGTGTTATTCATTTTTAATTTGGATAATTTATTAAGAATAATGATAGTAACACAAATTTCATATTCTCTTTAGGAATATTTTTTTCCCTTTAAGACTTTACTATAACTACTCTGATGTTTAAAAAAAATAAAGCCTTGTTCATGTCTCATTCTTAGAGTTTCTTTATTTAAACTTTCTTTGGAGCACTATAGCTAAGGGTCTTTAAGCAAAGACTTCATTTTCTGATGAAAATTGACTTCATTCAGACCCCTGAGGGGAATCACAGGGTGATAGAGAGGCCCAGGAAAATACAGTTGCTACCCCACACAAGGATTGACCCGTGGAAGGTGGCTTGTGCATTTGAAGACATTCCAGACACTCTGCAATCAGAAAACCAACATCAGCCCAGACAGGATGTATGAGTCAAGGGTATCTAAACACGTGGCATCCAGGCACTTTGCAGCTTTTGGGCTGCTAGACTCTGCTTGCGGTTCATCCCACTGGTCGGATGATCCTGGAAAGGAAATATAAACAGTTTAAATTGGGCAGTCCAGTTAACAACTCTCATGTGATTTTCTGAAAAGATGAATGAGCTTCTCAGAGCCACCAGAATTCTTGGTGTATTAAGGCAGTAGGAAAAAAAAATTCTTGCACTCTGAAAAAGAGTATAGATGGACCAGAAAACATGCAAAATTTCTATGATCTATCTTAAAATACATGCTATTCAGACAGCTGTGTAGAATTCTACCAAAGGCGAAAATTATACCTTAAGCTAGTTTATCTGGTTTTGCTTTGAAGAGGCAATAAAAACCAGTAAGTCACCTGATCTAGGTCACTTTTTAAAGGAGCTCATTTCCATTAGTTTATTTATTTTACAAATAGTTATATTTATGGTGTGCATGGGCAAGAGAGAGAAGAACCTAATTTCTTACCAGAAAATATAAAAGAGATCCAGAGCCCTTTCCCTGGTAGGAGCTCTGACCTGCAAGAACTAAACCATGTATAATTATCTTCAGGGTCCTTATCTCCTCCTAGTGACATCTGTAATTGGGACTTCCCCTAACCTCCCAGAGAATGGAGATGAGGAAGAGTTCTTGCATTGTGAGAAGAGGGCTTACATTTTGAAGGACTGCTTTCCTCTTTAGGCGAACTCAACCTGAGCTATTGCTTCTGGTGTAGATTCTCTCCTGTTTGAAGACTCAAGGAATAATACTATTTTAGAGACTATCTGAAGTTGACCTTGGAATGATTTAGTTAACAGCAGTAATATAGCCATTAGTTGATTTTGTGGGGTGGTCTATAAAAGAAAGTAATATGTTGTCTCATGACTTTTATGCCAAGATATGTTTAATGACATGATGTGGTCTTGGGTATCACCTTCCGTGTGTGTGTGTGTGTGTGTGTGTGTGTCTGTGTGTGTGTGTGTGTGTGTGTGTGTGTGATTACAAACTTGGTTATTCTAGTATTCTAGAAATAGCTGCTATACAATTGAACTAACTCAATTCAATAGAAAATTTCTTTAAAAAAAGCAAAGAGAACCTATAGTCAGAAGATATTTACTTCTGTAAAAATAAAAGTAGGGCAATTTTATCATCTACATTTCTTTTTTTTTTTACATGACAAACAGCACTTTGTTCTCATCTCTCAAACTCCAGTTAAGCTACTATTTCTTGCTCATCATTTCATTCATCTCTCAATGTCATTAGTCAAATGGAGGAATGGAGTTTTCTTCCATGTAAGTACTGGATTTATTTTTGAAGCAAACTAGAATTCCTCACAGAAGGGAGCACTGTGGGAGTTTGGAGTATGATGATATTTTGGCAAAGAGTGTATGAGAAACTTTCTCCATGGGTATTTCTGTTCCCACTGGAAAGAAATAACAAGAATGTACCTCAATCTGTTCTCAAAAGGCTTGAACTTGAAGTTCACACACCCACAGAGTTCAGATAAGAATCTACCAAGAGCCCTGCCCTGTGGATGCTTCTTACTACCCTAGAGGAGGAATTTCCACCTTTTTATGGAGCTCCCTCTCAATCTGTTTACTAATTAAAAAAATCGAAGAAGCGTGTTGAAAGAGAAGTCACAAACAAATCCAACCTACTCTGCTGATTTTCAAAAACAAGTAAGGTAAAAGAAGCTAATATTGTCCCTCAGATATGGACTGTCTCCCAGAGACTCCAGAATCCCCAGAATGCAGAATATTGTTAGGATCTGCTGGAATCCATAATATGTGGGGTCTGGGCAGAGGTCTTCAAGTTACCTGAACAACTCTGGGAAGATTATATGACCTTTATCAGTTCTTCTTGGTCTCTTGCTTCCTGGCCCTGAGTTGAGGGCACATTTTATTACATACACAATCCTGAAAATGTGACCTTGCCTCACATATCCCAATAACTGAGAAGCCGTAAATTAAAACGTATTTATTTTCAAATTGAAAACCACAGGTATCTGTTGCTGTATCAAAGCATACTAGAGGAAAATGGAGACTATCTTTCAACCAATGTCTGATCTCTCCTTTTCTCTTTCCCTATAATCTATATTTGGGTAGGTGCAGGTGAAGGTTATGTAGAGGTAAATTCAATTCTCTATTTTCCCTTAACTGTCTTTCAGATATCCTCTCTCTTTTCACTTGCTTTACTAATTAAAAAAGACGCCTCTATATTACCTCTTTATTGCAGAATGTTTTAAACAACAAAACCAGCCAATGAATCAAGCAAGCAAGCAAGCAAACACTAGCCATACTCTCCTATTGTCTAGGCAATATTATTGAGGTCGAAAGAATAGGAAGACATTTTCCAGAAATCTGTTCAATTTTAAATATTGCTCAGAAATACTGATTTCAGAAAGTTGGCAAGTTTCATAATTAGAATTACATAAGAGAATTAACTGTGTTAGGTTGACAAATGAGGGAAACACATGCATTGAACATGTGTTATACATCAGTTATACATAGTTATACATCAGGTCCAAAGCTAGTCACCAACATTCGTGTTATTAAAGAGTCAATTAGCTCATGTTTTGTGGTCAGTAATACTAAATGCAACTTAGACAAAACATAGATGACACATTTTTAATTTTAACATAGGACCATGAAAACATTCTTGCCAGGTCACAAAGTTAGAAGTGTCAAGGGTTTGATTCAAACCTAGCACTCCAAGAAATGAGGTGTGTGTGTGTGTGTGTGTGTGTGTGTGTGTGTGTGTGTGTGTGTGTGTGTGTGTTTGTGTATTTGTGTGTGTGTGTGTGTTATATTTACAAGCCATTATCTAATTACTAGTTTTATTAAAAAGAACATCATCTAACAGTTTTTTTGAGCTGGTAATGCAAGCATAGTTTTTCTGCATTTCTGACTCAGCCTTCTCTAATAGTCAATAAAAACTATGGTAGAGGTTTCTTATCTGAAGTTGTAACTAATGACTGAACACCTGATCTTAACACATGGTCTCTGGCAGCCTGGGGTTCTTACAGACTCTGTTGGAGAACCATGGATGTTTTCTGGATGCTGCCAGATGCCACCTCCTTCTCATCCTTCATGGGTGAACCTCCACAGAGACACCTCAGGCCTGGCTGTTTGACATAGCATAAGCTTTATGATGGCACATCCAAAATTTTGTGAAACAGGACTGAAGTGCTAAAACATATTAAAAATTATTTTGTGGACTTTACTGCTTTGAACAGAATTTGTGTGTTTTAAAGTTCCATGAAGCCAACAACGCAGGAGAGTGATTCTGGTAAACAGTGAAATTTATAATGATACACATTGAAAATATCTTTTATTAGTCTTGAATCTCAAAAGGAGCATAATCAACCCTTGTTCACTAGCTGAAATTCTCAGTCCAATGTGAGATCTCATATATTTAATAGAACAGGCAGATAGTGCTTTAGGAATAAAGCAGATTTTTGTTATTTTTTTTTTCTACATAGGCACATAGGGTAAAATATGTAACAAATGAAATTCTTAATGTTGACTCTCTTGAACACATTTTAACCCTTTTTTTCACTTACTCTAAGATCCCCTTTTTTGTTAATGAATGAATGGCTAAGTCCCATTAATTGGAGCAGTAGAGTAATTTTAGTAATTTATAAAGTTATTTTCAGGGAATGTGTGACAAGTATCACATGACACATCCTAGAAAAATGTTACACTTTTCATACATCAAGAATTTTTTAGGATTGGGATTTTGGATTATCTCAGTGGGATATCCAGAAATGAATTGTCTCTGATTTCATGGAGAAACATAAGACTTTGGGACATTGAAACATGGTGTCATGTAATTTGTTTTTGTCATTCATTTTCCTCATCTATACACTGATTTGAATGTTTATTTAGTGGATAATAGAAGATAAATGCTGAATAATATAGGGGATTTTAAAAAATGTGCAGGGCTGGGGATGAAGCTAGGCAAGAGTGTGATTTATTTTTTTTAGATTCCATTGTATGATTTCTTGACCATGACTTAGTCAAACACATTCATTAAACTTTTATCCCCACATCCTGCTGTATTTTGCAGCTATGAATTTAATAGAGGAGACATAGTTTGATAAGTGAGGAACACGGCAGAAAATACCAAAGGTCATACAAGGGATTGAAATACAGTTTAACAAAAGGACATACTCAATTTGGAATTACTTAAAGGTAATAAACTCAACATATTAGAACTTGACCTTCTCCCAATAGACTCTTGAGAAATATATATTTATGTGAAGATGAAATTAAGTCTGAAATAAGGGGAATAATTGAAAAAATTAGTGGCTATTTTATTTATTTATATTTCAAATGTTATCCCCTTTCTGGTTTCCCCTCTGGAAACCCCTATCCCAACTTCCCTTCCCCTGCCTCTATAAGAGTGCTCCTCAACCCACCCACCCACTCCAGCCTCCCAGCCCTGGCGTCCCCTACACTGGGGCATTGAGCCTTCCCAGAACTAAGGGCCTCTCCTCACACTGATGACCAAAAATGCCATCCTTTGCTACATATGTGGCTGGACCTATGTGTCCCTCCATGTGTACCCTATGGTGGGTGGTTTAAAATTTATTTTGTTTTTTTCTTTAAGATTAAATTTCTATAACATAAAGAGGTTTTCCATCATTAATTATTCTGGCTCTACATTGGATAATGCAGATAAAATACCAATGAAATGTTTTCTCAAGCTATTAAAGTGACTGAGTGAAAACAATGATGAATGTCTAGAGCAGTGAAGCTTTTGCTCACTGTTCCTGGTCACAGAAAACATGCAGTGGAAACCAGTGAATTAGTCATGTGATCAATAACCCCAGTTTGCGGTATATATCTATATGAATTCAAAATATACCTTCCAGAAACACATTTATACTCAAGTTTATCATATTACTCTTCACAATATCCAAGATAGGGGATGAATCTAAGTATTTATAGACAGAACTAAGGAGGAAAGTATGATTTGTGTATACACATATATTTGTACATACACATGAAATACTCTGGCCTAAAGATATGAGAGGCTAATCATAGTATTTGAGGAACATGAGAGCACTGTGCTAAGTAAGATAAACCAGGCACAGAAAGGCAAATATTCCATGCTTTTGTTTAAAAAAAAAATCTTCCAAAAGTTGAAATCATAAAAGTTGTACAAATGCTGACTGGAGACTGAGGATGCAGGCAAGGAAGGATGTTGTGGGCAAACCTAGGATATAACTGACTAAGGCTAAGACAAAATAAAGTTCCTTGATATTTTAAGATAATAGTGATTGCAATTAAGAATGGTGCACTGTGTTTTAAATACACTTGCCTTTGAAACATAAATCACAATATAAATATAAAAGACTGTTCTATGTAATACCACAATGTGTATACACACACACACACACACACACACACACACACACACACACACACGAATAGGATTTAAAAACTATTTTTAGTCTCCCTTCCAAGTTCAGGCTGATCTCCAATGTATGATGATCAAAAGCACTATCTAAGACTCCCACCTTTGGGAGTCAGGCATGTACCACCATGACTAACTTGATATAAATTATGTGAATGCTAGCTTAAATCCATGCCCAAGAATAAATACCAGAAAATTTCAAAGTCCATTTGGGATGCTGTGGGTCCAGCTACAGGATGGGAGACCCAAAAGGCAGTCTTTGAAGTTGTTGTGAAGGATTTCCTATTTTAGATCCTTTGCTCTGTTTCTATCATGTTTTGAGACTGAAACAAGCTGTCTCTAAGCTGGTTGTCATAGTAAATGCATTGTGGAATTTACAAAGTGGTACTTCTGGTTTATGAGTTCTTGCTACAAACTGATGGAGGCTCTGTTTTTGATGCTGAAACATTGTCAATAATAAGCTGCAACTTAAAATCTAGCATCATTTTGGTTAGGGACCTGAACCTCTTAAAGAGATGTCTGTACTTAAGTGATGATGGTTGTGGTGATAATGGAAAAAATCACCATTTTCACACATTCTGTATATTCTAGGAATTACTTTCCATAGCTTTGAGTGCAAGTTATAACTGAAATGCACCCCAAAGAACTAGCTAGTTTTTACATGCTTTACATACAAGAAAGTTAAGCCACTGTAGGGTTTAGTATTTATGTTCATGCTATAGCTTTGATGGGCAGCATTCTAGACAACCTGGTTCTGCAGTTAGAACATCTGATCTGCAAGAAATTGATGACCCATGCCTGACCTCTGGAATTAGGGCTCTGGATATTAGGTTATGTGAGCAACAGATATGCCTTAGTAAGAGTTTCATTGCTGTGAACAGACACCGTGACCAAGGCAACTCTTTTATGACAACATTTAATTGCAGCTGTATTACAGGTTGGTTCAGAAGTTCAGTCTATTATCATAAAGGTGGGAACATTGCTGTGTACAGGCAGGCATATGCAAGAGGATCTGAGAGCTCTACTTCTTCATCTGAAAGCTGAAAGGAAAAGACTGGCTTCCAGGAAGCAAAGATGAGGGTTTTTAAACACACACCCACAGTGACATACTTCCTCCAAGAAGACCACACCTCCCAATAGCCCCTGGGTTGAGCATATTCAAACCACCACAAGATGGATGAAAAATCTGTTGTATTTGAAGCCACATTGTTTATATGTCTTGTGTTGCTAAATTATCCTTTGTGTGAGGGTATTTTTACATAGTAATTTAGAGTAAAATAATTGTTACACATTGTTTCAATTTACCAACTGTTGCAATCATGCACAAAAATTGTAATTTGCTTCCATACAACTCTGTGTCTCTTCCCTCCAAGTAGAGCAGAAAATAAACTAAGAGCAGAATCCTCCTATATTGGAAATGAGGTATCAGAGTTTCCACTTTAGTGAAACCTGGATAGTGCTGCCAATCAGTCCACATATTGCTCAGGATTTCCCAGTATTCATCTAATTGTTAATGCCATGATCCTACCTGGTCGAGTTCTAGTAATTAAACACTATTTATGGGTTTCCCTGACTGTACTATCTCAACTCCTACTTTGGGCTTACTTGTTTCTGTTAAAGAGGTATGGCCCGAATCACTTAGAAATGGACTCTACCCTTTTGTTTCTTTTTGTTCAGAATTCCTTTCTTGAGATAGTTAATGTGAAAAGCAACTAAATTTATTGAAATGAAATTCAATTCTAAAACAAACCAACCGTATGCTTTCTACAAGTCTATACATATAGGCCGATCACTTACTTGTCGTTGAAAATAAAAGGATAGAATATTAATCCTATAAAGACATTAACAAAAAGACTAGTAATCTCAGATTTGTGAGAGATTAATATAGGAAGTGTTCATAGCCACAAAGGGGCATTTGAAGAATCACAATGAGTGATTCCAAAAGAAGTTGTTTGGGGCTGTAGAGATGAGTAAGACTTGTGTTAACCCTGATGAACGAACCTCAGATCTCAGCATCCAAACAACAAAAACAACAGCAAATTTTGGCATCGCTATGCATATCTGTAACTCAGGAACTGTGGGCACTGGACACAGAAACCTCTTTTGGACCTGCTGGCTGGCAGCCTGTGTTTAATTCAAATAAGACATTCAGTTTCCAAGAGATGGGACATAGATAGAGTGGCTGGTGAGGACAACTAACATCCTCCTCTGGCCACTTTGTACATATATACATAATACATACACACAGACAGACAGACAGACAGATAGATATCAAATGTACAAATACACCATACCCACACACAATGTAGATATATATTACACACCCAAGAAAACACACACACACACACACACACACATCCACCCTCACAGATACATAAATGCAAGCTATCAGAACTTCCATTTGTATTCATCAAGTAAAATAGCTCAAAGGGAAAAAGAAAACTGTTACTGAAAAGAGAAGAACACGACGATGTGTAGAAAATCCAAAAGGTCTCAATAAAGTATTAGAATAAATAAGTGACCTCATCGTAGATCAATGGATGTATTGACAGCATAAAGGAATTGTGCATGTGTATGTATGGAATAAATAGAAATTTTAAAACAGACCATCAAAATGTACCAAACATTGAGCAGATGCACATAACTTATTCATAAGAAACTGAAATATGGAGGCCCCAGGGAATTCAGAGGTCTGGTGGGGGGGATGGGGTGGGGACATCCACGTGGAGAGAGGGGTTGGGGTGGAAGGAGGTATGGGATGTGGAACAGTCAAAGGAGGGTGGACCGGGATGGGAATAAAATCTGGATTATATTTTTTAAAAAAGGACATGTTATTTTAATGACAATCGCTGTATCCAAATGGTTGTTGAAGTTAACATGTGTTTTGTGGCAAAAGTCTAACAATTTCCAAATCAGAATCTTTTGATAGTTAGATTATAATACTTCATATTAATGTCTAAAGTACTTGATCTAAGAAAATGATTTTCATTTTGGAAGAAACCTTCAGCTTGTTGTTTAATGCTATTGTGACATTTTGTCTATTGATTATGTATATTCCTTAGAAAAATAAATACCTTAGATATTAAAAAACTAAAATATTATAGAGAAATCTAAAAAGAACCTATAAAATGGAGCTATATAAACTGTTCATGGGTTAAAGACAAAATGCTCAAATCTGACAATTTTTCCAAAATTGAACTTTGGTCTCAATGCTGTCCTGATCACGTGTGCATTATTGTATTTGTGTCTGTCTGTCTGTCTGTCTGCCTTCCTGTCTGCCACCCTGCCTGCCTATGTGCTTGCCTTTTTGTCTGCCTGCCTTTTTCTTCCCCCCTTCCTTCTTTCCTCTCTCACCCTCCACCCACCAAGTGTATTTACACAAGTGTAAAACCTAATAGCTGATTTTAATGTTTATATAAAAATGATGTCCTTCAAGATCAAACATACAGAGCTATGCCAATATATTTTCAAGCAATTTCCTCTGCTTTAATAAAGTATAAATGACACAAAATTGCATTTATTAATATTAAAAATACATTTGATAAACTTTTATATTGTAGGAATTATTACCACCATAAGGTGTATGAGGACATCCATTACCCACACTGTCAGCCTTCTTTGCAGACATAGTGAGAAGACTTCAAATTTATTCTCAGCAAATTTGTTGTCTATAAGTGAATATTAATTTGAAGTAGTACTGTATAGTGACCCTCAGAACTTTCTCATTTTGTAGCTGGGAGTTTTTATTTGTGTCCAACATCTCCCTCTTCGCCCATCCACCAATGGCCACTAACTGGCAGTTGTTCTAACTCATTCTTCTCATTTCTCTTCCTTCCTTCCTTCCTTTCTTCCTTCCTTCCTTCCTTCCTTCCTTTCATTCAATTCTACAGTTAAGTGGGATCTTACCGTATATTTGTATAAATCAAGATTATCAAAATCGAAAATTCCATCCTCAGTTGTAATTACATGAAAAATAATTTGGAGGACCTTTGACCCATGAGAGCCTATATGATGCTAGGTGTCTTTGGGAAAAACACATCGTTAAAAAGTTTTTGGCTTTCTAATAGCCGCAAGGAGTTGCAAACTAGAATGCTAGACTCTCAGCAGCGGCTCCTTTATCTACAACAATAGACATAGTATCTTAACAAACAATGTGCTTTCTTTCTCCTTTCCCCTTGGTTCAAGGCTTTTTGTCTCCCTGAGGGAAGAAAACTTAACAAATGTGAAGAGCATTGAATTCTTCTTCAGAAATTTTAAAACAAAAGTGCAATTTACAGATGAACCTGATCACACTAACAGGCTTTAAATATCCTGTTTATCCCAAGCTTTCAGACAATGGGGCTTTCATAGCTGCCTTGAGGTATGTGGAAATCGTCAGGAGTTCTGCGGGCTGTTCACCCAGGAATGTTTTTTCTTAGATAGATAAAGATCGGGTTAGTATTCACGGTGCCAGAAATGAGATAAAATTTCACTTCAAAACTTGAGCTGTGTTGATCTTCCTCCCCTCGTTTCATGGAGCCTTTTAGAGCAGTCAGGGCCAGCAAAAGGATCTGCTCCCATTACAGCTCCGCTGTCCTGAGCATGTGACAGTCCTGAGGCACCTTCAGGTGAACTGGTCACGTAAACCAGGCACAACACAAGTGTACTGCTGTGGCACACTGCATAGTTTTAAAAAAAAATAAAGCCTTTATGTGAGTTCTTTCAAACAGTCATGCATTTTCAATAAATGCCATCTGACCTAAGGTGAGATTCCTGGTTTGGAATATAGAAAGCGTTGTGGAGTTTTTTTCCCCCTCCCTTTGACCTGATTCAATTTATTTTTTTGTAGAGTTCATGGCAAAATGTTGCATTTCAAATAGCAAAATCACATTCCCCTTTTGACCTCCCTCTCTCCCCCCTGTTACTATAAAAACAACAACTCTTGAGTTTTGAAAAGTACCATGTTTAGTCCTTGGCCTGCCCTGACATCTGAAAAATTAAAATAAAAGCACCTCAGCTTATACATATGCATAAAGTTCAACCCCATTTTATCAAACGTGTGCCAAGAAGACACTTTTCTGAAGAAGAAAAAATATACCAGTATCTGCCACCTTGAAAATTCAGCTTTTCTAAATTAAAGATGGAGTAGAGGTTTCAGAAAAGGGTCTGTTAACAAGTCCTTTCTGGGTCCACATGGTAAGAAAGTTCTTGGATTGCATGCTGTTTTATAGTCTCACAAAATAGCCCTGAAACCCGAAACCTGGGGCAGGTATGAACTCCTAGAAGGCTCTGGCATTGATAGACCACACCTGTTCTAGCTTCTAGAAAAATAAACCACTTGAAGACAGAACTAACCATTAACAGAAAGAAAATATTCTTCCTCCGGGCACTTTTTTTTTCCTTCCACTTCAACTAGAAATCAAGACACAATTTGCTTGTTGGTATCTTCACTCAAACACAAGCTTGCCTTGTTTTGCCTTTTCTCCTGTTTTCTGGCAAGTTGTTTTTAAAATTTGAGGCAGGACTAAATTCATCTTATGTCTCCTATGGTCTTAGAAGTATAAACTGAAAATATTAGAATGTATCTATATTATTCAGTGTTCTGATATCCTGAGGCAGAATTACTGTGCAGACCACCATGTACTGTCCATCCCTGTGCTGATCCAAATCTATCCCTCATAATGAAGTTTCAGAATTCATTATGGTGAGTCAAAGAATGAAATGACAGGGTGATAAATGAGCTGCCGCCACCACTACTTTCCACAGTGATCACTGGTGTCTACCCAACGTGTTTCCCTCTGAGATTTCTTTGTGAATAATACTTGTGGAACACTGGAGTAATAATGCGCCACAGCACACTTCATTTCACTAGAACATTTCCTAGGCTATAATCTCAAATATAATAATCTTCAAAATAAATATTTGCTTTCCCATCCAAAGCAGGCAATCTTAGGAAGGAAAGCAAGAGGCTGGGTGTGTACTGTCCCAACTCAGTCTCAGGAGAAGACTCATTGTGAAACCAAAGCAGCCTGTTATGCACAGTGAGGTCTGTTAGGGTCCAGAAATGCCCACCCAAATCAATCAGATATTGATGGCTTATTGAATGCATACTCCAAGACTGATTAATCCTGGATGCAGCCCGGAGTCGGGATCCAGAACTGAGATCCCTGGCAGAGTCTTGAAAACCAGTTTCTATCTAGGACAAGCTAGGAACAGGTGTCTTTGCAACATTTAAAACATTTGCCAACATATGGCCTATCTAGACAAAGCAGCAGAATCTGACCTTTAAACTGATAGACCAGGTCTAGAGGCTAGGAGGCTACAGGGATCGTCAAAGGCTGAAAGACTTCTTGGCAAAGTACAAGTTGTTTTTGTCAGGGCAAGAAACAATAGGTCAGTTTAAGGTTATGAGCTACAAAACCTTAACTTATGAAGGTTGGCCGAATATGCCAGAGCCATTTTCACATTTTAATATTTAACGAGTTCCAGCTCAGTCAGTACAACAGAGCTGGGCCTGGATCCTGCCGGTTGGACATACTGAAGGGGACAGAGTGGGAAGTAGAGATAGGGAAGGAAAAGAAAATAAAAGAGGGAAAGAAAGGGAAGGAAAAAAGGAGGAACTGAGGAACATGGAGGTGAGGGAAAAAGAAATGAGATGAAAGACCAGAAAGGGAAAGGAAGAGGGGGCATATTGTTGGTCTAAACCAGATTGACTCAGAAATCATTCAGGAGTTCTGCCTAAAATACATCAAAGTTAAAAGCATCTTACAAAACAAGAGGAGGAGAAGGAGGAGAAAGAGGAAGAAGAGGAGAAGGAGAAGAAAAGAAACATTAAAAGTTCATAGCCCCTTTAATACTTGCATGATTGAAATTTTATGTGGTGATTATTATAAAAGTCATTCTCCTTAACTTTTATCTAATATATAAAGCCACACGATTTGAATGCACACAATATGGATGTCAACTGCTAAGGCACTGAATAGTAAAGAAGATAAAAAAATGAATGTGGTGTACTTGAAGAGTTATAGTGAATCTCAAACATTACTAGGTATACATACATATAAAGAAATGGCAGAGGTTGGAGGGTCTCTCCATCATGGATTTGATTTTGTCCCTCTTTCTCTCATCATATTTGTAATGATGTCCTATGTTACAAAGTAGGAATGATAGAGGCCAGTGATAGCCTTCCCGTTCCTTGTCTCTATATAGTGAGCCATTTCACATTAGCACAGCATTCCACTGGAGTTATTCAACTGTAGACAATGCTCGTGCCTCACCAGTGTATTTCAAATGCTTGCTACTGAGCTGCTTAGTCAAGGGAACTTGGATGTTGGCATAACCTTTTTCCAAACCATCTGGCTCAGGCGAAGACTTCCTATGTGGCATTTTTGAAAGGCCAAATCAAAGCCAGAGGCTTAACATACCACTTGGCAACATACTACCAGTCTATAGCATTTTCAGTTGCACTCTTTTTTGTTTTTTATGGAATTTAGTGTGGATTTCACTTGCTTATTTTTTGTTTGATGTGATTCAGTCATAGACAAAATTAACTTGGTAAGATATAGATCCTCAAAGCAAAACAGACATGAAGAGAGTTACTATCTTTTTTTTTTTTAATATTATTTATTTAGTGCACTCTAGCTGTCTTCAGACACACCAGAAGAGGGCATCAGATCCTATTGCAGATGGTTGTGAGCCACCAGGTGGTTGCTGGGAATTGAACTCAGGACCTCTGGAAGAGCAGTCAGTGCTCTAAACCACTGAGCCATCTCTCCAGCCCAAGAGTTACTATCTTAACCCAAGAGTTTGCCCTGCTCATTAACCTGGTCTCCGGCATCACTGGTATCGAAATCCCTTAACTCTTTCTGGTTACCTAGTGTTTAGAATAGAAAGGAAATCTGAAAGGAGAGAGAAGAATCCTGCCTGTCTTGAGGATAAAACAGTCCAGTGTTTCTTTTGAACAGGCGAAGACTTGTAAGTGTTGCAGGAGGAAGACTGTACGGACACATGAGAAACATCCGAGAGTCCAAGGGAGGGGAGGGTAATGTGGCTGATTCATAAATGAAGTAGCAGAATGACCAAATATTTTGATGATCCTCCACCTTTGTCAGCAAAATATTCCCAGCACTTATATCCAATATATCTTATCATGTAGATTTATAAATTATGCATTTATAATTTATCACCCAATATCTCAAGAAACTATACATGTTTAGGATAAAGTTTATTATTAAAAATGAAATTATTGAAATTTTGTTTTTTAATTTAAGTAGATTATTACTAATTTTACCTATTAATACAGATCACAAAATGATAAATAAAATTAAAAATTAGGTTTGAGCTTTTAGTCTTGGTATTTTTATTGTTTTTTGATAGTAGAATGTCATTTTTCTACTTCTTTGACCCCCACATACTTCTGAGCATATACTCAAAAACATATACTTTATGAAGTGCTATGTTTGAACCACTGGAGCTACTCAACTGGAAATGATTTTAAACTTAATATCTATGTGCCGTTTAGTTTGTTGGTATAAAAACACCAACCCATCTATAAGCCCTTCAATCTACAGTGGTGAGATGTCTTCATGATATGTTGGTACAACGGTAACAAAATAGGTGGGGCAACTAACCACTAGCTAATTGAATGTAAGGCTTATTCCATGAGATGGAACCCATGGCTAATATGGCTCAAATAGTCAAGAACATAGAACCCGACAGGACACTGACCAAGGGGAAAACTGAATACTGTTTTTCTATTACAGGTATATTCTACTCAACCCATGTATCAATATCTAATTTAGCTTACATCAGAGCATTTTTCTCTGACAGAAGTTGAGAACTAATACACCTGCACACAACTGAATACTGTACAGAGTGAGAGATCTTGGAACACACTTTTCTAAATAAGATGTTATCGTTAAAGCATGTCCGCTTTGGGCAACTCCATGAAAGTGGTTTACATAATGGTGGGGATGAAAGGCACCAAGAAGGTGGTGACTTCCAGACATAAGGAAACTATTATACATATGTTCTCAGAGAAATTGTGACAGTATGCACAGAGAAATCAAAGGTCCAATCCAAATGGTGTCCTATCAATTAAAGCAGGAGCCTGATCCTCCATCTCTGAGAAGCTAACTTCAGTTCACAACCCCTTGCAACAGAAACATTCAGTATTCTCCAATAGAATTATATTTGGTATATAAACCACAATCCTGGGAGGTCCTGTGACTAGCAGGACACAAAATGTACTTGACAGTACTTTTGAAGACGTATTGTCTCATTGTGTTTTGTTTGGGTATTTTTAACCATCATTGTCTTTGGTTTTGCTATTATAGTTTTCAATTTTATGTTTTTATGAGTCCTCTCTCTCTCTCTCTCTCTCTCTCTCTGTGTGTGTGTGTGTGTGTGTGTGTGTGTGTGCATCTATCTGTGTAAATGTGTGTTTGTGTGTGTGTTTTCCTGTTCTTCTCACACATACTAAACCCTAGTTTGTAATTATTATGGTTTGTTTGTTTATGTACTGACCTGCTTCTTTCTAAACACAGAAAAAAGGAAGCTTGGTGTTGGGTGGGGAGGTGTGGAGGATGAGGTGGGGGGCATATGGGAAGGGAAAACATGATCAGAATATACTCTATGGGGGGGAACCCGTATTTTAAGTTGAGTAATAAAAAAACACTCTGAGCACTGAACAAAAAGCTGAATATTAAACAAGCATTCAAGGTGAACCCAGTGAACGAAGAATTTAAAAGTCTATTGTTCCTGACAGAACTTGGAGGGACTACCTATACACAGCCAATATTGAAAAAAGTGTGGTAGAAAGTCACTAGCTACCATAATGCCTTCCAAAGAATTGTTTATTTGTTCAAGGTTCATCAGTGATTTTTCTCCTGAAAGATTTTTACCTTCCTCCAAAGTTTAGAGAACTTGTGAAGAGTAATCTTTTGTTTTGTCTTTTTGAGACCTATGCCTTGAGAACTGAGAGACAGCCATGAGTAATCATAGCTGCCTAAAGGGCTCTTTCAATTAGCAAATTAATATAACACAAGACAAAATTATATGTAGTCTGTGATAGTTTATTTTATTTAGGAATATAGATTTTGGTACAGAATTCTTGTAAGAAAATAATTTCATTTGAGTAAATACACACAAAGGCTTAAATATACCTTGTCACTAGATTCTTGCACTATTGAGAGATTTTAGAACCTTTAGATAATCAGATTCTTCTGTCATATAATAATTTCTTCCAATGTTGAAACATTATATCCTGCAGGAAGCTCAGGAAGTCAGGAAGATGACCAACTAAGCATAGCTTCAGGAAGTCCCTGAAATTGATCAGAGTCACCAATCGCCAACCATGCCAGGATAAACAATAAGAGCTGAGGGTACCTCTCAGATGGAAAGGAGTTGAACAACAGTGAATACTCTGACAAACAAAGTTGTAGGGAAGATTCCGAGGCTAGATCAGCTGCTTGGAAGCAGAAAGCAGGTGTGCCAAGAAGAGCATCTGAGGTTTCTGGCAAAGGCACTCTTTCAAGTGCTTGGACCCTGTACAGTGCACTCCAGCTCTCGTCTCTGCTGGGTGGTCTTTAACAATTCAACTGCCTTGGAGTCATTTGTGCTCATATAGGTATCCTCTCGCCTACATTCCTGTAAGTGCCCTCAATAAAACTCACTGGTTCACCAAGCTGAACTTTGATTGAATCCATACTTTGGTCTGGATGAGTAGTGAGTAGGGATGTGTGTATGTGTGTATATGTGTGTTGGTGTGTGTGTGTGTGTGTGTGTGTGTTTGTGTGTGTGTTGTAGCTCCCCAGGAAACGTTGTTACTCAGCACCTTGAGCAATCATTAGAATATGCCCAAGAAGCAACAAATGGGACTCTAGAACTCATTATCTCTCAGAAACTTCTTGCTATCTTGAGTTGTTTTGTTCTTGTGCTATCTTTCATGTGTTCGCTCCATCCTGTGCCACCTTGACACAAATCCCAAAGCATGGGTTTGACTATCTGAACACTGAAACCTTTGTAACTGTGATCCAATATAAAACCTCCCTCTTTAGGCTGATTTACCTTACTATTTTGCAAAACTAACATACACAGGAAGAATTCGTTTCCTAACCACCGACATATAAAAATTGTTAATGAGAAAAATCTAGTAAGATTTACTTACTCACTGTGTCAAATGTTATTCTAACTCTGTGTAACAACCGAAAAGAACATATTATTCAGATATGTTCAAGAGCCTTTCTCCTGATAGAGTTTTTTCCTTTTTATTAGCCTTCTTTTGGCTTGAACATTCTAGATAATCTTAGCCACAAAATTGAAACTCACGGCTCTATGAAGAATACAGTTAAACACTATGCACAGAGGGATACAGCTGAACACCGTAACACAGTTTTCTCTAGCTGGCCCCTTGCTTCCATCTCATGGGATGAAAGAGGTCACAGTGAAGGCAGGGAAATTTTGTTTTTTCACTTTTTGATAGAATGAGTTTAAATAATTCCATTATTACCTCCAGAAGATGTCCAACTTATTATATTTACATTTTGTTCCTTCACGTCATAGTTTTGAACATGGCTGTTGAGACTAATAAATTAATTATTAAATATGAGAGTTGTTAAACAGTGTGCAACTGAAAAAAGGGACAGGAAGGCTGATGTGAGCTGGAAAGGGGACTTTATTTCCAGAAATCTTTCTTCAGGAAGAGTCCAAGGCTGCTGGGAGAGGAAGTTCATATGGAACTTCCAGAGGAATAAAACTATAAGCACAAGATGAGATAGAGATCTTGGTTTCTACATTAGGACATGTATAAGATGCTGGATCTTCAGTGAGGGTTCTGATTCCTGACATCCAGACAGCAGGATAAGCCAAAATCTGGCCTTGGCTGCTTTTCAGGGTAAATTTGGTTGTTAGTTGGTTTTATTTTGTTTCTTAGTTTGTTTTCTGAGAGTCTATGTTATGACCCATGCCTACAAAAGTCAACTTTAAAAAAAATTATTTTAACTGTTGTCTTTCCAATGTAAAGCCAGTGCTTAATTTGTCTTTGCCAGTTTTCAAAATGCACAATCAGCATTAGGGTTTTAGAGCTCATAGCCGAGCTTCCTGTTCCCTTCTGCTTTCCTCTGCACTTGTGACTAACCCACCAAGATGAGAACATCACATGCTGAGCCAAGAGTCTCTTTCTCGTGACTCACCTGGCTCAGCTTCTATATAGGGCAAACTCCTGATCAGTGCATCTGTTGTTGGAGTTTCAATAACTCCATTAGTTTTTATTATGACACAGCCATCCCCCGATAATTGAGACAATCCTATTGATTTATTTAATCAGCTTCAACACATATTAGACTGGCTACTTTTTAGCTGTGCTCCCCAAGTTACTTGACAACAGTCATCCTGCCTGTGCTGGATTTTTTCCATCAGGTTATTCCTGCTTCTCCACCAGTCTCTTTCTCTTTCTTTCCCTCTCCCTCTCCTCCCTCTCCCTCCCTCCACTCCTCTCTTTCTCTCCTCTATCTCTTCTCTGCCTCATGATCCACATCTGTGACATAAAGCCTGGTAATCAAAGCCCCACCTAGCTCTATTCTCCCCAGTTATTGGCTGTCAAACATTCTTACTTAACCAGTCAGAGAACATTAGCTGTTTAAAAAGGAAAATTTTATACAATATTGTTTAGTATAACTGTGAATGTGCTTGTCTGGACTGCAATCAGATCAACCAGATTTGGTGGGGAAGGTTAGCATTTGTATATACAGCAACATCAGAACAACCTACAACAGACGTCTTCTGCAATCCCCTTCCCTGGTATTTCATGTGAGTATAATAGATAAATCACTTGTTCCTTATCTACCTTTTAATTTTTTCCATTATTGAACAAATATTTTTAAATATACAGTTTATCTTTTTATTCTTTAATAAATTTTATTTTTACTCATTCATAAAATAAAGATTGTAGAAATTGTTAGATGACATGTAATATTACTATATACATATATATGTATAGTTAAATCAGAAATTATTTCATGAAAAATATTTGTCATTTGTTTTTACTAATACTATTTAAAATACGTTTCTCTTCCTTTTGAGATATATTCCAATAATTGTTATCTACAATCATACTTGTGTTCCATAGCACACCCAACCTCTTATCTAATGGTAAGTTGAAGCTTAATGACCCACCCAATACCTACCTCTACTCACTGCCCTAGTCTCCAGGAATCACTTCTTAATTTCTACAGGATCAATGGTTTGAATTCCTTAGTGAAATCATGGTGTACTTGTTTTCTGTACATAGCTCATTCAATATAATGTGATGATATCCATTCATATTCTCACTAATGACAAGGTTTTAGCTTTCCGAAACTGAGTTAATTCCATTGTGTTTAAATATCATATTCTCATTTTCCATTCATCAGTCTAAGACACCAAATTTATTTATTTTATAGGCCGATACATATGGTGTCATAGTAATCATGGAAGTGTAGGTGTTTCCTTAACTATATGGTTTCATTTTCTTTAAATATGACACAGTGAGAGAATTATTGAATCATATTTTTGAGAGTAATTGCTTTTTTCCTGTCTTTTTCAATAGTTTTTACACTATTATATATTACCTTCAGTATAGGATTACTTCCTGTGTTATTGAATTATGTTGTACTGAAGAAATGACCCTCAATAATGTCAAAGCTTTGCAATATATTCCTAGGATAAGATTCTCAGGCAAGCTCCCCCTTTCTCATCAGTTTTTACACTATGGGTGTGGTGGTTTGAATATGCTTGCCTTCTGATTTCCACCTGTACCCTAAGCTGACTTGCTATGACAGCACACAGTCCCCACTGGGAAAGAGCCTGACTTACATACATGCTGACATATTTGAGAGCACAAATGATACCACCACTTTTGCTCAAATTCCTGGCCCAAGAGGAAACCAGCTGGAACCCTGAGGACACAGGACCTGAAATGCAATGTAGAACAGGATCCATCTACTTTCTGCCTGTGCCCAGAGCTGACCTTGTGATAAAGCTCTCTATACCCAGAACTTTCTGGGAGAGAGCAGCTCCCCCAGCAGTGCTGACACAAAGGGTAAAGCCACTGTGAGAATGAACAAGATCAGCTAACAGAGACAAACAGATGGCTAGGGGCAAGTCCAAGAACCCAAGAACTCAAGAACCAGAAATCAAGGCACGCTTGCCACCATCAGAAGCCAGTTCCACCATCACAGTAAGTCCGGGATACTCCACTACACCAAAAACAGCACGATTCTGATTAAAATCCACAACTCCTGATGACGTTAAAGTACTTTAACAAGGTCATAAAAAAGCCCCCTTAAAGAAAACACGGGTAAACAAGTACAAGCTCTTAAAGAGGAAGCAACAAAACATGTAAAGAAATTGGTGAAAACATCCAGGATCTAAAAATGAAAACAGAAATAATAAAGAAATAATACAGAAATAATACAGAAATAACAAATCGAGAAAATGCTGGAGATAAAAAAAACCTAAGAAAGAGACCAGGAGTCATGGATGTGTTACCAACAGAATACAAGTGATAAAAGAGAGAATCTCAGGGCAGAAAATACCACAGAAAATTGTGACACAACAATAAAAGAAAATGCAAAATGCAATAATCTTCTAATCCAAACCACTGAGGAAAGCCAGGACACAATGAGACCATCAAACTGGAGAATATTAGATATGGGAGACAGTGAAGATTACAATCTTAAAGGCCAGTAGGTATCTTCAATAAAATTATAGAAGAAAACTGATCTAATAAAAGAGATGCCTATATACATAAAAAAGCCTACAGATTTCTAAATAGATTTGACAAGAAAAGATGTTTCTCCTGTCATATAATAGTCAAAACACCACATTTAGAAAGCAAAGTACGAATATTAAAAGCAGACAGGGAAAATGGTGAAATAACCTATGAAGGCAGACCTATCAAAATCACACCAGACTTCTCAACAGAGAATATGAAAAGTAGAAGATCCTGGACAGATGTCATACAGACTCTAAGAGAACACAAATACCATTCAAGGATATTACAGCCAGCCAAACTCTCAATTAACACACATGGAGAAAACAAGATATTCCAGAACAACAACAAAAAAAAAATTACACATTACCTTTCCATAGATCCAGATCTACAAAGGATAATAGATGGAAAATGCCAACACAAAGAATTAAATTACACCCCAGAAAAGCAAGAAAGTAATATTTTTTCAACTAACCCAAAAGAAGACAACCACACAAACAAATTCCACCACTAACAACAAAAGTAAGAAGAAAGAACAACCACTGATCCCTAATATCTCTCAAAATCAATGGACTCAATTCCTTAGTAAAAGACATAGACTAACAGACTGCATACTTAAAGACAACCCAGCATTTTGCTGCATACAAGAAACACACTTTAGAAACAAAAATAGACACTAGCTTATGAAAAAAGAAAGGCTATAAAACAATTTTCCAAGCAAATGGGCCTAAGAAATAAGCTGGAGTAACCATTCTAATATCAAATAAAACTGACTTTCAACCAAAAGTTATCAAAAACAATAAGGAAGGGCACTTCATATTCCTCAAAGAAAAAACAATCCACAGAATAAATTCTGAAATCCTATGCCCCAAATTCAAGTCACCTACATTCATAAAAGAAATCTTACTAAACCCCAAAGCACGCATTGTACCTAACATAATAATAGTGGGAAACTGCAACCGCCAACTCTCATCATTGGGCAGATTATGGAAATAGAAACAAAACAGAGATGCAGTGAAACTAACAGGAGTTATGAACCAAACTGATTTAACAAATATCTATTGAACAGTTCATCCCACAACAAAACTATAACTTCCCAGCACCTCAAGGTACCTTCTCCAAAATTGACCACATAATCAGTTTCAAAACAAGCCTCAACAGATACAAGTCGATTGAGATAATCAATCCAGTGCATTCAACCAGATCACCTTGGATTAAGGCTGGTTTTCAATGCCAACAAAATCAACAAAAAGCCAACATTTAAGCTAAACAATGCTCTACTCAATGATAAATTTGTCAAAGAAGAAATAAAAGACATTTTAGAATCTAATGAAAATGAAGGCACAACATACCCAAACTCATGGGGCACAATAAAAGCATGTGCCCAGCAGTACATCTGATATAGCTGTCTCCTGAAAGAATCAGCTGGATTATGACAAATACAGAAGCAGATACTAACAGCCAACCATTAAATTGAGAACAGGGTCTCCAATGGTGGAGTTAGAGAAAGGCTTGAAGGATCTGGAGGGGTTTGCAACCTCATGATTATAACACCAACCAACCAGAGCTCCCAGGGACTAAACCACTATCCCAAGAGTACAAAAATAAGGACCCACGGCTCCAGCTGCATATGTAGCAGAGGATGGCCTTGTTGAGCATCTATGGAAAGAGAAGCACTTGGTCTTGCCAAGGCTTGATATGTCAGTGTAGGGGAATGTCAGGGCAAAGAAGCAGGATGGGGTGGGTTGGTAGGGGGCACCTTCATAGAAGAAGGGGAATGGGGGATGAGAGAAGGGGCTTATGGATGGGAATCTGGGAAAGGGGATAACATTTGAAATGTAAATAATATATATCCAATAAAAATGTTAAAAAAAATGAATATGCTTGGCCCAGAGTCTGGCCCTGTTGGAGTTGGTATGGCCTTATTGGTGGAAGCCTGTCACTGTAGGGATGTGCATTGGAACCCCTCTTCCAGCTGCCTGAGAGTCAGTCTTCTCCTGACTGACTTTGGATTGAGATGTAGTACACTTGGCTTCTTCTCCAGCACAAACCTTCCTGGACACTGGCATTCTTTTAGCCTTGATGATCATAGACTGAACTTCCGAACCTGTAGCCAGACCTAATTAAATGTTATTCTTTATAATAGCTGATCGGTGGTAACTCTTCACAGGAATGGAATCCCAAACTAAGAAACTGGGCTAAATTCTGCTGACTTAGAATCATTTGGAATCCTCAATAATTCTATGATGACAAAGTTTTCTTCATTTCCCCTTCCTTTCCTATATTTTTCCTTATTTAGAGAGAATTTTCCTGTCTCTCCTGGTAAACTCATATATTTAAGGGAGCTTCTCTGTCCGTATTTTGATGTTAAATCTTGTAGAATCTTTTTTTTTTCAGATTCTACAACTCTTTGTTACTATTATGAATGTTTTACGATAATTTTAACGTGGTATATTCCTGAATTAAACTTAGTTCTATGGTAGTGAAGGCAATATTCTAATAAACTTTTTATATCTAGACACTAGACTAGCACTACACATTTCACCACAGAGTCACTAGTTCTTCTTGTATCACAAAAGAGTATAATACAGTATAATTCCATACCTGTATCCATTTAGAAATGTAAGTGTATATGTATATTGTTATCACTTTTTATTAGTAACATTAATCCTCATTATGTCTAATATATACATATATATAAATATTTTAAAATCATTAAAGGTATATATGTATATGTATATTTTTTAAATCATTAAAGGACTCATTTTAATAAATATTAGACTTAGTTCATTAGCCTTAAAATCATGCATATTGTTGTAAGTATCTTGATATCATGATCAAAGTTAAACTTATCTCTAAATACAATGTATTCATGTTTTTTATGTCAAATTTCATTATGTACATGTATGTGTATGTCATCTGTCACTGGTCTAAATTCCTAAATTTTTGCATCACTAGCTTAATCTTTCTATGACATTTGTGTTGTCACCACTGCAGTTTCTGAAACCCTTCTTACTCAAGGAACCACATGCCCGAAAATATATCAATCACTTGCATGGCCTAAGGCAACCCCCTACATTTCTACCCTTGGGCTGAGATATGAAACATTAATAACACCATAGATGCTGCTCCCTCAGCCCTTCCTAACCACCAACATTTCTCTCGTTTCCAAAGATAACCACCATCATGACATCTCATACCATAAGGTGGTTTTAAAATTTATGTGATTTTAACTTTATAGACTGGAAGTCATGAAGATGTACTGCTTAAATACCCCTTCCAGAAATGTGCCTGCTGACCACAGGAATGTAGTTAGCAGCCTCCAGCTGTGAGCACTTCCTGAGCCTTAGTCTTTGGGGCAAAACCACTCTATTTTGGAAAATCGCTAGTCAGAGGCTAAGTCAAGTGGCAGTGCCTTGAGGTCACGCTCTTTCTGGTATGTATTCTAAGCAGTTTATGAACAACTGGAGATGGAGAGCCATGGCAGTTGTGCTCTAAACCACGTTGCACTATCACCATTATTAGCTACAGAGTTCCCATTTGGCTGGCTGGAGCGTGCTCATGCATCATGTTTGCACCACACTCATGACTTTCATTCTTATTCCTGCTTCCTGGTTTTCTTTGGGTTTTTTTTTTTTTGTTTGTTTGTTCCTTTTGTCTCTCTCTCTCTCTCTCTCTCTCTCTCTCTCTCTCTCTCTCTCTCTCTCTCTGTGTGTGTGTGTGTGTGTGTGCATGTGTTTGTTTTCATCTTTTGGTCCTTTCCTAGGAGTTATCCTCCAACATAAACTATATCTATATTATAAAACTATTTCTTGTTGTTTTTAATTTGTTCAAATAATTTTGGTGATATTTCTGTATCTGTTAATGGACATTTTTTTATTTATACTTTATACTCTTTACACTGTTATAATAAATTTGCAATGAACAAATGTGTGTGTGTGTGTGTGTGTGTGTGTGTGTATTTGTTCATTGCATATTTATGAGACTCTTGTGTTTATTATTAGAGACCAAATATCCCTACATTCATGAGATGGGCCTTGAGCTATTGCTTTTTTTTTTTTTTTTTTTTTTTTTTGCTTTTTTGCTTTTCTTTCTTTCTTTGAATTTTTATTGGTTATTGTGTAATTACATTTCAAATATTATCCCTCTTATTGGTTTTCCCTCTAAATGCCCCTATTCTTCCCCTTCACCTGCTTCCACAAGGGTGTTCACCTACCCACCCACCCACTCATGTCCCACTTCCCAGATATTCATTTATATTGTGGTATCAGCATTCACAGGACCAAGGACTTCCCCTCCTATTGATGGCAGACAAGGCCTTCTTCTGCTACATATGCAGCTGGAGCCATGCGTTCTTCCCTGTGTACTCATTGGTTGGTGATTAAATCCCTGAGAGGTCTAGAGTGTCTGGTTGGTTGATATTGTTGTTTTCCTATACGGTTGCAAACCCTTTCAGCTCCTTCAGCTAACTCCTCCATTGGGGTTCCCATGTTCAGTCTGATAGTTGGCTTCAAGCATCCACATCTGTATCAGTAAGGCTCTGCAGAACTTCTCAGGAGACATCCATATCAGCCTTTTGTCAACAAGCACTTTGTGGCATCTGCAAGTACTTCGGTTTGATGTCTGCATATGGGATAGATCTCCACATGGAGCAGTCACTTGATGGTCTTTCCTTCTGTCTCTGATCCCTTCTTTGTTCCTATATTTCCTTTAGACAGAAACAATTCTGGTTAAAATTTTGAGAAATGGGTGGCTCTATCCCTTAACTGGAGGCTATACCTAATCTCTGGATATGATCTCTACAGGTTCTATCTCCCCTTTGTTGGATATTTAAGCTAATGTTGTCTCTGTTGGGTGAGCTACTGCTTTCAAACTGTCTGATTGTCTCATCCTCAAAAGTGGATATGGACCATTATTACTGGGTATATTGAGTTTTGTAAATAGATATACATAGTTTTGTACAAGTCTTTGAAGAATATTTTATGGAGCAAATAGAGTTCCATAAAGGGTTGTTGAAGGGTTCTACTTAAATCCTAGTCTCATTAACATTTTACAATTTTTTATTTGAATTTTAGGGATATAAAATGATATACCATGGTGTACTTAATTTTAGTTTTTTTGTATGTATGTGTGTGTGTTGTTGTTGTTGTTGTTGTTGATGTTTATTTTTTTGTTTTAATAGTTGGCAAAGTTTGGTACTCCTACTGTTTACAAGTTTTAGGCAGAAAGAATGAAGAGCTTCAACTGGAAATATCCTTGCATACAAATTTATTTTAATGCCATTTATCAGATAAAGAAACTCTTTATTCCCACAGAAGCAAATATATCATTTTTTCAAATCCTTTTACTGTATGTCTTCAGATAATCATATAATTTTCTCCAGTCCTCTTAGTGTGTTTTTGTTTTGGCTTGTTTTGTTTTTTAAGTGTTTAAATATTTTTTTCTAGAAAAAAAGAACAAACATTATCTATCTATTGTCTATCTATCTATCTATCTATCTATCTATCTATCTATCTATCTATCATGTGTGTGTGTATAAAACTAGAAAACACAATGCTGTATAGCAGTCCACAAAATTATTTTACATTAAATGCTTTTAATGAGATATTCTCTGTATTTACATTTCAAATGTTATCCCTTTTTCTTCCACTCCCATTCCCCCTCCCCCTCCACTTGCGTTCATGAAACTGCTCCCTCTCCCAACAATGCTCTCCACCTCAGTGTCTTGGCATTCTCCTACACTGGAAAAACAAGCCTTCACTGGACCAAAGGACTCTTTTCCCATTTATGCCAGACAATGCTCTCTCCTGCTAAATATGCAACTACCATATTTCCCAGGCAGCACTACACTATCTGCATCATGAAAGTTCTGAGCAGTCTCTCTCCAGATATTCAGTTGAGAGGACATGGGGACTTACTGTGGCCTCAGATGGTAAAGTGCTCCTCAGGCTCCTCTGGCTGCTCAGCAATCTGCAGGCCTACCATGAGTTCTCATGGCTGTGGTCCCTTAAATACACTGTATTAGTATCATATATAATCCACACCAAATGACTTTGAAAAGTAAAGTCAGAATTCCTTGCCATGAGGAATTTTAATTAAGTTGACAACCTGAGGAATAGGAAGTTTCTTTCTGAGAGTTTATTATGGCCTGTACTGACCACTGACCATAACTGAAACACAGACTTGGTTCTGAGCCATCAGTGATGAAATTTTATCAGTTTTTATTAATATGTCCAGTTATATAAATCCAAGAATACAATCATTCAATAAGTTCCGAGGTGACAGCACCATCTTTATGGAAAGTGGAACATTTCTAAGTCCAATATTTTCTTGAGAGAGGGAGAACGGTGATAACATTTATGCAGCTTCAGTTTTTATTTTAAAACTCATATCCACCTTACTACAAGTCAGTTTTACTTAAACCAGGACTTTACAACAAAACATTGTAAGTCATTCATGAACTCAGTTCTGCTGTATGAATTAAAGTACAGTACATATTAAAATTATGAGACATTTTGAGGCAGTGGAATTACTTTTAGTAGCCTTTTAAAGATTAGGTATTAGGTCTGCCCTTTCTCCCTTCTTATCTCTAGTACAGATTATTTTTCTTTTAGGGATGTACTTTTCAGATTTTCCAAATATTCCATCAGAGTGTCCTCTCCTCAGGTGATCCCTTTGTTCTTATTGGCATCCTAGAAATAGAATCCAGTGGTCTGACCTTTCTTCTGCCCAAATGGACCACGAAAATTTGGTCCTTATGGTTGCTTCTCTATTCCACAGTGTGACACTTGGACACACTTCTGGACAAAAAGCTTGTTTTTGTCAACATCGTCTATTTTTACTTCACCCCTAGATGGTCACCACCACAAATGCTATGACCCAAATATGATCTATCAATATTAAACAGCTAGCTAGGTTTTGAGAATATAATTAGTCTTCAACCCCATCACAAATCTGAGAATGACCAAACTATCTGTAAATATAGGAAGCCTAACATTGCTCCCAGAACTGGAACAGGTTTAAGAGACCATTGTCTACCTGCACAACCCCCTGTTAGCAACATGTGAGATCTTTTGCCTTTAGCCTTCTGGCCCAGGATCACCTAATAGACTTTTGAAACATAGAATTTTGTAGGGCTAATCATTCTGGCTCAGCAGAGATCATCAGTTGACTATTCTGCATAATGTGTTCTCTGGGCAGTATTTGTATAAAAATGAAGTAGGCAATTTTTGCCCAATGGTTACCTAGTCATAATATATTATCATACCTGGAGGTAGAGATGTTTAATTTCTTCTTTGAAATCACCAAAGGAGAACTGTTAGGAGCAGAGATGTCTCAGCAAATGATAACTAACACTAAATATCACATTTTGTGGATTTCTGATGTTTTTGTAAAACATCTATTTCTATAAAGTTATCTGGACTATGTCTAAAACTACTCTCAGCTATTTCTAATGAAAATATCTTGAAAACACCATAGCAGTAAATTCAGTGCCATGAATTTGCTATCTGGCTCTTAATTTATATGTTTAATCATCATCTCAAATCAGTTTATAAAGCAGTTAAAAGGACTTGGTCTAAGTCTTGTAATTTTAAATGTCTTGTATAGGCACAATACCTATATGAAAATAATAATATTACTATTAGTTGTAAATCAATAAGAAATTATATTGACAAAACCCTAAGTTTTCATCAAATAATTTCTGTACCAATGTAAGAAACTATATATAACATTAGCTTAGTGACAAATATAAGGATTTCTACAAAATGAGATCAATGCTCTTCAATATTTGCTATTCCTCCTTGTTAAATTATGACTACTTCTAAATTTCTGAGCAGAACAACCTAGAATAACCACCTTTAGACCCCCTCCCAAAGTTCAGGAGATTGGGGCTGTACATGGGCTTTAAGATATCTTTAAAGGGGGGGAGGGTAAGGATTTAAGGATCCTGACCAGGCTTAAAAAGACCACACCATTGATTTTTGTAGTTTCTGATGTCTGTCTTGGACTAGATCATGGGGATCCGGAGCACAAGCAAGTCTGACAGTGAGACTCACCAAACTGTACATTCTGTAATATATAATTTTCAAACAAAATTTAAGTATCATCAAGGTATCTGTATGGATTGAATCAGTCTGTGTAAGGGGCACAAACTGGTTAGAATAAAATTTTATTCACTTTTTTAATCTTCTTTTTTAGTAGGTCTTCCCCAATCAAATCTAAACTATAAGATTTTGGAAGGTATTTAGAGCCTAATCAACTTTTCTAAGAACACAAAGACAAAACCCTTTTTCCAAATCAGCATAACCTTTATTTAGCAATCAGAAAAGCTCGTATTGTGTATTCTCCCCTGAGAAATAATATTATCACAAAACTCAAAATCACATCCAGTTTGAAATTAGAACAATAAAAAACAAATGAACTAAACTAAAACATTTATAAGCCTATTTCTTAGGCCTCTTTAATCTGTCATGTTAGGAAAACAATCCAAAATTCTCCTAAATCCCATATACAAAGAATGTTAGTTATTCTGTAGATTTAGTATATCATATAAGTGTTAAGTTCTCTACCTGGAGTTTTTAAACTTTTACTCATTAATAACTTATATAACATATGAGTGTATTCACTCCTATTTTTGATAACTTTTATAACAAGCAAATATCACTACTATTTACTTGAAGTCAGTGACTAATCTTTCCTATCCTAGTTTCATGGATGAAAATCCCCATGGAATTCAGATATTCTCTGTATATAAATGTATCCTAAAAGCAAATGAGCCAGCCTTTTAATTAAAACATACTTTAAAAAATTAAAAGGAAGAAGGTAGCTTCCAATTTTTAACTCTCTATGTTCAGGCCAACCTGCAATTTTCACAGCAGGTGACCTAGAGCCTGCAATCAGACACAGAGCCTGTGAGCCACAGGTTACAACTTTTCACCCCTCCATGCTGTCCCCAGTATTCTGTGATCTGGGCAGTCTCACCTATATTAGCTCCAGCACTGGTAGGCAATATAGAACTAAAATTATTTATCTCAGCTGCAGCTGCTCTCTGGTTATTATCTCTCCTGACTGACTCTCTGCTAGCCAGGAACTCCACTTGCACTCCCTGCTGCCACCCACTGGTCTCAGTGGTGGCTATTCTCTCACAATTCCCTTGGCTGGTTGCTACCACACCAGGCCCACACATCCCAATTCCTTGGCTTGGTGTAGCCTGCCCCTGTACCTTCTTTGAACTCAATTGGGTTGCTGCATGAAGGAAAACACCATGTGACAAATTCTGATTTAATTGATATGACATAATTTACCCACCTAGACAAGTCAAGTCATCCTTTAAAAATCTATCCCTTATTAAATATTTATAACAACCTGTCTCTATGCTGAGATGCACAAAGAGGATTATATGCATCCTCCTCCATCTTCTATTCTTTCTAAAACCTTTTTCCCACTTATTCTTTTTTCTTGTCCAATGACAGACTTTGTGCCTGCCCCTTTAATTTCAACTACACACACACACACACACACACACACACACACACACACACACACACAAACACAGTATATACTCACTTATACACAGGTATCTTTATGTAGTCAAAATATAGAAAGTTGGATCCAGGGTTTAAAGTATATAAGACTCTTCCAGAGGATTGATGCTGTAATTATGAACCCCAAAAGTATTACTTTAGGGAACCTGTGTGATGTCATTCTTACATGCTATAGTTTTTACTATATTTTTTAAATAATTTTTGGTGGATTATATTTATTTTTGAACTGAAATAATGTGTCAATTTCGTAGATGCCTCGTCAGTATTTTACATAACTATCTATTGAATAAACTAAAAAATTTTGAGATACAGAAGTTTCACATAAAATTACCTAATTCTAAGAAATTCATACCATTTAGCTGAGTAGTGTCAAGCATATTTGAAAATTTAACTACTGTTACTATTGATATGTTTCTAAAAAATAAAGCACACAGTGATATGACTTAGTAAATTCATTCATATGTTTGTATAAACATCACATCAAAAAGAGTTAAATAAAGTAGAAGGGAAAACTCAGAACAACTGAGGGATGAGTTCAATTCTGAAAGCCAGATGCTGTAAAGAAAAAAGAAAGTGATGTGGTTACTAAAGAATTTCAGAGACCTAATAAGCAATACAAAGATAGAAGAAAAATCAAAGAAAGCATCACTTTTAAAGATATCCCAGTAGCCAGGTGTGATCATGCATACCCTTTAGTCCCAGAGCTCAGAAGATAGAGGCAGATGGATCTCTGTGAATTTGAGAGGAGCCTAGTCTACAGTAGGAGGTTCAGGACTCTCAGGATTACAATGAAACCTTGACTAGAGAAGAAAGAGAGAGAGACGGCCGGGGGTGGGGGGAGAAGGAAGGAGGAAGGCTGGGAGGAAGGAAGGAAAAAAGGAAGGAAAGAAAGGAGGAAAGTACTACATGTCAAGATATACCACCAAGCATCACAGAGCTTATTGATTGCTAAAATTAAAACATCATTCAGATTCTAAGTAAATAAATATACTTAGGTTAGGGCTCAGAAATGTACAGGTTCATCAAAGGAAAGATATCACCACCATCACCATCACCATTGCGAGAGTTAAAAGGGCTAGTTCAGTTGTGAGGAATTCCCATATTTTCAGGGAAAAGTAGATTGTTTCTTTTTAGATTAGAGCATTAAAGTGAATTCTTAATATCCATCCTCTCACCTTTCCATTCAAGAATTCCTTTTTTGAGATCAAAGAAAAAATAATGAAAGCACTCCTGGCCTTTGTTGCAAAGCTCTGCTTTCTGATCACATAGACAAAGAACATTTGGTCAAGCTTATCTGGACCAAATCCTTCTAGACAGCTACCATTACAGACCTGATGAACTTCAGCTTTGATGATTAAGGTGGGGAGAAAAGGGGCAGACCAAGCAAAAGACTTAAGTCTGTCAAGACTCCTGTGATTTGTCACCATGGAACTGTTTTCATGTATTTGGAGCTGCTGTTTAAACAGAAGAATACAAAAGTAACTAGCATTTGCAAGCTCAGTTTTGCTATTTTGCAAATATTAATTCAAGATATTGAATCTGCTAAAGGAACTGTACTTCCTACTTTCCACTCAAAGTGTAAAAATTCACTTTGTCTTTATACACTTTTCATCTATGGTCACAATATCAGTGATTTTTTTTGATGGTAGGAAGGTAAAATCTGTTGAAAAAGTTGTTTGTCAAAATTTTTAAGGAATATTTTCTATTATTTTATTTTTAACATTTTTAACCAGAGGACATTTAACAGTGTCTTATTAATGTTTACATGTCTGAGCTTCAGAGACAAAGAAGGTAGAAAAACACTTTTGTCCACTAAAATCATTTTTTTATGACAAAGAAACCTACATTGTTTTCTGCATGTGGATAACCACTTTTCTTGGGATCGCTTTGTACTGTTCTTTCACACAAATATAATACACTTTGAAATAGCCCATTTCTATAATTTAAGAATATTAAATTCTAGTCTGAGAAGAAAAAGACCAAGTGTAAAGATGTGGGGGTAAAGACACAAGGGACTTAGCAGGGCAAGTAGATGAAGTGTAATAATTAGAGTAAGCTGCTAATTAAAGGCTTCTGAAGACTAAGAGGAAGAGAAATCCAGGCTGGTGATGGGTGTGGAGGCTCTATACAGTCACATGGTACAGCAAAGAAAGGAAGGGTTGAAATGAGAGCTGACAGAGAGGTGCTGTTCCTAAGGAGCAATACAAGCAAACACTGCTGGGTCCTGACCCTTTGTACATTGTGGTTCCAAAATAAAGTGCCTGATAAAATAGAGCTAACATTACATATCACAGAAAAGTTTGGAGTTCACAGGTTAATTCTGACAAATATATATTTAAAAAATATTCTCTTACCAGTTTTAATGGTTTATACCAGTAATCCTAGCTCTTGAAAATCAAAGCTAAAAGATCTGACTTTGAGACCAGCGAGGCTACATACTGTGACACAGGGAAAACATTAATTAATAAATAAACTCTCTACATTTTACCTTGGATGGTGGAATTCGGGTTTCTAAGTGCTTAACATATTCTACAACTAAGTAATACCCTGATGCCCATTCATCTACATCATAATAAATACTATAATTCAGTCATCTCAAGTATTTCACTCCTTCAAAAAACATTCAGCATACAGAGAAACCTACCCTTTAAATTTATGTAGCCATTAAAACAAACTTACCATCAGAGTATCACAAGCATTATGTTGTTTGTATGTTTCAAGTCACTTGAGTTGTAAAACAGGACCTCACAAATCTGTTGCAATCCTGGGAGATATTGTTGACTTATTTGGATAAATTCACAAAGAAAACTATATCTTTGGTATAAGAAATATTTAGGGCATACTGTCAGTTCTGTTTTTACGTCCATCAAGTACATACCCAGTGCGTTCAATGTGGAGAGAGTGTTCAATTGTGTAGATTCAGCAGGAGAGCAACCTTTACTAAAATCTTTAGGGAACCTCTCCATGTGACCTTTAGGCATAATTCTGAACTTTAAAGATGATAGTAATAAAAGAAAATTATGTAGGGGATGGATGAAGTATTAGAGAAAAAGGAGGAAGCACTAAGCATGAAACTCAGAAGAGGGGGCTGAAGTAGCTGAAGTTTAAAAATGTGTGAGTAATGAAGTCCAGTAGCTTGGAAAACAGGGATTGAGCTGTGTCCCTTAGTGACTGAACAGCTGTTTAGTTACCATCATTGTATTTTATTCTTAGTACCTAGAGCAAAAATAGCACAAATAAAACAGAAGCAGACATGTCTAGGAAATAAGATATAGTTGTTTTAAGAAATTGTAAAAGGAATCAAAGAATAAAATTTATCTGTCAATACAGGTGATGATCTGACAAGTCTGATAGTTATACAACTGATAATTTTATAAGAGATGTGATTAAGAGATAGCCGAATTGATGACCTCTAGGAGACTCTGAGGAGTCAGAAGGTTAATCTGTAATGCATGCTCCACAAATATGATATTGCTTAAGTGCATAAAAAACTCACAGGTAAAAAAATGCTTTTTATAGATTTTGATGGTACTATTTAGTCTCTGCCTGTGTAGTTAGAATTAGAATCGAACAAAGCGAGGAAGGCTAGGTATGTGAGAGTGCTGTCACTGTCCTCTGAGTCCTATTTATGTTTCTCCAAACATCATGTGTCCTCCCATGGGTCTAGCCTCAGGAAAAAAGCACCACATGAGTCTGCATCACATAATGCAGCCAGAAACTTCCAGGGCAGAAGACAAAAATGTCCACTAGTCCTTTGAACTATACACATGGGCTCAACGAGTATACACATGGGCTTAGCAAGGGGATCACCAGGGCAGGAGTTTCAGAGACAGGTCAGACTTAAAGTAATCAAAGCACTCTCGGTGTCATAACCTGAACCACTTTGTGCTTTGCTGTGATGGGGCAGATTAGTTCTTGGAATGAGATCAGATACAGGAAGAATACTACTTAACTGATCAGAATGACAGGAAACTACACATCAATAGATACTTCTAAGGAGCACGAAAGTTGTCAATTATAAGTTAAAATTGTATTGTGTCTAAAATAGGCCACTTCCAAACAGTTATTTTTTGGGCCTTAAGACACACAATAAAGAAAAGCTGTCTATCCAATTTTTGAAATTTTAGACCATGTCTTGATTCAAGAAGAATACATAAATAAGAAAGATACTGTTATGTAACTTAGTAAATGTTCTCTACAGATTTCTCATGTTCAAATTAAATACCTAAGCATTGATCTGCAATGGGTAAATCTGTTGACTCTCTCAGGAGAGAATCTACTTTGATGCTGGGACAAGCTTTCAAAGCTCAAGGCTTGTCTCTGTGATTTGTTGGATCTGCTCTCATCTACTTTGCTAATCTCTACTTTAGCTTGAAAATCATGGGACACCTGCAGAAACTTATATTTGTCAAGAGGTATTGGGGATGCTTGTGAGCAGAGCCCAAAATGATGACAACTTTCTTATTATTTTGGTGTTATAATTGACAAATATTTTGTATGATAAGGCTTCTTCAAGTGGTCTCTTTATATTTTCCTGGGACCACTTAATAGAAATTTTAAATTATGGGCTTCCTTGCTCACTTGTAAATTGGACTTTCAACACTGAAAATATGATATTAGATGTGTTTCTAAGGTTGAGATTTAATGTGAAACTCTTTGAAAGTTCTTTTACAAATATGTACAGTAAAGTCTAGGAACCTAAGCACTTTAATTACTTACCATGTATCAATTTATAACAAAAACCACTTTTTATTTGAAACAGAACTGTATCACTTTCTCCTCTCTCCTCCTTCCAACCTCCTCCAGGTAGCTTTCTTCAAGCCCTGCTCCCATTCCTTTCCCTACTATCAAGTTTATAGCCTCATTTTTTGATTATTACTGTTACATATAAATATAATTGATGTATGTATGTGAATATATATACCTAGTGCATGTGTTTCTTTAGTTTTTGTGTATAAAGTTTAAATTTTTCCCACTCTGCACTGACCAACCAATAAGAGGTCTCATTCTTGGGGAGATGCAAATTCTTCCCTTCACTATCCTTAGTTGCCTTTTTCAGTATTTTAAGGTTTAAAATATCTATTTTTTCTTACTTGTAGTACTAGAAATCTGTGTTTTAGTAGAGTATCTGAAAGTTCATTAATTGCTTGTGATGTATATGCAGAATGTTTTATTGTTTTGTTTTGTTTTTCTGTCTTCGCCATTAAAAATTTTAGGCCAGGGCCTCAAAACAAAGGTGAGAGAGGCTGCTAGGTGGGTAAAGTTGCTTGCCTTATATGCCTGGTCATCTGAGTTTGGTCGTTGGAACCCAAATTATGTTGAAAGGAGAGTAAAAGTAGAAAATTAACACCACAGTTTTTCTGTGATCTCCATTCGTGGGTTTCTTTCCTGATTTCTTTACACACAAACCATATGAATAGTTAAAAAAGAAGGAAGTATTTAAAAGACACTTTTAGATAACACTAAACTATGAAGCAGCTATGGTTGCTATTGTTGATTCTCAAATAATTTATTTTTAGCATATTATACTGGGTTGAGTCTCCCCTTAATTTTTCACTGCTGCAAGAACAGTGCAAATTGCTGCTTGTCTTATAGAAACACCACCAAGTGCCAGTGATTCTATAAATTCTTTTTTTTAAACGACTTTATTTTACAAAACAAAGATAAATGTAAAGATTTTAAACATTTTTTTGCTTAAAATTATACATTTTTGTCAGTACTGTTTTTTCAGACATTAAAATAATTTTTACATAAAACCATGTGAATATATTTTTTAGTCAGTACTTGATTTTTTCAAGGGCTTGACAGTATGCATTGAAAATCTAATAGTTACAATAAGCGTAAAGTACATGCAAAACAAAACGCAACATGGAAATAGTCAAAGTCTTCTTGTTTTGTAAATATATATATATATATATATATATATATATATATATATATATATATATATATATATATATATATTTGTTTTCTTTATTTCTTGGACTTCATACAGTCTGTGAGTTGTTTCTGGGGGAGTGCAAGCCTCTGGGGTTAGCATCCCACTATCAGTGACTGCATATTATGTCTGTTCTTTTGTAACTGGGTTATCTCACTAAGGATGATATTCTCTAGATGCAGCCATTTTCTTAAGAATTTGGTTAAGTCATTGTTTCTGGTGGCTGAGTAGTATTCCATTGTGTATATGTACCACAATTTTAGTATCCATTCATCTTCTGAAGGACATCTGGGTTCCTTCCAGCTTCTGGCTATTATAAATAGAGCTGCTATGAACATTGTGGTGCATATATCTTTGTTGTGTATTAAAGTGTCTCTGGGGTATATGCCCAGAAGTGGATATAGCTGGGTCTTCAGGTAGTACTATATCCAATTTTCTGAGGTATCGCCAGACAGATTTCCAGAGTGGTTGTATTAGCTTGCAACCCCACCAACAGTGGAGAAGTGTTCCTCTTTCTCCGCAGCCTCGCCAGCATCTGCTGTCATCTGAGTTTTGGATCTTGGCCAATCTGACTGGTGTGAGGTGGAATCTCAGGGTTGTTTTGATTTGCATTTCCCTGATGGCTAAGGATGTCAAGCACTTCCTCAGATGTTTCTCGGCCATTCAGTGTTCCTCAACTTAAAATGTTTTGTTTAGCTCTGTACCCCATTTTTTAGTAGGGTTATTTGATTCTCTGGTGTCTAGCTTTCTGAGTTCCTTGTACACCTTGGATATTAGGCCTCTATCTGATGTGGTGTTGGTAAAGATATTTTCCCATTCTGTTGGTTGCCGTTTTGTTTTCTTGACAATGTCCTTAGCCTTACAGAAACTTTGCAATCTCATTAAGTCCCATTTGTTAATCTTTGACCTTAGAGCTTGAGCCATTGGTGTTTTGTTCAGGAAATTTTCTCCTGTGCCTATGTGTTCTAAGGTTTTCCCTACTTTCTCATCTAATAAATTCTTAAAAGAGTTTCAGTGGAGATACTTTTAAAAGTTGCATATTGACTGTTGTTCATAGGGGCAAATATGTACACAGCTCCATGGCCCTTAGAAATAGCTATGGGCATTTCAATTGAAACAAATATTTTGGTGGATTGTTTAATTTAAATGTAGGTTATTTGATCACTTTATCTTGGTTTTTTCCTTATCCTAAATGGAAAGTCTATTAATAAACACACAACAAAGTAGATCAAATCATCTTTACTTATTTGGAAATCAGTTTTAGTTTTTCTAAAGGTTGTTTCTTTGATGAAATAATAGAACATGTATCAAATATAATTTAAATTCTTTTCAAGAAACAATTACATTAAAACCAGCAACTAGACACTTTTGTATGATGGTATTCTTAAATTTAAAGTTATTACTTATTTTAGGATGTATGTTTGGAGATGTAGGTTTATGCACAGAAAACAAATACTCTGGATGCTAGAAAGCATTTGACAAAATTCAACCCCCCTTCATGATAAATGTCTTGGAAAAAACAGGAATCCAAAGTCCATACCTAAACATAATAAAAGCAATATACAGCAAAACAACAGCCAACAACAACTTAATAGTGAGAAACTTGAAGCAATTCTACTAAAATCTGGGTTTTGACAAGGCTGCCCTCTCTCCCCCTACCTATTCAACATAGTACTAGAAGTCCTGGTTGAAGCAGTTAGACAGCAAAAGGAAGTCAATGGGATACAAATTCAAAAAGAAGAAGTAAAAATATCACTGTTTGCAGATGACATGATAGTGTACTTAAGTGACCCCTCAAATTCTACCAGAAAACTTCTACATCAGATAAACAAGTTCAGCAAAGTGACTGGATATAAAATTAACTCAAACAAATCAGTAGCCTGGAAAGAAAGAAATTACAAAAAAGATACCCTTCACAATAGTCACAAACAATATGAAGAACCTTGGTGTGACTCTAACTAAGTAGGGAAGAATGTGTACGACAAGAAATTCAAATCTCTAAAGAAGGAAATTGAGGAAGATCTAAGAAGTTGGAAAGATTTCACATTCTCTTGGATTGGAAAGATCAACATTGTAGAAATGGCCATCTTACCCAAAACAATCAACAGAATCAATGCAATCCCTATCAAAATTCCAATCCAATTCTTCATAGAGTTATAAAGCACAATGTGCAAATTCATCTGGAATAAGAAAAGAATCGAAAATATCAAATTCCATTCTCTATAACAAGAAAACATCTATTGGAACCCCAATCCCTGACCTAAAGCTATATTATTATAAGGCAATTGTGCTAAAAACCGCATGGTACTGGTACAGAGATAGGCATGTTGATCAATGGAACTGAATAGAAGACCCAGCACTGAGCCTCACACATGTGGTCACTTGATTTTGACAAAGAAGCTAAAAATATTCAATGGAAAAAAAGCCTTTTCAACAAATGGTGTTATTGCAACTGGCACTCAGCATGCAGAAGAATGAAAATCAATCCTTTCTTATCTCCTTGTACAAAGATCAAGTGTAAGTGGATCGAAGATCTCTACATAAACCAGGTACACTGAAACTATTAGAAGATAAAGTAGGGAAAAGCTTAGATCACATAGGCACAGGATAAAATTTTCTGAATGGAATACCCATTGCCCGTGCTCTAAGGTCAAATATTGACAAATGGGACTTAATGAGGTTGCAAAGTTTCTGTAAGGCTAAGGACAGAAATGTCTTTAATGTCAAAAAAAAAAAAATGGCAGCAAACAGGTTGGGAAAAGAGCTTTACCAACCCCACATCTGATACAGGTCTAATATCCAAGGTATACAAAGAACTCAAGAAGATAGATGCCAGAGAATAAAACAATCCTAATAATAAATGGGTTGCAGAGCTAAACAAAAAAATCTCAATTAAGGAATATCAAATGGCTGAGAAGCATCTAAGGAAGTGCTTGACATTTCTAGTCATCAAGGAAATGCAAATCAAAACAACCCTGTGATTTCACTTCACACCAGTCAGAATGGCTAAGATCAAAAACTCAGAGTATAGCAGATGCTGGAGAAAATGTAGGGAAAGAGGAACACGTCTCCACTGTTGGTGGGGTTGTAAACTGGCACAACCACTCTGGAAATCAGTCTGTCCGTTTCTCAGAAAATTGAGCATAGTACTACCTGAAGTCCCAGTTATTCCACTTCCGGGCATATACCCCAGAGATCCTCCAATAAGGGCACATGCACCACCATGATCATAGCAGCCATATTTATAACAGCTAGAAGCTGAAAAGAAGCGAGATTTCCTTCAGTAGATGAATGGATACAAAAATTGTGGTATATTTACACAATGGAGTACTACTCAGCTATCAGAAACAATGGCTTCATGAAATTCCCAAGAAAATGGATGCATCTAGAGAATAATATCCTGAGTGAGGTAACCCAGTCACAAAAGAACAGACATAATATGTACTCATTGATAATTGGATACTAACCCAAGAAAGCTCTGAAAACCCCAGAAAAAACTACACGCCATATGAAGCTCAAGGAAAACAATGACCTAAAAATAAAAGTCACAGTCCTTCTTAGGAAAAAAATTAATGTATAGCACCCTCTCAGAATGTGGTACACCTGGACCTTAAGTTATTTATAATCCAAGAGATAAGAATATAGCCTTGTGGCAATTTTTTTTATTCAAAGATCATTATGCTTAATCTATACTCACCAAGAAATCTGTTTCCATGTTACATTCTGCCCTACATGTACTTTATGCTTATGGTAACTAGTGGAATTTCAATGCATGCTATCAAACTTCTAAAAGAATTAAGTACTGACAAAAATATTCATATAATGTTATGCCAAAATGCCTTTAAAATTATGTATGTGTTTTTTAATTAAATTTTTAAGAGAGAAAAAAACAATTAAAATCAAAAACAAAGAGTATCTTTAAATTTATAAAACACAAAATCCAAGGGCGGGGGCAATATTTCAATATACACATCTGATTGTAAAATGTACATAGAAATAACAGAATGGACAGACATAGTCCATGTGCTCTTTACCATTGAATGATCTCTCCATCTCTGATCCTATTTTTTCTAAGAGGAAATGCTTCAATTAAGAGAAATATCTAGACAATAATGCCCTAATTTAAGCAATCAATAGAGTTTCCATGCAGCCATGGATGACTCTTATAATTACATAAACTAAATGAACCTAACATATAACATATAGCATACTGTGTCAAAGAGTAGCCAAATATGCATTATTCTCAGTAAACACGGAGCACTCCCAGGAAAAATCATATTATAGGTGACAGAATTATTCCTAGGGAACTTTGACAATATTGAAAGCACATATAAAATAGCAATTACCAAAATATAGTGAATTGAAATTAACACCAAAAGTTAAGTGGAAATATTAAAACAGACTTTTGAGTAATGTATGAATGAATGATGTAACATAAAATGAATTGGAGAATGTCATAGTAGAGATGGAAATGAAGTCTCCAATGCAATAGCAAAGTGATTTTATGGGGGTCATCTACAAGAGTAAAATTTTACATTAAAATGAACATAACTGATTGTCTTGCTGGTCATCAATGGGAGGAGTGGTCCTCCATCCTGTGCTGGCTCTATGCCCTAGTGTAGGGGAATGCCAGTGTGGGGAAGCCTAAAGGGAGCAGGTGAGTGTGTAGGGGAACACTCTCATAAAAGCAGGGGGAGGGGGAAAGGGATAGGGTTTTCTGGTAGGGAAATTGGGAAAGCAGATAACATTTGAAATGTAAATTAAAAAAAAATCCAATTTAAAGGGGAAAAAATACAACTCTACAGAAACTTCAGAAATATCTAAACTGTAGTAAAGAAGATAGTCAAAATTGGAAAAGGTAACATTAGAACTCATACTGTAAAATTAAAAAAAAATTATTAGACTCTTAGGAAAAAGTATATGACAAAGATTTTAAGAACTCAGAGGAATGGATAATCTGAGATGTGTACACATTACCAACTCTGTTTTGTAAAGGATCAGGAAAGGCAACTAGACTAAGTAAAGAGATTGGACCTATTACCAGATAACCTTCCAGCCTAAGGAAGGTCCAAGACAAGATTTGCTTAAAGAGCAATAATAATAGTTTTCAAGATTTCACCAAAAGTTGAAAAATGGTCTTTACCTAAAACTTTATTTCAGGAGAACACTATTGCCTAGACAATGAAACCAATTACAAGAAAAGAAAGCTATAGGTGAGCATCCATAATGAAGATATGCAAAACTCCTCCACTGCATACTCTCAAATGGAACTTTTCATCATAGTCACATGATCAGATACAGTGGCGAGTGTGATTGATTTACCTCGGCCCATCCTTTCCATTCTTATTCAACATAGATTTACAAATGCTTGATCAAAGTAAAAAAAATATATCCAAATTGGGAAAAATTGTACATTGTCCATATTTAATATAACCCTTCATAACCCTTTATTAAGAACCTACAAGAATGTATAGGCAGAAAAAGTGAAGCTAAAAAAGATAAAAATGGATTCTAAATCAAACTATGAAATGCTAGACAAAGAAAGAAACAATAAACAATATTCAGAGTTAGAAAATCAAAAGAGGAATAGAAGAAAGGGGAATAGGAGGAGGAGAATAAAGAAAAGCAGAGGAGGAAGATGGAGAGAATGAAAAGGAAAGAAGAAGGAGGAGGAGAAAAGGAGAAGGAGAAGAAGAGGAGGAGGAGGAGGTGGCGGAGGAGGAGGAGGAGGAGGAGGAGGAGGAATAAGAAGAAGAAGAAGAAGAAGAAGAAGAAGAAGAAGAAGAAGAAGAAGAAGAAGAAGAAGAAGAAGAAGAAGAAGAAGAAGAAGAAGAAGAAGAAGAAGAAACTATAGGATGAAAGTAAATATCTTCATGCCAGCCACAAATCTAATAAATACCTGCTACAAAGTAAAATGCAGGTTTGAGAAAGGATGTGATGCAAGGTTACCCTTTGAAATCACTTTGTAGATGAGGCCTCGAAGAGTTAGAGCAGGCTTTTCAGTTCTAGCAGTAGCTTTCTTAGGAAAAGAAAGTGGAGTAGCACAGGCACAATTACTTGCTTTATATAGCATTGCAGACAGATGGGTCTAAAGGAGAAAGCATTAAAGACTCCAGGAAAAAGGTGCTTCTGACTCTTCTGGCATTTGGGGGTTGGGAAGAAAGCTTCACAGTATATGACTAGAGTTAGTGACTCTAGGCATGGGAGTAGGTACTGGACAGGACCATCATCCACCTTGCAGTTGCAAGGAAAAGAGGCTAGGTTTACATCTCCCATGGAGGGCTTGTGAGCTCTAACAGGTACCTGTCAGGTTTTGGTCCAAAGAGACAGACTATAAGTATGGTCTGAATCCAGGGATAAAGGGTGAGACAGGAACTAGAGGGCCTGTGAGGTAACGGTGACAGCATTTATAATTCATAAATGTCTACAACACAGTATCCTTTACTTTCCTTTCAAAACATAGACAAAGGGTCTGAAGGTATCTCACCAAATAAAAATATACAATATGGCAACTGTCTTTTAAAACAACTTCACTTATTACTAGAGATATTAAAATCAAATTTCTATGGTGTTTGGGTAAAGATGAACTCTGTTCTGCTCTGCAAAGTGTGAAGAATTTATGTGATATTTTAGAGATCTCCACCTGCTATAGAAGAGAACTACCAAGTGAGACAGTGTGACAGAGAGTTAGTGAAAGAAATGTTTGTGTAGATGTTAAACATTAGTATTAATAAAAATGAAAGTCCTCAGGAAAAAAAAATAAAGCTCACCCAAAAGTAATTAGGGACATCTCAAAGGGGAATCTCAACTCTTGGTCTTTAAAAACAATCAAACATGCTATTTGTGGGGTTTGAAGCTATTATCTTCTAAGGGTTGCTAACGAAACTTAAATGCAATCATAGTGTTGTTCAAAAGATTGGGTAGGATTACAGCTGATAAGGTAAAACTGTAGGTTACAAGGGCTGTTGGGAAGCTAAAATACTTTATTGCAGACTAGGCTTTAGTCTTATTTGTGAGATTTCTAAAAATATCTAGAAAAGGATTAAAGTCCTCTTTGAAGGTCTTATAGGCTTAGGCCTTAAGCAAGGTCCATTAGTATTTTAACATTGGCTATAAAAATATTGTTTTAATTTTAGAAGTTTTCACAAAAATGTTAATTGTGATGAAATTCTTGAATCTCAACTATCAAGAGATTTCAGGCAGACTCCACGGTGGAGGGGCTCCTTTCTTTCACCATAGACACATTTTCAGTAATTATGCTTAACCTCAAAACTCTCATGAAGAAACTACCTCACACTCATCAAGATGGATGTGAACTAAACAAAACCATGAAGACATGTTTGACAAGTATGTATACTGCTGGAAGAAAATCAGAGACAAAGAAACTTAGAAATACCTCAGAGCCAGAGAACGTCTACAGTGGAGCCACAGTAGGTCTCCCACCTAGAATTCAATTTATCCCAAACATCTGAAAACAGATTTTCAAGTGATTTCTGTCTGTTCACTCTCATGGGTACAGAAATGTGGTACATTTACACAATGGAGCGAGGACTACTCAGCTATAAGAAACAATGACTTTATGAAAATTTTAGGTAAATGCATGAAACTAGTATCTATCATTCTGAGTGAGGTAACCCAGTCACAAAAGAACACACATGATATGCACTCACTGATAAGTGGATACTAGCCCCCAAAAGTTCTGAGTACCCAAGAAACAATTAAAACACCATATGAAGCTCAAAAAGAAGGAAGGCCAAAATGTGGATGCCTCAGTCCTTCTTAAAACGAAGAACAAAACAGTCCCAAGAGGAAAAACAAGGTTAAGTACAGGAGCAGATATTGAAGTAAAGATCATTCAGAGGCTGCCTCACCTAGGGATCTACCCCATATGCAGCCACCAAACCCAAGCACTGCTGCTAAATCCAAGAAGGACTTGGTAGCAGGAACTAGATAAGAATGTCTCCTCAGAGGCTCTACCAGAGTCATACAGACACAGTTGAGGATACTGGCAGCTATCTATGGGACTGAATGTGGGGATCCCAAGGAAAATGCTAGAGAAAGAACTGAAGGAGCTTAAAGGGCTTGCAACCTCATGGGAAGAACAATATTATCAATCAACCAAACCCTCCAGAACTCCCAGGGACTAAAACACCAACCATTGAGCACACATGGAGAGACCCATGGCTCCAGTTGCATATTTAGCAGAGAATAGTAGTGTCTGGCATCAATGGAAGACTTTTTCATACCTGTTTCAGAGGAGGGACCTTAGTGAGATCTATTAAGGTCTATCTTAATCAAGGTCTACCTTGACCCCTTAGCCAATGTATTACTTACTTCTGTGAGTATCCTAATATCTTTGTGACAAGAACTCCTGTGTCAGAAGAGGCCAGCACTTTGCAGCTATGTGAACCAGTGAGAGATCTGTAATTACTCTTCAGGAGAAAGCCCAACCACACATATAAGTGTGGACATTTTTAATGCTTGTAGTCTCTGGCTTGCCCCTGAAACTATGGGGATTAGAATACCATGGAAAACCTGTAACACCGTTTTCTTTTTCAAAAAAAAAAATAAGAATTTGATGATTACATATACCTTGTCCTGAACGTACATGTAAAACTATTGTACCATAAAATGATACAGTACATAGAATGATAATGTACCAGGCAATGTGAGTCCTCTTGCCCCAAGTAAAGGATCAGTTGGCCTTTCAGGCCCTAAGCAGAAAAGGCAGGAGCAGGATATGACATTTTAAGGTTTTCGGGATTCCTGAGGTAAAATTCCTTTTCTCAAAATTCCGAAGACAAAACTGATACATAAATATATTTTTCCTGCCTGGTATATGCCAATTTCCCTTGTTTGCTGCCTTTGTGATATTTGATCAAACCTTTGCTCTTAGACATTTTAACTTTAGATATAATGTTATAAATATTTTATAAGGAACAGAGGACAAAAACCAGAACTATGACCTGGGTTGTGTCTAGTTGATTTGATATGATTCCAAAATTTCTTGATTGATGCTTTTACCAACCCTTTCTTTCTCCTACACAGTCTCGTCTGCATTATATCATAGCATAAAGGTTTCTAGTGTTGGAGGAAAGGAGACAATGGTTTTCATATTAACAAAATGAGATGTTGGTCAAGTAGGAGAACTATAAACTAAGGCTTACCAAAGAAAATGCTCAATGTACATCAAAGATTGATTAAAAGGTCAATGATCATGGCGATTTCTAATGCTGAAAGTCTAGAATTGAATTATCGATGGCTATCTTGACTCTTTAGATAGCCAATTTATTAATTATCTCTGTGTGTGGCCTAATACCATTTGTCAAAAGGTTCTGTCTAAGAAGAGCCCAGCAGCTTTATGAAAGAAAGGCACACCAGTGAGCCACTGAAGTTCCTTTTCAGATGCTTGCAGATCCCCATGTTCGAGATCATACTCTATACTGAATAGTCATTCTTACAATTAGAATCTATGGCAAAGAAATAATTTCCTCTGTGGTATAATCACTTTATTTGTATGCTAGCACTCAACAAAGTCTTCTGCCTTTTACAGTCACCAGTACCTTAAAATTCTTCCTTTTAAGTCTTCTGTTCCATCTCACATGACCAATGCTAAACAAACAGACAGACAAAAACTACTACTCATGGCTTGTCAACAGAACAGTTTCCCTTAACTCTCATTTGTACTTTCTGGCTCAGTATGCTCACCTAAGAATGGAGTCATGAACATCTGACACTACCCTAAATATGGGCTGCAAATAGCCCCTGCTTACAGAGAACATACAAGAGAGGACAGTCTTCTTTCCTCTCTTGGTTAGTAACTATTGATTCAGAATAATGACTATGACACCAACTAAATGTCCAATCACAAACTATCATAAATCTCCACAAATCACAAAACTATCACAAATCTTAGTTATTCCTTCTCAGTAGACACGGTCATATATTTAACTTTGGATGAAACTATCTTCTTTTTTCTGTACTTTTCCTTTTCTATTCTTTACAAAATAAAGGATACCCTGTCACACTGGAAAAGGTTCTGTCTTCTAATTTCTGCCAATCTATTTTTCTGGTGGAAACTCTGAAACAATCATTAAACTAAAATTAACCTTGAAGTCAGCCATAACAATTCTGTTAAAAAAGAAAACAAAACTATTTTTACTCTAATGTTTTCACACCATTTCTAACTTATCTACCTTACAAAGAGTTTATGTATCAAAAGTAATGTTCTTGAGGAAGCTAAGGCAATAAAATATTAAATCCTACAAGCACTACCTTCTTTGTAGGGGCCTGTTCTGTTCTTCTTTTTTTATTAAATAACTTTATTTTAAAAACAAAGATAAATGTAGAGATTTTAAGCATTTTTGCATAAAAGTATACGAATACAATTTTGCCAGTACTTGATTTTTTTAAAGATTGGATAGTGTGCATTAAAATCTGACTAGTTACAATGAGTGTTGGGATTCTGTAAACACCACCCCTCAGTTACCTAGCAACAGCCAGGTATACCCCACCCCTCAATTACCCAGCAGTAGTCAGGTATGCTCCAATCCAGTGACCTGACACTATAAAAGAAGCTGCTTGACCTTTCCTCTCTCTCTTGCTCTTGTGCTCTTGCAGCTTTGATCTCCCACCTCTACCCCTCCTCTTCCCTTCCTTTGTCCCCATCTCCCTCCACATGCTCATGGCTGGCCACAACTTGTCTATTCTGCTATCTCTCTCTCTCTCTCTCTCTCTCTCTCTCTCTCTCTCTCTCTCTCTCTCTCTCTCTCTCTCTCTCTTTATCTACCACCCTCTTAACTCACCCATGACTTGAATAAACTCTATTCTGTACTATACCGTTGTGTGGCTGGTCCCTCAGGGGGAAAGTATTCCCAACATGGACCCCCCCCCAAGGCATCTCCCTTGCCCCCAGACCTCACTGCACCTCCATGGGACATATGCCCCCACTCTCTTCATCCTTCACCTAACAATGAGCATAAAGTACCTATAAAACAAGATGTAACCTGAAAACAGACAAAGTTTTCTTGGTATGTAAAGATTAAGAATAATGGTTTGTCATTTTCTTTTTTCTTTCTATTTTTCTTGAACTCCATATACTCTGTGAGTTCTTTCTGGGGTGATCAAAGCTTTCTGGAGCTAGTATCCAATTAGCAGTGACTGCATATTATGTCAGTTCTTTTGTGACTGGGTTATCTTACTCAGGATGACATTCTCTAGATGCATCAATTTTCTTAGGAATTTCATAAAGTCATTGTTTCTGCAAGCTGAGTAGTACTCCATTGTGTAAATATACCTAAATTTTTGTATCCATTAATCTATTGAAGGACATCGAAGTTCTTACCAGGTTTTGGCTGTTATAAATAAGGATGCAGAACATTGTGGTGCATGTGTCTTTGTTGTATGTTGAAGTTTCTCTGGGGTATATGCCCAGAAGTGGAATAACTGGGTCTTCAGGTAGTACTATGTCCAATTTTCTGAAGAATCGAGAGACTGATTTCCAGACTGGTTGTATGAGTTTACAACACCAGCAAAAATAGAGTAGTGTTTCTCTTACTCTGTATCCTTGCCAGCATCTGCTGTCATCTGAATTTTTTTTTTCTTAGCCATTCTGGTTGGTGTAAGGTGGAATCTCAGGGTTGTTTTCATTTACATTTCCTGATGGCTAATGATGCACTTCCTTAGATGCATATCAGCCATTCCATATTCCTCAACTGAGAACTTTTTGTTTAGCTCTGTGCCCCATTTTTTAATAGGGATGTTTGATTCTCTGGTGTCCAACATCTTGAGTTTTTTGTAAACCTTGGACATTAGGCTTCTATCAGACATGAGGTTGGTAAAGATCTTATCCCAATCTGTTGGCTGCCATTTTGTTTTCTTGACAGTGTCCTTAGCCTTACAGAAACTTTGCAATCTCGTTAAGTCCTATTTGTCCATATTTGGCCTTAGAGCAGGAGCCATTGATGTTCTGTTCAGGAAATTTTCTCCTGTGCCTATATGTTCTAAGGTTTTCCCTACTTTCTCTTCTTTCCCCAGTTTCAATGTACCTGGTTTAATGTGGAGATCTTTGTTACACTAGAACTTAAGCTTTGTACAAGGAGATAAGAAAGGGTCGATTCTCATTCTTCTGCATGCTGAGTGCCAGTTGGACCAAGACCATTTGTAAAAGAGGCTGTCCTTTTTTCATTGAATGTTTATAACACCTGTGTCAAAAAACAAGTGACCATGTATGTGAGGGCTCATTTCTGGATCTTCTATTCTATTCCATTGATCCATGTGCCTATCTCTGTACCAGTACCATGCAGTTTTTTAACACAACTACCTTGTAATATAGCTTGAGGTCAGGGTTAATGATTCCCGCAGACATTTTCTTGTTGTTCAGGATGGATTTTGGTATTCTAGGTCTTTTTATTCCAGATTAAATTGCACATTGCTCTTTACAACTCTATGAAGAATTGGGTTGGAAGTTTGATGGAGATTGCATTGAATCTGTAGATTGCTTTTGGTAAGATGGTCATTTTTACAATGTTGATCCTTCCAATTCATGAGCATGGGAGATCTTTCCATTTTCTGAGATCTTCCTAGATTTCCTTCTTTAGAGATTTGAAGTTCTTTTCATACAGGTCCTTCACTTGCTTAGTTAGCATCATAGTAAGGTTTTTCATATTTTTTGTGACTATTGTGAAGGGTATCTTTTCTGTAATTTCTTTCTCCACATGTTTGTACTTTGATTAGAGGAAGGCTACTATTTATTTGAGTTAATTGTATATTCAGCCACTTTGCTAAACTTGTTTATCAGCTGTAGAAGATCTCTGGTGGAATTTTTGGGGTCACTTAATTACACTATCACATCATCTGCAAACAGTGTTATTTTTACTTCTTCCTTTCCAATTTATATCCCATTGATTTCCATTTGATGTCTTATTGTTCTATATTGAATAGGTAGGGGGAGAGTGGGCAGCCTAGTTCAGTCCCTTATTTTAGTGGGATTCCTTTAAGTTTCCCACAATTAAGTTTGATGTTGGCAGTTGGTTTGCTGTATATTGCTTTTATTATGTTGAGGTATTGGCCTTGGATTCTTGTTCTTTCCAAGACTTTTAACATGAAGGGGTGTTGAATTTTATCAAATTCTTTCTCAGCATCTAGTGAGATGACCATGTGTTTTTTTTTCTTTGAGTTTGTTTATGTGGTGGATTACATTAATGGATTTCCATATATTAAACCATCCCTGCATTCCAGCCACTTGATCATGGTGAATGATCATTTTGATATGTTCTTGGATTCGGTTTGCAAGGATTTTGTTGAGTATTTTTGCATCAATGTTCATAAGTGATATTGGTCTGCAGTTCTTTTTCCTTGTGGGGGTATTTGTGTGGTTTAGGAACTAGGGTTATGTGGCTGCAAAAAATGAGTTAGGTAGTTTTCCATCTGATTCTATTTTGTGGAACAATTTGGAGAGTATTGGTATTAGGTCGTCAATAAATGTATGATAAAATTCTGCACCGAACCCATCTGGACCTGGGCTTTTTTTTTTTTGGTTGGGAGGCTTTTGATAACTGCTTCTATTTCTTTAGGGGTTATGGGATTTTTTTAGATGGTTTACCTGGTCCTGGTTTAGCTTTGTTATCTGGTATGTCTAGGAATTCATCCATTTCCTCTAGATTTTCCAGCTTTTAGAGTATATGCTTTTGTAATAGAATCTGATGATTTCTTGATTTCCTCAGTTTCAGTTATTATGTCTCCACTTGCATTTCTAATTTTGTTAATTTGGATACTCTCTCTTTGCCCTCTAGTAGTCTGGCTAAGGATTTATCAATCTTGTTAATTTTCTCAAAGAACCAGCTCATGGTTTTGTTGATTCTTTGAATGGTTCTTATTGTTTGTACTTGGTCAATTTCTGCTCTGTGTTTAATTATTTCTTGCCATCTACTCCTCTTGGGTGTAACTGCTCCCTTTTGTTCTAGAGCTTTCAACTGTGCTGTGAAGTGCTAGTGTATGCTCTCTCCAGTTTCTTTTTGAAGCACTCAGAACTATGAGATTTCCTCTCAATACTACTTTCATTGCATCCCATATGTTTGGGTGTTTTGTGTTTTCATTTTTATTAAATTCAAGAAAATCCTTAATTTCTTTCTTTATTTATTCTTTGGCCATGCTATCATTTAATACAGCATTGTTTAGTTTCCATGTGCATATGTGCTTTTTGTTGTCATTGTTGTTATTAAAGACCAGCCTTGGACCATGTTGATCTGATAGGATGCATGGGTGTATTTCAATCTTCTTATATCTATTGAAGCTTGTTTTATGACCAATTATATGGTCAAGTTTGGAGAAGGTGCCTTGAGATGATGAGAAGAATGTGTATTCTTTTGTTTTAGGATGATATGTTCTGTAGATGCCTATTAATTCCAATTGGTTCATAACCTCTTCTAGTTTTACTGTGTCCTTGTTCAGTTTCTGTTTCCATGATCTTTCCATTGATTAGAGTGAGATGTTGAGTTCTCCCACTATTATTGTATTGGGTACAATACATTTTTTGAGCTATAGTAGGGTTTCTTTTATGAATATGGGTGCTCATGTATTTGGAGCATATATATTAAGGATTGAGAGTTCCTCCTGACAAATTTTCCCTGTAATGAGTAAAATTGTCCTTCTTTATCTTTTTTTTATAACTATTGGTTGAAACTCTACTTTATTTGTTATTAGAATTGCCACTTCAGCTTGCTTCTTGGGGCTGTTTACTTGGAAGTTGTTTTCCCAACATTTTACTCTGAGATAGTGTTTTTCTTTGTCTCTGAAATGAATTTCCTGAATGTAGCACAATGCTGGATTCTGTTTATGTATCCAATCTGACAGCCTTATCATTTTGGGGGTGGAACTGAGTCCATTTATGTTAAAAGAAATTACGGAATAGTGGTTGCTGTTACCTGCTCTTTATGCTTTTGGATGTAGAATTGTGCTTGTGTGTGTTTCTTCTTTTAGTTTTCTTGCATAGGTATTTTGTTGTTTTTACTGGGATGTAGTTTCCCTCCTTGTATTGGATTTTCCACCTAAAATTTGTTATAGTGCTGGGTTTGTGCTCAGTTATTGTTTAAATTTAGTTTTCTCTTGGAATATCTTGGTCTTTCAGTCTATGTTGATTGAGAGTTTTGCTGGGTATAGCAGCTTGGGCTGATACTTGTGTTCTCTTAGGGTCTGCATGATGTCTGTCCAGGATCTTCTAGCTTTCATAGTCTCTATTGAGAAATCGGTTGTGATTCTGATTGATCTGCCTTTATATGTTACATGACATTTTTTTTTCCTTTATTGCTTCTAGAATTCTTTCTTTGCTTTGGGCACTTGGCATTTTGAGTATTATTTGTGGGGAGGTGTTTCTTTTCTGGTCCACTCTATTTGGAGTTCTGCATGTTTCTTTTATGCTCATGGTCATCTCATTCTTAAGGGTAGGGAAGTTTTCTTCTAAGATTTTATTGAAAATATTTACTGTGCCTCTTACATATTCTTAGCCCTCTTCTATTCCTATTGTCCTTAGGTTTGGTCTTCTCATTGTGTCCTGGTTCTGCTAGACATTTTGGGTTAGGAACTTTTTGGCTTTTGCATCTTTTCTGACTGTTTTGTCTATGTTTTCTTCAGTCCCTGAGATTCTCTCGTCCATCTCTTGCAGTCTGTTGGAGATGCTTGCATCTGTTACTCCTGATTTCTTTTCTAGGTTTTCTACCTCTAGGGGTTTTTTTTTATTGTTTCCATTTCCATTTTAATTTCCTTCTTTCATTCCTTCATCTCTTTGGTTCTGTTTTCTTCTAGTTTTTTGGATTCTTTGAGTGTTTTTCTTGTTTCCTTTTTAAATGCTTCTATTTCTTTATGCTTTTCCTCCCGTTCTTCCTTAAGAATCTCTATCATCATTTTGGGGTATGATTTCGGGTGTTAGTCTTCCTTTTCTGGAGTGTTTGGCATTCCGCTGTTTTCTGTGATGGGAGAGCTGGGTTCTAGTGTTTCCAGGTTGTCTTAGTTTCCCTACGGAAATTTCTTTCACTTTCCTCTTGCCATCTTGTCTGTGATTATACGTGGTGTTGTTATTAGTGATTGGTTCTCATCTCTCCTGTTTACCTGGCCTGTGTCCCTGTATCTCTGCTGTTCCTGGTGGCATATGGCCTGAGTATCTGTTCTGCATGCATGGGCCCCTCCTGTTAAAAATCAAGTGCCCTAAGGCAGAGGTCTTGCTCCCTTGATCCATTGGGGGGATTGCTTTCCCGGTGCTCGACCCAGACTTCTCTGCACCTTGGCTACTGTCAACCCAGTCTCAGCAGGCCTGTATCCCTGGATCTCCGCTGTTCCTGGTGGCAGATGGCCTGAGCACCTGTTCTGCACACATGGGCCTCCCTGGTGGAAACAGAGACCCCAAGGCAGGGTTCCTGCTCCCCTGAACCAATCGGGGAGTGGGGCACACTTTCTGAGCACTTGGCACAGACCTCTCTGCTCCCTGGTTACTCCCTTTGCAGTCTCACTAGGCCTGTGTCTCTGGATCTCCACTGTTCTTGGTGGCAGATGGCCTGAGCGCCTTTTCTGCCATCTGTTCTGTTCTTAATTTCATTTTCCTGTTTCCCCTGCTGCTCACTGTTGTAGATGCATGTACTGCATTTTCCCCCCATAATTAAAAATCTCCAACATAAGTTTTGACAATATGTGATCTATGGTCAAGGACAGTTTGTTAATTCAGGACACAGCTCTTTTATCCAGAGACCATCATTTTCACCTGCCTACTGTAATGAGAACCTCCAAACTCAATGGAACCCTAATTAAGGTGGAAGAAGACAAAGTGCACTTTGATGCCCACTAACCTCTTCATGTGCTGTTCCTCCTTCATTCCCCTACAAAGTCGTTGCTGTGTTTGGCTTTTATATTAACAAAAGGCTGTAAATTTTAAAGAACACAGTCCTTTTTAGTTTCTACACAGAAAAAAAGTTTCATGAAACATAAGAAGGTACTGCATTTTTCACAATACCATTTGGAAGCCAGAGGCAAGTTGAACTTGATCACATCTTCCAGTTAACACATTACCAAAGCACCATTCCCTTACAAGAAAATGAGTGGCCCATATCACAATGCCTGAGTTGCTTATGTCCCAAGAAGCTTTAAAAGGTTAAACTTGTCAGGTAGCCTAATTTGCACATGCCTCTTTCCCTCACCTTTATCATGTAACAAAGATTATGTATTAAAAAATTCTTCTTCCTTGTGTTTCTAATCATACTTTTTTCCTTCCTACTTTCTTCCTTTCTTTTTTGCTTTCTTTCTTTCTTTCTTCCTTTCTTTCTTTCTTTCTCTTTTCTTTCTTTCTGTTTTCCTTCCTTCCTTCCTTCCTTCCTTCCTTCCTTCCTTCCTTTCTTTCTTTCTTTCTTTCTTTCTTTCTTTCTTTCTTTCTTTCTTTCTTTCTTAGAAACTTTAAAAGGTTAAACTTGTGGGGTGAGCTGAAGTTCTCCTTTAATGCTTTGGCATTGATTAATTTTCTTAGGTGTAAGTCTATTGACTCAGCAGCTTGTTTTCCCAAGCACACATGTCTCTTCCATTTACCCCTAAATTCAACTGTTGTGTAACAAAACATTTTCCAGGGACACACACACACACACACACACACACACACACACACACACACATCTACTCATCCATACAGATCTCATGACAGATCCAAAGATAGATAACAAAGTCCAACTTGATAAACCACAAGTTTTATAGAGTTTATATTGAGTTTACCGGAAAGTGGGCGACAGGTTACTTACAGGTGCAAGAAATGACTCAAAAACAGCTGTATCCCCAAAGTCCCTCACTGCATGGGTGACAGCTCATTAAGTTAAAAATCAGAAGCACACTGCATAGCCTTAAGGCACTTAACAGGTAACCTTTCTGGTTCCTCAGTTGGTCTAAACCTCTTTCAGGCAGCTGGGCCTAGGTTCTGCTCCTCACAGGCAGATGGTCTGACCTCAGAATTTTCTTTGCATTATGTGTTCTGAGACTTTTTTTTTTCAGTGTAGCTTGTCTTGGAGTCTTGTTCATATCCTGTCTTGTCTGAGATTCTTTGCAGCTTGGCTTCTTTACTCTGGGAGCGAGGAATCTAAGTGATACATCTCCTCACATGGAACCCATAAAGAGGTGGACATTGTGATGGCTCATGATGTTCCCACTGACTTGGGACCTGACTGAGTGTGTGTGACAAAGGATATTAAATAGGTCAGTCCAGCCTGTCCCATAAACTTCAGTTCACCTCAGCCCTAACAACTAACACAGTCCATCTGAGTTACTCTCCGCCCATCTCTATGTTCCCCAGGCAAAGCTGCCCTGCATGCATCTAATTAGTCATTCAGCTGCTCTCAGTGATTCTCCTCTTAAGCTGGACTGAACTCTGCAGCTCTGCCCAAGCTGTGACTCAGCATCAGCCCAACTTAGAGCACAAGCTTTGTCTGGAGACCTCTTATCTTTCTCCCAGGAGATTTCATTTTTAGTTCTATTTGTTTTCCTGTCTCTACACAGTTTTTACTCTTTACTTCTTTGTAGCCATTATGTAATCTACATAGACACATGTATAAAAGGACGCATAAACACACAAACACATACATGCATACATATGCAGAAGGCAGGTAGGGGAAGTTTAATATAAATTGGTTATAGATAATTTGAGAGTTAATTTTATCAATTAAATGAGAATAAAAGAACCTATGCTTACATTTTCCAGGGTTATCATGAAAATTTGTGAGGATCTGCCAATGGGCTCATATTGAAATCATTATATCTTGAGAGCATGCTATCATTCTAGACAGTGTTTTTAGCCTTACAGAAACTTTTCAATCTCATTAAGTCCCATTTGTCAATCTTTGACCTTAGAGCAAGAGCCATTGGTGTTCTGTTCAGGAAATTTTCTCCGGTGCCTTTGAGTTCTAAGGTTTTTCTACTTTCTCATCTAATAGTTTCAGTGTACCTGGTTTAATGTGGAGATCTTTGTTCCACTAGAACTTGAGCTTTGTACAAGGAGATAAGAGAGGGTCTATTCTCATTCTTCTGCATGCTGAGTGCCAGTTGGACCAACACCATTTGTAAAAGAGGCTGTCCTTTTTCCATTGAATGTTTACAGTTCCTTTATCAAAAATCAAGTGACCATATATGTGAGGGCTCATTTCTGGATCTTCTATTTTATTCCACTGATCCATGTGCCTATCTCTGTACCAGTACCATGCAGTTTTCAGCACAATTGCCTTGTAATATAGCTTAAGGCCAGGGATAGTGATTCCTGCATATGTCTTCTTGTTGTTGAGGATGGATTTTGCTATTCTAGGTCTTTTGCTCTCATTCAATAAATTTCAATACTGTAGAAAGATATAATGTGTTTGTTTGCTTTTAACATAGTATGGTCAAAACATATCACCTATAGAAAAACTATAATTTTTATTAAGAAAATAAATACTATGCTGCTAATCATTTGTTAAGATAGTATATCCTTGTGGTTGTTTGTCCCACTCTTTTGGGGTTTTATTTTCTTGAGATTGGATTCAATTACATTTGTTCCTTTCATTTCATCTTTCCCAATCATTCCATATATGCCTCATAACTCATGTTCAAATTTGTGGTTCTTTTTATCAGTTGTTGTTTATCAATATACTTATTTGTATATGTTATTTACCACATATACATATATTTGTGTATGTGTTCCTATATAACCCGTCAAGGTCATATACTATTATCTGTATATATGGTTCAGGGTTGACCATTTGACACTGGAAAAATCAATTGGTGTCTAGTTGCAGAGGGCCAGCTTTCTCATTCACAATTTTGTCAGTTACCTGTAGTTCTTTGGGTAGGTTTGAGACTTTGTGAGCTTTCTCCTGTACACTTTGGCATATTGTTGGTGTCATTCTTGCTCACCTCATGTATGAGCAGTTGTGTAGTGTTTGTTTAACAGAATTTAAAAGAAAGACTTGAAGGTAATATAGGAAAATCATTAATCCACATTTGATCCAGATGCTTCCTTCTTAGACATGTAGAAACTTCCTCTATGGATTTGAATTTTACATTCAATATGATTTGGCTGTTTATAAATGACCTGTAATTACTTCCTAATGTTGAATAACAAAGCATGTATTACTGTAACACTTAAGGCTATCTCAAATCTTTCTGGTTGCTATATATACTCATTAAGTACTCTATAGTATTTGAATAACTCTGAAAATGGAATTATCCATTTACAAAAATGACAAAGCTATAACATTCTGATTGCTTGTAAATTAAAGTGATGATGACTCAAAATATCTGTGACAATTTTCATAGTTTAGTCACATAATTTGATAATAATTCATGTTTTATATTCTTCTTTGTTCAGCCTTTAGTAAAGCCTGGTTGGTTAAAACAAGAAGGAGATGTCTAATATTTAGTCTGGATGGTCTTAATAGAATATTGAAGTATAATTAGCTATATAATTTCAGCAGCATAAGCAACCAAGTTGCTTGAAATCCAATACTGAAAATAAAAATTCTATAAATTTTAATTTCTATCATGTGCCAAGTATATAAACAATCAATGATTCCACAAAGTCTAAAGAATAAAAGCAGGGCCACTTTGCTATTTATAGTAACAATAGTAATAAAATTAGTCTCCATGAATCAGAATTTCAGGGTAACAACCACTACCTGTGTGGCAAATATGTAGTACCATCAAATACAGTGAAGGGGTAGAAACAACTTGACTTAATACTAAAACTTTGGCTTACTCTTTATAGCTAGTGTTATAAAGAAATAGTGAAATGGCAACAGAATAGGCTGTTCCAACAAGACAGAGGATTTCGAAGTAGAATGGTTTTACTGTTAAAAACTGAGAAAACGAACAATGATTGCTGAGACCAATTGCTATAGGATTAAAACTAGGATTCAGCTCAGGGAGGCCCAAAGGCCTGACACTATTACTGATGCTATGGCGTGCTTACAGACAGGAGCTTACCGTGACTGCATTTCAAAGACCCAACAAGCAGCTGAAAACATCAGATGCAAATATTTATATACAACCAATGGACTGAAGATGGTAACCCCTGTGGTTGAATCAGGAAAAAGCTGGAAGAATCTGATGAGGAGAGTAACCCTATAGGAAGACCAGCAGTCTCAACTAACTTGAACCCCTGAGATCTCTCAGACACTGAGGCACCAACCGCAAAACATACATCAGCTGATATGAGGCCCCCAACACATATATAACAGAGGACGGATGGGTCTGGACTCAGTCAGAGAAGCTGCACTTAACCTCGAGAGACTTGGGGCTCCAAGTTGTGGGGAGATTTGCTGGTGTGGGGATTGTGGTGAGGGCATCCACTTGGATACTGGGGTAGGAGATATGGGATGTGGAATAGTCAGAGGGTTGACTGGAATGGGGATTAAATCTGGACTGTAAATAAAAATAAAAAATACGTTTTAAAATGTTTCTTGCTTTATGTTGAACAACATACATCAGTGTGTTAAGAAAAGCAAGCAATCCAGAGTATTAGGAATTCTTAATGAACTTGAAAAGCAATGGGCACTAGATGATTTGTCCAGTTAGATTAGAGTACAAGTAAATGCACAATATGTCTTTGTTCTTCTCCTTCCCCTCTTCCTCCGCTTCCTCTTTCTTCTCTTTCTTCTTATGGTGAGAAGAAAAAGGAGGAGGGCAGCATACATATCTTAATTTCCAAACTCAATTGTGTGATTATTTGAATATTTGCTTTCTCTGCCTTATAGACGTTTTAATAGTATCATAAGATTATTTGTTTATCTAATCCTTATATGCTTAGTTTATATTATTAATATTTTCAAAACAGTTTTTTACAAATAAAACGACTTATGCAAGAAAGAGTATTAGGTTGAAGTATTAGATACTAAATTGCAATATATTCTCTAGTGATTCCTTGCTATCCTGGTTGCAGAAAAAGGGGAAGCCAAAACTCATTTCTCAATTAAATACAAAGATAGTGTTATTCATGGCAACTGAAATAGTAGGTCTGCTCAACATTAATGGTCATCAGGCAGTCTCTTTTTTACTTGAATTTCTGTCTATATTTCAAAACAGTATATAGTCCCCTTGTAAACTTACCTGTTTACTAATCCATCCACTGAATAGAACCAACCTGATGTTGGACCATCTTCTGGAAGCCATAAAATCCCCATCTGGCCCCCTCCTTCTCTGTGAATTTATCCATCCTGGGACAAATGTGAATAAAAATGTTAATTGGTCTCTAAGTTAAAATTCAAGACTCTAAGTTCTCATCTCTTGCCTATAAGTTCTATACCATGCTGCTATCCAAGGATATAAATACCTGAGATATAATTTTCCAAACAATGAAGACAACCACAGCAAATACATATTTAATTACTGATTGCTACATTCCCTACTTTACACCATCAGATGTAGACATGAGTTCATATGCTATACAGTTCCAGGTCTGAAGAGGTTACAATTATATCCAGCATGGCGAATGAGTGCTCCTACGTGTGTGACTAGAGGGTGACCAGTTTTCCAGTCGGCTTTCTTTTCCCTGGAAGTATACCATCTCCTAATAAACTACATCCACTGTACTATCCCTGTATCTCTGGGCAATTTTTTTTATCCTGGGACATGGAAGCTTGGAGCATACAAAGGAAATTTCCCTGAACCTGGACAGCCTCTGATAGCTATAGGACTAGTGTCAGACCAAGAAGAGAAGGATGTGCAATAGAAAGATAGTTGGATTTTTCACTACAAAGAAGGAACAAACTGCACATTTATGTGAACTTCAGTGATCATATTTGTATTTTTAAGTCTTCTAATGGTTAAAACATAAGGTAGATTCTGTTCCTGGCTTTCTTTGAATGAAGTTGTACAAATCTCAGCTCCTCCTGCACCATGCCTGCCTGGATGCTGCCATCTTTTGCCTGGATGATAATGGACTCAATCTCTGAACATGTAAACCAGCCCCAATTAAATGTTGTCATTTTAAGACTTGCCTTGGTCATGCTGTCTGTTCACAGCAGTGAAACCCAAATTAAGAAAGAAGTTGATTCCAGGGGCTGGGGTATTGTTGTAATAGGCCTGACCATGCTTTTGTTGAGAAGAAAGTGGATTTTGTGACTTTTGATTTGGAAAGTCATGGAGGGCTTTAACAAGGTCTTAATGGGCTATCTTTGCAGGACTATGAAAGACTTTGTTACTGACAGTGATTTGAAATACCCTCCCTTGGCCCAAGCAGTTTCAGTGGAGGATTTCAGTATGTAGCCTAGAGACAGTTTTTGTAGTATTTTGGTGAAGCACATGGCTACTTTTTGCCCTTGTTCAAAGAGTTTGCCTGACATTAAGGTGAAGAGATTTATAGTAATTCCTTTAGAAAAGAAAGTCTCAAAACAGCCTAGTAGAAATTCTGTTGAAAGGTTCTAAAGTTCACTGTTATAAAGATCATTTTAATAAAAAGGAGCATGTTGAGAAAGGAAAAATACAAAATATATACTTTGAGTATTAAAGTGAAATGGAGATGAATGCTGTGTTCAAAAATATTAAATTGTATTAAGAGATTAATTATCTTGAGGCAAGACCCCACCCAGCTAAGTTAGCTCCAGGCAATTTAGTACAAACATTTAATCCCGGGAGGCAAAGACAAGCAGATCACTGAGTTTGAGGTCAGCCTAGAACATAGCAATTCTAGGTGAAGAAAATCTTAAATCCAGGTGTTATGGTACACACTTTAATCCCAGGAGACCGGTATACAGCTCTCTAAATTAAAAATCAATCTACAGAGCAAGATCCAGGACAGGGAAGCTTAAGCAGTGAAGGGCTTAAAAGAGAGGAAGCTAGTGATGTTGTAATAAAAAAAGTGGGAGGAGCACATTCCTGCTCCTAGAAGCCACAGAACTCAGCAGCTTCAGCCATGTGTCTCTGGCTTTATGTTCAAGAGGAGAAGGAGAGTTCTGAGATAATTAATACTAGTCAGCTGGAGTTAAGAAATTAGTGGTTATTAAGAAGAGACCAGCATCACTGAAGTGAAATCTTCAGGAAAATGTTTTCTGAGAGTCCAAAAAAAAAAAAAAAAAACTGTTCCAGAGATATCCAAGGTTGTACCTCATGTTGCAGCTGTACTTGGTAATGTGTAAGAATCACCCAGATGGTACTGGTTTTGAAGGCATGAAGGGTTATGAAGAACAGCTGAGTCTTGGGACTGTGAGAGGGCATGGAAGGCCATTGGTGAAAGTACAGCCTCAGTTGTAGTTGACAATCCAGGACTGACAGGGTCATGCAAAGGATTTGAGGTTTGGCACTATGAAGGAAGCCTATGAGAGGCTATTGGTAAAGCCTAGTTGCAATGGAAGACCCCAGTGTACGCCAGTGAGATGACGGTACCATGGGATAAACACCAAGAACAACAGCAAAGGTAGACTGGATCAACCTGAGCTTAAATTGCTACAAAGGGCAGAGCTGGAGAACTGAAGCCTGTGCTTTGGAGAGGCCTAAAAGAAATTTGTGGATACCAGACATTGAAAAAAAAACATTACATTGAAGCTGCCTTGGAGATCCGAAGATGTTAAATATGCCGGAGCAGTGGGATACCTGCCAAGAAAAGCTGAAATCAGGGAATGGAACAAGAGCAGGATAAAGAAGTTCGTTGCAGTCAACAAAGATACAAAAGGACTTGAAGATCTGAAGACCGCTTTGACATCAGACATGGAGATGGCAGAGTTTGGAGTTTGCCCAGCTACTTGCCTGTCTTAATTTGGAGATGATAGTTAACTGATTGGATGGATCTCTGAAGAGACATTGAACTTTGGACTTTTAATATTGTTGAGACCGCTGTAGACCTATGAGGACATTGAAAGTTGGATTAAATGTACTATTTCATTATGCTGTGTTTAGGTATCCCCACCCCCATACCCTTGTTTGAACAAGCCTATGGGAGCCAGGGAGTGGAATGTGATGGTTTGCATATGCTTGACTCAGGGAGTGGCACTATTAGCAGGTATGGCCTTGTTGGAGGAAGTGTGTCACTCTGGGGGTGGGCTTGGTGATAGCCTGAGGATGCTTAGTCTGTTTCTGGCTTCCTTTGGATAAAGCTCTGCAACTCCCAGCTTCTCCTGTACCACGCTTGCCTGAATGCTGTCATGCTTTTGCCTTAATGATAATGGACTGAACCTCTGAAACTATAAGCCAGCTCCAACTAAATGTTGTCATTTATAAGAAAAAAAATTAAAGACAGATTTCAGCAGGTTATAACTCAGGTAGACCTTTGGCTTACAGAGCAGTCAATAGCAAGCCTGTACACATAGAGAAGTCAGAGCAGTGTGTCATTACAGGAAGAGAGGCAGCTCACAACCCCTAGTCAGTCTCTAATTAAAACAAAGATATACCATGTGAACAAGCACTGTCACTGACGTCACAATCTTCTAACCAATGTCTACAAATATTCTGGTAATTTAATACAAGGACAGAGATTCAGACAGAAGTCTGGGACTCATGTGCATCCAGTTTGCCAGGATGCTTACAATTCTGTTGGCAAAGATCAGTGATACTGAGGGCTTCTCCTGTCCTGCCTTCTACAAAGCGAGTCAACAATAAATACCAAAGGAGATTCCAGTAATCCTTGTTCACATGCAGCATGTGTCAGCCCACATTTTGAAAAAGCAGAAATCTTCGTATCTATGTAGGGTTCTGATATGCATCTCCAGTTAATACAAATGGTTTCAGTTCGTGTTTTGGCTCTCAGAAAGTGTTTGACTCACAAACTCAAGCAACCAAATCATCATGGTTAAATCTTTCCTTACCAAGAAGAGGTGGTGGTAATTTCTTTTGAATGTATTTATGTAAATATCCTTACAATGTGTGATAAAATGCAGGATTTAACTAGTTGTTTCTACTTTTATAAAGGGTATGGTGAATTTTGTGTTGAAATATGAGTAGAATTCTGGAGGGAACAGAGAAAATTTATGGATGATTTTATTGAATTACTCTTTGAAGTTTTCGTTTGTGTGTTTACTATCTTTCATGAGTGTCTCTAAATCTTAAAATGTTTCTATAAATCAGCTCCCTCTGTAATCTTGAAAATTCATTCCTCCATTTTTTTCAGTCCAGGAACCACTGAGGTCACCCTTGGCTGCCCTGTTTCTATCACAGTTCACATCTAATTTATCAATTTTCTCCTACTCTGTGTCTGTCTGTTTGTCTGTCTGTCTTTCTGTCTCTGAGGCCCCCACGCCCACCCTCTTTTTTTAAGTTGAAAGTACACACAGAGGCTTACATTAATAACTCTTCTAAATAACCAGAGCTTTGGTTTATAATCAACATGAATGATTAAAACTTTGTCCCTTGAGTGTCTTCTCCCAATGTCCCCTACAAGGTTTTTGGTACACTGTGATAAAAACCTTTTACCACTTATGAAACATTATTTCAGGCTTTGCCCAAAATTGTCCATGTATTCAAAGTACAATCACATGTCATCTGTTAGCTTCTTTCGCCTTCCTTGTGCTCATCTCTTTGGTTCCTCAGTCTTACATACCTACCCAATCCTCATTGCCCTTGTTTCTCAGAAATGACAACGGTATTCTAATATCTAGACCTTGGTGTTCCTATTATTGTAACTATATTTTTTCCAGACACACACCTGCTGCGCTCCCTTACTTACTTAGGATCCTGCTTAATGACTTAAAGGAACCGCAAGTCAAACTATAGTTTCGTCAACTGAATGAACATTTATTGAAAGTTTACTACTTAAGCATTGGGAACAATTCTCCCACTGATAAATGGTCAAGTGGTTCTGAAGTAGGATATGGACTTTTTTTGAAATCTGCTCTGGAAATGGTGTGGCTAGCTAGATGATAAAATAGCTAGATGATTCTATTTTTAGTTTTTAAAGCAACCTCCACACTAATTTTTATAAAAACCACATCAATTTACACTTCTCATTGACATTGATATAAAACAGTTAAAGCCACATGTTATGTTAATTTTGAGAAAAATAGTTGTAAACCTATTTAAAATATTATTTACATTCATTATATATTTAAAACATTATGTTTATCACATGTTTACATTTATTATAATGTTGTATTCCTTATACCTCAAGTAATATAATTTTAATACTAGTATTACTAAAATGCAATATTTTAGATTTAATTGCTATGAAAAGCCATATATACTAACTACTATGCTTATATTTATATAGAAATACATAAGTTTATCTGACTGTCATTGTTCATGTATGTGTGTGTATCCTCTCTCTCTCTCTCTCTCTCTCTCTCTCTCTCTCTGTGTGTGTGTGTGTGTGTGTGTGTGTGTGTGTGTGTGTGCATATATGTTGATGCCATAAGTTAATCTTGCATGTCTTCCTCAGTTGCCATATCTTTATTTTTTGCTATAGAGTCTCTCACTGACCCAGGAACTCACTGATACTTTTAATCTGGCTGGCCAGTGCACTCCAGCTTTCCTTCTCACGTTCCTTTCCAGACGTTGGATTACATTCAGGCACCCCTGTCTTCCATAGGCGCAGATGATTGAACGTGGCTTCTCATGCTTCTTCAGTGAGTACCATACCATCTGAGCAGATGTCCCAGCCCTTACATACACTATCTTTTTACACAACAGATTTCTTTGAATTGACACAAGCTATTTTACTGGATAAGCATTTTATGAGTTTTCATAAAAAATATTCAATATTTTAACATAAATGCTTACCACCTATCAGATTTCATTTGATACAATTTTTTACAACCAGCTTCAATTTAAATTATACAAACTTATTTTAAAAAGACAATAGTGTGTAAGCTAAATTGATTGAAAATTCAAATTGCTGAGCTCTACTTAAAATGCAGCAATGCAAACTCATTTTGACAAGTCTGGCAGGCTAGACTGGCAGGCCAGGCTTGTTTAAATAACTTCAAAACAGTTGTTACAAAATTCCAGATGTTTGCATTTTAGGAAATACCCATTTTGTTACAGTTGATGTTTACAAGATACCTGTACCAAAAACTTCACTTTTTGATGAATTTTAGTCTATTTTTAAGATATGTTTAATATAATGTTATGATTGACTAACTATAGATGAAGATTGAACAGTTAATTTATCCATCTAAGTATGATGATTTTTTCATGCTGAAATGCAATCCTTGTTGAAAATGACAGCTGTCTTGTGGTAACATATACTGTGGTCCTCCTAGTAGCTTCCATGGCATGGGACACTATCTTCATGTCCATTCTTGGTCTGGATCATACATGACTCCTTCTCTTGACTTCTTAGTGTGTATTTACTGGTTTGAATCTATTCCCCTGCAGGCTTGTACTTTTTAAAACCTACTTCAATAAGGATTTCTAAATGTTTCAACTTCTTTTATAGCCATTGACCAAAGGGTGTCAAGGAAATTGGCTAAGGTGGGACCTGGACCTGTCTTGAAGCATGGAATGGAGGCAAATTTAATTGTCATTGTCTGTAGTCCCCTAGCAAAACACCAAATATGAGTCAGCAGAAGCAGTTCTATGAGAAGAAAATGTGAGGATATGTCAATCAGCCTCAGTCTCCTGAAGTAGCAGAGCACCACCACAAGTTCTTTGGTGCCCTTCTGTCTACAAAGTTAGAAAAGGAAAGATGGAGGATGGGGGAAGCAAGGTAAACATTATCTACTGTCTGTTGGGTTATACTTAAACTCTTTCTTTCAACTCCACTCCAGCAAAACTCCCCATGTCCTTTCACCAGAGAGCTTTCAGAAAAACTGCACATGTGTGTTTTCAACAAAACACCATCTCATGTGTCTGCATTAGCAAAACATTCTTTCAAAATAAAGCTTCCAGAAAAATATCACAAGACATATCTGAGTCTCCAATGAAACCAGAAAGTCCCACTTGACACCCTTCTTCTTGTTTCTCTCAGGCTGATTTCAAATGGCAGGGATCTTTCCATTGGTGCTGGACTTCTTCTCAGTTTTCTCATAATCAAGGAATAAATTTTGTCTTGATGAACACTCTGGTATTTTTTTTTTCCAAAGTTTATTGGGAAACCATAAGCAAGGAAAACATGTGCCTCATAGATGACCACAGATTCAGGAATCTATTAATACAATTTGGTATTTTTAACTGATGAATTCTCTTATCATACCACATGTGTTGAAATAGTCATATAGAAAAAAGGATGTTTAGGGCCACTGTACTATACTCCAGGCAGAATCCAGCTTCTTCCCCTTTATACCTTAAGTCCTGTTTTCCTGGGATTTTATGTTTTGACTTCTATGGATAGCTTTGCCCCTTTCTTTCCTTGACACAATGCCTGGTACCACTTGATAAATCCTTTTGTGGACCTTCAGCCATATTGCCCATGCACCTACTACCTATAGGACAGGAACTGCTTAATTTGCCTTTGGTTGCCTTAGGATTCCAAGATCTTAAGGAATGGGATTGTTATTAAGCAGTTAAATAGATATGTGTGAAATGATTAAATTTCACCACGGGAGCAAATCTTTACATCTCTAATATGACCCTTATTTTGCTGATGAGCAAGTACTACTTTATCCTTCCCTTTAGTTCAGTGTAGAAACTCACAACACAATCGAATTCAGTGTAACTGCGATTTATTTAAGGCTTAATCCTTTCTGTGTTGTCTGTTACTTTCTCCCACTTGTGTCTGTTTTCAAATATGGTTCTTTCTCCTCTCCTTTTAAAATCTTGGTTTTTGTTGCAATATCACTCTTGAAATAAGCCAGCTTCTAATTCGGCCTTTCAAACGCACCATTGATTCATGTTCAGACTAATTTCTGTGAATACTGACACAATCTCAACACACACACACACACACACACACACACACACACACACAAATCCTTTTAGTTTTGTACAATCAGTTCCCTATTGTACTTTCTTACATTGCCAGTGTGTTTTGCATCCTGATGTCATACAACTCTTGATGTCGCATGAGTGCTGACCTATGCCCCTTTTCACTGTGCCACTCAGATCTTTGAACTTTTACTTGAAGAAAATAATAATTAGTGTTTTAAGATGACTAACTGAAGATGTGCCATGGCCTTTGAACCTAAATAGGCAGTGTGACTCTCTGTGCCCACGAGATATGGAATAATCCTTCAGTGCATCATCTACTGAGCAACAGGCAGCTCCAGGAATGGTTGCCTTAATTCACATAAGACATTTTCTGTTAGGTTACTACATAGAAGTTGTTCCCTTGTTATTGTGGAGGTTGATTTATAGGGAAAGAATATAGTTAGATTGTTATTGACTAAAAGCCAAAACTGCCTTCCTTTGCTCTTAAAATTGTCTAAGTTCATTAATTCTTATCTTCCTTTAAAACACTATGGAAATACTGTTTCAGATGTTCACTTTTTTTGTAAAATTCCAAGTCTGGTTTCATTCTAGAAATAACATTCTCTCTGTCTCTCTGTCTCTCTGTCTCTCTGTTTATCTGTCTCTCTGTCTCTTTGTCTCTGTTTCTCTCTCTCTCTCTCTCTCTCTCTCTCTCTCACACACACACACACACACACACACACACACACAGAGAGAGAGAGAGAGAGAGAGAGAGAGAGAGAGAGAGAGAGAGAGAGAGAGAGGTTCTTACTGTTCATGTAAATCAGAGTTTATATTGTGAACAAGATACTATGGTTACTGATGGATGTATATACCTGGAAAGTGTGGAGATGTGTTGGATCCTAATGTATTTCATAGAGGTAATGTAAAATCTGAAAACTTACTGATTTCTGTTTTACTGGCTGTCATATTGCAGAACTCAAAATATTTCCTGTTTAATTTTTCTTTTGAAGTGTGTGAGCTTATCCTCTTCTTTTAGATTTACTCAAGTAAATAATTGCTTTTTCAAGGAATGTCAGCTCTGTGAAGGGCTTTGCTCATCTTTGAATGCCTTTGTACTTTTCACCCTCACAATGAGATGACAGAACCCATCCTTTTGCTCTCTCCTGTCATATAATTACATTCCTAATCCCTTCATGGAGACACTGACAGAGGTGTTTATTTTCCCTTCAGACAGAGAGCGTATCACCATCACCAGGTAAGATGCCCACAGATCAAATGTGCAGAGTCCTGGCTTACAGAGATTGTGCTGAAACACTAGTTTGCTCCATTAAAGGGATCGACAAGGACTAACACCCACAGGACTTCATTTTGACAACCAGTTATGTGGCCACCACACAGCCTTATATTTTCAATCTGCACCAGCAAATCTGCCATTAAGATTCCTGCTTCTTACCTGTAGCCTGCCCTGGAGTGAGTCTTAGAAAGAGGGAATACTTGATCCAGGCACCTTTTACTGTGGGCTCAGGAATCAGAAATATCTTTGCTGATTTCTCTTATGCTTGTCTTGTGCTTTTCATGAAATATCTATGAGGATGTAGATATATGTGCACGAGCTAGTGTGTGCGCTATGTGGTGTGTGTGGTGTGAATAATACGCTGTAAGCACCAAAATCACATTCAAACACGAAAGATTAGAAAAATAAAGGAAACCTTCTCTTATATTTGTTCAATTTCGCTTGTGATGTATACTTAATTTAATTAAATTAAGTAAGAGGATTGCCCAGGCTTTGGGAACATAATTGAGTTATGTACCCAAATTATAACTTTTGTGATTTTTTTAAAGGCATAGAAAAGAGCTTTCTACTGTCAGTAGGGACTCCATGGAACCTGAATTACTGTTTCACTCTTTGCAGCTTCTTTCAGGCCCACTGCCAGGTGTGATGGCTCTCCTTCCTAGTCTAAGCTGTCTTTGTGTTTGTGCTCCAGGGCATGCTTCGAAACTGAGAGTCAGATCAAGCTCTCTTCTGACCTTCTTGAAAAATCAGGTCATTTATAACGAGCTATTCCTGCCCTGAGAAAGAAATTCTTTTTGGATCATTACTTATGGAACGTTCTGATCTCTATACAGTACGTTTTATACAGTTCTGAAATTCAGAAAAGTTAAATGGTCTGTGTGGAAGGGAAGAAATAAACAGCAACCAGTTAACAAGTTTATTTTGATTTGCATAGACAGTTAAAAAAAAAAACATAAAAAACTACCACTACAGAATTTACCATTCTGATCTTCAGAGAAAAAGACAGTAAGTATGATTCAGTAATTCATCTGTAAATATTTTCACAGAATCTTTGACAATATTCTTTGGCTTGTCACTTCAGAGGGGAAGAACATGAAATGGAAAATGTATTGTTTCCATCTCTCAGACCGAGAGTGAAGTTTTTAAGGGAACCACCCCATATACAGCCACCAAACCCAAGCACTATTGATGACGCCAAGAAGTGTTTACTGGCACGAACCAGACATAGATGTCTTCCCAGAGGCTCTCCCACAGTCATATAGATATAGATGAGGATGCTTGCAGCTAACCATCAGACTGAACATGAGGACCCCAATGAAAGAGCTAGAGAAAAGACTGAAAAAGCTGAAGGTTTGCACCCCCATGGGAAGGACATTACTATAAACAGCCAAGGCACTAAGGTGGAGAGGGTGATTGGGAGAAGGAGCACATTCATGGAAGCAAGTTGAGGGGGAGGAGGAAAGGAAGTGGGGGGGGAGTACAATATTTGAAATGTAAATACAAAGAATATCCAATAAAATTGAAAAAAAAGAAAATATGTAAAGTTAGTTCTTGGATATCTTAAAGCTTGAAAGTACATAATGAACTTCGAACAAATTCTAGTATTTTGTTTGGTGTACTTTCAAATCCCAAAAGAGAGGGATAGAGAAAATAAATCTTTCTTAAAGTGAATGAGACCATACCAGAAATCCTTGTAGTAAAACATGCTAAAAAAGAGGGAGGGTCAAATCAAAATGTAATAAGACTTTCTGAGACACTGGAATAGGAGAAAACCAGAATAGCTCTGAAATTGTGGATGATTTCTCCTAAAAATTGCTGAAGAGAAAGATTTTTTTGTGACCATAGGCCCAAACAAATTTCTGAAGTAAATTTTGCTGTATTAACCTCTAATTGTGAAACGCTGGGCTTCAGTTTTACAGAGGCTAGCTCTCAGGTGCAGTGAGTTCGTCTACTAGATCCTCGTCAAGAAATTCAATAGTCTATCCTTTACTGTTCTCAGGGTGTGTTTGCTTAGGACCTTCATAACTGTAAGTGGAGTGTGACCATTGGAGCACAGTTTACAGGACTCATCTGTCAATAAAGTTTCAGCAGCATGTGGAGAAGCTCAATATTGCAAATGAGTTATTCTTTTAAAAAAGCATATACTATAAATCATAGTTGTTGATTACTCTTCCTCCATCATTCATCCATTTTCCTGATCATATAAAAATTCAACCCCTTGAACCTTATAGAACTTTTCAATGAAATGTGAAATTTTGATTTTAGTCACAAGAGCCTTTGTAAAAGTTAACTTAAAAAATATATTTAAGGTTAGTTATAAAGTTTTAAAACCCCAAATAAATTTCTGTCTCTAAACAACACAGCTTTTTCTGACAATTAAGTCAATACAAGGTCTAAAAAAGAAAAGTAATAGAAGCAGAAATACCATCTCTGAATTTCATATTTTTGTATCTAATTCTTTCTTAGTAATATTGAAAGAAAAACCTGAGGCAAAAACTTCTAGTTTTTGCTGTAAAGAAAATTATTTTCTTGCATCTAAATTTTTATATCATATGCAATTAGTATTATGCATGTATTCATTTATTTTTTGGCATTCCCCATTTATTTTGTTCATTGGATTACACCTGAATTATTTAATTGATCTAAATATAATGAGAAAATTCAGACTAGCACTCAACTTGACAGTTCATGGTGTTGTTAAAATTTTCTACAATTAATCTCCATACAATGTCACAAATTGAGTGAATAACATAAAAGATGTATAATTCATCAAGCATTTACTAAATTTAACAAGGTTCTTTGTTGAATTCCCCAGGTGCAAATAGAAAAGGCATCACTTCAGAAGATTATAAAGTGTATGGTTGGAGCATTGTATCTGAAATACAAGCTAGAATACACTAATTGCCATCATAAAAGGTTTGAAGATGGTTGAAAGGATTAGAAAGGAGACATCTGATGGACGTGAAATTTGAACAGGTGGCCTTCCAGGATCAGGACAATCTTGACATGATGTCTGGGAAGGAGAAAAGAGAGCAAGGATTCCTGAGAACAGATGAAGCATTAATAATACCAGAAAATAAGGAGATGATGGGGCTTGTTTGTGGCTGTGTATAACTGGAGTCTCCACTATTCTTTTGTATAGATAGAACAGAAGATGGCCTGAGATGTAAACCTACTTTACAAATGACTTCTGTATATATCTTGGTATATATTAAAATAGATAATGTAATAGTCTTAAAGGAAAGCCTGGAGAGTTTAACAATCCTCTATGAGCATAGGTATTTACAGTGAGTTTGACAAAAAGGCTCACAAGAAAGAAAGTCATGTATGAGGATGATCACTGTAGTGTAAATAGGACTGAAAAACAATTGCAGGCTTTCTTGTGGCTCCCAGTACAGAAGCCTCTCCAGATAAGGCTTTACTTCTGAGGGAATGAGCAGAGAGGCATTATTGAAAGACATAAAAAAAGTTCAACAAAGCGAGAAAATCAAATGGACAAATTGGAATTTTCTTAGGTAAATTTCATCTTGCTGGGGGGGGGGGTCCAGTAGACAGTTCTCCAAACTCTGTTGGGCACACAGACTTCAGTTTTGAAACATGGGAATTTGTATTTACAGAGAGGGCTGAGGAGTCAAATAGACATAATTACTAAGGATATAAGAGTAGATACAAAAGCTAAGGAAAGAGAGGGAAAGTGGAAGAGAAAGGGAAGGCGAAAGGGGATGGGAGAGAGATCTTAAATGAAAGTAGATGACAAGTGAGAAAAACAGAGTTCGAGAATGGAAGGAATTGGAAAATTAACAATCACCTTGGAAATCATCACGTCAAGGAGCCACTTGTAAGAAGAGTTTCAGGCCTTGGGTAAGGAAGCTAGCATTTACAAGGTAATGTAAGTCCAAGGATGTTGTGTCTAGGCAGCTTTCTAGTGGTCAGAGAAAATTTGACAACTTACTGAGCATCAGAGATCAAATGTTAAGGGAATTTATTTATCACATGAAGGTATCAGTCGGAATTCTGTTGCTGTGAAGAAATTCCTGATTTAATAATTTAAAAAGAAAAAAAAATTGGTTCTTTGTTTTAAAGCAGGTCACCTGGTCTTCTCACTTTTCAATCTGTGATGAGAAAGATCATCATGACGTACCTGCCACTGGCAAGAGCTTTGGGTAGAATAGGCTTGCGTATCTCATGGCAAGCAAATATAGAAGGGAGGAAAGAAGACAGGAGCACACCTCCAGTGACCTTTTTCTCATAGTGTGCTCACCCCTAAAGTTTCCACACATTCCTAAACAGTGCCAATAGCTGAGCACCAAACTTTCATGATCTAGGAGATACACAACTCTGGGGGCAGGGAGTATATGAAAAAATCTGAGTGCAGAAAGTGCATAAACTCAGGAACAGAGTAGTTAAAGGAAGCAGAAAATGAAATACTAGGCAGAAGAACTAGTTGTCAGAGCCTTGTTTTTCTCCACTACAGTAGCATGGTGTGTGTGTGTGTGTGTGTGTGTGTGTGTGTGTGTGTGTGTGTGTGTGTGTGTGTGTGTGCTACTGAGTTATACCTCCAGCCTGAAAGAATAAAGTATCTATCTGGAATCACACTGATAATGTACATTTGATCTTGGCTTTTGTACTGGCTAGTTTTGTGTCAACTTGTCACAAGGTGGGTTATCAGAGAAAGGAGCCTCAATTGAGGAAATGCCTCCATGAGATCCAGCTGTAAGGCATTTTCTCAATTAGTGATCAAGGGGGGGAGTGCCCAGTCTATTGTGGGCAATGCCATCCCTGGGCTGGTAGACCTGGGTTCTATAAAGAAAGCAGGCTGAGCAAGCCAGGAGGAGCAAGCCAGTATGTAACATCCCTCCATGGCTTCTTGCATCAGCTCCTGCTTCCTGACCTGCTTTAGTTCCAGTCCTGACTTCCCACAGCAGTAAACAGCAATAAATAAGCCAAATAAACCCTTTTCTCCCCAACATGCTTCTTGGTCATGATGTTTTGTGTAGGAATAGAAACCCTGGCTAAGACAGTATTTGAAAGTTTCTATACTCTGTGAACGTGTCTTCACTCTAATACATTTTAGTCAAAGAGTTTAAGCTCATCCAAAATTTGAAGTCTGTAAAAGAAGTATGAAAATGTATCCTCTTTGGAACATTTTTAATGAGAAAAATGGAGGAAGGAAGGTATGAGTGATAAGTCGGTGGAGAACTGAGGACCACAAGCACAGGTGCTGACTTGTCCAGACAGATCACCCTCCTGACAGTCCTCATGCAGAAGAACCCAAATCATCACATTACGGTACAGAGTGTTCTCAGCAGAAAAGTAAGGAACTCTGCTGTGACCCTCTCCATGACAAGGTCAACACCAAGTCTCAGAACAACTACAGATATCTGTGTCTTCTCCAATACCTTGTAACAGGATAAATATTCCTCATTGTTTACATTTCATTTAAATGTACATTTTTTCTTTTATAAAATTTTCACATCATATATCAAACACTAACTTGGAATAACAAATAAAGAAAGAATGAAAAGGAAAGAAAGAAAAAAAAGGCAATGCTGGCCCTAGTAGCCAGTTGCCAGTTTTGACATCGAAATGCTTGTTTCTGTGCTTTTATCATAAACGTCTTTTTTGGAACCTGTCTAAATTTTGTACTTGTAAATGAGTCAAGAACCAACTAGGTAATAGCAATAATTTCAAACAAAGGTAAGAAAGCAATTTAGTGGCATTCGGTTGTATAACGGTAAATTTCCTTAGGAGTCAGGGATTCAGGTATTTCCCCAGCTGAGAAAGTCAGGCAACTGTTAGGTTGAGTGCAAACTTGGTCTCTCTAATTGGTCATGGATTTCAAGGCTAATTCAAGATTCAACTAGAAACCCAACTACAGCAGTGAAGAGTATCTACATTTCTGTTGTTTGGAATTATTTGTATTATTGTTTAAACTACTTTTCACTGGGTAATGATTTTAATTTGGAGCTCTGGATCACCCAAAGAGAATGGTAAGCTCTGCCATTTAGTTGCAATGCTGTGGAGGGTTGTTCCACCCCCAGAACTGTGATTACATGTTTGAGGATGTCTGTGTTGTGCAGGGAAGGGCTTCATTCTTGCATCAACAACTCTTTCTTTAAATTTTTTTCTTTATATTAAGGTCCTGATAATATTTCTTGGCCAATAAAAATTTAGAAATGATTTTTTTTCACTTTATTACACAAATTAATAGTTTTTACTTAGGTCCATATTATGTGAATATAAATCCTTAAACTATTAATGATTGTATTTTGAGGGAATATTGTGAATCTTCAAAGACCTACTTGTCATTGACAATATTGTCTGGTGTTATAAATTCTTATTTTTAGTTCTCCAGAGAAACCTCTCTGTTTTAATAGCATATTTAAAAAAATAATTGGTCCTTTCTTTCCAACTTCTCCTTAGTTCATATATCATGTGGCTGTCTCATTCTGCATGCTTTTTCCAACTTGTCCTGAGTAGACACAGGTGCTATCAGTTCCTCCAGCTTCCCACAGTCCTCTGTGCAGTTTTACCTCCATAATTCCAGCAGAATTCCTCAAATGGAGAGTATCTAGAAGGGTTTGACTAGAGCAAGTTTCTGCCTTGTTTTTGTTCCTTCTTTCCAGATCTCATTTGGATCCACAAAATTCACAGCTCTTAAATTCTACACACTGATAAACCCAGTAATAGGAGGGACACGTGAGTCTGTCCACAGAAAAAGAAGTGTACAGACCCAGTTTGACCAAGACTGTAACTACTACAGAGTGCCTTCTCAGCACTCATGTGGCATCTCAAGAGTTGGTTAAAATATATCTGACTGTCTATTCCTTGGGTCTGTAATGCAGGGGGTGGCCTTGGTGTTTTCTGAGACTGCTCTAAGGACCATTGGCCACCTGTCTTTCAGAAGGCTTCCTTTCATCCAAGTTCAAGTGCTGTCCCTTCCACAACCTTACACTCTTTGCCTTTCTCTTCTCTGACTGCAGGTTTTTGGTGGATTCCAATGACTTCTGAATCTTACTATTTATCAAAGTAAAAGTGGCAGTGATATCAGGGCCAAAGTCAAAATGAAATTTTTGTTGAGCAAGATCTTCTGCAGAATATTCCAGACCACAGCTTTTGAAGTTGAACATCTATATAACTGAGTGTACAGACAGACATCAGTCAAGATATTTGTCACAGCATAATAGGGATCACTGACCTCCATCATGATGCCTTGACAAGATTCTCAATCCCACCAGACACCCATTTCCTAGTGTAACATGTGAGTATACACCAACATCAGCACCATGTCTGCACTTATATGTTAAGTGTTTTTCCTAGTTCTTTAAATATCTGACCTCTACCCATCACTCTGTTGTAAAATCTTCTATATTTTTAAATTTAATTATAATGATTCCTTAACTCCAGGTACCAATTTTTTAGTGACTGGTTTCTCATTGCAACAGTGAAATCCTTAAATCTAATTACTCTGAAATGAATGACTTTAAGGTAGATGTTTTGGAGCTGGTATTCCATACAGCATTTAGGCAGCTCTAGGACAGTTTTTTGTGTATCATGATAGAATATTATACCACTATAGAAAAATTGAGAGTGATACGATAGCAACACAAGACACTAGAATGAGGAGAAAGGTTAGACATATCCTTTACAGATACACTTCAACTGTATTCAAACCATAGTGATTACACTGTATCTACCACTTTTGTGTTTGCTCTTTACTTCTTAGGACTTTGAAATTTATCAATGGGTTGTATTACTATTATCATTACTTTTGAAGCATTAGGGTGGGAGAAGCAATCGTTGGTGTCAGTACTGTCACTTCAGTCAATATCATGACATTTAGCCCTTTGACTTGTTTAATTTTCTTAGTAAATCTGACTTTTATGTGATTCTTCAAATTTATTTATGAACCATTAAGTTGTTTAGACTTCCACAATTTATTGGCATCATGTAAAAATATTGTCATTGGTAAAAATATTTGATAGATTTAGGTCTTGAATATATATTTAAATAGAAATGCTTAGCTATCTCATCTTCCTGTTGTTCATTTTATAAGAAGTCAACATTACTACTGTTCTTATTTGTGGTCTAGGACATTTTTCTAGTATTAAATTTTCTGAAGCTAGGATAATTTCTCAATAAGTTTTGTATTTCCATAGCACACACCTGATAATACATTGAATTCTCTTAAATTTCATTTTTTTTTAATTTCCAAAGCACCAATATATAGAACTCAGAGTAAATATGTGGGTACCAGATTATGTTGATCATCTTTCTGTTACCACCACAACAACAAAATATGTAAAACCTTTTCAGGCAAGAGTAATTATTTTGACTTAACTCATTATGCCACCAAATTGCCACCATTGCTTTTGGCATGAAAGGAGATAAAATAGGATTACGGGATCACATGTGTTAGAGAAGGAGGCTATTTAACTTATATATTCAAGATGCAAACAGACAAAGAATATACCAGATGTGAGAAAAACTCTTAAGGGCAGCCCAATTCTTTGAATTAGTTTCCAATTTCAAAGTTTCATTACCTCCTAATATCCCATCAAAGTTATGAAATTATTGGTGGATTATTATATTTAAGGTGAGAGGCCTTTTCATTCAGTGACATCCCAAAAGGCCAAGACTTGTAAGATTTTAGCACATAGCCTTTGATGGGGGAGGGAGAACTAGATTCAAGCCATAAAATGATATAAAGGACAAGTCATGTCCATATTCTTCTAGCATTTATGTTAAAAACAGCACATATTTTAACATCAATAATAGTTTAAGAACCTTCTTAATAACAACAGTATTATCTCTGTCTTTGTCTACCATAATGTATCAGATCCTTCTTTTTATGCTATAGTTATATTTAAATATTATTTTATACTTATTGTTGCTATACAAACTTACATCAGTTATTTGATAATCTCTATATCTTTAAATAGTAATGCTTAATAAAGAAATATATAATATATGTATTAGATATATCATGATTTCAATATATTTTGCTGATGGGTATAATTGTTACATGCCTGTAGTTTCAACAGTAGTGAGGCAGAGGCAGGAGGATTTCTGTGATATTGAGGGCAATTTGATCTACATAGTGAGTTCCAGGCTTCCCAAATATATACATAGTAAGGCCTTGTCTCAAGAACCCAACCCCCCATAGTACATTTTACTAACTATACCTATATAAATGTGATTTTTTAAAGAAATTGTTTACATTTTTTTTATAAATTATCCTAATATAAGATGACAGGTTTATGGTAGAGGAAAGGTTAAGGACACCATTAAATGCTAGCTTTTAATCCTTTGCTTTGCTCTCTTTTCTCCTTGACTGTCTGCCCATGAACTTCTTAATGTTCTTTGGAATGTCAAAGCCTGAGAGGCAGTGTGTTAATTGAAGCTATGTCTCTTTGCTGTTAGACTATTGCCTATTCCTTCTTAAGCCTTGATCTCTGTAAAGGGTCACACTTTTTATTTTATCAGTGGCACATTCATGTTGTCAAAAACTTGTAGCATAGCCCTCAAACATTACCAGACACTGAGGGGAAAACATGAGGGAACTGGTAAGCCACACGGTTTAGCTTCTGCAGTAATATCCCACTTAATAATGTCTCTGGTTTTAATGTGTTTCACAGCTTTAGACTTTGAAAGATCTTCTTTTGTCCAATTCCTCCAGCTCAAAATTATCATGTTTATGAGCTCATCAATAAATTAATATACATGTGAAATTAATTATAGCCACTCTATTTTAAAGAATAGCTTAATACCCTTGCAATGAACATACTTGCCCTTCTGTCAGGCCATTATGATTTTTATTCCTGATGTTTTAGGAATATTATAGTCTTTCTTATATCCTTCAGTTTTAGCAAGAAGCAAGAACTAAACAATAGTAGCAGCATGTAAGAAGTTTTTCTGCTATCCTTTGATAGCAAAGATTAAGCAGATAACAATGAGTTTTAGTTTGTCATCAAATGTCTGTGTGTAAGCACAGAGACTTTCAATCAATCCCATCATGCCTCACATTCTTGGGAACTTTTAAGCACGTAATCCCATTTCTATGGGTGTTATTATTACTGTTTTTCTACTATGTATTTAAGTGTCCCCATATTATTTTCCCCTTGTTAACATATTGGAATTTTCATTATGCTAGATTATTCGAGAAATCAACTAATTCAAGCAGTTGTGTTTCCAGTAGTTGGCATGCTGGAACTCTAGAAAAGGTACTGGTTCAGTTTTAATGTGTCCATGAATTTAAAAAGCAAAAGACTAAAACAACCCACTAAATAAACAATCAAACAAACCCTAATCAAACAAACAAAACAGGAAATAATTAATATCTAAGGCCAGAGATAGTCAGAAGTACAGAGTAAGTTCTTCATTGAGTTCTATTATCTTCTGTTATCTGGATTATGATATTCCACATAAATGAAGGCGGGCAATCTTAACTCAGATTATTCTTTCATTGTTAATCTCATCCAAAATGACTTTCACAGTCATGTCTAATTTATTATTACCTAAGTATATTGACAGCCAAGGTAACACATAAAGGTATCCATTCATCCTTGAAGATCATTGTGTATTCTTCAAGTCATGTTTACTTTTAGAATGTGTTTTGAACTCTCCTTATCCTAATTTCTTCAAAGAATCCCACAATATCTTTTATTATTATTTGCTGACATTTCTCCTTTGGAAACCTGGATTTTCTACTTTCTAGACCTTTCTTCAAAGTCTATGTAAATACCAGCTGTTAAATCTTCTAATGAGTACAAAGGAAAAAGAAAAAAACTCACTTCCCACCGAGGAACAAGTTGTTTCCTATTTTTCTTTCTTGTTTGGAGATTCTTAATGTTTGATGACACATTTTTCCCAATAAAGTTGTAACCACTTACTAACTACATTATCACACATGCATTTAGAATTTTAAATAATGTGTTTCTTTTCTCATGAGTCTTCTTTTTTTTTAATGTCACAGATGCCTTTGCATTATACTCATTCTATCTACAACTTCCCGTGCCCTTTAGAGCCCACAATTGTACTCACCATCTACTTTTGATTAATGTTTTCTTCATGCAGTATATTATAATAATGGTTTTGCCTCCCTTGTATTCCCACATGTCCGGCCTACGCCTTCTTTCTCTCTGTGTCTTTAGAATGTAAACAGGCTAATCAACACACACACACACACACACACACACACACACACACACACTAAAACCCAAACCATAAGAAAACATATAATAGCCAGAAATTGAAAACAGCTTAGAAGTCCATTAACAAATAAATAAATAGTAAATTTTTGTACGTTTATATTGTTGAAAACTACTTAGTTTAAAAAAAACTAAAATATCAAAGAAGAAACAATGAAATTCTTGTGAAAATGGATGGCACTATGAAAAAAAGAAGTCATCCTTAATGAGGTAATTCAAACATAAAAAGACAAACATGGTATGTATTATCTTATAGGTGGATGTTGGTTTTTAAGTCTTTGATAAGTATGCTTTTATATAATAATCTGAGATACCATCTGTTAGATCTTAGGTCTTTAAATATATCTATTTATGTTTTTTGGAGTCTTTGTTAAAAAGTCAGGTACTATTTTGATAGTCTGCCTTTATATGTTACTTGGTCTTTTGCCCTTGTATCTTTTAATAATTTTTATATTTTCTTTTAATATACTTCTGCACATTTATTGTTTTATCTTGCTATATGTTGTTTCCAGTATCTACCTAGTGGTCACTATATGTTCCTTGTACCTTGATAGGCATCTCCTTTTGGATAGGGATGTTTTCTCCTATGATTTTATTAAACATAGTTTCTGTGCCTTTAACCTGAGTTTCTTCTTCTTTGTTTTACTTGTAGTTTTAGACTTTTCATAGTATCACAGATTTCTTGCATGTTTTGTGCCAGAAGTTTTTGAGTCTTAACATTTTCTTTGACTGGGGTATAGTGTTCTGGTTTCTTTTACCTTGTCTTCACACTCGATCTTAGCCAAAAGGCTGAGAAGCTGAGATTCTCTCTTCTATATATGTATTCTGTTGGCAAGGCTTACTGCGAGCTTTTTGTTTTTTAGAAATTCTTTCATTACCAACATTTTATCAATTTTGATTTTGCTTGGTGATTCTATTTCTGTCATAAGTTCTACTTTCATGTCTTGAGTTGTTTTAATTTTTTCATTGATTGTGTTTTCACAGATATTAGTAAAGGATTCAGTCATTGCTCTGTAAGGTATTTGAACATATTTATAACTATTTTGAAGAGCTTGTCTTGTACCTCAGCTATACGGTATTTCTTGTGGTCTCCTGTAGTAGTATGATTACTGGGTAAGTTGGGGGCATATTATCTTCACTGTAAATGTTTGTGTTTTTGCACAAGTATGAATGTGCTTTTCTGCTAGTATAAAGGCTTCTAGGGCTTGCATTTTTTAGGTGATTTTAGATGTGAATATCTGGTTTTGTCTCTTGTAGATGCATTCATATATCTTGCTTCCTCTTGCTTCTGTAGATCTTAGAAAATATGGTATCTGTGGGCTGTCTATGAAAAAGTGTTTGTGCAGGTAGGTGGTTAGTAGAGATGGATAGAGGTGGTTTAAGAATATAGACTGCCAGAGGATTAAGAGAAGGGCTTGAAGGGGAGTCCACAGGGAGTTGGTGGTATGTGGGAAGAGTAAATCATACAAGTAGGATGCAATAAGGCAAATAATTACGAGCAGATCCAGGAAACAAAGAACTAGGAGGATCCTGGGATTGGACCAAGATTGGAGTTGCCAGGAAATGGACTTGAGGTAGGAGGAAGGGCTCCTGTAAGCAGGTTGTTATTAGGTTGAGAGTGAGAATAGAGATATTATCATTGAGAACAAAAATTAGAGTCTGATTTGCCTACATGGGTGTGAACCTAGGTACAGAGTATTTCTATAAGTCTGTGAATGATACAAAGATATTAGAAAAGTGTGGGCCTGGATCCTCTGAGAGGTTTGGTGAAATCCACAGTGACTAAAGGTAGGGAGGGAGTACAGCCTAATCTAAGCAATCTGCTGCATGAGACTGGAAAGACTGTGTAGGAGGACAGGAATGAGAGAGTAAATTGCCTAACAAAATTTAGGTCCAATGTGGATACTGTTGATTCCAGGTACATTAAAGATTCAATTTGAAATCAAATATATTTTTTAATTTCTGCAGATGTGCTGGATCCCTAGGTAGTGTGGTCTCTTGAGAACCTATTCTCTTTTTAATTTTTTTATTAGATACTCTGTATTTACATTTGAGATGTTATCCCTAAACTCCTACCCACTCCCATTCCCCCTAACTTTCCATTTGCCTTCACAAAGGTGCACTTTTTCCTAAAGACCCTCTCTACTCAATTGCCTTGGCATTGCCTATAGTGGGAAAACATGCCCTCCCTGGAACAAAATCTACTCACATTGATGCCAACTACATATGCAACTGGATCAATAGGTCTTTCAAAGAGTTCACAAAGGTTGGAGTTTTGGTCCATGAGAGTTTTGGCAGTTTTGGTTGGTTGATAATGTTTTTCTTCCCATGAGGTTACAACTTCTTTCAACTACTTAGGTCCATTATTTAGCAACTGCATTGAGTTCCCCCAATGTGATTCAGAACCAATGGTTAGCTGCAAGCATGCTCAGCTGTATCTATACGACTCTAGGAGAGTCCCTGAGAAGGCATCTCTGTCTGGTTCCTGCCAGTAGTAAGTACTTCTTGGGATCAGCTGTAGTGCTTGGATTGGGTGACTGCACATGTGGTTGATCCCAAGTTGAGGCAGCTTCTGAGTGATCTTTTCTTCAATCCCTCTTCCTCTATTTGACCTTGCTTTTCTTTCCATGAGAATTTTTTTATCCCTTCCAAGAAGGACTGAGGCATTCCCATTTTGGCCTTCCTTATTTTTGAGCTACATAGTGTCTATAATTATTTCTTGAGTATTGGGTATTCAGAGCTTTCTGGGGCTAGTATCCTCTTATCAGTGAGTGCATATCATGTGAGTTTTTTGTGACTGGGTTTCCTCACTCAGGATGATACTTTTTAGTTCCATCCATTTGCTTATAAATTTCATAAAGTCATTAATTTTGATAGCTGAGTAGTATTCCATTGTGCAAATGTACCACACTTTCTGTATCCATTCATCTGTTGGTGGACATCTGGGTTCTTTCCAGCTTCTGGCTATTATAAATAAGATTGCTATAAAAATGGTGGAGCATGTGTCCTTGTTATGTTGGAGCATCTTTGGGGTATATGCTCAGGAATGGAATATCTGGGATTTTAGGTAGTACTATGTCCAATTTTCTGAGGAACTACCAGACTGATTTCAGCGGGGTTGTACCAGCTTACTTACTCCTTTGGAGGAGTGTTCCTCTTTCTCTCTCACCTGAGTTTTTTGATCTTAACCATTCTGACTTGTGTGAGGTGGAATCTCAGGGTGTTTTGATTTGCATTTCCCTGAATACTTGGGATGTTGAGCATTTCTTTAGGTGCTTCTCAGCCACTAGATAATCCTCAGATGAGAATCCTTTGTTTAGCTCTGTTTTTTTTTTTAATAAGATTATTTGATTCTCTGTAGTCTAGCTTCTTGAGATCTTTATATATATTGGATGCTAGGCCTCTATCAGATGTAGGATTGGTAAAGATCTTTTCCCAATTTGTTTTCTGTAGTTTTGTTTTCTTAATACTGTTCTTAGCCTTACAGAAGCTTTGCAGTTTCATGAGGTCTTATTTGTTGATTCTTTATCTTAGAGCATACACCATCGGTGTTGTGTTCAGGAAAATTTCCCCTGTGCCTATGTGTTCTGATCTCTTCCCCACTTTCTCTTCTAATAGTTTCAGTGTACTTGGTTTTATGTGGTGGGCTTTGATCCACTTGAACTTGAGCTTTGTATAAGGAGATAGGAAAGGATCGATTTGCATTCTTCTGCATGCTGACTGCCAGTTGAACCAACACCATTTATTGAAGAGACTGTCCTTTCTCCAATGAGTGCTTTTAGCTCCTTTGTTAAAGATTAAGTGAGCATAGGTGTGTGGGTTCATTTCTGGGTCATCAATACTGTTCTACTTATCTACCTGCCTTGATAGTCTATCCTTTATTCTATGTCCCATTTTTTGTCCCTGTCTTTCTTTTGGACAGAAACAAAACTGATTAAAAATTCTGAGATGAGTGGATAATCCCATCCCTCACCTGGGGACTTTGACTATCTACTTGAGGTGCTCTCTACAGGTTCTATCTCCTGTTTGTTGAGTATTTCAGCTAATATCATCCCTGTTGCTTCTGGGAACTTCGAAGTTCCCCTGGCATCTGGGTCTTTCTAGTAGCTAGCTCCAGTTCCCCACCCCCACTGCTATATATTTCATTTTTCTGATCCTCTGTACTGTTCTTCTGGCTCTTCCCATAGCTGATCCCGCTCCTTCTTTCCCACCTCCCTTTCCTCTCTATCCTCAAACATCTCTTTCTTTCTCTACTTCCCATGATTATTTTGTTCTCCCTTCTAAGTCAAATTGAAACATCTGTACTTTGGTCTTCCTTCTGCTTAAGCTTCATGTGGTCTGTGAGTTGTATTGTCTGTGAGATTTTGAGCTAATATCCATTTATTTGCAGGTACAAACCATGTGTGTTCTTTTATGGCTGGGTTACCTCACTCAGGATGATATTCTCTAGTTCCATCCATTTGCCTGTGAATTTTATGAAGTCATTATTTTTAATAGCCAAATAGTATTTCATTGTGTAAATGTATCATATTTTCTGTATCCATTATTTGTTGAGGGACATCTGGGTTCTTTCCAACTTCTGGTTATTATAAATAAAGGTGCTATGAACATGAAGAAATATGTGTTCTTGTTATATGTTGGAGTATGTTTTCGGTTTATGCCCAGTATATCTGGGCATTTAGGTAGAACTATTTTCAAGTTTCCTATGAGGATATCCTAGCACCTGACTAATATATATGTTGATACCCACAGCAAACTGCGAAACTGAGTCCAGTGACTCCAATGGAAGAGTTAGGGGAAGAAATGAAAGAGTTGAAGAAGATTGAAACCCCATGCAAAAAGCAATGGTATTAAGTCAATGGATACCCCAGAGCTCCCAGGGACTACACTACCAATCAAAGAATATACATAGAGGGAATAATGGCTCCAGAAACATATGTAGCTGTGGATGGCCTTATCTTGCATCAATGGGAGGGGCAAGTTTTGTTCCCATGGAGGCTTGATGCCTCAGTGTAGGGGGATGCTAAATAGGTGAGGCTAGAGTACATGATTGGGCAGAGAAGTACCTTCATAGAGGCAAAGGGGAGGGGAATGAGATGGGTGGTTTGCAGAGGGAGACCAAGAAGAGGGACAAGATTTAAAATGAAAATAAACAAAATAACCTATAAAAGGGAAATCTATTATTCAAAAGGTTAATTTTGTCTTTTTATTTTATCTCAATTAATTTTAGCTAATAGCATTTATTTTATGTGTGTTATTTTATGTATTTTGTCAATATGTATATCTGTGTATCACGTATGTACCTGTAAAGGGCATTGGATCCTGAGGCACTGGTGTCATAGATTCATAGATAGCTGTTCACCAATAAGTGAGTGATAAGATCTAAACCTGTGTCCTCACTAAGAGCAGTAAGTATTTTTAACCACCGAGACACCATTATATGGCCATTAATGAGGATTTTTAAGAGGGAGAGAATAAGAGAGAATGTGTGGTATGAATGTGTGTGTGGGGGGGGAGGGAGAATTATGATTTATGCCACTAACCTGTTTCACTGTATATAGAAGGGTGAAAATCTGCAGGGAAAACTTTAATGACATTGCTCTAAGGATGCCCAATGTCAACCCAAGATTATGGGAGCATGTCATTCACAGATGACTCTTTCTAACCTGCTAGAAAACTGCATCAAAAGACACCACTAAAGGTGATGACAGCAATGGGCTACAATCAGAGCAAGCACAGTAAGGGAAATGACACAATGACAGAGACTGTGGGTTAAAGACAGTCACAGTCTATTGGGAAATGAGAGGGAAATAGAGGGCTTCTCCTGGAGAGTACTTCTGCCTCAGCACAAGAGTGTGAGGGACAAAACTGGAGCATTTGAGGACTATTTAAAATATAACACCAGCACCCATAATGTCTCACCAAAGTAGCTGAACAAAGGCAACAGTGATGGAGGTGTCAAAGTCGATGAGGAAAACACACAAGGCCTCAAACCTACACAAAGAACTATAGGCAACTGAAGAAAGGCTGCCTTCACAGAGAAATGCTCACTAATTGGTTATTCAGTGTCAAGTGGACATACTTGAAATCCTACATACAAATAACATTATATGAACTGAACAGTCTATATATAGAAATATATACACGTGTTCATATGTGCATGCAATAATAATTTGAAAAAGAAATATTATTAATTTGAAGGAGAGGGGAAATGGTATAGGAAACAGTTTGAAAGAAGAAACGTTATAATTATACTATAATTAATAAATAAAACGACACCACCAGCAAAACACCCTTTGTTAAAATCCTAACAAATGTCATTTAAAAATGTGCCCAATGAATAATTTTTCTATTATTCATGGTAGATGTTCAGGAAATTTAAATTTCTGAATTCATCGTATGTACCATACAATTTCATACAGAGAATATGAAGATGCTGGAGCAAGCCATTAGGTATTTGCAAGTTTAAATAGGTAACCAGCTTTTAAATACAGAGCAGAGAGGATGCTGCCCATTCTTTTGTTTAATTAGCTTCAGGTTTTGCAGTATAGAAAATATCTTAAAAAGAAAACTACTGTGATACTTAGTTTCTGCTCTTAGCAAAATAGCAGTGAAAAGGAAAGCTCTGACACCGAGAGGTTTATTTTCTGCTAAGCTGTCTATTCATCTACAGGCTGCCATGATCTTCTTAGAGATGACCAATCTCAGACCAACTTTGAAGTCACAAAGCACACACTAAAGGTGCTGGACATTAGCACTGTCCCAAAGCAAGCAATGCCAGTGCTTTCCTCCAGCCATTCACAGTAAACTCATGGGCTGTGGCCAAGTGTGAAATGAGGCCAATCAGTTATTTGATTTGTGTCAGAGTAGAATTGTTATGTATGCACTATGATGATAATATATATATATATATATATATATATATACATATATATATGATATATATTTCTATTGTACATATTATGCTTTTGTTATAAACAGACAGACAGATAGATAGATAGATAGATAGATAGATCATAGATAGATACAATTATAACAATGCATATCTCTTACCTTTATCTAAAAATATGTTCTGCAAATTACTACAAAAAAAGTCCTCTTCACATGTTTCATAATAGCCCATGTGTTTTTTCAGAATTATAAAGAGTTAGAAAATAATTTTCACACCATGATTAGCAAAATAACAACAGTGGTCTCTGCCTTATGGCCTATAGCTTGACAGCCATCAGCTTTGGTAAGTATCACAATGCCAGGTATAAAATTCTGTTCTGTGAAGCTGACCTCAAATCCAATAAGATATCTATCACCCCATAACGGTCCTGCCACAGTTACAACAGGGGGCTCATTTTGCCTGAAAAGTCAACACTGTAGCATGCAGGAACAACCACTGCATTTGAAGTATTTTCTCTCTGGTAGCTTTGTTTGGTGATTGTATTGCTTTAATTATCATGGTTTCTTGTGACTTTCTTTGCCCCTTCCCACAGACAATTACGGAATCCTACATTCTCTGCTTCTTCTCTGCTACCACTTCATTTTAAAACAAATGACTTGCTTATCCTACCTGACTTCTGTATCTTCTGTCCCTAAAGTATTCATTGTCTCTAAAGTATTTTGTTAATCCTAACTTATGTTACTTTCTTCTTTCCTTTCATTCTTCCTTCTTTGCTCCTTCTCTCCCTCCTTTCTTCTCTCCTTCCCTCCATTTCTTCCAACTTTAATAAGAGATAATTGACGGAAGAAAAGAACATATATTTACCTTTGTAATGTGACTTTTGATGTCTATTTGAAATGATGCTCACAATCAAGCTATCAAATGATATCATTCCTCATTTCGAATTGCTGTCTTCTTGTCAATGGTAACATTTAAAGCTTTTCACATGTATGATGTGTCACCCTTTACTGCAGTCATGTTGCTGTATCAACATTTTAAACCAGTTAGGTAAACTGGAAGAGGGCAAAAGAGAAACTTGTTTGAGAAACTTTCTTCATGAAGCCCAGCACTGTGGTGATTTGAATAGAAATGATTTGTTGCCATGCTCTGCCACTGGCAAGTATGATGGTCATAGACTCACCCTCTGAATCTATAAGCCCCAATAAACTATTTCTTCTATAGGTTGTCTTGGTCATGGTATATTATTACAGTAATAGAAAAGTAACTAAGACAGCATCTTACAGTTTATAAATCCTAGCCTGTCTTGAGGAAGGCACATAGAAATGATCCAAGGTCCATTGAAATTCACTCAAATGGAAGCCTACTTGAATTATTTTTCCTTCCCATTTCAAAGAGAAGTAGAGTAAGCAGCACAGAGCAGATGAGAAAGGCAAGTAGACACTGGTTACTTGAGTCTTACCTTGCCCCTGACTTGCAGTGGGTACTCAGATTCATGTAAATCATCTTAGTTACATTAACTTACTCATGGTCCCTTTTAGCACTATTCTGAGTTGGTTGAAAATGATTTTCTGTATGTCCTGTAGCCAAAGTTTATCGAGTTTTCATGAACAGAGTCTTTCCACATATCAACAATAACGTATTTATAATTTGGTCAAGATATAGTCTAATGATTATGAGATTAATGGTATGTCATATTATGATATAGATAAATGTATCTATGGTATTATATTAACATGTACTATGCTATGGTGCTGTCATGTATTACTAATATTGAAGAATCAGTTACAGGACACTCATACATTTTCATTCGACCATTTTTGAGTTGGAACAATTTTCCTTGTTCATCACTTGGCATCACTTAGTGTGTGACCACTGAGTGTGTAAAAGGGGTCATACACTTTGTGAGGCTTGGGCAGTACTTATGTGAGCATGTATATAATTCCCCTCGAAATGGGGAGATGAGTACTTTTATTTGGATAGATGTTCAAGAAAACACAAATGATTCACTTGTGGTCAGTGACATTATAATATCTGATTCAGGATTCAATGTACAGTCATTTTTAGAGTCTTCACAGTGGCTTCCAACAAAGTCTTCAAATTATGACATCATATTTGGCAACACACACACACACACACATATGAATTTCAAGTGTCAAACTGTATGAGAGTAAAAAATATTATTCTGGGGCACTATATAACTCTTCCAGTCCCAAGGTACACAGTGACCATAAGAAAACCAACGAAAACCTTATGATTTTAAAAGTAAGTAAATGTCAGTAAAGTTACACACATTTCAAAACAATATGTACTTGTGAAAGGCACAAAATACAATTCCTGCAAATACTTATAGAAAATACCACTACCTTTCTAAAAAGGAAACTGTGTAAATTAACCCTCTTCAGATTTTACATATATATATATATAGATATATATATATAATATATATCTATATATATATGACACTTTACATTTATTTAAAATAAGACTGAGTGGTTTAAAACAGTACCAAGTTACTAAGTCCTACTGTTTAAACACTTCCTTTCATTGTACATCTAATGTAACTTAGAGAAGTGCTTTTCATACAGGGCTCCCAGGCCTGTGACATCAGCATCATCTGGGAATTTATTTCAAATGTGAATTGGGTCACAGTACTCATCTCAAGTTCGTGACTTGGGATTGAGAGCTTTCCAGACAAACATAAGAGAAACTGAACCTCTTAAACTGTGGTGTTCTCAACCAGACACCCCGGGAAGGGAGAGGAGTGACATCAAGGCAGAGCTGAGAGTGCTGCTGACGAGGGAGACTGATGGTCCCCAACCCTGCAGCCTTTGGTCACGAGCTGAGAAACCTGAGAGGGTCTACACAATTACTGCCCATTCTACATCTATCTGTAGCTCGAGAGAAGATTTTGCCCAAACACTAGGAGTTATCCAAGAGAAAGAAGTTTGACTGTAAAGCATACATATATATAATAACAATATATTATATATATGGCCATACATGTATGTATGTATGTATGTATGTATGTATGTATGTATGTATGTATAAGAAGCAGAAGCCAGGTATGATGTAATATACCTAAAATAATATGACTTGGAAAGCTGAGGCAGGAGGATTGCAGTAAGTTCAAGGCCAACTAGAATTAAGACCCCGTCCCAAAAAAATAAGTACGCATACTTGTGCGTATACAAACACAGAGAGAGGGGGGGGGAGAGAGGAAGAGAGAGAGAGGAAGAGAGAGAGATGGAGGGAGGGAGGGAGGGAGAGGGAGGAAGGGAGGGAGGGAGAGGGAGGGAGGAAGGGAGAGAGAGAGAGAGAGAGCGAGAGAGAGAAAGAGAGGGGGGGAGGGAGGGAGAGAGGGAGAGAGGGAGAGAGAGAGAGAAAATCTGAGAATATCTATGCATAATATCTCCTAGTCGGAACATTATGTGGCTGGGTGCTTATGACCTAGCCGGACACGGTGACGATGACGTCATAGACCCAGTGCCCGCACTTGGCATTGCACTTGGAGTAGAAGCATCCCAAGCAGTTTCTCCCCAGGCAGTCACACAGGTCCACCTTGTTACAAATCAGCCTGCCGCTTTTGTCATACTTCTTCTTCACCTTGTACTTCACAGAAAAATATCCATTCATCTTCGACATCTTTGCTGTCTTTTTCTGCTGCCGTGTCTCGGGATTAAAATCTACCGTTCTGTCTGTTGCAGTTGCTTCTGTCCAATCGGGCTGCTTTTCTCTGGAAACGTGATTTGTGAGCTCCTCTTGAGTGGCGTTGTTCTGATGTGATGGCTCACTCATTTTGACAAAGTTCACACAGATACCATCCTCTGTAGCAGAGACATAAATCAGTAGAAACTAAAGACAGCTGATTCTATTGATTTATTTTTAATTTTATTTTTTACACTCAAGATTTTACTCCCTTCTCAATCCATCCTCTTTCTGTTCCCCGTCTCCACAAGGGTGCCCCCAGTCCACCCACCCCAGCATGTTTCTTAAAACACACTTAGTGATTGTATCATAGAAGTTGTCATGCATATGAATAAAATTAGATTATTCTAAAGTGTTATTTTTTCTGGAATTTTGAGGGGAAAGGTTTATGTATTACAGAAAATCATGTTTCAGAAGTTCTCAATTCACTTTAAAGAAACAAATCCTATGAAGAAGAAAATTCATGAAGAATATTTGAAGATGCAGCAATTTGAGATAAATCATTAGAGAATGGTAAGTTTTGATAAGATGTATTGAGTATGCACACACACACACACACACACACACACACACACACACACACACACAATCACCCTTATACACCAGGCATTCCTTGCTCTAGTGAGAATTTGAAACTTCTGTTTAGAAAGAGAGAATCCTTATGTCTCCCATTTCTGTCAATATCTATCACAGGACTGGACCTTTAATACTTTAATAAACATTTTTTGTTGTGAATAAATCAACTATATACTTTCACCTCTGGGCATAAAAGTCATAATCAATGATAAATTTAATTGGGGGTTGACTTTTCTTGTTAGGAGAAATTAAAACATGTGTGCTCAAGTAATACTATGACTGAAACAAAATGAAACCAACTCTTCTAAGCTTCAGCTTCTATAAAATGAAGTAAAGTTGAGAGCACATATAACAAAGTATCCTTGCTTTCTTTTCTGATGTCTCAATGATTTTATATGACCAATGAACGCAAGTGCAGAAATCAATTTCACAGTTGTTGCTCTACTTGTTATAATTTGAGACCAGAACTCATGTACCCTAAGGTGGCCTTAAAAACACTTTATAGAGGAGGAGGAGGATCTTGAACTCCTGACCTCCTGCATCTACCTTTCAAGCACTGGAAGTGCAGGCAGTCATCATGTGGTTGGCCTGTGTTGTTTGGGATACTTGGCAAAGTTACCTTTCAAACATCACAAAGACAATTCTGTGAATGTCAGCCTCTATTTTTACCTGATGTTGGAATTACAAGGAATTTAGGCAGCTGTTCCAGACCATCCAGAGCCAGGACACCAAGTCAGAAATCTCCCGAAAATAGTGCAGAAAGGGCTTGGCTGGGGAAAGAGTGTCTCCTCCTTGGCTGATCTTTGGAATCCCAGCACAAATTTGTTTCCAACTATTCAGAAACCAAGCTTTCATCCCAATAATAATCTTAAGTGCGGGATACACAGTATCCTTAAAAGCTCCAAGAGATGAAATGCATGACTGGGTGCAACAGTGCTTCAAAACCTGGGTTAGTGTGGAAAAAATAAATGCTTCCATAGATCATTGAGGGGGAGGGGGAGGAGAGCAGGGGAAGAAATAAAGGTGATAATATTTAAAATGTAAATACAGAAAGTATCCAACAAAATATTTTTTTAAAAAGAGAATGCATGAAGATACACTTTCGATTTTGAGTTTCTAATATATGTGATATCTGAGGCTGAGCAGAACATACAATTCAGTACTTCTCTGGATGTCAGCCAATTCCTTTGAAAGTTTTAACTGAGATATACTCTGTTTTTACTTTTGCTATTAATCCATGCACTTTAATGCCATGGTTTAATAAAATGTTTGGTCTTGTCTCTGTTTGCTAATTTTGGGGCTCACAGATTTGTCTCCCTAAATCTGTAGATTTTCTAAGGGTTCTTAACCATGTTTCATTACTAAGTGGAAGAACACCTTCATGGCTACCTATAGCCAGTAGATAAAGGAAGAGAGATTGTCGCCATTGTCATTGGCTTCAGCATTATTTACCTACAATGTTGAGCCTGTTCATACTGATTGACATGTTCCCTGTGGTATAATTATTACTTGCATTTGCAGGTAACCTGAGATTTTTCTAATGCAAAAATCAATTAGAAAATCTTTTTCTTCTTTCTGTTAAAAATGGACATTTATCTGTACTTCTACAATCCTAAATATCTAGCATTTTAGGATACAACACTAAAACCTTCCGTTATCTATTAACCTTCCACTGAGTTCCCACATCCTATTACATATATCAGAACATTAAAGCCCAGGAAATTGTTATCTTCTAGGGCATAAATAATATAATTTATCATTAGCATTTTCCAGTACTAGAATTGTTTTCTTTACCTGTGCTTTCTGCAGTTGGCAAGATTGTTAAAGATGCCTGTGATCTTGTAACTGTCCCTGAAGTCTGATGACAAAGCTGTACAATGGAGCCATAGAAGAAATTGCAAGCAAACTAAAAGATGATAGAAAGAGATTTGAAAAATCCACAGAGAAAGATTATCAGTAAAGATTATTGATACAGAGATCTAGCACTGAAGAGTGTGCCGAGGGGGAGAGACTTCGTAACTCTCAGCCCTAAATAGGATCATAACCCTCCTCTCAGGGCTCAGGGGACTTAGAGGAAGAGGAGGCAGAAAGACCTGAAAGGCCAGAAAGATTAGGGACATAGCAGAGACATAGCTTCTTACACACATCAGGATTTACACATGTGAATGCACAGCTACTAGGTCTTCATGCCAGGGTTTGGCCAAATTCAAGATAGATGCGGTTCCCAGCATTGAGGAGGAATGTGGACACAGCCAATCCTTATCTCAGAAGCCTATCTGATTCATAACTCCATACAATGAAAAATTATTTTACCTAACAAAGACTCATTGACTAATCAAGCCAAACTTACAGACATGTTTCATGCCCAGCATTCATTAGTGAACTCAGGATAAACTCAACGGTATTTTTAGAAATTTCCTTTATTTATTTATTTATTTGATTGATTGATTGATTGATTGATTGCCTCATGATTCTTTGGTTTTGTCTGGGAGTTGATTTTTGTTTTGTTTTGTTTTATATTGTGCTCTTTTGCTTACATATCATGGCTTTTGATTTTGTGTTTTTATCAGTTCTCTGTCTCTGTGTACCTCCCTCTGTATGTATCTCTCAGTGTCTCTGTCTCTGTTTCTCTCTGTGTCTCTGTCTTTCTGTCTCTGTCTCTCTGTCTCTCTGTCTCTCTGTCTCTCTGTCTCTCTCTCTTTCTTTCTCTCTCTCTCTCTCTCTCTCTCTCTCTCTCTCTCTCTCTCTCTCTCTCTCTCTGTCTCTCTCTCTCTCTCTGTGTCCTTCTCTAACTTTCTGTTTTGTGTTTGCTTCTCTATTCGTTCATTTTACTCTATTATATTTTCTATTATTTGCCTGCTTTTTAAATGTAGAAAGAAGGCATTGATTTGGGTGGATGGGGATGTGAGGAACACCTGAGAAGGGATGAAAGAAGGATGTGTGATTTAATATTTTGTATTAAAAACTGATTTTAATTACAAAGCATTACCTTATAAAAATTACAACTGATATTCCTTATTGGGAAGAGTGTTTACCACAGACAGTCTAGATTTGACAAGGCTAATGGGATCTGCATATGGTGTCTATGCATACATCATGGGCCAAGTTTTCTTTAAAAGGCACTGTCTCTAGGCTATACATGAAACAAAAGAACCACAGTTGGCAATGTGCAGCCTGGGATCTACTTGTGCTAAGCTAAGAAACTGGGAAGTGAAGCCAAAGTGCTCTCAGGAGGGCTGACCATAGTAACCCTTTCAGGCTACACGTCTGAGCTGGAGTTTGGACCAGAATCTATGGATGAAGATATCTTAGTGGCACAATCAGAATAGCTTTCTCCCATTTGGGCCACTGTATCAAACTTCTGACAACAGGTTTCTGGAAGCCAAACCCAAAAATATTAGCTTGAGATCACATCACAGGCGTGGGCATGAATAACCAGTTCTCAAGCAAGGTCATGTTTCCAGAGACCTGCTATCCAGGGTTTCCTGTAAGATAGTTGACAAAATCAAGCAAACCTTGAAAGAAGGTGGGTGTCATGATCATGATAAATAGTCATTGAGGAGATGTCATCTGTTTACTCAAGGGAGCATGTCATCGTATTATGACACACATCTAACTCTTGTTTAACACCATCTAGTTCCCATTTGAATTTATGCATCTTTTACTTTTTCTAGTAAAACAAGGCCTCCATCTACCTCAATGAAAATTTACCTCAGTGTAAGAGGAGTTGAAGGGTTAGAATAAATCAATAATCATCATTACATATCTGATTAATGTAATGAGATTGACCTGGTTACATATATGAAGTATACTAAAGAGATTTAGTAGTAAGTGCACGGTTTTTTTTTTTCCACTGTGCCACGGGAACATGAATTTCAGTTATACAGAATCTTTATCTGATTAATTTAGTAAAGCAGACAAAGGAATACATTAAGATGCAACCCTATTTTCTCAATGCCATTCACAAATTTGCTTGATGTGTAATGTGACTGCTAGCACTCTGGTCTTGAACTTGTTTTATGATTGGTTCTGAACATTCATAGATATTTACTGCTTTGACAGGTCATTGGTTGGTTTTTGATGAGGTGATTGTTGATGTGTACATCATTGAAGGTGGGTTGAAAAATTCCTGGCAAGTCTTACTGCATAAATGTCTTGTTACCCCACTGATACAATTGGAGCTGTGATTATTCTAGACTAGTTATTGCTATAGTTGGTCTTCTTTCTCAAACCTTAGAGCAGACTTATTTTTTAAGTTGACAAAAATTAAACATGGAGTTTTCTTTTGTTTGGTTTGGTTTGGATTTTAGAGATAGGGTCTCTTTATGTAGCCCCAGTTGTCCTGAACTTCACTCTAAGGTCCCCCAAAATAAGAGTGATTTAAATAGAATTTAAGGCAGAAATCGACAGAAAAGGTATACAGATCTCTTGGTAAAAGTGCTTGCCTACTATTTGTGTGTGTGTCAGTTCAACACTCAGCCATATAACCAGAAGTGGTGAGCAAGTCAAAATCCCAGCACTTGGGATGTGGAGACAGGAAGATCAAAAACTCAAGATCATCCCCTGATTATATGGTAAAGCTATGTCAGCCTGACTACTTCAGAACCTGTTGTCATCTTCCCAGCAGTGACTGTTACCAGAATAGCTGTTTGTTAAGGTTTCTAAAGAATTGTATAAAAACTTGGAAGGGTGGTCTGGAAAGATGCCTCGCTTTGTAAGGTGCTTCTTTGACTAAGGTGGAAGATGCAGAAACCTGTAAGTATAAATATATACATTTAGGATGAACATTAAGTAAAATAACACTATTAGGTTCTTCACTAGAGCTCAGTACCTCCATAGAAAGTGGTCTTGACTGTTTTTAGAGTAGCAGGTATGAATTTTCTCCTGTAGAGAAGAAATTAGAGTAAATCAAGAGACAATTGCTGAGCCCCATGAACACTTTTGGCACTATTACTCTAGTGAGCATGTCTTACCTGGCAGGTCAGTATTATAACATGTAGGGTTCTGCACTAGATAAGCTCACTGATGTCTTCCTTTCTCATAGCCTGCATCTCACCTGATAGCATTGTGACTACACAGCAGCACGTGTTTCCTGGCAAGAGACTCCTTTCTCTGCATGTTTCTAACAACCAAAATGTGTGTGGTACCATCAACAACGTGGTCTTATAATCTAGGTAAATCACAATGACTTTACTGGTTTGGGATGCTGCTGGGATATCTCCAACCAATAATTTCTAGGGAGGTAAACTGTGACCAGCACTAAGGGTTTAATTTTAACAACCTACATCTTCTGGGAGCAGCAATATGCACTAACGCCTTCTAACTGAAAGGGTAAAGAAAATAAGATCAATAAATAAACTTGTTTTGATGTTAGTATTTTGAAGATCTGGGAAAATTATGCAGTTAACTTGGTCTATTGCTTTCACATTGTGTGCCTTGAGAAATTTATTCATTTATTTGATTTCTCAGTTTATTGGAATAATGGTTTGTAAAATATATCTTTCTGATTTTCTGAACTCGTATTTGTTGTACCATCTCCCTTTTAATTTCTAATTTTATTAATTTGATCTTCTCTTCCTTCATTTTAGATAATATTGCTGTGTTACGCTGTTCTTGTCAGTTCCCCTCTTTATTAACTCTACCACAAACATCATTATTTATTCCCATCTATCATTTTGATCTTCATTTGTTCTTGTTTTTTAAAGCCTTTAATTATATGATTACATTGTTAATTTTAGAGCTCTCATTTTCTATGTGGACACTTAGAATTATAAATTTTCTTCTTGGAATTGCCTTCTCTGTGGCTTATATATTTTAGTGTATTGTATATCCATTATTACACTCTCACAAGAAATTTTTATTTCCTCCTGGATTACTTTCCTCAGTCCCTTATCATTTAATGGTGTGTTATGGAGTCTCAATAAATCTATGTATTTTTTTGTAGTTTCTGTTGTTATCTAGCTTGATTCCATTTTGGTGAGATAAAAATTGCAAGATGCTATTTCAATTTTCCTATATTTGTTGAGACTCGATTATGATTGATAGTCAGGTTTTGATACATTTGCATGTGTTGCTGAGAAGAATGTGTATTTTTAGTCTTTAAGTAAAATATTCTGTATATATTCTCTAAGGTCATTTGATTTCTGTCATTTTATTCCAGTGTTTATTTGTTTTTTTTTTCTTTGTTTTGAGGGGGGAGTCTGAATGACCTCACTATTGCTGAAATAGGCTATTGAAGTCACCCCTTTTCACTGTGCCTGGGGTTAATTAATGATTTTAGAACTAGTTCAGTATCTACTGTGAAATCTGATATGCCTAAATTTGAAGCACATATATTCAGAATTAAAATGTCCTCTTTGTCAAAGGTTCCTGTGATGTATATGAGTGATCTTCCTTATCCTTAATAGTTTTGTTTTGAACTTCATTTTGTCATGTATCACAGTACATTGGGTCATATCTTCTTTCCATTTGGTTGAAATAGCTTTTTTCTATGATTTTACCCTAAGTTGATGTCTACTGTCAACAATGAAGTATGCTTTCTCAAGGCACCAAAAAATGGATACTATATTTTTTAATATCATTTGCCAGTCTGTGTCTTTTTAGGGCGAGTTAATAAAGAACTATTATTGAGGGCAGGTGAAATTGCTCAGTGGTTAAGGGCACTGACTGATCTTCTAGAGGTCCTGAGTTCAATTCCCAGCAACCACATGGTGACTAACAATTATCTATAATGAGATCTGATGCCCTCTTCTGGTGTGTCTGAAGACAGTGACAGTACATTGATATACATAAAATAAATAATAAAAAAGAATTATATTTGAGTTATATGTATAATTCCTGTCATTTGGTTGATTTTCTGTTTTCTTATATTTTTTTTTAATTAACAGACTTGGCATTATTTATTTTTTATGAGAACTCATTGCTGTATTTATCTTTTTTAAAGACTGGAGGATTCCTTATAGTATCTTCTGTCCAACTTGCTAAGTAGTCATGCATGTTTTTTAAATTGTCTTCATTGTGAAATAATTTTATTTCTTCTTTAATTATTAATTGATATTTTTCTCAGTATAACAGTTTGAGTTGACAACTGCTGTCATTTAAATTTTGAAATATATATTGTCAGACACTCTGGCTCTAAAAGTTTTGTTGAATGAAAAGAAATTATTCTGATAGACCTGCATTTGTAAGACTTGATGTTTTTTGAAACTTTTAGTACCCTTTTCTTATTCTGTCTCTTTAATATTGAACTATATTATGTCCTAGCAATTTTCGTTTCTGTCCCTGTCTGTTGTCTTGTAGAAGGATGACCACGTATTTCTTTTAGTATATAACATTTTTTCTGTGATTTTACTAAAAATATTTTCCAGTCCATTAGTGTTCTGTTCTCTTTTTCCTATTGCCACAATCCAAAGTCTCAATTCTTGTTATTTAGTTACACAGTTCCCTCATGTTTCAATCATCTTTTAAAAATGTTATCATTGACTTTTACTAAATTATCTAGTTTCTCTACTTTGTCTTCTAGCCCTGATACTATGATTACTACATGGACCAGGCTATTGTTAAGGCTTTCCATTGAGGTTTATATTTGGGTTATTGAGTTGTATCTTACAACATCTCAGTTTAGTATTTCTATCTCCTCATTGAGTTCTATTGTCATATGTGTATTGCCTTCTATTTCACATTTAATTAATATTTTCTGTTTGCTTAAACTCCATTCACATCTCTATGAACTGAAGATAATTGGTGTAATCTTTGTTCTATTATTATTTCTTATCTGGAAGTCATAGTACTTTTTAATCCTACATAAGAGACTCGTGTGTGAATTAGTTGTAGAATGTCGCACAAATGAAGCTCAAGGTTTGACCCACAGCACTCCTAGAGCTGATGGTTTACACTTTCAATCTCAACACTTTCGAAGCCAGAAGCCAGAGCTCAAGGTCATTTTTGCCTATGTAGACCAACCTTCGCTACATAGTTTCTATGAAAATTAAAATCTCACACAGACAAGCAACTGTATTAATATGAAGCTTTCTTTCTTTAGGATATGCATGATTAGTTATGATTTATTTTTTTAATTTATTTGTGCGTATGTGTTTATTTGTACACTGATCTGGATGTATATGGATGTTAGTGGACAACAAGCTGGGGTTGGTTTGTGCATCTAATGGATCCCTGAGATGGAATCCAGGTCATCAGTCTGGCTGAAATGTTGCTTTGCCTGCTGAGTCACCTCATCAGTACAATCATTTTATGTGTGCCATTTGTCCTTCATAACTGACAGCAGTTATTGCAGTTGATGGATCTGATATGAGTGTATCAGTGACAGACTGTATCAGAACTTATTATTTCCTTCATTTCCTAAGCAGGACAGATATGGAAGTATATCCTGGTACTAAAGGATTGACTTTCTTCTGTCACCTCCACCACCCCTACCCCCACCCTCTAACCCTATTGTTCTGTGCTTCAGTTCGTGATTTTACTTTTATCTACAGATAACTATGATTCTTCATTTGCATATGTTTGTCTTCTGTGTCAACTTTGAGCATGGTATTTTTATATTTCCAAATATATGTGTGTACATTTGTATTTATGTGTATGCTTTCTGTATCTTTGGAGTATGCCATATATAATTTCTAGAAATTCAGTTTCTAGGAGCCTTCCTAGTCATTGTATGACTATATGCCTTTAATTTATTCATCCTCTTCAGGATGGAGAAGGTAGGTTCATAGACTGGTATGGGTGAGAGGGCAGTGTCTGAGTAAGCAATCCTGATAAGCCTGACTTGAGCTACGCTGTACATACTAATGTGTCTCCTTGCTATAGAGATTAATTCATGCTTTTTGTGATTGTTGTTAGAATATATAGTTGAGGTGATGCAACCTACCCACACACAAAGTCTATCAACTGGCTATGAAAGTGTTGTGTGTCTCGCTTTTCTTGGATCATCAGCTGATATAATCCACAAGGGCAGTGTGAGCAGAGACATCTAACAGGGGATTCAGAAGCCCTGTGAATATGTATGCTGAATATAATACAAAGAGACCATCCATCAGTAGGTGGATCACCTTTGCTTGAGGTGAATGAAGGCTTATGAAGTTTTGGGGGCTAAGTATAAGGTCATCCAGGATGGGCAAAGGTCGTTGGCTCAGCCTTTAGTGTACCTGAAATGAATTAACATAGGGAAACATTTCAGGAATTTCAGGTACTGAATGAACAGGTTTTGTCAGGAGAAAGGAAATTGATCCTATCAATTGAGGATACTGACATTCCTCAGGTAGGGGTGAGTGTGGGAGCTTAGAATTCCATGAACAAGGATCAAGAAGGAGAAACTCTAACTAAAAAAGGGATTCCTCCATTACACAGGCCCAGAAGGTTTTCCAGTCAAAAGTAGACTTAGACCTTAATTAGCAGCATTTTCCCACATAGGATGTCCCTGTATTCCGAATTATTAATTTCTGTGACAGAACCGACAGGTGGTAGCAAAATATGTAGATGTTTTTCACTTTCTTACCTGCCCCAAATGTGGATTCTCTGAGATTATCATGTGAAAAGCAAGCTGTTATGAGGCAGTTACAAAGCCCTCAATCTGGCCAAAAGGCAGACCTATGAAATGCAGTCCAGCTGCTGCTGATTCAGAGTGAGTAGCTGTGGAATCTCTTCCAGGGTCCTCACTAACAGCTTCCTTCTTTGTATGAAATGCAAGTAAAGAGCTGATGGCTGGAGATGTGGCAGAAAGAGAGGCACAGGGACAGAAGCAGACAGGGAGCAGCGCAGGGAGGTAGAACAGAGAGAAAGAGAGAGAGGGAGGGAGAGAGGGAAGGAGGGAGGGAGGGATGGAAGGAGGGAGGAAGGGAGAAAGAGAGTGAGAGATAGAAAGAGAGAGGGAGGGAGGGAGGAAGGAAGGGAGGAAAGGAGTGAGAGATAGAAAGAGAGAGAGGGAGGGAGGGAGGAAGGGACAGGGAAGGAGGAAGGGAAGGAGAGAGAGAGAGAGAGAGAGAGAGAGAGAGAGAGAGAGAGAGAGGGAGAGAGAGAGAGAGAGGGAGAGAGGGAAGGAGGGAGGGAGGCAGGAAGGGAGAAAAGGAGTGAGAGATAGAAAGAGAGAGAGGGAGGGAGGGAGGGACAGGGAGGGAGGGAAGGAGAGAGAGAGAGAAAAAGAGAGAGAGAGAGAGAGAGAGAGAGAGAGAGAGAGAGAGAGAGAGAGAGAGAGAGAGAGAGAGAGAGAGGGGTTGGGAGATATGGCAACAGAGAATTGGATTGAATCTAGTGGACTAGTTGAGGGAGTACCCTAGAAAATAGACCAACTGCCTTATACTATACATATATTTCTGTGCTGCATCTTTATTATTAAACCCCAAGTGGGGCACCAAATGTTCCATATTAAGAGGCAATCCCAATATGAAAATTGTTTTTTTTTCTTCAATTTGGTATGGAGAGGCTTAAAGATAGGTAAGGGAATTGCTCTTACCCCTGGCAACTATAGGTAGGCAGTTTTGTGGCCTCTTTTGGGGTGATAAGACATATAACTGAGGTTCTGCTTTCTTTTCACAAAGACCCTGTTCTTTTAAAGTAGGAATTCCAATGGAACAGTGGACATATGGAAGTTATCTACACGTTAGCCACTTCCTTGGCAGAAAAAGTGAAAAGAGGATATGTGGAGGTGCTGGCTTGTCCATTCTTACAGCTGGCAGGATGCATAGGAAAGAGTGAAAATTATATCTCTCCTAATAAGCCTTTCTTTCCAGGTTCCAGAGACTGCTCATAGGCAGGGTCAGACAGTAAAGAGGAGAAAAACAAGGTGAGAGCCATTGAAGGTAAATCCTAGACCTGACCAATCCAGCCAAAGGACCAATCCATGATTCCGGATGAATCAGGTCTCGTGATGAAGACTGAGGATTATAAGGGCTCCATTATGTACTGTCTCCTATCCAGGCCACTACAGTCAACAGTGCTTGTTACAACAATGAAGTAAATGGTGATGCTGTTTGTACTGAAATGGACTGTGCCATCACTTCTGCATCAGTATCCCCTTTACCCTCAAGACAAGTTTGGGGTGGGAAATGACAGCAGTACTTCCTCCTGTCTATAAGAAGGTATCCTTAAGTAATGCTAAACCTTGAGTGTGTTGCACGTTTACTAAAGTATGAGGAACAAACAGGAAAGAGAGTAATTTAATACTGGCATCTGTGAATAGGTTATTCTCAAGATCCATACGATTCTTAGATGACACTTCCAGTGTCATAGGGGGGTCAATGCCAATACACTATATTTCCATTACATTCACTGATGGTTACATTGGTAATACCAATAATCTCCTTAATTTATTAAGACAGACTCTAATAGAAAAAGAATTTTTTTTTAATCTGTGGTCTTGTGCCTTATCCAAGTGAGTAGATTTTTATTTAATCTGGAAATATGAACCATCTTTAGAAAGGTCAATTTGAGTTTTATAAGAACGGTGGCTCAGAAAGCCAGGGGAACCAAACCAGTAAAAAATATCCCTTCATAACTTCTGTTTCAGCGCCTGCCTCATGCTCCTGTGTTGGCTTTGCTCAATGATGGAGTGTGACTTGTAAATCAAATAAATTCTTTCTTTCCTGCTCTGGTTTTGATCAGTATTTTGTCACAGTTGAAAAAAGCATATGGAGGCATAGAATAATAGTTAAATTAAAAGCATCCTTAAAGTATTGGTGTAACAACTAGAAGAAGGCCAGGAAAACCTGTGCTACACACATACACACACACACACACACACACACACACACACACACACACAGTATTCCTGTTGCTTAAAGCATATATCAAGCAGTCATTCTGCCCGATGACTTATATGGGGTAAATATTTTGTTCCATTTAGAAAAGATTATGAATCAATAGACACCTATTTTCTACAATAAAATAGACATATCTGCATAGTTCTATTTGTATATTGCAAAGTGACTAAAAACTAGTTGTACATATTAATACATACATAGATACATGCATACATATAACATTACATAGACTGAAAAGATCACATTTAGGAATACATATCTGTAAACAATGAGAACTGATGACAAATGAGGCCATTAACTTGAAGGAAAGGCTCCTTCAGAAGGTTTGGAGGGAGGGAAGAGAGTGAGAAAGTGTTTTAATTAAAATACAGTCTCAATATTTAAAGATATCCTCAATTATAATAGACAAAGATGGGAATGTTTTGTACTTTAAAAAGCACTTAATTCAATCAAGGGCATTGTGATTTTTTAAACTCTTACTAATAGTTTTATTTCTGTTTATCTTTTTAAAATATTGCAGTCTTCATGAGCTCTGTATTCTACATTGTTCTTGACATAAATTCTTTCTCATCTGTTCCCTGCAGTGAATAAAGGGATTAGAGACCAGAGACCAAAAAATAAAAATGAAAAAAACCTCCCATCCTTGTTTGCTTTTTCACTTACATTTTCTGAAAATCTTTCCATGTAGAATCTTTTGAATATAAGAAAACACAGGAAGATTGTAGCACCAGGGAAGAAAGAATAAACCATTTACAAGCTCTGTGAATATACTAGATTTAAAAAGATTACTATTGAATTTATTGCCATGTTGTTTCTACAATATGTATGTCCTTGAGGTTCAGAATATCAAGTAAATGTGAGCCACATACTATGGAATGCAATCTTTTCCAATATACTCCAAAAAGAAAAAAGGCAGTTGTAACAGAAGGAAAATGAGATCAATGCTATTTTATAATAATTACATACAAATGAAATATTTTTGTTCTGGGCCAAATCTAACAAGTCTACATTTTTTTAACCAAAAGTCACTTCATGGGGTCTGCTCCCAAAGAGCCATTTACCCTGTCTGACTGAAAGTTTCCTATTTAACTATATTCTAGTTTGTTCAGTGTATTCAACATTCTATTATTCATTAACTCAAACCAATTCCTTTTTCAACTCTGTTCACTAGTAGATGCTTGTGTAAATACTGTATAACCTTTTATTAACAATTTTTTGTTGCTTATTCTTCTCACATATATATCGTGGGTACACACCTTTAGGCCTCTCTGTGAGAAGTTTAAGTAAGGAATGAAGACCCACCTTGAATATGTGTGGCATAATCCCAAGGACCGGGGTTCCAGATTATATGGAGAGGAAAGAAACTAGAAGCCAGTTTTACCTCAGGGCAGCCATGCTTCCTTGCCATTTTGGACTGCACATTTTTATTTTTTTAAAAAAAACTATGAGCCAAAATAAATCTCAAAAATTTTGTCCTTAAAAAGGACTAAAGTAGCCCATTCATGATGTTTCATAATTTAAATACCATGTCTCTAGTCACTTGTGTCCATAACTGTATCGCTTTTATAGGGTTTGCTGTTGGTTTTGTTTCATGGAATTTGCTTTCAGCTATGGAACGATGGACTTTAAGTCAATACTTTATACTAATCGGTTTTAATCCTCCATTTAAAACTTTTCTGTCCTGCTTTCTTATTTAGTGCTTATTTTAGCAAACACACTATTTTTCTCTGTGTGTCTGTTGCCTCACCCACTCTCCCGATTCTCGTGAAATTATGATATAGAAAATACAGTTATGAGAGGAACGTCATCTATTTTTACCAATGGGATTAGAACTGGGTGCGTGTAAAGAAATGTATGTGGTGACACAGCACAACCCGGAGTCCCATGGCTGATCCAGCCAAATGATTACTTTAAAGTAAATATACTGCTATCTAATCTAATGAGGAAACAGCTAAGAACTGTGTCACTACAAAGTGGATCTAGTTAAGATTTCTGCCTCGGATAAATGCTCACACACTGTAGTTCAGAATAATACCAAAGACTAAGTGAGAGCAAATAAAAAGAGAACACTGGATAAACACCAACATCCCCTTATTTTTTTTCTTAGTCAATCAATTGAAAGAAAATTAAATTTTCCCTTTGCATATAATATCTATAAAGTTTTGCAAAATATTCTAGATATGTTATTATAGTGTGTGCAATATGAATAATCAGTATTAGCTAAAAGCCAACTAATTCAATAAACTAATAATGGTATTAAAATGTTCCTCAGTTTTAAGATTAGAAATAAAATTTTAGTAGAAAATATGTACACTATATGTACTGCTTTAAATGATTATAAGCAGGCTGGGAAGAGAGCTCATTCAGTAAAGAGTTCTCTTACTTACTTGCAAGAATCAGGACCTAAGTTGGATGTCAAGAATACACTCAGAAAAAAATCAAAGTATAATGGCATCCTGTAATCCCAGAGTTAGAGAGGCGGAGGGAGATGAGACAGGTCCCTGGAGTTCACTACCCAGGTAAACTGACTGGGAAATGCTAGGTAAGTGAAAACTTCTGTCTCACAAAACAAAGAATAAAGCTCCCGAGGAATGAAACCTGAATTTTTTTTCTGAATGTGTGTGTGTGTGTGTGTATACATATATTTCACACACAATACTACCTGCACACATGCTCATATGCACACTAAAAATGATCATATACATTTCAATAAAAAAAAAACAGAGTAAAACTAACAGTCTTTTTAAAAAATAAGTTTATGAAGCAGAGGATAGCATAGATCTAGCACTGTTTGTATCACATCTTAATGCCTGGTCCCTCGATGAGTTTTAACACAGAAAGCAAACCCAGCAGCACCTGGCCTGTTCTCAGCATTAAACCGCTAGACTTCTTAAAATGCATACTCTGAACTCCCTATAATTATGGCTTGTTCCATCTTGTTTTTCTGTTTTACTAGAAAGAGCTCCACAGGGTAGCTGATTTGCCTTTGATACTCTTTTCTAAATCTGTCTTTAAAGTCTGTAAATTTAAATGAATGCATAAAAGAAGATCCAAATGCTTCCTGAAATGGAATATTTAAATATGTCTTTTAATGCAGACATGAAACATATGCTCATCACAATATTTTTAATATTTCTTCTTTTGACTTCAAAACATCTTGTGACTGCTCAAACTAAGTTGATTTAATTTATTTTGCATATATCTGTCTTTAGAAAAGTAACAATCTGCTATGTTTACAAAACCCATTTTTCTAATATGAAAAATCCATACTACTTCAGAAAAAAAATGTTAGAGAGTATTCAGTAATAAAGTCCAAAAGCAAAATAAATCTGAGCTTCTAAAAACATTAATTCTTTTCTGGTTTCACGTGGTACATAATGAAAAGTCTCAGTTGCTCAGTGGGAGCTATTTCAATGTCAAATATTGATTACGTTAATAGAGGTAAATCAATGGAATAGACAATATGACAAATGCATTTTACTGGTTTGATTCACCATAAACCTTGGAACATTTAGAGTGTTGTCATTTACTTTTTTATTGTCACTGTAAGAAAGAAACATTGGTACTGAAATATAAAATTATCAATGTTTATTCTTCTTCTACTGTGCTTGAAATGATGAGCAGGAAATGGACCAAATCAATGTCTTGACAACGCTGTTTCCCTTTCAGATACAGGGAGACACCTTTCTGTCCCTTTCACAGTCAGTTCTGTTGCCAAGCTTCCTTAGCCCACGGCCTATGTGTTACCCTACAAGCCATGCAGCATCTTTCAACTTTTCTCACTTTCTTTCACCACCACCTTGAATTCTTTTACTAATTCTCACATCTCATTGGAAATATGCTCAGGATTCAGTTGAACTTATAAGGATAATTCACAATAACTCTGTAGTCCAAGATGCACATCTGAAAAGTCTATTTTGCTTAGACAGGGTACCTGGTCACAGGCTCCTCTGGGGCTAAGAAGGGAAGCTACAACACCAGTACTTGATTTTTTCTGAAATACTTGGATCCATGGAGATGCAGTGTTTCTTCTTGTTTCAGTTTGTTTGTTTGTTTGTTTGTTTGTTTGTTTGCTTGTTTGTTTTGGAGGATAAAATTTCAGGATCCAAGACACTGGAATTAAAGCTTTGCCTCCCCCACAGTGTCCATAGACAGAAAAGCCCCTCTTTCTCCCATTCCTCATGTCTCTCTTTAAAATCTGTCTAACATTGACTCCCTAATCCAAGTTCACACCTGCCCTTTTGTGACTCACCTCCCTGAACCCACTTTATTCACCCCAAAATTTCTTAACACTCTAAAGGGAAGATAATCCTCCTTGAACTGCAAATAGGACCTAGATACACACAGGCCTCTTTCCCTCTTCCCATACTTATTTGTGCTTTGAACATTCCCTTGCTCTCATTTGTAGACCAAAGTTCAAAGTACCAAATAGTTTACTTTTGTCTTTAAGGAGCACAGACACCTCGATGCTACCCGACCTTCCTCATATCTGGAGCTTCCCCTGCTGTCTTCCTGTAGGACTGTTCAGTGCATCTCTTTTAGCTCTCTGCCTGACTGATTATCCACTGCTCACTAATCACATCCTACATTTGTTAAGGCTTACTCAGGAAATCTTTCTCCCATCTCTAGGATTAGATAAAACACCATCAGAGTATGTGGTGCCCTGTGGTATCATTTTTTTTCTCTTCATTACTGAAACCACATCAGAACTTTAGGTTTCACTCATGTGGTCATATGATCCCTAATTCTCACTCACTGGGAAATTAGTTGTGTAAGTGATAAAGAGCAAGTCTAGTTCTCCCTCTCCTGTAGCAACGTATCTCAGACAGCTTTGTGGGCCTGTTTTATGCATAATGTGATGGATGAACAAGCTTTGTAACTAAGGAGAAGGCTCCCATATCAATGTAACTAAGTAGGAAAGAGTTCCTGTCCCAGATTTCTGACAAAGGTTGGAGTGACTAAAGACAGATTGAAAGTGTCTGTCACCTCTCATTAACCTTGCCTTGCCACTGTGAGAATGGAAGAGGTACTTCTGAGTCATCCGCAGCCTATTTTTCTATAACAGTTAAAGCTGCCCTTCTTCAGATGAATGTGTTAGAGCTAATCAGGAAGAAGGCAGGCTGCTCCTAGGCCCCCTGGAGAGATTGCAACCAAACTGGGCTTTCCCACTGTTAACTCAAGGCTGTAAGGGTTTCCAGACTCAACTTAAGTTATATATTCCATGCAGAGTTCTCACTGAAGCTGGTAAAAGAATGTCTAATAATATGATTAAATACATGGAGTCAGATTTTTAAGAGGAAGTCAGTTCTATAAATATAGCTGCTTATCAACTGTCTTATTTGTCTTTACAACTGGACACAGGAAAGTAGTGTGTATTGTATATTCTATCATTCCCAAGCAAACAATGACCAATGAACTTAGAAAGACTGAGCCAACTCCCGATATTGTAAGTTAAGGGTTTGTATATTTTATATTTTTATTTTATATTTATATAAAATTTATAAAGTATATCTAGTAAAATACTGATACACTTTGCTAAGGAAACAAATTAAGCATTATGCTCGGCAAGGAGTCCAGGCTTTCCTTATTTATTCTGCACTGCCTGTGACACTGCTTAATTGCTGTAGCCACAGTACTGCTTCTAGAACAACTAGTCAGTACTGTTAGCATGACACCCTGTGGCTGGATATATCAATAGCAGAACTGTCATGTCATAATCCCCTCTGATCTTGCAGGGAAAATGGTCCATATAAAATCCAGTTTAAGTATAACTTACAGACAAAATGACGGTAGTAACAGAAATGGATATAATAGGACAAATATTACCAAATATTCTTGCTTAAGATAGGACTTAAGAACAGTATAAAAGTACATCATAGTACCCATTTATAACATGAGTTGGAACGGATTGCTCCTGCAGAGATAGCTCAGACCACTAATTAGCACCAAGTATATGATGATGTCTACAGTGGTACATGGAGCCGCTAGACAATTCTGTATCATTTTCTGAAGCTCTGTGAGCAGCTCTTCTTTTACAATTACAAGAACAGAAGGTCAGTGAATGTTAAGTTTATCCTTCGTCTTGTGGCTAATCAAATGCTTGTAATAAACTCTACCTTAAAGGCTTAGGCTTTAAAATCTATTGCTTAATTTCCAGGACTCCTAATATAATGGCAGTGTTTAATAATTATAAATTCAGACCTCAAATGTGGGATCATTTGAAGTATTGCTTCTATTATTAAAAAGAAAGGAGAAAATTTTTGGCTGCCAGAATGTACAATGTTGCCTGGTTAGCATTTCAATCCTCTCTCATCCATCTGCGTAAAATCAATCTTATTAACCTTCAGGACTGTCAACACATACCTCCCCTGGATTCTGATTCATTGCAAATACTTGTGAATTTCTGAACAGTCAATGAATTACCATGTGAGCTGCTCAGTGAACAGTGAGTCACTGTGATGTCAAACTCTATCACATGCATACTTTTAATTTGGTTAAGTGATTCTTGCCATTTAATTTCCACCTGTTCACATTTTCAGGCCCATGCTTATAACAGGGTGCTTTTACTTGCAATATTCTGGGCTCAAAACAGCAACCAGGGAAGAATAAGGATATTGGTAACTTCATCCCAAATTATCCATACAAGATAAATAAAATAGTTATGAACCAGGCATTTGCACAAGTTCTTACATTCAATTTATTTTTGTTTAACATGAAAACTGCTTTTGATCTGATCCTTTTATGGCTTAAATGAATACTTGCATTTGAATATCATAAAAAATGTAAAATTTTGTTACCCATATTTTATGCATCCTACTGATAGAATATGCATGTCATTAAATACATCATAAAATATCGAACTAGAGGAAATAAAATACTCTCCCTTAAAAGTTACTCCTCAGGACTCACATATCAGAGAGGTAGGAGAAACATGGGATAGATGGAGAAGTTTCTGGAATGTTGACTAAAGGGAGCTCTCTAATTATGCCAAGTACCCTCCATACCCTTTCCTTGCTCTTTCTTTCTTTCTTCTTCATTTTTTTAACAGCAAATATTTTAAATCCAGCTCCCTGGATTAAGTATTCTGAATGTTAAGGGGGCTTGAAATAAAGTGCTTTAACTTTAAATGTGTTTCTCTTTAATCATACTTTGAATGAAAACCAAGTTGCTGTCTAAAGAATTTGTCTTGGAATACGTGAAAGTTAGTGAAGTATTTAAATTTTAGAGCTTACTTTTTTCCCTATGGTGCTGATAAAATATGTAAACAAAAAAAAAAAAACAAAACAAAACAACAATTCTCATTGCTTTGTGGGACATTTTGTTGTCTCTTCCGTATTGAGAACAGAAACATATTCAGCATGGTTTGTAAGGCCCAAGCATTCAATCTTCTTATCAGAATCTTTATCTTGGCTCAACTATGCAAGGAGCCCAGCCATCCGATGTAGTCTTTCATGAGCAGCTCTTAATGATTGCCAAGTACAAAGCCTGGCAAGAGAAGCCTGATTTCCATAGTGTCTGGTACAAATCCCCAGCCTACAAGTATGCACATGGCAAATGCTGGTGATATGAAGACTCTCAGTAAAGAGAGCACCATTGAAGAGGGGAGATTTTCAAACAAAACACATGATCACATACGCACTTGGTAAGCACTGGAGTTCCATTAGGTTTGGGATTTTATTCCATTAGGTTTGGGGTGACTAGGGCTCCCCATAAGCAGTCACTGACAGCTCAAACTAAAGGTCGTTTATTGAATTCCACCTGTTCCAAATGCTACTGCACTGAAAGCCAAATACTCACTCTTCTCGTGAGGTTTGAAATATGACTTTCAACCAGAGGAAAATTAATCCCATTATAAAGTGAAGTTTTCTGTAGCCTTATCTATAATATACTGACCCAGGCTCAACTGCCAACTTTTGTTGTAATTATTGAGACTTTATTGATGTTAACTGCTTTGCTTCAAGTTTCCAAATTCCCTAATTTCATCTGTCTCTGTTTCTCTCTGCACTGATTATTTATTTCAGATGGGAGTATGTGCTACATATTACTCTACAAGGACTTAGGACATTCTAGTTTATTACATATGGGGTTGCTTTAAGGATAAATTTGAAATACACCCTGACTTGTATTTAGTTTGGTTTGTGTTCATGTAATCTAGGCAATTCATTTTCTGCCGTTCTGTTTTCAGAAACTATACTATTATCTGTTACAAGGCACGGCCTAGTGGCATCCGCTGCATTTGGGTCAGTAGCTCATACATAATGATGTTATTAATATATAATATCATGATAGTACTATAACATAGCTCTTCAATTTTTTGAATTATATGAGAATTTTATACATGCAGATAATGTGTTTTGATCAAAACCATCCATCAAGACCCCCTCCTTTCCAATTGTTTCTCCACCACTGACAATTTTCTTCCCTGACTTCATGAACTTTGTTTTTCTAACCCACTGAGTCCACTGAGTGCTGCCTTTATGAACACGCGTATAGGACCAATTACTGGAACACATGTGACCTCTCTATGAACACATTGCTGATAGAGACTGACCACTGCTATCAACTGCCACTGACCCCACTGCTTGGAGTAATCTTCAAGATTCTTTCTTCTTTCCATGTTGCCATAGCCTCTATAAGTTTGTGGGTGCAAAGGCCCTGTCTCACCTGTGACTACTCTTTCACAGTAGAAGTCTACTTCCGCTGCTTCTTACTGTCTTGAAGTTCCCTCTCCCTCCGTGTTTCCTGATCCTTGATGCAGGAGTTAATACAAATGTCCCACATAGATCTGTATACGTCGGGAGACTCAGACAACACAGGTCTGGCAAGAACTGGGTGAGAAGGTATTCCAACTAACCAAGGAGCAGAGTGATCTCAGCGGAGCACGCAGAAAGTGTGTGCATGCTTGCTCAGTGTGATCCAGGGATCCAGGAACCTGTTGGCTCCCGGACCTCTGTTCCCAGCCAACGGCTTTTAGGGAGCACAACAGGCACTCGGAACATCCTTCACCAGGAACAGCGGAGATCCAGGGACACAGGCCAGGTACAAAAGAAAGGTAAGAACCAATCACTGACAACAAGATAGCAAGAAAAAAGCAAAAGAATGTACCCCATGGAAACCAAGGCAACCTGGCAACACTAGAACCCAGCTCTCCCATCACAACAAACAGCGGAATTCCAAACACTCCAGAAAAACAAGACTCAGACATGAAATCCTACCTCAAGATGATGATAGAGATCCATAAACAAGAACGGGAGGAAAAGCATAAAGATTAGAAGCTTTTAAGAAGAAACAAGAATAACACTCAAAGAACTAGAAGAAAACAGAACCAAAAAGATGAAGGAATGGAAAAAGGAATTTAAAACAGAAACAGAAATTAAAAAAGAAAACACTAAAAGAGACAAACCTAGAGGTAGAAAACCAAAAAAAGAAATCAGGAGTCACAGATGCAAGCATTTCCAACAGACTACAAATGATGGAAGAGAGAATCTCGAGGGCTAAAGACAACATTGAAAATATAGACAAAACAGTCAGAGAAGATGCAAAAACCAAAAAACTTTTAACCCAAAATGTTCAGGAGATCCAGGACACAATGAGAAGACCAAATCTAAAGATAATAGAAATAGAAGAAGGGTAAGAATATCAACTAAGAGGTACAGTAAATATCTTCAACAAAATTGTAGAAGAAACCTTCCCTGCCCTTAAAAATGAGATGACCACGAGCAAAAAACAAGCCTATAGAACTCCAAATAGGTTGGACCAGAAAAGAAATTATTCCTGACACATAATAGTCAAAACACCAAGTGCCCAAAGCAAAGAAAGAATACTAAAAGCAGTAAGGGAAAAAGGTCATGTAACATATAAAGGCAGACCAATCAGAATAACACCCGGTTTCTCAACAGAGACTATAAAAGCTAGAAGAGCCTGGACAGACATCATGCATACACTGAGAGAGCACAAGTGCCAGCCCAAGCTGCTATACCCAAAAAAACTATCAATCACCATAGATGGCGAGATGAAGATATTCCAAGACAAAACTAAATTCACACAACATATGACCACAAACCCAGCACTACAACGAATTATAGGTGGAAAACCTAATAAAATGAGGGGAACCACCTCATAATAAAAACAATAAAACTTCTAAGGAAGAAAACCAAAGGAAGAAAGACACACAGGCATAATTCAACCTACCAAAGCAACAATAGCAGGAAACAGCAACCACTATTCTATGATATCTATTAACATAAATGGACTCAACTCCCCAATAAAAAGATATAGGCTATCAGACTGGATACATAAACAAAACTCAGCATTTTGCTGCATACAGTAAACTCATCTCAGAGACAAAGACAGACACTATCTCAAACTAAAAGGTTGGGAAAAAACCTTCCAAGGAAATGGCCCCAAGAAGCAAGCTGGAGTGGCCATTCTAATATCGAATAAAGCAGATTTTCAACCAAAGGTTATCAAAAAAAAAAAAAATAAGGAAGGACACTTTTTACTCATTATTGAGGAAAACTCTCAGAAGGAACCTTAAATCCTTAACATATATGCTCCAAATACAAAAGCACTCATATTCATAAAAAAACCCTACTAAAGCTCAACAAATACATCTTACCCCACACAATAATAAGTGGGAGACTTTAATACCCCACTGTCATCAATGGACAGTTCATGGAAGCAGAAACTCAAAAAGGACACTGTAAAACTAACAGAGACTATGAACCAACTGGAATTAATAGATATTTTTTATCATCATAAGTAAAAGAATACACCTTCATCTCAGCACCTCAGGGCACCTTCTTGAAAATTGACCACATAATTGGACACAGAACAAACCTCAATCGATACAAGAAGATCGAAGCACTCCCATGCATCCTTTCAGATCACAATGGTTTAAGATTGGTCTTTAATAACAACAAAGACAACAAAAAGCCCATATAGACATGGAAACTAAACAATGCTTCATTAAACGACAGCAAGGTCAAAGAAGAAATAAAGAAAGAAATTAGGGATTTTCTAGAATTCAATGCAAATGAAAACACGACATACCGAAACCTATGGGATGCAATGAAAGCAGTGCTGAGAGGAAAACTCATAGCTCTGAGTGCTTCCAAAAAGAAACTGGAGAGAGAATACACTAGCATCCTGACAGCACTGTTGAAAGCTCTAGAACAAAAGGAAGTAGATACCCCCAAAATATGTAGATGGCAAGAAATAATCAAACTTAGGGCAGAAATAGACCAAATAGGAAAAAAAAAAGAACCATTAAAGGAATCAACAAAACCAAGAGCTGGTTCTTTGAGAAGATTAACAAGATTGATAAACCCTTAGCCAGAATAACTAGAGGGCAAAGGGAGAGTATCCAAATAAACTAAATCAGAAAGGAAAGTCAAGAAATAATGATTGAAACTGAGGAAATTCAAGAAATCATCAGATCCTACCACAAAAGCCTATATTCAACAAAGCTGGAAAATCTGGGGGAAATAGATGAATTCCTAGACAGATACAAGACACCAAAGTTAAACAAAAACAAAATAAACCAGCTAAATAATCCCATAACACCTAAAGAAATAGAAGCACTTATCAAAAGCCTCCCAATCAAAAAAAGCCCAGGTCCAGATGGGTTCAGTGCAGGGTTTTATCAGACATTTATTGACGACATAATACCAATACTCTCCAAACCATTCCACAAAATAGAATCCGAGGGAACACTACCTAACTCATTTTTGAGGCTACAATAATCCTCCTTCCTAAACCACAAAAAGACCCTACAAGGAGAGAGAACTTCAGACCAATCTCACTTATGAATATTGATGCAAAAATATTCAACAAAGTTTTTGCAAACCGAATCTAAGAACACATCAAAATGATCATTCACCATGATCAAGTATGCTTCATCCCTGGGATGCAGGAATTGTTTAATATAAGGAAATCCACCAATGTCATCCACCATATTAACAAACTCAAAGAAAATAAACACATGGTTATCTCACTAGATGCTGAGAAAGCATTTGACAAAATCTAACACCACTTTATGTTGAAAGTCTTGGAAAGAACAGGAATCCAAGGCCCATACCTAAACATAATAAAAGCAATATACAGCAAACCAACAACAAATATCAAACATAATGGTGGGAAACTTGAAGCAATCCCACTAAAATCTGAGACTCAATAAGGATGCCCACAGTCCCCCGACCTATTCAACACGGTACAAGAACTCCTGGCCGTAGCAATTAGACAGCAAATGAAAATCAAAGGAATACAAATTGGAAAGGAAGAAGTAAAAACATCACTCTTTGCAGAAGACATGATGGTGTACTTAAGCAACCCCACAACTTCCACAGGAGAACTCCTACAGCTGATAAACAAGTTCAACAAAGTTGCTCAATATAAAATTATCTCAATCAAATCAGTAGCCTTTCCATATTCAAAGAACAAACATGTGAAGAAAGATATTAGGGAAAAGATACCCTTCACAATAGTCACAAAAACTATGAAATAACTTGGTGTGACTAAGTAAGCAAGAGAAGGACCTGTATGACAAGAACTCCAAACCTCCAAAGACGGAAATCGAGGAAGATCTCAAAAAATGGAAAGATCTCCCATGTTCATGGATTGGAAGGATCAACATTTTAAAAATGGCCATGTTACCAAAAGCAATCTACAGATTCAATGCAATCCCCATTAAAATTCCAACCCAGTTCTTCATTGAGTTGGAAAGAGAAAATTGCAATTTCATCTGGAATAACAAAAGACCTAGAATAGAGAAATCCATCCTAAACAACAAGAAAATATCTGCTGGAATCACTATCTCTGACTTCAAGCTATATTACAAGGCAATTGTTCTGAAAACTGCATGACACTGGTACAGAAATAGGCATGTGGATCAATGGAATAGAATAGAAGATCCAGAAATGAGCCCTCAAGTATATGGTCAACAGATTTTTGACAAAGGAGCTGTAAACATGAAATGGAAAAAGGACAGCCTATTCAACAAATGGTGTTGGTCCAACTGGCACTCAACATGCAGAAGAATGAAAATAGACCCTTTCTTATCTCCTTATACAAAGCTCAAGTGTAAGTTGATCCAAAATCTCCACATTAAAACTGGTACACTGAAACTATTAAATGAGAAAACAGGGAAAACCTTAAAACTCATAGGCACAGGAGAAAATTTCCTGAACAGAACACCAATGGCTCGAGCTCTAAGGTCAAAGATTGACAAATGGGACTTAATGAGATTCCAAAGTTTCTGTAAGGCTAAAGACACTGTCAAAAAAACAAAATGGCAGCCAACAGAGTGGGAAAAGATCTTTACCAACACCACATCAGATAGAGGCCTAATATCCAAGGTATACAAAGAACTCAAAAAGCTAGACACCAGAGAATCAAACAACCCTATTAAAAAATGGGGTACAGGCTTAAACAAAAAGTTCTCAATCAAGGAATATTGATTGGCTGAGAAACATCTAAGGAAGTGCTCGACCTCCTTAACCATCAGGAAAATTCAAATCAAAACAACCCTGAGATTCCACCTCACACCAGTCAGATTGGCGAAGATCCAAAACTCAGATGACAACAGATGCTGGCGAGGATGTGGAGAAAGAGGAACACTTCTCCACTGCTGGTGGGTTTGTAAACTGATACAACCACTCTGGAAAGCAGTCTGGCGGTTGCTCAGAAAATATGGACATAATACAACCTGAAATCCAGCTATTCCACTTCTGGGCATATACCCCAGATATACTCCAATATACAACAAAGATACATGCACCACAATGTTCATAGCAGCTCTATTTATAATAGCCAGAAGCTGGAAAGAACCAAGATGTCATTCAGTAGATGAATGGATACAAAAATTGTGGTACATTTACACAATGGAGTACTATTCAGCTTTCAGAAACAATGACTTTACGAAATTCTTAAGAAAATAGATGCATCTAGAGAATATCATCCTGAGTGAGATAACCCAGTTACAAAAGAACAGACATAATATGCAGTCACTGATAATGGGATACTAACCCCAGAAAGCTCTGAACTCCCCAGAAACAACTCACAGACTGTGTGAAGCTCAGCAAAACAAAAATAAAAGAATATATCTTAATTAAAATAGAACTGTATCACATCCTTCTTTCCTCTCTACAGCCGGTCCTAGTCTCTCTCCTATCCCCTAAAATTAATGGCCTCTTTTCCTATATTATTCTTACATATGTGTGTGTGTGTGTGTGTGTGTGTGTGTGTGTGTGTGTGTGTATGTACCCACAAATACTTAATTACAACCTTAAAAAATGTACCCGAAATAAATAAATAAATAAATAAATAAATAAAAAGAAAACAAAAAAAGATCTGTGTACTTCACTTTTATTCTCATTATATTGCTTGACCAACTGTAACTTTCTATCTTATTTGCCATCTTCTTAACAAAAGAAGATTCTCAGATGAGGTTTGAAAGGTGCTCATGTTATAGAAATAATGATAGTAACTTGGTGACCTACTGGTTTCTATATTTATTTATTAGAATGATAGCAATAGGTTCTCCCCAGTGACTTAGAAAACCACAAGATTTTGGCCAAGATAAAGGTACCAGTATGAATTGTTTTCAAAGACAGGCATGAGACTTAACAATTAGAAAGTTCCCTTCATAACATTCATGCCCCCACTGCCAAATCTCTCCAGTCTGATTTGTTATTTTGTAGCTCACAGTGTTCACAGTTGAGAAAGATTTAAATGACTCTTCTCCTATGGTAGGATGAAGTCCTCCAACAGGTTCTATGATCCAAACATGTGGTATCTTCAGCAATAGGGCCTTACTACCAACTGCTGGCCGGTAACCAAGAACAATGAAATTTTGATGAAAGTTCTCAGCCTCTACCAGACCTCACTGATCAACAACTTCAAAAGAGACAACAAAGTAAGCTTCAAGTCTCAATAATGGCTTCTCTCTAATTGAGTACTTGGCCAAAGTGGAGTGTGAGAACCGCCAAAAAATCACAGCTATTGCCAAGACTATATTCTCTACAAACTGACAAGGCCCTATTCTTGAAAACAACTACTATACAAGTCAATAAACATGGAGAAGTCAAACTGGTTCTACATAAAGACTTTGCCCCTACTTTCTAGAGACTTTGGCACAGAAAGGTCCTTTGAATGCTGTCAAAGGAGAAATGTAAGTACTAACCCCACCACAAAGACTTTGATCTACATTGATGCCCTGCCTATGGATATGAAAGTTTGGTGGTGGCACACAGCTTGTGGAAGTAACAAACCAATAACTAATTTGACTTAAAACCCACTCCTCAAGATGAAACTCATGCTCAACACTGCTTCTGTGACCAAGAAACTGAGAATAAATAGCCCAAGTACCTGGAGTTAAACAAAATACTATTGTTCTATGAATTTAACATAGCAATAAAATGACTCCTAATGGCATTTTCCTAAACTCACAGATCAGCACCTTGCTCATCAATCATCAGAGAAGTTTTCTCCTGTAGCAGCTGCAGACAAATTCAGAAACCCAGAGCAAGACATTATTCAGAGAGTGCTGGATCGTGGAATACTCACCTCTAAAGAAGATAACTCAATTAGATCTCTCAAGTCGGAATCAAGGAACCCCATCTGAAGAGAAGGCAGAAGAGTTTAATAGCGATTTCCTTATATTAAACCATCCCTCCATCCCAGGGATGAAGCCTACTTGGTCATGGTGAATGATCGTTTTGATGTGTTCCTGGATTCGGTTTGCAAGGATTTTGTTGAGTATTTTTGCATCAAGGTTCATAAGTGAGATTGGTCTGAAGTTCTCTATCCTTGTAGGATCTTTGTGTGGTTTAGGAATGAGGGTTCTTGTAGCCTCAAAAAATGAGTTAGGTAGTATTCCATCTGATTCTATCTTGTGGAATAGTTTGGAGAGTATTGGTGTTATTTCCGCAATAAATGTCTGATAAAATTCTGCACTGAACCCATCTGGACCTGGGCTTTATTTGGTTGGGTGGCTTTTGATGACTTCTTCTATTTCTTTAGGTGTTATGAGATTATTTAGATGGTTTACTTGGTCCTGGTTTAACTTTAGGATCTTGTATCTGTCTAGGAATTCATCCATGTCCTCCAGATTTTCCAACTTTGTGGAGTACAGGTTTTTGTAGTAGGATCTGATGATTTCTTGAATTTCCTCAGTTTCAGTTATTATGTCTCCACTTTCTGATTTTGTTAAGTTGTATACTCTCTCTTTGCCCTCTACTTTGGCTAGGGGTTTATCAATCTTATTAATTTTCTCAAAGAACCATCTCTTGGCTTTGTTGATTTTTTCAATGGTTCTTTTTGTTTCTATTTGGTCTATTTCTGCCCTAATTTTGATTATTTCTTGCCGTCTACTCTTCTTGGGTGTATCTGCTTCATTTTGTTCTAGGGCTTTTAGCTGTGCTGTAAAGTTGCTGATGTATGCTCTCTCCAGTGCCTTTTTGGAAGCACTTAGGGCTATGAGTTTTCCTCTCAGTACTGCTTTCATTGCATCCCATAGGTTTGGGTATGTTGTGTTTTCGTTTTCATTGAATTCTAGAAAATCCTTAATTTCTTTCTTTATTTCTTCTTTGACCCTGCTATCATTTAACAGAGTGTTGTCTAGTTTCCATGTGTATGTGGGCTTTTTGTTGTCTTTGTTGTTGTTAAAGAGCTATTCCACTTCTGGGCATATACCCCAGAGACACTTTAATATACAACAAAGATACATGCACTACAATGTTCATAGAAGCTCTACTTATAATAGCCTGAAACTGGAAAGAACCCAGATGTCCTTCAGTAGATGAATGGATACAAAAATTGTGGTACATTTACACAATGGAATACTACTCAGCCACCAGAAACAATGACTTAAGCAAATTCTTAAGAAAATGGCTGCATCTAGAGAATATCATCCTGAGTGAGATAACCCAGTCACAAAAGAAAAGACATAATATGCAGTCACTGATAGTGGGATGCTAACCCCAGAGGCTCGGACTGCCCCAGAAACAACTCACAGACTGTGTGAAGTTTAAGAAAAGAAAAGAAAACAACAACAACAACAAAAAGTCAAGCTCAATCCTTACACACCAAGAACACATTGACAAATTCCGGGTTACATCCTGTTTTACATGTACTTTTTGCTCATTGTAAAAAAAAGAAAAGAAAAAAATAGTTTAATAGCGAAAAAGGATGAAGAAAATCAAGGAAACAAAATGCCCTATAAATAAAGTAGATCAATATACATATACATTTACAAAGATTAAGGAAGCATGCAAAGGTCCTGCACATTGGCCTTCATCAGATAGAGTTCTAGAACTGAAAGGAGACAAAGACATATGCCCCATTCTTAATTCAGAAGCTATCTCCAATTGATAACCACTTGAACTAAATGAAAATGTAGTTCCATCAAGTGAATCTCTCTGTGAAAACAATCTACTCAAGTAAGCTGCATGGCCACTCATAGATGGCCAAGGGAAAACAAGCTCATGGTAACTTTGAAGGCTCTTTGTCTTAAAATTTCATGTCAGGGCTTTTAGAAAAATCTTAATTTTTATTTTTATGTGCTTTCTCTTTTTACCTTACAGGTCTTTTGTGTGTAATTATGCCTTCTGGTTTAGTTTTTTTTTTTTTTTTTTTCTTTAATGAACTCCTGTTTGAATGAGTAAAGCTTTGTTTCTTGTGTGTTTTCTGAGTTCTTTTTCTTCTGTTGTTGTTTTTGTTGTTGTTGTTAGTATGTGTGTGTGTATGTGCTATTCCACTGTGTTTGTTTTGTAATATCATATATTACCACTATGCATTAGAAGCAGGTTTGTTTTCTAATGAGAAGCTGAATGAGGGTGGATCAGGGTAGAAGGGGATATACAGAGATCCTGGGAGAAAGTAGGAGATGAAGGATCAATCACAATTGGAATATAATACTGAAGAAAAATCTCTTTTCAATAGAAAGATAAGAGAGAAGACACCTCTGGACCAGTAAAAGCACGTTTTCTCAGTGTAGGATAATGCCAAGGCACTGAGGTGAAGAGGGCAGTTTGGAGAGGGAGAGCACCTTCATAGAAACAAGTGGAGGGGAAGGGGCAATGGGAGTAGAAAGAAAGGGAATAAAGTTTAAAATGTAAATGCACACAATATCCAATTAAAAAATAAAAAAGGAAAAGAGCAACAACCTTCCTTCCAGGCATTGAATATTTTTATTTGATAACCTTTTTTTTCTTACAACTTTATTTAAAAGATTTTTTAAAACATTTTGGCAATTCTTTTAGAGGTTTGATACCATGCATTGAAATCCTACTAGTTACTATAAGCATAAAGTACATGTAGAACAGAATGTAACGTGGAAACAGTCAAAGTTTTCTTGGTGTGTATAGATTAAACATAATGATCTTTGAATACCAAAAATTGCCACAAGACTATATTTTTAGCTCTTGGATTATTAATGATACAAGGTCTAGGTGTACCACACTCTGAGAGGGTGCTATACACTAATTTTTTTTTTTTTTTTTTTTGAAGAAGGACTGAGGTTTTCACTATTTGGCCTTTGTTATTCTTGAACTTTATATGGCCTGTGAGTTTTTTCTGGTGTGTTCAGAGGTAATGACAACCTATTTTAGAAAGGGTACCTCCACTTAAACTTCTTTTATATTTTAGGACATTTCACACATATGTATATTTTAGGAAGCATTTACAGTATTAGGTTTCTACATAGAATTCTTAATAGTTCTGAAATAACATTATGCATTACACATTTCAAATATTAATAAATACAATATAGATCAGTTCTTTAGAGTTTTTAATGTGAATTCACATGTAAACAAATATGTTCAGAAATAAATTGATGCTTCTAATTTCTACTTATTCAAATTATATCACATTCAGAGAAAATAAGAAATCTTAAAAGGGAATCATTAAAGAAATTTGAGTCAAAATTATGTTATTTAAAGAAAACTGCCATGTTGTCTACAATCTCACAGTATCTTTTAAACACAATGATTTATTCACCAAATAGGAACCATCTATCCTGGTAGTCAAGGTCTGTAATTCCAGTTGCTAGGGAATCTGAAATCTGAGTTGAAAACTAAAGGCTTTAATGGGCTATGAAGTGAGTTCATAATCAGACTTGGTAATGTAAAATAAGTGCAAAGGGCTGGAGGGATTGGTTCATAAGAGGTTCATCAAAGTATTTGCCTTACAAGCACAAGAATCTGAGTTCAAATACCTAGAACCCACATGAAGCTGGGCAAGGTGGCATGTTCCTGTCACCGCAGGTGCACAAAGCAAGAAGAAAGACAAGGACAGAAGAATCCCTGGAAGCTCCAGGGACAACTAGCCTGGCGATGACACGTGACCCTCTTTTGGACAAGAATGAAAATGCAAGCTGCACCCATATCTGTTTTCTAGTATTTACTACAACATTGGAGTGCCTGCATGTGGCTTTAATCACCTTTGCTAATGAAATCTTACTGAACATCTGTTAGAGACAACTAATCAAAGCCTTACTTTTAAAACTAAAATTACCATTCAAAAAAGTAATAAGCTGGTTCATTTTCACAGTGTGTAGATTTGTTTTCTAAATCTTTTTCCAAAAGATAAAATGGTTGAAACTCTACATAGGCAAATAGAATAAAGCCAGGGGCCAGGAAAACATATTTACTCGTGCTGTGAACGTAAACCACTTATGTCATAACAGTAGTTCTTCTGAATGCATCTTTCTTTTAAAATGTATTGCTTTACATATAACTAACTAAAATAGCCAATTATCCCCCTGGCATGCTGAACTCCTTAACTGATTTCATCTTTAATGTATTAGTCATATGCTAGGCTTTAGCAAGTGGGGTTGGGAATCATTCTAGCAAGCCTGGACTACTACTTGATTCAAAGGGAAAAGTTTACTATGTTTATATATGCAAATGTGTCCTTCCTTTTTTCCTTTTTTCCCCTTTCCCTTACTTTCCCCTCCTTTTTCTTTTCTGAATTTAATATTTTTGCATGAGCATATGTGTGTTTATGTCTCTCTGTGTGTCTCTCTCTCTGTGTCTGCACATAGGTACCCATGTATGTCATGGTACAACCCCTAAAATTAGAATTTCATGTTGTTGTGAACTTCCTGACAGATGCTGAGAACAGAACTCTGGTCCTGGAAAAACAGAAAGTGCTCCTCATCATTGTCATTCTCTTTTTCTTTCGGTCTTTCCCTCCCACTTTCTCCCTCCCTCTCTCTATTCTCTTTCTCTCTCTATCTGTTACTAGCCCAGCAGGTATTTTGGTAGTTTTTGGTTAGTTATGAGTCTTTCTTCTTCTTTCTTCCTTCCTTTCTTTCTTTTTGTTTTTATTTATTTATTTACTTACTTACTTACTTATCTGCCTATTTACTTATTTATTTGTTGATTAGTTTGTATAATTGCTTTCAGAGTGTGTTCATTTTGAGGTATATTTCTCTATTTCATTAAGGCTGGCCTTGAATTCTATGCACGCAAGTCTGGCCTGGAAAGTCTGATCCTCCTTCCTTCTCCTCAAAAATGTTGTAATTATGGGAACGTATCACAATTCCTGGCTCTAATATTTTAACAACAAAGTTCGACAAACATAACCTTATCTATTTTTAGGTGATTTTTATATTGTACAAAGCCATACCTGCAAAGGTCTCTGCAACCTTCATGAATACAGAGTGAAGAAACTTAAGGGGTAAGAAGGCAGATCAGTGCAACCAGACTCCCTAGCCAATGTGGACTTTAACATAAAGAGTTTGAAGCTGAGTTGTTTATTTAAGGCACATTTAAACACAGCATGGTCTAGTGAAATTTACTCTTGTGATGATTAACTCAGTTGCATGTGGGCAACAAAGCATACATAAATCCCTTTTTGGAACAAAGTAAGCTAGAAGTACAGATCAGATGTTACTACATGAAAAATCAAAAGTACATATGACACCTTACATACAAACAGGTTCTATAGTCTGGCTGGAAAAAAAAAACCGAAACAACCAATCAAACAAGTTTATGAGCAGGGTCTGGAGGAACGTAGGTTACAGGAAAGTCTTAGGCCACAGAAGCTTGTGTAAATAGTCCCCAGTACAGAGAATATGGCCACTCCAGCCTCCTGGGTAGAAAACAGATTTTTTTTTACTCCTTTTCTTGAAGGAACAACCTGGTGTGCTTAAAATACTAGGTACCCCAGTACACCCCTGTGAGCACAAAGTCCTCTATGTGTTCTGTAATATCTCCAACACCTGTAAGCAATAAGTGTAATAGAGGTCAAAACAATGAGACCCAATTCACGGTACATGTTTAATGCTTCAGAACACCATATGAAACAAATGAATTTAACTGGGTAGGATGTTCTGGAAATGGCTCAGTATCAAAAACTCCTGGAATGTTTGATATTGTCATTTACTGATTGTGAATGTGTGGACCCTGTCCTCTTATAAATTGAGTCCTCCTCAAAGTAGCTTGGGCATCTGAAAGAAAGATATTTAATACTGATGACATTCAAGCCATTTGCACATAAATCTTCAGTGAACCCAGAGGAGAGATGTTAGTGATATTGGCAAAATGGGTGGGGGGTGGGCAGGCATCTTGCCTGTGCCTTACAGAATTTGTCTCTTCTCAAGGGAATTTCGATACTTAAAGAAAGGCAATTTTGGCTGTCATTGATGGCACTGATGGTACACATTCCTTAAGTGTTCCTTCAGTAGAAATGAGAGAGATATTTGCAAGGTAGAGGACAGTTTGTTTACTGCAAGTCCACCTCCACACAATGTGTGCCTCTCTAACTTATGGCTGGGAAATCAGTCAGTGGGGGAAAGGCTGATGTGTCACATCATGTTTGATTCTTCTAAAAGCATGAGCTCTCTCTGATCTCATGAGGTTTTATCCTCCTTGTTTTATTCTCTTCCATCCTTCACTTTACTAGTAGGGCACTTGGAATTTATATTTTATAGCATACTTATTTAACACATTCTGGTAACTAATACTTATAAATCTAATGTATTATTTCAATCCTTATATTTTCATTATAATTAGTATTCACAAAAATAAAGAAAGGAAGGTGTACTTCAAGTACATTTTTGTAGCAGTTAGTAATATATTTAATATTTTATTGGAAACAAGATTTTCATACAATATATTCTGTTACAGTTTCCCTTTCTCCAATTCCTCCCAGATCCTTCTTATCCACTAAACTCCATGACTTCTTTCTCTTAGTCTTGAGAAAATGAATGGGAAAACATAAAAGCAACCAACTCCTCCAAAAATGAAACTGAGAAATATGCTTAAGTAATTAGTTTAAAAACTGATCAAAGGCCCCCCTTTGAGAATAGATAATAACTTTTTTCTACACACCATCAGAGTGACCTTGGCCTACCTGATCACAGCTTTTCTGTCCATTTGTTTATATGTCTATTTTTATTCCTTTGTGTCAGTCAAGCTTTTAGAACCAAGTAGTACTGGAGATAGAACATATCCTCTAAAACTCAAGCTGAAAGTCAATATCATGCAAAAGTTATTAATTTAAGTCATGATTAGATCACAAGTACTCTGCCTTTAAGCACAGATTATCCTGAATGATGTAGGGCTTAATGGGAATGGCTTCTTGATATTAGAGATACTCTGTCAAGGTCCCTTGGTCTTACAGAGCCATTTCACCACATCATGTAATGTGACAGTCTCTATCTGTTCTCACTCACAGCATTCCTTAGTTGCCTATAGTCGTGTTAGTAGGTTTCCACCCATGACTTCTTTCTTTGGAAACACTGTGTGCATCTGTTGTCTTCTGGCAGAAGTAACTGGTCCAGACTACTCTCAAATGGGGTAGGACTGTTCCAGCTGCCATATCACCTATCCTGTTGTGTGCCTCTGTTATTTCATAGTGCTTCATTCTTCTTACAAGAATGCTGGCCATACAGAACTTTTAGAACACATTGTGTGATGATCATATAGATTTTGAACTTGATTTGATTAAGAAATGGTTAGCAAATTGGCAGATCTATTTCTGGATAATGATTGAGGGTTTGTTGAGATGAATATTTATATATCAGTGAACTGAGTAGAAAGAGCCCATAACCACAGTTGTATCATCCTATGATGAAAGTGCAGACTGAATGAAAAATCAGCCCAGAAAAGTACATCCACAAACCACATTTTTGGTTTTTGTCCTGATCACAAGGTCCCCATAGACAACCAGAAAACTAGGAATCTAACTTATATCCAAAAGCAAAGCCTTTATTCAAGCTGGAGCTCAGATCCTCCAACCTGTTCAGTACAGTAGAAGGTGTGTAAATAGCCTTGCCTTTTATCATGGTAGTAGGTGACTTTCCAACGTGGCAGTTACATGACAGGTTGACATTTGCTTGGCACACTTCTATTGGATAATAATGATTTCAACATTGGTTGCTAGCTTAATCTATCTACTTTAGAGGTTATGTACTTTTTCTTAAGAAGTGATTGGTGGTTGTGGATATTTGCCAAAGGAATTACGATTATTACAAGGAGGCATGGCTTCTGGAAAAAGTTGAGATTTTTTCCAGTAACTGAGTTCATTAAGAAGGTAAGTTCATGATAAAATGGTGTCTGAAAGCAAAATTGAGTTTTTAATGTTAAGCTGGGTCCTTCACCACCAACAGTCTTTCATAAGCTGTTTTGGTTCATCTACCGTGCCAGCCCTGGGGATGGTAGCTCTTTACTTGAAACTTCAGAACTAGAGGGCCATCAGGATCTTTCTAGGACACTTCCAATTCTTTAGCTTCCCTTCTGTGATCCACTTTCTTGAGCTGAGCAGTTATTGATCTTTTGGTTTTTCAACTTTTAGGTGGCCACTGTGGGACTATTTTGTAATTACGTGAATTACACCAACAAAATTATCTTTTATCATTATTTACAAACATTCCTGGACCTGTTTCTTAGAAAAAAACCAATATGCACATTTTATTTTTAATTTAATAAAAAATCTATGGAAGTCTTCTCTCCAAATAAGATAGCAGAGGACAGAAAGTCTGCTAATGAGGAGAAAGACCCACCCATATAACATTCATGATGCAGAGCTATTCATAGAGAGAAGAATGAAAGTGGTAAGAATGGGGTATGACCAAGGTCTTAAGGATGCTGGCTTAGGGTAAAGAAGATAGAGTGATTAAAACAAATCAAAGATCAGTGTAGAGAAATTATAAATTAAGATGTTAGGTTTACTTGGGTCTCTAACTTAAGATTCCCAGCCGTCCAGTGAGAAAGGGGTTCCTGTGGCTTATAAGTATCTGATTGACAGTATAGGATATTCACGCTTCATCTGGATGTTTAGAACTAGAGTTCTTTCAGATTTTGAATCTTGTTTCTTTCAAAATTAAATAACATAAGCATATACATAGTAAAATACTTAGAGGGTAAGACCCAATTCTAAACAAAATCATTTATGCTTCATATGCATTTTGTACACAACATGTGAAGTTAATCAGAAGATATATAGTGCCCCTGTGCTGTGATTTTGCCAAGCATGCTTCCTTCCTATTGGCAGTCTGAGCAATTCAGAGGACTGCTTAATTCTCCCACTCCAGTTCCATCTATCCTGAAGCAATGCTCATCATATTTATCTGGCTGGCCAGGCCAGCTCTGCCAGACTGTGCATCCATGCAGGTCCCAAACACAGTCTCTGATCCTGCAACATAAGTGAATCTGGAGAGCAACCTTGTTCCAAGGAAACAGCATATCTAATTCTTAGGTATCTGTTAATATTAATAACTGCAGTATTCTGCAGGCCTTGTCTCGCAGTGATGGAACTGCCAACAGTGGTAATACAGACTGATTTTTTTTGACAATGACAGCATATGGCCATTGAATAAAAGGATGAGTGTGGGTTGTTGAAGGAAATTATGGATCTTATCTTAAATACTATTCTTGTGTGTCATTTGCCACAAAAGGGGCCTGAAAAAAGAACTCCCATTAAGTGACATGGAGTTAGGGCCATAATGAGCCTTAGTTTGGGGTAAGAATCGGGGAAGAATAATAAAGGATCTAATCAGAAACAACCTACAACTGGGGAAGACATGGTTTACCTAGATCAAGGCTGCTGGATATGCACACAAGGTTACTTATATTCAATTAGGAACGAATAGCCAAAATCTGATTAACAACAAACAGGGAATATGTTTAACCTGACCACATGATTGGGTCATAGAAAAAGCTCAACGTGTGGAAAACGAAAAGGATTATACCAGACTATGAACAGTTACTGCTAAAGAACAGTAGATCCTAATAGTGTATACATCACATGTCCCAAAGATGATTACAAATGCTACCCAGGAGACAGTTACCAGTGACTTTTATGTGCTCTCAGGAAAGAATATCTAGCAATACCTATATCTCTTAGATTCAAAGAAAAAAAAAACCAACAAATCCTCTAGTACTGTACTTTTTACTAGTCTTGCTAGAAATGACCCTGACAAGGCCCATAGCCACTGATGCCTTTGAAATAGTCATCCAACAAGTTCACCTTAGCTAGAAAGCTCTATCTACTCAGATCAAAAAAACTTAAATATTGTTTAGGAAAGTATAATAACTCTTTATAATGAAATTAATTCAGTAGCAGCAATGGTCCTCCAAAATCATAGAAAATTAGACTTGATTAGCAGAGAAAAGAAAAACAAATAGATGGTTTTAATTGATGAGTACTATTTTATACTAATAGTACAAAATGTTAAAAAGTAATTAAAAAGAATTATGACTCAAAGTATTAATGAGAGACAAAGGAATTTAATGCAGATAACACTCCAGGAATATCAACATACTCCTTCGAGATAGACTGATAAGGTGCTAAAGAAGGTGGAGAGGAAAGGGTAAAGTAGAATAAGGTAGAAAAAAAAAACAAAATACTGATCTATTGATTCATTTAGTGGTTTACATAAAGCACTGCTTACAGGTCTATTTGTCAAGCATGAATTAACTTGATACCTTAAACAGAATGACCTAGAAAAATAGCCAAGACAATGGGCCATTGCCCTTAACAACCTGCTGACTCTCATCTATGCTCTGTATAAACTTGTTTGCCCACCCCACCTTGTGGTTTTAGAAAGCCAACTGACATGTAAGCTTTACAAAAACTGTCTTGATTTCACTCCAAAAGTGGCATCTCCTTTCTTTTATATTCATTGGTGTCGGAGTGATTACTCTAGAAAGATTCCCACAATTAAAAATTATCATGTAAGGTCAGTCATGGGATGTTCCCCTGTGTATAATGTTGGGGTTCAGAATATTTCAGATCTTGTAGCATTTCTAATTTTAGGATCTCAAAGCTAGGGTGTCCAACCTGCATTTTGTTGGCTGAGTGACTTATAGCAGAAAAGTCTGTAAAGTATAATGTCAGGTTAATTGGAAATGATCGAATGGTTTTAAATAATGTTCTGACTAAACCTTAATTGGCTGTCTTGACTTTTAACAACAAGAAGCAAAGTATTGTGGAAAGACAAGCATAAAAATAATGGAGGCACCCCCCTCTGCCTAATAAAAGCTAATGGTGGTATAAATTGAAGCAGAGGTTATGGCTCAGGTAGCAAAAAGTGAAGGAGTTACCACTGAATTCATAAATGAAATTACAAGGACATGCTTTTTCATGGGATAGCAGAGACCTGAGGTCAAAATAGTAATCAACTCATTTCCACATGGAAGGTCTTGAGGCCAAACATTGTGACACATAAGAAAGAAGTCACATCAACAGTGACATTATTGACTGTTAATCAGTAAAACTGTGTTGCAGATGCCTGTCAGTTACCAAAATATAAATGCCAAGTAACCATCATTATCATAACGAATAGCATAATTAACATTTTATGTTCAGGACATTGATGTTATATGTACACATATGTAAGGACCCCAATCACCTACATATTTATGTTATCTAGTGTATCAGAAATTATTGAGTTCCTTTGTTTTTTGAGTCTTGAAGCAAAATAGACCCAGTTTGTTGTTTTCTAGAGTGAAACAAATCTTCAATGAAAGCTATCGTATATTCTGAATTTTTTAAAAAAAAATATTATTTATTTAAAAGGACATATTCTGTTATAAGTATTTAAACATAAGATCCAACAACTAAAATGATTTAGAACTAGCCCCTTGGAACACACATTAGGGGAATATAAGTTAATGTTAAATGCGTGACAGCTGTTTCCTTTCCCACAGTGAGTACTGAACAAGCTGCTCTTGTCGCTCCTTGGTATCTTGCTGCAGTGGACCTCAAGTAGCAGACATTTGAATCTTTAACTGCTGCTCAGCCTTCGTATCTTCAATGACCTAAAAAGACTAAGATGACTACCATAACTGGCAAAGAGAGACCAAGTCAGGATATGAGAAACCAGTGCAAAGGAAAAGGAAACTTAATGAAACATCATAAAATTTGTTTGGGGTTTGTATATTTCACATGATAATGTGTCCAGTAGGAGAGAAATTTTGTTTTTAAATACTATACTATGCTTGAGACATTCAATTAGTGTGGAAAAATAATTCAATTAAATGGTTTAGTTCTCTGGGATGAGTGGAGAGAGAGGAGGGAATGGCTTTGGGATGACCCTTAAAAATGATTCCAGGTGGAATTTGACAAATATAGGTAGAAAAGAAACACGTTGGTGACGGCTTTTGTTGTTTGTGAACTTTACCATAGATAGTTTGATCGAACTAAAACCCTCGTTTCAGGGCACACCTGGGAGAGATCTTTTATAACTGAATCGTCTTTGGAAGAAGGAAATTCTACCTTAAACTAGTTGATTGAGGTGAGGAGAGCCACTCTTCATCTGGGCCATACCTTGTAGTGGTAAACTCTATTAAAATAATATGAAAGAAAGAAGATTTTGCTTTTTCTCTGCTTGCTCTCACTGGAAATTGCATTTCTTCACTGGCATTAGAGCCTTGTTCGTTGGGATTCCAGCAAACACTGAAGACCATCTGTGACATGATGAACTGAGAACAGAACAACTACTGGATTCTTGTTTTTTTAATGGTAGAGAGCTATTGTTGGACAAGATGGACCAGAGCTTGTAAACCACTCTAATAAGTCAAATCACACACACACACACACACACACACACACACACACACACACACACACCTACAAGATGTTACTTTGGAGTTGGGTAGAATTGATTTCTCTTACTTTTGTTGTCATTGTTATGGTTATTTACTATTGTCATCTCATTTTCTTTTCTATGTATGATATTGAATTCTAAGCAATTTTGCTTTAGCTTATATCTGTAATCCACGGTCATATCATGACTCAGTACCTGAATTTTATTACTCCTTTTTACCTCCAAACCCTTCAAGATTCAGATGTTATCTATGTGGATCTATTTACCATAGATTTCTTTCCTTGCTCTCTTCAGGCTTTTTCTATCCTCACTTTTATGGGACAGCTGAGTTAGCATTAGGTTCCTCACTGTTTGGCATTAAAAGATTAGCAATAAAGGAGCAGATAAGTGCTGTTCTGTTTCACTTGTGGGACACTGGCCTGTGAACCCCTCAGTCTTTAAACCAAGGCTACCAAATTTCTTGCTATTGCAGGACTCACTCTTGTATTTGACTCCTCTGAGGCCCTGGACTGCTTGTAAACTCGAGGTAAAAGCTCTTACCTTTGGGATTCTTCAATACCACACCTCTGCAAGAGTTCACTTTGGAAGGACACCTTCTATAGATTACTTCCTAAGGTTCTTAAGCATATTAAAGTTATGAAGTAATACAACACACAATGCTCATGAAGTAAACAAAGCTAGGGAATCTCCTGAAACTTACACATTTTACAAGATTCCTCTCCCAGGTTATATAAGCAGTAACAATTCTTCGGTATCAAACACTCTTCAGCTGGTGGAGCTGTGATTAAATCGCGCAAGCAGCTCCATGGATGAAGCGTTTGTGAATCATCATATGAGCTGTACTGGACACTACAGTGGTGATACAGTTGTCTTTGACATACTGATGATTCTGTAAGTAATCCCAATTACAATTACTACCTATACACCTGCTGGTAGTCCAAATGTGTCACTCTAGCTAGAATTAGGTGGAATCATATCTTTGATCTGTTGTCAGTGCCTTAGCTGAAGTCACCAGATGTTAGCTCCTGTCTCCCCAGGAAGAACAACACAACTGGTTCTCAAAAAGGGACTGGCAGAACCAAAGATGAGTTGGGTAGGAGTTGTCTGATAATTGCCATGGATACCAAAGCATGCAACTCACCCTAAGTGTGAGGGTGGAGCATCTTAGAGGGCAATCCCGATGATGGCTACCTTTTCCATGAAGTATTAAATGATGTACCTTCTTGTTTTAGTGATAGGTATGCCTGCTTGAATAGATAACAGAATATGCAACCAAAGCTAGGCCACATGAAAGCAAAATATTCTTGGGCAAAGTCCCCATGCTAGTCAACTAACCCTACCTGGTATGGGATCAGTGGTGTGCCTTCCTGATGAATATGGTTCATTATGTGTGCATGAGGATGACATCGAAACTACTGATGGAATAGATATTGAAAATACCAGGTATAAAGTAACTCATAACTAGATATATTCATATTGTGGTATGAGTAACTTATCTTTTGTGCATAAGACATACAATTGAGGATCAACTGTATTCTGAGAGGGAACTTAAACTTGCTAGGCTGGCTAGTCTTATGTCACCTTCACATAGAAATTGGAGTCATGTTAAAGGGGAAACTTCAACTGGGACTATCCCTCCATAAGATCTAGCTGCTGTAGTCATTTTTTAATTAATGATCGGGGAGAGCTACCCCCATGTAAGTGGTGCCATCTTTATGCTGGTAGTCCAGAGTTGTATGAGAAAGCAGCCTGAGTGAGCAAGGGGAAATTGGGACAATAAGCAGCACTCCTCGAAGACTTTTTTCTACATCAGCTCCTACATTCAAGATCCTGCCCTGCTTGCGTTCCTGTGCTGACTTCCTTTGGCAATAAACAGCAATATGGACGTATAAGCCAAATAAAGCATTTTCCTCCTCAAATTGATTTTTGGTTATGGTGCTTCATTGCAGCAACTGAAACCCAAAAGTAGGACACTTTCCCACATATGGGAAGAATTACAATGGAAAAAGATACATGGATGCTGTCTGCTACAGTAGTCTCCAGTCTGGCAGGAAAGGTGGAAAACGGAGGAAGATGAGGTGAAGGTGTTGGCTGACATTTTTTCTTCTCTTTCTTTCTTTCTTTTCTTTTATTTTTATTTTTATTTTTTTGAGCTGGCACTTCCATGTGAAATAGTATGAAATAGACATGTTCTAAGGGGCTCTTAGTGGTATCCAAAAATATCAAATACTTGAGAAAAATCAATCAGTAAAAGGGAGAAAGGTGAGGTGCAGCTGATTAAGGATACATCTATAATATTTATAGTATATTAATTTAAATATATAATATATAACATAATATATTAGTGTGTGTGTTTCTTTCCCTATCTACCTATTTGATCTTTGATATAGAGATGGGGGAAAGGAAAAAGTCCATATGAGAAAGGCATGAAAATAAAATGGTCTACACCAGGAAAAAATGATAATAGTAAAAACACATAGGCTCTGAATCTTTGGTTTGGGAAAAACTTTAAGATAAGCAATAAAAAAGCCTTTTATAGGCTTTTTAAAGGAAATAGGATTGAGGTTGAGGGAATTAGAGACAAGTAGGCTCAGTGTGATAGCCAAGAAAATAGAGAAACTAAATAATGTCATTACTTGCTCTTTGGTGAAACAAAGGGGGTGTAATCTGAGCAATACGGGGATGGCAGATGCTAATGGCTGATTCACAAATCACTAGGCAATCACTACTGAATTATGACTATCAAGGCGTGGAAGACAATGGAGGAAGGATATGAATTAATAAGGGACTAAGTGTGAGAGTGGCAATGTTTGCTGCCCAGTTCACTAAGCCAGCTATAATTGTATTCACAGGAAAGCAAAGGAATACCTTCATGGATTCAACTGTAAGACTGATATTGGCCTTTAGTGGCTGAGCTCTCTGGTTGCACATATTACATTAATATATGGGTGAATCTCTGCCCAGTCTGAGTGATTTCACATGGACATCAGCGTCAAACAATATAAAAACCAACCAAGGGTGGAGGAATAAAAAGCAAACAAAGGGTGGGTCTGGATCACTCAAAGGCAAGCAGAGTAAAATTTGTTTTGAGCCAGGTTTTGTAAAAAACAAATTTAGCAGGAGGTCAAATGTTGTCCCTTTGAGCTTCTAGAGAAGTACTAAATATAGTATAAATGTGGGCAATCATTCCTGGAGTATATGGGCAAAGTCTACTGGAAGTAGGCAACGTGAATGATGCTCCTGGTTCTGTGCTTGCTCATATGTCAGCTTGACACAGCGATAGTCTTGGAATAGGAAGTTTCAGTTGAGAATATACCCCCAGGAGGGAGGTCTGAGGGCAACCCTATGGTCTATTTTCTTAATTGATGATAGATGTGGAAGAGTTCAGCTCACTAAAGAGAAGTATCTGCCCCAGGTTGATGATCCTTTGTACTATAAAAAAAGAAAAAAAAAAAAAAAAAAAAAAGTAAGCCAAGCAAGTCCCTAGAAGCAACTCAGGTTTTACCTTTAGGTTCATCCCCTGCTTGAGTTTCCGCCCTGCCATTGTTCAGTGACAGACTGTAACCTGAAAGTGTAACATAAAGTAAACTGTACTACTTTATGACTAAATTTAAGGTTCACTCTTTTGTTTTGTTTTGCTTTTCTCAAAATTAGAAACTTTATTTGTTCAATACACCAAATAGGATGCAAGCACTGCCATGACAAATATACAGAAATATTCAGATCATCGTCCAGCAGCAATTTAGTTTAGAACTCTTTAAGAGAGAACTCATATGTGATATTGTAAACCAGGGCAAGTGGCACTGTTTGGGGAAGCTATAAGAATTGTACCCACAGCCCTAAATGCACACACGCAAATATTTTTGAATTTAAGTACATTTGCATTTGTTGATAAATATATACATACATATGTATATGTGTATATACACTCACATGTACTCACATATGTGTGTATATATATATATATATATATATATATATATATATATATATATATATATATATATATATATATATCATGTATGTAAACTTTATTGTGTGGGAACAAAACAAAACCAGATATATTTGCCTTTCTCATTAATATATTTCAAATAAATAAACAAACATGACTGGCAAAAAAAAAAAAAAAAGAATTACGGGGAGGCCCCACTTCTGTTTTCTCAAATGGATGCAATGAACTTTGTATTTGCCTTTTAAACATTTGTATTTATTTGCACACATTATTGTTTCTGTCAGCATTACTCAGGCATGTGGTGAAAATACTCAGTTCATCTCTTGAGACTTAAGTGCCTGTTTCTATGGCAGTGTGAGTATCCTGATACTCAGACATGGAGTGAAGAAAGCAGGGAATATGTATGGAGTTAAAGGACACTGTGAAAGATGACACAAAAAGAATGGAATGTCAGAGCAAGTAATTAGCTATTATGTAGCTTAGATTTAAAATTTTTCACTTAGTTTTATTTCTTTTACAAGCTAGCATGTCTTTGTTTATTTAACTGACATAGATTAAGTATAGCACGGCTATGGTTTATCTCTTTGAATCAAGAAAAGTGTTCATATTCTTTCTGCATAAATTGTTCTCTATAGCTTAAGGAGAATATCTCAGTAGAGTAGTCCACAAATGACTGAGTTTCTTTTTAAGAAAAGAAAAAGTTTAACTGAATCATGTTTTTTTTTTGTTGTTGTTGTTTGTTTTTTTTGTAACCAGTTTTCTTTAGGGCTGATGCACTGTCCAGTTTGAAGAATGAAGCTTCCATTGGCCTATAGATTATTTACTGAGCTTTGTCATAGTAAGGGGCAGGATATCCATTGAACCTAGAAGCTTTTCTACATGGCAATAATATCAATTTCACTCCAGAACAATCGGCAGTATTGATTAACTTTTGGGATCTCGTTTAGCACTACTGATCTGCCTCATCTTTTAGTCATAATCTCCCCAGAAGAAATTTAGAAGCAATAGTAGAACAACTGAGGCAAATCACACTTGTGAGTTCTCCATAACACTATTACTTCCTTCACTTACAAAAGCGCCTTAGAGAATCAGGAAAGTGTGCATTTTTCAGTACTTTTTGAAGATACACTATGAAGAACACTGATCCAGAATTTAGAAACGCCAGCCTCTTGAGTCATTAGATATTTGCATGCTTCTTGATTACATCACTAGTTAACTCTTAAATGGAGAAAAGGACTTTTGGACCCCATTAAGTTTTATTTGAGACCTTACTGATTGTTTCTATACCAAGAGTGACCAAGCCAGCCCAGACAGTCAACTGGTTCTCTATTACACAAGCAAGGATTAAAAAGAAAAATAACTCTGGATAATCTTTTCCAGACACTGCCTCACCTGGGGATCCATCCCATATGTAGCCACTAAACCTACGAACTATTTCTTATGCCAAGTAATGCTTACTGGCTGGCAGGAACCTGATATGGATGCCTACTTAGAGGCTCTGTCAGAGTCATACTGATACAGACAGAGGAGGTTGCTTGCAGCTACTCATCGGAGTGATCACTGGGACCCCAATAAAGGAGCTAGAGAAAGGACTGAGGGAGCTGAAAGGGTCTGCAACCCCATGGCAAGAACAAAATGATCAACTAATCAAACCCACCACAGCTCCCAGGGACTAAAACACCAACCAGTGAGCTCACATGGAAAGACTCATGGCTCCAGGTACATATGTAGCAGAGGATATCATTCTCTGGCATCAATGTGAGGAATGGCTTTTGGTCCAGTGAAGATTCGTTCTCCCAGTGTAGGGGAATGCCACGGCGCTCAGGTGGGAGAGGGTGGTTGGGAGAGTGAATACCATCATGGAAGCATTGGAGGGGGAGGGGGAGTTTATGGGGGGATGGGATAACATCTGAAATGTAAATACAAAGAATATCCAATAAAAATAGGAAAAAGTAACAAATTAGACACCACTGTCCCTTGACCCCAGCCATTTCTGAGACGGAAGTAGGGTTTTTTCTAGTTTGCTTTTATACCACTTGAAGTATATGCAAAATAATAATATAAGTTGTGCACTAAGGAACAAACAAGGCAATAACCAAACAACTTTCCTGGGGGCTAGTCAGGATGACCAAGGCATGCTTAAACTGAGCAAGCTCTGAACTTTGCATTAACTCAAATGCAAATATTCTCAATCTGAGCCTATTTACTGAGTCCTAGCCCAAAGTCAGTTTCCTGCCTTGAGCTTATTTCTTTTTCCTGGCCCAATGTCAAATTCCTGCCTAGACCTGTCCCTAAAAGCACTCCACACTTGAGGAAGTATATGTTTTAGAAAAAAAAATCATTTTACCTTTAATATGCTCTCTTGTTTGTTGGCTTTCTTGCACCCAGAGAGAGATGTGTTTGCCTTTTTTGTATTTGAAGATGGACTGAGTAGAACCTGACCAAACTTACAAATATTTCATGCCATTGCAACAATTAATTAAGGGATTTTAAACTCAACATTACATTTCTTGGCTATTTAATAGTTTAACGGTTGAGAGCATTTATTAGGAAGCCACATATTAAGTTTGTAAGTTATATTTGCAAAATAGTTAAAAATGTTTTATATCACCTAAATGATATAGTCACAATGATACCCCAGTTCTTGCCTAAGAGTGGCTTTAATACCAGTTCATTGACAATAATCACTCCTCTTTTAGATTTTCTACAAGGTATAAGTTCTGTATATCACATAAATTTTCCAGGGTTGATTCCATGACATTCTTTTCCTTCCGTACACCTTCTGTAGCATCTAGCTCTAATTCCTCTGTCCTAAGATGATCAGGTATAAACTTAATATTTTTAATTTCAATATTTATGTTTTAATTTTACTGTGAATTCTGTCTATAATTTAGTATTTTTGACTCTATATGTCTATCGGTAATGTGGCAAAATTGTTTTTTTATTTCACTTGAGGTATTGTTACACTGCATTAAAATTCTGAATTAAATAATATACTAAGAACAGATGGTATTTTAATTGAATTATCTTAACAAACTTCTCTAGATTTTTTTTTTCTGTTTGGATAAGTAGCATAGATTTTTATGTTCTTATTCAGGAGGTGAATTTTTCCATGGTTACTGGCATTCCACAACACTGTGCTTCAGGTCAGGACTTTGAGATTCACAAAAAAATAAAGATTCTTCTATAACGTGCCCACTGTGGTAACCAAGCATGGGCAATACCCTTGACCTGTGCTTGTCTTGAGTACAGTGTTGACGCAGTGTACTTTGGAGCGGGGTTTGCATATTGGTTGCTGAAAGCTCACCATGTCGTGTGAAAACTTTGAAAGTTCCTCCGTCTTCAGAATTTGGAGAATAAACCTTCTGAAAAACTCCTGCAGTACATTTTAAAAGTATATACTGATGTGACCATTCTTGTAGACTTAATAAAATTGCCTTTTACACCATTGTCTACTCTCAGGGAACACTCCTTCTTGTACCTGGAAATTCTGAGCTCTCTGCCTATATTCTGCAGCAGTCCAGCCTCCTAACTTCTGAGTCAGATTTTCCTGTCTCCATCCACACTCTCCTCTGTGTTTCCTTAAGGATTTTTCCCATGTATATTCTTATGAACTATAATGAAAGGGAATGATAATGAAATCAATAAGATATTAAAGGTACAATTCATCTATTGGTTTCCTTTCCAATTATTTCATTTTATTAATCTTCTCTGTCATCCTGAACGTTCCATGTGCACTGAGCTTATTAAAAAAAAAAAAATAGGACACACTCTGGAAACAGGCAAGAAACAAGTATTTCTGTAAAGACTGAAATTTAAAGATTTCACATAAAATTTACTGAACAACAGGAAGCCTTGCTGGCAGAGAATCACTTCTCCCTGAAGAATTTGATTCTACTTGTCTTACTTAGACATTAGAATAATTTTTAATTTGATTTGCCTATGGAGGGTAGTCTGATATTTAAACAGCGCCAATTTCCTGGCCTTTTCCATTCCTCCTGAAGAATCCCTGGTGGCAGGCTCCTATGCCCTGTTAAACAAGTTAAACCATCTCTCCCTTGAACATTTTTCCTTTATAACTGTTACTCAGCTGAGGCTTACAGAGTTCTTTATTATTCTGTACCCTTCCTTGGCCACTTTAAATTTACACTAGTTCAGATGTCAGTTTTTTTTTTTTTTTTTTTTTTTTTTTTTTTTTTTTTTTTTTTTTTTTTAAAGAGTGCACCTTCTCTTTAAGTTTCAAGGAAGCTGTCACATTATAACAGAGGAGGCTCTCAACTTTATATGAAACATATGTTAAGTTCTCTAGACCTACCATCTAGTGGCTGGACTACAAAGCTATTCCAATGACACGGGAAATAAAAAGGGAAGTATGCTCTCTCTTTAGAAGCAAAGCAAAACAAAATAAAACTGTTGGAAGGAACTACGAAAATTAAACTCCAAAAGGAGACTGCTGAGAGCTTAAAAACCTTACTGTAAATAATAAGTCTACTTCCCATAGAAGTTAGAGCAACTAAAATATAAGACCAAGAGAAGGGGAAGAGGACCTTTTACTTTAGGGGTTAAGGTCAAGCATCTTAGAGAGTTATCAGCAGGCCAGATCTCCCCCATCTTTTCTACACATGCAACGATTCAGTGCAAGGGTATGTGCATGGGTAGACTATGATTTTTGATATAATATCTTAGAATCACGATATTTAATGGAAAGGTTGTAGAGGCCAGACCAATAAAATGATGGAAAAAACAAGAATATATCTTTATGAAAGATAAAATATTTGTTTTGGGTTTATATTAAAATTATATTTAATATATTTTAAGTAAGTAAAATAGGTAAGCAATTTTAATGCTATTTTGTTCTTAATATTTGTATTTCATTTAAATAAAATCATGTGATATGAATATATTCTAGAGCATTTTCATTGTATCTTAAGAGACAAAATCATATTGTGACATTGAACAATATCTGCTATCCATTCAAAATTTCTAAATGTAAATGAAATTTAAAACATAAAAAGTACTTATTTAAGGACAGAAACAAAGCTACACAAGTAGTTTTCAGAATATTTTATTGTTAAATAGCACTATTTACCTTTTCTGATTAAAATTGTAAAAACCTATTAAATTAAAAAAGAATAGAATTATATAAAGAAAAGTTCCATTGTCACTCACTCAGCAAAAATTATAAAATATATATTTTTCATGTAGTTTGGATAGAACTGGAAGCAATTATTCTGAATGATGTAACCCAGACTGAAAATGAAAAATAGCACATATTTTCTCTCATTAGTGAGTTATGTTTGAATCTTTGGATGTATTTGTTTCATATGTAATATCCACAGAGGTAATATAAAACGGCTTTAAAGTGTGGGGAGATAGAACAGACTGGTGTAAGGGGGCTAAGGGAATACTGAAACATGAAAGAAAAATGGGATAGGGAACATCTGAGTAGAGGTAAGAAATTCAGGAAGGGATAACTAACTTTTTTGAAAAGTCATAGGGAAATATATTACTTTTGATGCCTCTTTAAATATACACATAATTTAAATATATTTAAATATCTGCATTAATTAAATTATTACATATTTAAATATATACATTTAAAGAGTATATGTTATTACCCCTTAAAGAGGAGGATAATGCCCTTACTAGACATCATAGACTATCAAATAAAAGGACCACTGCCAAAAATGGGTTAGCTTTTGGGGTAGATTATTTGTCAATGAACTCTTATAGACCTTAAATATTGCAAGCTATTACATAACTCTTTGTTACCCTCCAGAACTTGATGGTATTTTCATTGCCAAAGTCCTAGAACTTGGTGTTATCCATACTTGAGTTCAAGAACATGGTCAAATCAAATTTGCACTGACAGAAAAGTTTATAAATACTGGATAATTTTCATTCTTTTGAAATTTGTGTTGAAGGTATTATGGAGGTAACTTCATAGAAAAGTAAAAATCAATCTTCTCTAGCAGTGAACCCTGAAATCTACACCGACTGGCTGAACTGACATGTTATATGCACTGATAGTAACCATCTAGCCTCTGAATATATATAATCCCTTCTCCAGCAGATAAAATCCCATGAGCCAAGGACTTATGTCTTGAAAATCCCTATGCTCTTAGGAATAACTTGTGAGTAATAATTACTATTATTTTGCTGAATGAAAATAACATTAAAATTATTCCTAATAATTTATCATCACACCCAAAAGTTACTTTAAACATAAAAGCTTTTTCTTGCAGTAGATGATATTAGTCTCATAACTGACCAAAGCACAGAGAATATGATTGTAAAATGTTCATCTTTAGCTGTTAATCTATTTTATACACACTCTTCATTAATCTTAGGGATCATGCTGGAAAAAGGAGGAAAAGATTGTAGGAGCCAGAGGCAGCAGATGTTTACAACAAAACTGTATCCCAGGCAATGCAGGACAGTTGCACATATTAGCGCATAGTGGTTGCTAGAGGAAGCACAAGACCCGTGTAATCGTAGGACAGACAACATCCCAGCATGGTGGGAAACAAAGCACAACATTTAACCCATAGGCAAGAACTTATTGGAAAGTGGCAATTGTTGAGAAAGAGTAAGTTTTCTTTAAAGTTGTGGTCCTCAAAGGTTGATCAGGGTCCAGCAGATGTCAACATACCCAAGATTTCACAGGCAGCACAGACTAGACTTGATATAATTTTTAAGAGATGTAAGGACATAATGTTTGGAGGGGAGGAATGCAGAGGATCTGGGAAGAGTTGAAAAAGGGTGAATATGATAAATATTCATTATATCATATTCTCAAAGAATACATAAAAATTAAAAAATATTACCACTCAAATACTATATATCCACAAAATTTGGAATAGATAAAATGACATAAAGGCAAACTTAAAGTTCCATCCTTAATTCTGCAAAGCTCATAAAAATATATGATTTGGCATAGTTTCTCCTACTTAAATGTATTAAAGTCTACTTCTGTACACAAATTTCTACTGTAGCCATCATTCCAACAACTCTTAAGACATGTTTCTACGACACTGATTTACTTCAGTAGATTTACAGAATGAGAATAAATATGTGAATCATCAAATATTAGTGTATGATAAGGAGGTATGAAAGAGAAGAGGAGAAGGAAGAGAGTGAAAGAGAAGAGAGAAGAAACGAAGGAGGGGAGAGAGAGAGAGAAAGAGAGAGATAGAGATAGAGAGAATCCTATCAACTAAGTTTTGTGATCAATTAATAGTTTCAAAAGTAATTGAGTTGAATTATATCCTCCGTTAATTTAATTATTTTTCTGTTCATTTTCTTAATAAATGGACTATTCATTGGTGAGAGTGGGGTGTTAAAGTTTTCTACTATTAATGTGTGGGTTTGGGTGTGTGATTTAAGCATTAGGGAGTATGGATACTGATGTAGCCATTTCCTATAACGAGGCAGGAGGCCCAGAGGAGGGATAAGGTCAGCAACACATCAACAAAACCTTATACCCAAAATGCATACAAGATATTCAGGGACAAAGTTAGAGGACAGAGAGAAAGAATGGTCAGCCAATGACTGGATAAAATTGAGACCAACCCCATGGTCAGGAACCGATCCCTGACACTATTAATGATACTCTGCTATGCTTGCAGGAAGGAGCCTAACATAACTGCCTTATGAGATTCTCCAGCCAGTGGCCAGTGGATACATAGAACTGGAGCAAAACCAGAGCTAGATCTCAGGGAATCCTTTGGATGAGTTGGCAGAAGAACTGAGGGACCTGATGAGGACAGATACTTCACAGAAAGATCAACAGAGTTAAGTAACCTTTGTGGATTCTCATAGACTGAACCCCCAACCAATGAGCATGCATGGGCTGGACCAATGCCCCCTACACATGTATGACTTGGTCTTCACGTGGATCCCCTAACAACTAAAGCAGAGACTGTCCCTGATGCCTGCCTTTAGAGCTAATTCCTCAAGCTGGGACAACTTGTCTGGCTTTGGTAGGAGGGAATGTACCTAGACCTGTAATAATTTCATGTGCAGGAGGAGAGGGTCACAGGAGGCACATTGTTATATATACAACACACAACTGTAGACCAGTCTTCCAGTCTTCTGATTTAACACTAGCTTTTCTTTATTTCTCTGCTTGGTTTTGTATTTCATCTGTGAATCATACATGCCTTACATCACTATAAATTTTAAATTCTGTATTTTTTAAGTAAGCAAGAATAAAAGACATTCAGGAAGCAGTCTTATTGCTGAATCCTTCTGACCTTTAAATAAAGCTTTTCTGTTTATGTGTTTTTCCAAATCTATTTTAACATGAACTCTTTTTTTTTCAGTTAATATTTACTCTTTTCAGTGGATACATGTAAGCACATTTGGACAAAAACAACCCTCTCATTTGAACCTTAGTTTATTGACGTGGGGATTTTTTTAGGAGAAAAAAAGGAAGCAGAAATGGAAAGGAAAGGAATTGTAAGAATGCCATTTGTTGGGATCAATTAAAATTCTTCATACATGTCACTTCATTTTTGTGTTGTCAATATATTTTGAGGGGCATAACATTCCCATTTTCTTTTTTTTTAAACGACTTTATTTTGCAAAACAAAGATAAATGTAAAGATTTTAAACATTTTTTGCTTAAAATTATACATTTTTGTCAGTACTGTTTTTTCACATTCCCATTTTCTTAATGTAAGTTCTGAATATTTAAATATTGTAGCCAAAAGAAAAATAATGAAAATTATCTTAATTGATGGTCCAGATAATTGGGTGAGATTTATAAGAAAGAATAGGAAATGCTGTCACGCTTTTCAATGGGTTAGAATTTATTGGGACATATAGCTATATGTGAAGGTTATTTTATCTTTTAGCCTTTACACTTTTGTCTGTGAGAATCTGAGAATTTTTTTTTTTGTAACTAGAAACCAGGAACTAGCTTCACAAAATAACACTTTTATGAAATTGGCTCTCTACAACATTTTATCCTTTCCAGTTGGTCTAATCAAGCCCTATTGCCCATTCACATAACTTCTGTTCCTTTGTAAGATGGAACCAAAGTCAGTAGAGTCAAGACAGATCAGACAGAACACCTTCATGTGGGGACTTTTTACTTTCTTTAATCAATGTCTCTCTTGATCTTTCTGGGACAGGGACTTGTTCATCAAGTCCAGGTTGACATTGAACTTAGTGTGTAGTTAATGGAGCATGGAACTCTGGCCTTTTTGCCTCCGTTACCCAAGTTCTAGAATTATGTGCACAAACCATGATGCTTACATTTTTCCAAGAATTGTGCTGCTCCAATCTTTTATTTTTAGACACTATCATAATTTATCATGTCTGCATAAGACTAGGTTGATCCTACATATTTAGGAATGCATCTTTGTTTTGTCTTTTGTTTTTGATAGAGTTCACTGCTTGGTCAACATGTTGCTTGATTATTCCCCAAGCCTGTTCACTGTCAATCCTCTTTTTTTTATTATAGTGAACATGTAGTTTTTAAAGGCAACTTCAAAACCTCCTTGAAATTATGAATTCATCAATACTTCCATGAAGACTTATCTGTTGATGACACTTTATCAAACCTTACTGTACTGATTGAAAGAGACCAAGCAGCCAGAATTATTACTTCTGCTATATGTTGTGTTACTCCATGTGTCTTTTTCTCTGTACTTAAATGTTAGGTAAAAAGCACCACCTCTTCTTGTTTTTCCTTCTGTCCAGTCTCTCATTTCTTCACCTACTCATATAGCATAGATATATTAACTTCTACTTTTTGGTGTATTATCATTATCATTTCTTTCTTACTTGGACAATACAAAATTGCCTAAATTTGTATTCTTGTAATAGGATCTTTAAATAACTTTCTTCTTCTTCATAGAGATAGCAAAATACCCTAAGCTCATCTTGTATCCACCCTATCCCAACCCTTCATCTGTCAGTTCTTAGATGACCTGGCTGAGTTTGGTGGAAAATGATATTACAGACCAGAGACTGTCTATGCTCATTGACTACTTTAGTCTATATTGTACTTTCCTTTGGTAATTGGGGAAGCTGTTTCCCGACTGAGATCTTGAACTGTATATATGGAGAAAGGGATCTGGGCAGCATGCTCACGTTCACTGGCCTCTCCTGATGGCCGGCTGTTTCAAGCTACCAACCCTTGAACTGGTAGCTCCAACAACCCCTTCTTCCTTTATGTTGCTTGTCATCCAAGTAACCAGAAAAGAGAATAAGACAAGCACCAACCTTTTGGGAGTAATTATATAATGATCATAGTTAACAGGGGCAAATAATTTTGTGTATCACAAATAGAATGTTAAGCTAATGGAAGATGGCAAACATTTTAAAATATAAATCTTAAATTGCAGCTAGAAAATATTTTTATTGACATCAAATGAGAAATATCTTGTAATGTCACAAGTGAAGCTTCATCAGTATCTACCTCCTAAACATATTAATACCTCTCTGCCTTTGATCTTGAGGTCACCTGCTGGCTCTGACATATTTGTATGCTTACCAGTGCACAGACCTTTGTACTTTTCCTCAGATAGAAAATTTTAGCTCAATAGTCATTTTAAGATAAAATGCAAAATCATTTTAATGTGATAAGACCAACTTGAAAAAAAAAAGACTAATTTGAACATGCAAAGTTAAATGATCGTGGCTGGTGATGATAGAGTGTTCTGGAATAAGTCAATGGTGTAAGGAGAGAATAAACAAATAACAAATACATTTCACCTGAAAAAATATCTTGGCTCACACTAGGAAGTGGGAAATATTTGATTCTTAAAGGCTACATAAAATGTGTGTTATAGTTACACTGCTTAATTCGTGTAGTAATTTAGCCAATAAAATGTTATTGCCTGGATTTTACACAGTTTATATTCTTCATGCATCATTTATGGTTATTATAGTCTGGTTTTCTGAGGTCAATACCGGTCACTAAGTGCTAAATAATTCAAAAGCTTAGCCTTCATCTACTCCAGATAGCACATACTACCAAATTTACATACCAAATATACCTGTAAGTAAAGCCTTTATGATTATGATTGGATCAGAGACTTTTCGTCCAGAACACAGTTCTGTGGACAGCTCAAAGCCCTTTCTAGTCACGACACATAGGCCTGTAAAATTTCCTAGCAGAAAGGCTCATGAACACCTGAGAAAATTTGCATACTAAAAAGGAAATCATTCAGAATGTAGGTTTCCACACTGTGTTTCTGTGCTTAAAAGGAGGAAGCTATGCTATGCAATAACATATGGCAACAAGAGTTCTCCAAAACCAACAAATTTAAAGGGAAAATACGTCATAATGCAATGATTTATATGGTGCCATTTAATCACTTCTTGTCTATAACCTTGTTTCAGCACCCCCAAGAAATAAGGGAGAAGCTCCTCAATTTCCTTTTATTTTGCATGTTTACCTCTAACATGTTTCTAGAGTTACTAACACAGAAAATTGTGCTTTTTGATAATTTACTATATGGTACAAATATTTCAAGGGGATTAGATTAAAAATAATTATTTTAAGACTGTTGATTACACTTAATTACTTTAAAATTGGCTAGTGCTTGAGTGTCTTCCTTCACAAGCTATGTGATGGTTTGTGTGAATTAATTAGAGCACAGTGATTTTATGTTTTAAAAAATCCAATTTAAAACATATTTCTATTTTTAACCATATCATGTGTAAATATTTGGAAATGCGGGTATATTTTCCCTGATATAAGCATGGCAGAACGTGTGAACATATCTAAAATATGGTAACCCACTTAAATCTATTCACCCCTGTTGGTTCCTCTCTAACAGAAGTACATTCCTTTTTCCTTGACCTTAAACTTACTATATGATTTATTGGGTAAATATGTTTTACCTGAGTGATAGAAACATACCATATTACCCTGAGACAATTGTGGAAAAGAGGATGAGTTGTTTTGAAACACTTTGTCTTTGCTACTAGAGTGAAATTCATCCAGCTATTTAAAAATAACACAAATTTCATTCCGGTAGAAATTTCCTCTATTTTGGTGACACAGACAATGAAAAATTTTAAATATGACAAGTATATCTTTTGAGTAGGTAAGGTGGGAGTGAAGCCTAGGTGGCCTGAAATTCAGGAGGCACCATGTTTATTATAGGCCTGTGATGGTTACTGCTTATGTTTAAATAGATATGACATTGTTTAGAGTCACTGAATAGACAAACCTTCATAATACATCTTAGAGGGATTATCCAGACTAATGACTCTCATATGTACATTAACTGTACTGAAATGTTAAAATAAATAAAACCAGACATAAAGTCAATATTTCTTCACCTATAATTTATTTATTTAGCCTAAAAACAAATAAGCAAGTTTTTATTAATGAACTGAATATGTGATCAGAATTAAATATCCTTTATGGATAGGATCAGGATGCAGAAAAATGTTGTGAGGGCTATTCCTGGTTGTCAACATGACCTTATCTGGAACGAACTACAATCTAGAAATGGAGGGCACACCTGTGATCCAGATCTTGAGGCTGGAAGACACAGGCTTCTGACCAGGATCTTGACTTGGAGATCTTGAGGCATTGTGGAAATGAAAAGCTTAGGCCCAGGCAGAGCACTACACACCTTTAAACCTAGGAAACTGAGGCAAGCAGATCTCTGACTTCAAGGTCAGCCTAAGGCAAAGCTAGGTGCCGATCCGGGAATTGTGGTGCACACTATTAGTCAGGGCCATCTCAGATTAACCTTTTCTGGAGGCCTACATAAAGACATTGGAAGAAGGAAGACTCACTCTTCTTCACCTACTTGCACTTACCTGCCAGCACATCTGTTGGAACCTTCAGGATTCCAGTTTATATAGAAGACCATGTGAACTGAGTGATGGACTGAGCAACTGTTAGATTTTTGGACTTCCCACTTATAGCTGACCATTGTTAGTTTAGTTGGAGTACAGACTGTGAGTCATTACAATAAATTTCCATTTAATAAATAGACACATTCCATAAGTTCTGTAACTCTAGAAAACCCTTCCTTACACAAATGGCTTAATCTGCAGTCCCTTCTCTTAAATTCTACATGTAAAACTGTGTTTACATATAACCACACACACTCTCACTTATTTAAACTGCCTCCATGCCATTCGTAACATCTAAATAATGTAAATCTTAGGAGGGAACTGAATTGTACTGTTTCTGAAATGCTTTTGAAAAGTGCATTTTAATATGAAAGTTTCTCATCAAATGTTATCCATTGAATCCAAGAAAGCAGCTAACAGGTGTATGGAAGGTAAATTGCTGCCAAGATCCTCCAAGTCTGAATCCCTCCCCCATGCTGAAAGAAGGTGGACAGCGGAGGGGGGAAGGGTGGACCAGAGACAGAGGATTGCAGGTACCACTTGGTAGATGCAAAGTCAAGGAAAAAGATTCTGGCCTAAAACTGTCACAGGAAACAGTGACCCCAATCCCTGAGTTAGTAGATCCCACACATGGGACACTTCAAGTCTCTCCAAGGCTAGGTGCCCATTCTCCCAATGCCAGGCAAGGCAGCTCAGTAGAAGACCATATCCTTATGGCTAATATCCACATATAAGTGAGTAGGTACCATGCATTTAATTTGGATTCTGGTACACAGATTGTGCTGTATGATGACAGTTGAGAGAAAACTTTCTTCTGGAATTTTTATTTGTTATTTGCAGTTAGCAATCGCAGAAAAACATGTGACTGTAGGTGCCTTTCCAAAGGTGCCATGAGTGTCCTGTAGTTTTTCCTGACTCCCTCATGGGACTATTATGGAAGGAACAATTTAGAAAGCTGAATTTTAGAAAAGCTAAGACTGGGGTACTTGAAAAATCTGGGAGTCATTTTAGGCAATGTCGCTAGGTACATGATGTCATAGGTTATCATGTTACTCTTCTGTTCAGGGTCTGGATTTGATAATAAGCCTAAAACTGGAGGAAGCAAAATGCCCTCATATGTGCTATTCCCATGGATGGTACTTTACCGAGGCTGTCAATACACCACATAGGTTTAATCCAATTTCTTTCTATCTGTTTTATGCATAAAGGGCCCAAGTAGAAATAGAAAGATTACACAGTTGTGCTCTTTCCTTCTCCCTCCCTCCATCCCTCCCTTCTTTACTCCCCACTCTTTCTCCCACTCTCGTTCCCTCCCTTACTTTCTGTCACTGTCTCTCTCTGGATCATGTTCTCAAAGTTGCAATATAATATTAATTCTATCTCTACCTCCAAACACTTTGATAGAAGAATAATTGTGAGGTTGCTTAACAGTGCAGTGAAATAGGTGTTCCATTAAACCTTAGCATTTCCTCTGCTATTCCTAATTTGTGATATTAAGTCAATGATTCCACTTTACCAACTTGTGTATTGTAGCAGAAAATGTCAACTCATCAGTTCTTAGCATCTTGATTAATTGACTGAACAAAGATTCTACTTGTTAAGAAAGTAACTATCCATAGGTAGATAGTATTGGAGATAGTACAATATATTAGAAAGAATATATTAGAAATATTTGTCCTCCATTATGACATTGAACAGTGACTATTTCTAAAGGTTATTAGCAATTACTCTCTTTTTTTAGTGTAACATGTATATTTCTTTTCTATTTTCTTTTTTTTAGATACTCTCTGTATTTACATTGGAAATGTTATCCTCTTCCCCCACCCTGGTCCTATCTCCCTCCCTCTCAATTTGTCTCCACAAAGGTCCACTCCCTCCTAATCACCCTCTCCACCTTAGTGCCTCGTTATTCCCCTACATTGAGAAAACCTGCCCTTCATGGACCAAAGGCCTTTTCTCACATAGATGCCAGACACTGCTATCTTCAGCTACATGTGCAACTAGAGCCATAGGTCTCCAGTTGTGTGCTCAATGGTTGTGGTGTTTTGGTCCATGAAAGTTGGGGAAGGTTTGGTTGGTTGATAGTGTTGTTCTTCCCAGGTGGTTGCAAATCCTTTCAACTTCTTTACTCTTTTTTTCTCTCTTATAACTTTATTTTTAAAAAAAAAAAAAGAGGGATACATAGACAGATTTTTTAAAGGCATTTTGGCATACCACTATATGAATATTTTTGCCAGTACTTAACCCTTTTAGAGATTTGATAGTATGCACTGAAATCCCACTAGTTACCATAAGCATAAAGAACATGTAGGACAGAATATAACATGGAAACAGTTTTCTTGCTGATTATAGATTAAACATAATGATCTTTGAATACCAGAAATTGCCACAAGGCTATATTCTTATGTCTTGGATTATTAAAGGTGACAGTTTCAGGATAAATGAAGAGAATGGTCAGTAGGCAAAAAAAGCATATAGCTAAGGCTAGTGATCTAAACCATTCCACAGGAATCATATAGAATAAGAAAAGAATTGTGTCTGTCTTGCCTGTTGCCCCATGTCTTGCATATGTGCCCCAGGGACATCTACACACACACACACACACACACACACACACACACACACACACACACCACTCATAAACATATTTTTAATTGAAAAAAATTCGGTTTAAAATGTAATTTTTGGGTCCCAGACATTGTTTCTAAGTTCCTGAATTCATTGCTTACCTTGTTATTTTAATGTCTGAATTCTTCTTGTGTTTTAAATGACATCATGCTCCATATTGCTGTTGGCTAATTTATTGCTGAGTGCCTCTGTCAACTCTGTTGATGATTTCATCTGTGTATTATATAAATTTTCTTGTATCTGTTGAGGCCTATTTTGTGACTGATTCTATGGTCAATTTTGGAGTAGGTACCATGAAGTCCATTCCTTCTTTTAGGATAAAATGTTCTATAAATATCTATTAAATCCATTTAGTTCATAACTTCTGTTAGTTTCACTGTGACTCTGTTCAGGTTCTGGTTCTATGATCTGTCTGTTGAAGAGAGTGTTGTATTGAAGTCTTCCACTATTACTGTGTGTGGTACAATGTATGCTTTGAGCTTTAGTGATTTATTTTATCAATGTGGGTGCCCTTTCATTTGGAGCATAGATGTTCAGAATCGAGAGTTCTCTTGTTAGATTTCTACTTGATGAGTTAAAAAGTGTCCTTCATTATCTTTTTTGATAACTTTTGGTTGAAAATCAATTTATTTGATATTAAAATGCTTGCTTCTGGTTGTTTCTTGGGGCTGTTTTCTTGGAAAATTGTTTTTCAGCCTCTCACTCTGAGATAATATCTATTTTTTGTCACTGAGGTGTGATTCCCATATGTGGCAAAATACTGGGTCCAATTTATGTACTCAGTCTGTTAGTCAATGTCTTTTTATTGGGGAATTGAGTCCATTCATGTTAAGAGATATTAAGGAATAGTGATTGTTTTGTCCTGTTATTTGTGTTGTTAGTGGTCCAATTATGCTTTGTATGGATATGTTCTTTGGGGTTTGTTGCACAAAGATTATTTTCTTGCTTTACCTAATGTGTAGTTTCTCCCCCTTTGTTGGAGTCTTCCATCTACTATCCTTTGTCGGCCTGGATTTGTAGAAATACATGGTGTGAATTTATTTTTGTAATGGACTATCTTGGTTTCTCCATCTATGGTAATTGAGGGTTTTGCTGGCTATAGTAGACTTGGCTGGCATTATTGTTTGCTTAGGGTCCGCATGACATCGGCCCAGGATCTTCTAGCTTTCATGGTCTCCCTTTAAAAGTCTGGTGTAATTCTAATAGATCTGACTTTACATTTTACTTGACTTTTTCTATTGCTGTTTTTAATATTCATTGTTTGTTTTGTGCATTCAGTGTTTTGACTATTATGTGAGAAGAAAAATTCCTTTTCTGGTCTAGTCTATTTGGAGTTTGATAAGATTCTTGTTTGTTCATGGTAATCTCTTTCTTTAGATTAGGGTAGTTTTCTCCTATAATTTTATTGAAGATGTTTACTGGTCCTTTAAGTTGACTCTCTTCTAAGCCTATTATTCCTAGGTTTGGTCTTCACATTGTGTCCTGAATTTCCTGTATGTTCTGGGTTAGGAACTTTTTGGCTTTTGTATTTTCTTTGACTGTTGTTTCAATGATTTCTATTTTATCTTCTGTCCCAGAGATTCTGTATTTTATCTCTTATATTCTGTTTGTAATGCTTGCATCTATGATTCCTGATCTCTTTCCTAGGTTTTCTATCTCTAGGGCTGTTTCCCTTTCTGATTTTTTTTTTTTTGTTTGTTTCTACTTCTATTTTTAAATCCTGGTTGGTTTATCCAATACCTTCTCTTGTTCAGTAGTGTTGTCTTGTATTTCTTTAAAGGAGTTATCCATGTCCTTTCTCAAGTCCTCTATCATTATCATGAGATAAGATTTCAAATACAAATCTTTCTTTTCCAGTATGATGTCATAATTAGGAATAACTGTCATGAAAGAACTTGATTCTGATGATGTCAAGTAGCCTTAGTTTCTCTTGCTTATTTTCCTGTGCTTGCCTCTTGCCATCTAGTTGTCTCTAGTGCTACCTGTCCTAGATATCTCTGACTGGTTCCTGTCCTTCTTGAGATCTTGATTGTGTCAGAATTGTTCAGAGTCCATGTGTCTCTGTGATCATGTCACTCTGTGATCCTGTGATTCTAGGTTCCTGAGTGTGTCAGAGCTCCTGGGAATCAAGTTGCCTCTGAGATACTGGAGTCTCAATATGGCCAAGTTCTTGATGACCTTGAGTGTGTCAGAGCCTCATATGTGCTAAATAAAAACTTAATTGTTTCCCACATCTAAACTGAGACAGATCTTGAGTTACAAAAGAGCAACATTTATATCTTTCTACTTTGTAATAGCAAACACCTAGGACATTAATTAGGAAAGATAATAACAGGAAGAAGCTTCAAACCCCTTAAAATTCTTAGATAAAATATATAAACAGGTTGGCTGTCAAGTTGAAATACTTCTCAGTATTTATCACAAACTGACAAGTGATAACTGCAAGTTTCCATAGCAATAGAAGTAATATAAAGATAGATTTCTGCCTTGCTGTTGCTGAGCACCTTGTAAGATTATTTTATAATTTTAGAAATTCATACTTGATTTATAATAAGAAGTGACAGTTGAATGTGATAGCAAATAATAGGGTCCTAGCACTCAAGATATGATGGGGGATGGCAGAAAGTTCAAGGCCAGCCTGAGGTGACCAGTGAGAACAGAAGGAAAAGAAATGTCCGAGTAGAAGAAAAGCATGGCAGCTGAGACAATGTTCCTTGCAGACCCTCCAGTTTGAAGTGCTATTCACATAGCAAAGTGCCATCTCTGCAGCTAAGATGTTAGGTTACAGAGCACAGGTTCCAATTTTAACGTAATAAAAAGAAAAAAGAATGTACTGAAGAGGGCAGGGAAGAATGAATTGCCATGGTTACCTCAGTCAAAACCATATAGCTCTGAGAATGAGTCCTCTGTTTGATGAGAGCACTAGGCTAGGTACACATTTGAGGAATTTTGTGGCTGCAGGACTTTCTCTGCTATGTAGTTAACTCTCAGCTTTGGAGACCATAGAATTTCTTTCAGCAATACAACTCCAGCCCGGGTAGGGCAAGGTACAATGAAACAGTGCTTAGTTCAATGGGGCAAGGGTTGTGTAGTAGGTACAAGATTTTATCTTTGAACTCAATGCTGAGGTAGTGAAAAGTAACACTGTTAGATTCTAATGGCTTCTATAAGCTAGGTTGGTGGCCACAAGACATTGCCACCACTTGGAGATGGGTAGGTAACTACAATTATTTGAACTTCTAGCTTAAACAACACCAACTGTGGCTAATTGTAGCAATTTCAGAGCACAAGTCCATCTAAATTGTAAGCTTCCCCCAATGTGGGTGTCCTGGTCTAATCTTAGTAGGACCATGTTTGTGGTAGTTGTAAACTCATATTGTGGCAGCTTTGCAGCATTGGTGACAGAGGCATAATATTGATCCCTCCATGTTTGACCCTGTAAGAACAAAGAATGCCACAGAACTGCTCACATCTCAACAATAGTTTAGTGGAGCTGGAAAAGGGTATAGTCAACTTCTCCAAAGTCCAGGCAACATCATGGAAGAGAGGATAGAAAGAATGTAAGGGACAGAGGCTGAGAAAACTGCTGTGAGAAGCTGTTTTCTGGACATGCTAGGGATATTATACCCTGTGACAGCAGCTGAGGCAACCTGTACAAAATCTGCTTAAGACTGACCTATGAATACCACATCATAGATGGGGATGGCTCAGAAGGTCACAGCTCTTCCTGAGAAAGTATAGGCAGTAAGTGGTCTCTAGAAGGTGAGTGTGGTCTAGTGTAGCCACTGGTAAGTTTTCCTGGCTTAAGTTACTAATCAATCAATACTCAGGCAGGAAATTCCAACTGAATGCAGGTGGCCATAGACAAAAACAAAAAGGCTTCAGAGTAGGAAGATACATTTTTGGTTTTTTTTTTTTTTTTTTTTTTTTTTTTTTTTTTTTTTTTTTTTTAGGTTTTTGGGGGTTTTTTTAGGAAGAATATCACAAGATTAAAAAAATGAATAATGTAGAGTATATGATAAAAGTACATATGTCTGTGAATTATTAAAAGACTATTTTAAGGAACAAAGAATACAAAAGAAAGAAAGAACTTTGGGAAACTACATGGTCTAAAAAGCAAATAAAATGATAATAAAATGAAGGGTTGTCTAATAGAAAGGCAACTCTAGCCATAGGCATACAGTTAAATATAGAATAGAAATACAGCTTTAACTACATATAAGAAATTTCTATTAGCACAGTCAAAAGTTTAAAAAGCATTAGTATGAAGTTATGCTAACCTTACATGGGCCAGTCATGAAGCCAGAACCAATTTTACTCTTCAGCTTTTAGAGGAAACGATGTAAGAAAAATATAGAAAAGAATGAAGGTTATGTATGCAAAAGTAATTCAATACATGGAGAACAATCAAGGAATCTTCTCTGATATTAACCATAGAAAACCTCTAAATATTGTGGATAAAGACCCCTGTCTTGGTCCTCACATACATTTTGTGTTTTAAGCATGATGTTCAGGACGTTTTGATCATTGTTTCCTCTCCTGATATGACAACATAGGGTATCTTAAGGGTGTTACATACAGTCACAGATACTTCTGTGTGTTCTGCTTTACAGCACCCCCTTCAAAGTAACTGTCCTCTTAAGTGCTATGATGTAGGCTAATGTGAATTTCAGTCTATAAAAATATATGAACCAGCTTCATGAGACTTAATGTGGCAAAATATAAAACCATTTGTCTCTGAAAGGATGTCTGTTTTATTTTCTCTGGAAATTCTGAGTTAAATAGCATCAACAGTAAGTTATGTCCTGCAGTCACTGGAACATTACATCACAGTATTTCATTTTCACCTGAAATTGTAACTTTCAGTTGGTCTTTATGTTTCCTAGGTTGTGGTACCAAAAATATGTATTTATCGTCTTTCCTTGCACAGTGTCTTTCTTTTTCAAGCATCTGCAATCACATACATACTGGTACTGTACCAGCCATGATCACCCGCAGCTGCGGCCAGTACCCGCACATAGTAGAAGTAATAGAAATGGCAGGTACTGGCCCCTGATTCAATGAGTCAGTAGTTCTTATTTCCCCAAAGAGATTTTACCAAGCGTCTTAAGAAAACAGAGTCTACAGTGCTACAAACACTTTATAGACATACATTACCAAGAGGGTAGAACTTTTCCCACTTCCCCCTGCCATTCATTAATCGGGGACAATCTGTTGTCCAATCAACTCTTACTCATAACTTATCTACTAAATGGTATAGCTTAAACCCTCTTCTCTCAGACACCTGTACCAGAGAATTCACTCTTGACTGTTGGCCCCAACCTCTCCTCAGAGCCCAAGTAAGTCATGGAACTATTTCATGGTATTAAATACAACTAGAGAAAGTGTTTTGAAAGAATACTGCTGGAAGTTTAGAACTTTATGGAAGGTCAAAAGTCCAAGATAACAGGAACATCTCAGAGTTTAGTTTCTTAGTTTACTAACCATGCTCATTGTGAATGTTGTTACCACACTCCATGTCAGTAGCAAGCAGCGCATCTAGCCCCGCCCCTTTCCTGTGCCCACCTTCCCAGCTTAGCATGTGTCACCTTCCCAGCTTAGCATGTGTCCCTTTCAGCCTTCATGGTCTACTTATTGAGCAACAAGTTCTTTCTTGGTTTAGAAAATGTGATATCTTTTTACCCAAGTTCTTTTCTGTGCATTCAAGTTTAAACAAGTACAGAAAGAAAGTTTTTAAGAAACATGGAAATAAACACTTTCTTTTTTTTCTTTCTCGCTCTTTAGTGAATGTTTCCACAAGGTAGAGAAAGTATTTTGCTTATAAATCAAACCCTTCAGAATACTCTAGCTGGGTGAGTGGTCACTGACAGTATAATGATTCCCCACATTCTAGAGCTCATATTAACTGTATAGCTTAGAGAGAATTGCTTAATATTTGTACTACTGATTGCTAGAAAAGTACAGCTATAACCCCGCCTACTTCATGAGATTTGTAGCGATGAATATATGAGGTGTCTCAGATGATATGCAAAATCACTGCACATATGGGTCTGTAACAAATATTAGCTAGTTTTAGGTTTGTGGATCAAAAGCACAACATGTGTCTTCTCAGGGCTATCTAAGAGTTTGCTCCAGGCTTTTTAGTCCCTCTATGGATAGGATATTAGAACCTAATAGAAGTGATTTGGGAATTATTGTTAAGCTACTGTTTGGTGAAGTGGAGTAACACATTCTGGGGGTTGATTTTGTATCTACAGTGGTTTAGGAGCATCATGCAAAGCCTCCCTTCCTTGTTCCCAGTGAATGCTGCTTTCTGGTCTGCTAAGAGCCACATGGGCTGAAAGGCATATCAACAGCAGATAACCTGACTGACTTCCTATGGATCATGGTATTGAGAGCTGGAATGAGCTTTATCTCATGAGTCTGCAGCACAATGTAGACACAGAGTAGTTAATGTGCAATTTGCCTGTTGTTTAGACTGTGCAGACGAAGGGTTAGCAGTATGTAAAGGTTAAGGACTGGGCCAAGGTTTAGTGTTGACTCAGTTTATTGGGCTATTGAACTTTATCAGGGAGATTACGACATAACTTTTTCCTATTATGAGCTCACAGTAAAATGACAGCATAGAGTTACTGCTTTCTAAAGAGGTTATTGTTCTTCCTGGACATGAACCTTAAACATAGATGTGCTATCATGTAGCAGGCATCCTTAAATCTTCTCCAGATTAAAATAAACTGAATTTAGAGGACCTTCAGATTTGGAATGGAAAAAGTTCTTTAACAAGCCCCCTCCTTTGATCCAGGATTCATGCAGCCATTCATCTTTATGGCCTTTTTGCTTTGCTCTAGCTTGTGAAATTCCAGAGTGACACATCCCAGTAGCCTCAGAGCATTGCTGTGTGGCCAAAGGGCTGAGTCTCCTTTTGTTCAGTGTCAGAAGCATTTATTTCGAGATCCAGTTAAAATTCTTCTCCTTTCAAAGCCCTTCAGGGAACAGTTTCTTTCTGTTCAGAACGTGTTTGTTTCATTTTTTTTCCTACCAACCTCCAGTTTATGTGATTTGTTTCCCATCACTTTGTAGGAGCTGAAGCCAGCAAAGAGAGACAAACCCTGGAGCCTCTGATCTTGTCAAGTAGCCCTCCTTCGCATTCCTAATGTGATGGGTTTGGAGATTTTTGTTTCGTTTTGTTTTTATTTTTTGTCTTTGGAAATTTAACCAAAAAATTCTATTTTTTGTAACTACTAATTAGTTCATATTTTATTATATAGTATCATATGAAAGCCTTCTATAATATGGTAAATACCTTCAGTTTAAGAAAAACAATGAGTAAAACAAAGAATGAGGTAAACAGAAAGGAAAATGGCTCAAAAAACAAAGTCTCTAGAGAATAAGCAGAGACAGAAAGAAGATAACATCCTTACTACTTCCCTACAAAATATCTCAATAAAAAAGAATCTTAGTAACACTTCCAATACCACCCAGACATACAGCAAAAAAAAAAAAAAAAAAAAAAAAAAAAAAAACTGCTGAAAGTAAGAATTTTCTTTCAACTTAAAGTTAAATGTTGCTATCAAACAAAGTTTAGTGATTTTCATTAGCATTTTTATTACTAACATAATACTAGAAACAGAATATCATTTGATTTAGGCAAGTAACCTATTAGTGACAAACTACCTGTATTGCTGGACAGGAGGCTTCATACCTGTAACCCCAGCACTCAGGAAGCTGAAACAAGAAGGATCAGAAGTTCAAGCAGCAAGACTTTGTCTCAAAACACAGACATTGCCATAGACACAACAAAATGCAGAACATTTCCATCGCTTTACCCTCACCAAATCAATGTAAGAAATGATGACATGAGCGCTCCACAGTTTGTGTAAGAGGAAAAGTTTTACTGTACCTTTGATAGAAGTGATGAGGGTATCTGGAAGAATGTAGAACAGAGAAAAATGTAGGCTGAACATCGCCCTCAGACTGGACATGGCCAGGGTTATCTGTGGAAAAGAAGAGAACAGTAAGACCTACGGAATAGTAGGAGAAGCAGGAACAGAGAAGTGTGTTGGGGAAGACCATGAAAGCATAGCAAGGGTAGCAGGATATGAGTAGTATCTAAGCTTGTGGGAGTTTAAGGTAGGGGAGAAGTTGAGGAGGGCTAAAATGAAAAAGTGGACTTCGAAATATGTTAAATATTCCTTGTGATTCAGGAGCCTAAAGGGCAGTGTGAGCTTTCACAGATGCTACAGATAACCATACGGTCTTCTGCCAGAGTTAGTGAAAGCTACTCCTTTTTGTAGGTGGGAATCGGGTTCACAAGTTCCTGAGGAAAACTGGCTTTCACCTAACGATCTGAAATTCTCCTACAGTCTGGACTGATCTCATTTCTGCATATGAGGACAGTCTCTTGGAGTTTGGGGGGGTTGGAGTTTCCATTATACTGGAAACTAACTGCAGAGATCACTTTGAATAAGCTAGCATTTAGCAGCAATGAGATCTCTAGCACATAGCTTGTCTTAAGATACAATGGAAATAACATAAAAAAAGCATATAGTTTAACCTAAATGTGATGAAATGTGGCACTACTGCAAAGAAACAATATGTAAAATTATTAATCTATCTATATATACATATATGTATGCATACATATATTTACTATATATTTGTGCATATATACGTATATACATGTATATACTCATACATCCTTGCTGCAGTATTTTCCTCCCTCCTCGTTCCATCTATTCTTTAGTTTCTTTTCAGAAAAGGACAAGCCTCTCATGGACATCCACCTAAATACATACTAAGCTGTAGTAAAACTAGGCACCTTCCCTCATATTGAGGCTTTATGAGGTAACACAGGATGAGGGAAAGGGTCCCCAAAGCCGGCAAAACAGTCAGAGACAGCCCCTGTTCTCATTGTTTGGAGTCCTACAAGAAAACCAAACTCCATAACTGTAACATATATGCAGAGGGCTTAAGCCTGTCCCATGCAGCCTCCCCGATTGTGAGTTTTCTTGTGGGGATCTTCTCTCTCCTATGATCCTACCTCCCTATCTTCTGCAAGACTCCACTAATCAACTTCAGTTCCAATGGTCAGTATTCTAAAAGAAAATCAACATACTACCACATATTTGAAGGATTCAAAGGAGCATGGCTATCTCAGTGCAGTGTATAAGATTGGATGAAACTAATCTTGGACCATAAAAGGACATTAGTGATATGCATGGTGAAGCATGAATAGGTTGTTAATGCTGACAGGATTATATTTCCTAGCTTTGCAGGGATAGATAATTTCTCCCTGATGATTTAATGAATGGGGAGGCAGGAACAGCAAGTTCTCAGCTCTCTTCCAAGTTTTGCTGAAGGTAAAAGCATGCACATGCATTTATACTCATACAGGAACATGGCACAAAAAAAGAGATGGATTCCTCAGGGTGGGCCAAGAAATGGTACTTGAGTCTATCTGGGCTTTTGTATGTTTGAGGGGGAGATGACTTCTCTCTTTCCCATTAGAAGAGATGAGTTACTAAATCTGGAACTTTTGATAAAGCACGTCATTACAGATCAAATGTACCCATGTTATCTCTTTGATAGTGAAATAAAAGATGACAGGGCTCGAATGAAAGGAAAAGTCACTGAAAGGAAAAGTCACGGGGAACCAATGTTGTTTAAAGATGACGTCCCAGATTTTGGCACTAATGTTAGGAGAAGGATGAAGAAAGTGGGGGGCATATGGCCCATGGAGATGCAGTGAAGCCAGAGTGCAAGGGAGATTCCTCTGGGGGGGGGCATGTTGGGAATCCCTCCCCCCTGAGGGACCAGTCACACAATGGTATAGTACAGAATAGGGTTTATTCAGGTCATGGGGTAGTTAAGAGGGTGGTAGAGGCAAAGAGAGAGAGAGAGAGAGAGAGAGAGAGAGAGAGAGAGAGAGAGAGAGAGAGAGAGAGAGAGAGAGAGAGAGAGAGAGAGGAATAGACAAGTAGAGGCCGGCCATGAGCATGTGGAGGGAGACTGGGGGGGAAGGGAAGGGGAAGAGAAGAGGTAGGTATTGGAGAGCAAGGCTGCAATAGCAGAGCAAGAGAGAGAGGAGGGTTCAGGCAGCTCCTTTTATAGTGTCAGGTCACTAGGCTGAAGCATACCTGACTACTGCTGGGTGGGGTTTACAGAATCCCAACAGACAGTCCTTGGTACCCGTAGCTACAGACGTTTTTGACTTGTTTATAATTTTAGAAATATAGAAAAGGTTTTTCTGTTGTTGAACAAAGCTGAAATTCTAAAAGTTATCTGTGTCATGTTAAATAAATAGCATTCAAGAAAAAATAGAATCGGTAGATAATGTTGTATTTGAAATTATATTAATCATAGAAATTAATTTGTTGTTTCTGCATTATCTGTAAACTTAATTTATAATTATCCTAACATTAGGCGTTTGGACATCCTAATTCTTTGATGGATTCAAGTTAGGAAGCATTTCCCATTATATTCCACATTCAGTCTTAAACGTAGTTTAAATTATGGTTTACAACAAATAACATGAAGATTCTTAACCCAGTAATATGATTTACTATAACCTACTTTTATGTGTGTCAATATGCATGGAATAAATTCTAAAAATAATCTTGAATCCTTTTATGTAATTTCTTTTTACAATGTGATTTTGATACTTTCTTCATCAATGCATACAGGGCACTCAGTGTCCCTTTAAATTTGATCTGATCACATGAGTTGTTTTAGCCAATGAGAGAGCAACAATGTAGAAATGTTTGTATAGTACACCAGTTTTTGAGACTCTTTTCGGAAGCCAACCATCACATGATTAAACCCTAGCAAGCCTATTGTAGAATAAGAAAATATTTGAAGGCTGGTATACACTAGTGACTTCCCTACCCCTGCATCATGAACTTAAAACTCTATAGTGCCAAGAACTTGCCAGAGACAAGGCTAAATTATAGGAGTGGCTGAGGAACAAGTGAATGGGAACAGGTAATGTATCTTAAGCTATGCTGGTTTCTACATTATTACATAGTTCAATTATTAGACTTTGAATTGTAAAACCAGGAGGCAAAACCTCATCACAGACAAGTTTCATGTAGCGAGGATAAAACTGACTCATGTTTTCTCTGTCATACTACTGTTTTGGCAGTGGGAGCAATGTCAACCTGAATAAAGCCACTCTGGCTTTCCAGTACACAGATGGCAGTGCTGTTTCCTGTGGACTTTGCCTTTTTTATGCCATATTTGTCCTCAGACACAACTTTGGCTAACATTTCTCAGAGAGGGATTGAGGTCGTTATTAGAGAAGGAAATGGTTTCATGCTTATAGCAACAAATGACTCTGGCCTTTGGCCATTCAAGCAGCCAACCCAGGCATCTCAGGACCAAACATGGACTGCCTTAATTGTTCTCCGTGAAATCTTAGCCAACTCATGACGATTAAGTTGTACAAGGAAATATTTGAGGCAGGAAATGTTTTTAGTAGTTATGAGAATTGAACATCCCAAGGAGAAAAAGAATAATGTGCCTGGGTCACCAAGGCCAGGGGTGTCCATAGAAAATACAAGGGACAAGATAGAGGAAGAAATAGCTGGGTCTGCTGGATTAGTGAGCAATTATGAGAGGTCCCGGGAGGGGAGATTTCTAATAATAGAAAGTTTTATTCAGGAACATTATTGTGGAAAACTGGAAGATATTTGTATATTTATAAAGGGGGAGGGGATGTCTGAAAGCACAGCTTCAGAACAACAAAGTGTCACCTGTCAGCTTGCACCTGCGTCTTTGTCTCAGACTCATTTCACTCTGATCTAATTCTCCAAATGACTGAGGCTGGCCCTCAGCATACATGGAGCCCTTACCACTACCTTCTAGTTTTTTTGGTGGGGTAAGTTACTCTGCAGGGTACCAAAAGACAAATGTGTACATCAATTGACATAAAATTTTTTTCCTGCTTGTAATATAAACTAGAACACCGTTGGCACAGAACAGATGGGAATAGCCAAGAATTGTTTGACTTGAACTATGGCTCCCACTTTGGGCCAGTCACTGGACATTCTTTTCCTCAGGCTCTTCTCCATTTCCATCTCTGCAGTTATTTCAGACAGGAACAATTATGGGCAGAGTTTTGACTGTGGGATTGCAACCACATCCCTCCCTCACTTGATACCCTGTCTTTCTGCTGGAGGTAAGCTCTACAAGTTACATCTCCCCATGGTACGCCATTTCATCTAGGGTCCTCTGCTTTGAGTCCTGAGAGTCTCTCACCCCCTAGGTTTCTGGTACATTCTGGGGGGACCTCCCAATCTATTGCCTCCCAAGGTATCCCTCCTGTTTTCATTCTTTCTGCTGACCCTCAGGGCATCATTTCTTTTGTTCCACCCAATACCAGATCATGTTCCCCTCTCACCTCCCATGTGTGTCCCTCTTTTCCTCCTTGTGGCTGCTGTCTTCTCCCTCCCAAGTGGGACTGAGGCGTCCTCATTTGGGCCCTTCAGCCTGTTGACATTTTAGAGATCTGTAGACTGTATCATGGGTATTCTGCACTTTTTTTTGTTAATACAACTTATTAGTGAGGACATAAGGAGCCATAATGTCCTATTGGGTCTGCCTTACCTCACTCAGGGTGATATTTTCTATTCCCATCCATTTGCATGCAAAACTCAGGATGTCCTCTTTCTTAATAGCTGAGTAGTATTCCATTGTGTATATAAAACAGATTTTCTGTATCCATTCTTCTGTTGTGGAAAATCTGGGTTGTTTCCATCTTCTGATTATCACAAATAAGGCTGCTATGAACACAGTGGAACACATGTCCCTCTGGCATGGTGGGGCATACTTCCGGTATATTACCAAGAGTCATATTGCTGGGTCTTTTGGTAGATCTATTACCAATGTTCTGAGGAACCTCCCAATTGATTTCCAGAGTGGTTGTACTGGTTTGCAATCCCACCAGCAATGGAGGAGTGTTCCTCTTTTTCCACATCCTCGCCAGCATGTGTTGTCACCTGAGGTTTTAATCTTAGCCATTCTGATTAGTATAAGGTAGAATCTTAGGCTTGTTTGGATATGTACTTCTCTGATCACTAAGGACTTTGAACATTTTTTAGGTGTTTCTTAGCCATTTGAGATTCCTCTGTGGTGAATTCTTGATTTAGCTTTATACTCCGGTTTTTGATTGGGTTGTTTGATATTTTGGTGGTTAGCTTCTTGAGTTCTTTTTATATTTTGTATATTATCCCTCTATCAGATATGGGGTTAGGGAAGATTCTTTTCCCAGTCTGTCGGTTGTCAATTTGTCTTATTGACTATGTCCTTTGCCTTATAGAAAGGACCAGCAGTCTCAACTAACCTGAACCCCTGACATATCTCAGATACTGGACCACCAACTAAGCAGCACACAGCAGCTGATTTGAGGCCCCCAACACATATACAGCAGAGGTCTACCAGGTTGGGATTCAACCAATAAAGATGCACCTAACCCTCAAGAGAGTGGAGGCCCCAGGGAGTTTAGAGGTTTGGTGGGGTGTGTGGGTGGGGACATCCTTGTAAAGACAAGGGGCAGGGTATGGGAAGTGGAACAGTCAGGGGGTGGACCAGAGGGGAATAAAACTCGGAGTGCAAAAATTTTTTAAAAAAAGATTTCTGACATTAAAAAATGGATACATGTAAATTAAAAACTCCTTAGAGCGAGAGGGAAAGAGGGAGAGGGAGAGGGAGAGGGAGAGCGCACACAAAATGTCTGCATTTTTGTAATCAGATAGATTCATACAGAATTGAGTGTCTTGGGCTTTCTATGTGATTTAGTCTTACCTAAAGAGTCTTATCCCTTAAATAGAATAAGTTTGGCTATTTCTGAACATATTTACTGTGCTTAAATAATGGATTACCTGATGCTTAAAAAAAAAGAAAAAAGAAAAAAATGAAAGTTCAGTTTGAAAAGAACTATCAAAATTCTGTTTTACAATTTTTAAAAGATTTATTTTTAAGTGTGTGTGTGTGTGTGTGTGTGTGTGTGTGTGTGTGTGTATGTATCCAGGTGGACACAAAGACCAGAAAAGCCTGGTGGCACCCCTGAATTTAGTTATAGGTTGTAATTGGCCAGCCAACATGGTTACTAAAAAAGTCACTTTACTTGTCTACAACAGCAATTTATTTTCTTTGCTTTTAATTTATGAGCCACCTCAACCCCAATTTTGAAGTCTTTTAATATCAGTAATTAACTGGTAAACTTCCATTTTTTTTGTTGAGATACAACTTATAATATTTTTCATACTTTGATTTATATTTGAAACTTGGTATTTAGTATTTTTTACTACATGTGGGTCTTAAAGGTTATTTTGCAGTAATAAATTCTGCTAAAACCAGTTCTCAAAAGTCTTTAAATATAAAATCCCATGGGCTTCCAAACACATTAAGTAAATGAATATGTACCTTGCCCCATTACCTCATTGAACAATAATTTGGCAATTCTGTTCTATAAGCATGTATCAGAAACATTATTGAAAAGTACAGACTGGGGCCTGGAGAGATGGCTCATCAGTTAAAAGCACAGACTGCTCTTCCAGAGATCCTGACTTTAATTCCTGGCAACCACATGGTGTGGCTCACAACCATCTGTAATGAGATCTGATGCCCTCTTCTGGGGTCTGAAAACAGCTACAGTATACTCATATAAATAAAATAAATAAATCTTTTAAAAAATATGTACAGACTGATATTTAAGGTCAACAGTACATATTCATTTTTCTAACTGTTTCTTTATTTTTAAGGTTTTTTTCATCTTAAAACATTATTATTATTATTGTTGTTGTTGTTGAATCTTTTTTTTTTTTACTGTCCAGTTATTATGCCCCTCCATTCCACCCTCATCCTATTCCTCTTCCCCCATCTCAAAGAGGATGTTTCTCCACCTCCAACCAACCAGACCTTTTCACTTCCTGGTGCCTCAAGTCTCTCAAGGGTTAGGTGCATCTTCTCTCACTGAGGCCAGACCAGGCAGTCCTCTGTTGTATGTGTGCAGGGGCCTCATACCAGCTGGTATATGCTGCCTGGTTGGTGGCTCAGTGTCTTAGATATTCTGGAGGTCCAGGTTAATTGAGACTGTTGCTCTTTTTTATATATTATACATTTTAATAAAAATATGATGAAAGATATTAATTCAAATTGTATTTTATTATACATTTTTTAATAAATGACTATTGAAATATTTTACTGTGAGGAAAGTTATCATTAAATAAGATTTACATTTAAGTATCACCACAGGTTTTAAACATCTCCATTTATACCACTGGGTACACAGTTACATGAGACTCAGCTATTTATCAATTTAGAAAGATGGTTCAAATAAAAAGCAGTGGGAAAAAATACAAAGAAAAAATCCAAGTAAAAATTATGGAAGAAGCTGCAGTCTATTAAGAAAGGGTCTACTGAGATGCTGAGGTCTTGAAATGTAGGCTCATTTGCAAATATTGACAGGCCACAATTTATATAGTCTTAAAATTGAGAAATGCTTTCTTCAAATGAGATGACCAAATCCACAGGCCAATACATTATTAATGCATTATGTTTTAGTGATATAAATAAGATTATTAAAATTTGTATAGTTCTTTCTGTTTTATAGTGACCCTTTTTTCATGCACATAAAGTCCTTTTTTGCTCACATTGGTCATAAACTCTTGAAATCCAGAAATCCCCTGTCTTAGATAAAAGAGAGTATGGAACTATTGGCACTAACATGTTCTACCATGCCCACAATTGCTTTAAAATGCAATTATTTACTTTTATGATTTGAAATTGTTCTATGACTATAACATCACATCTTTTATTCTAAGCTCTCTTATATACCTGACCTTACACTGCCTCAAATTTTTTATTGTTTTTTTCTTTCTTTTTTTTTTTTTTGGCACTAAATGTTGTTATGTGCCCCCCCCCCCCCGCTTCTCTCTCCTTTATACATTGGCTATATAAGAGCAAACCTGAAAAACTAATGGAATAAATTTCTCATTTTCTTCAAACTTACTATCTGTTCCCTCAGCTGCTCAAAAATGGGAGTTAGAGAATTGGCTTCACTTTTCCTTATCACAAGACTGATTCAGGCTTGAAGAGTAGAAAATGCGGTTTATTTTAAATAGACATTTTATTTACTGCTTAGTAATCACTAAATTTAGTTCAGAACATCCTTACATGCAGAATATACTAAAAGGCAAGGCTGTGGAGATTTCTACAAACCTCAGTAATTTATTTTGTGCTGATATAAGATACCCAATTTAAAAACAAATCTATGAGGCAGAGAAGTGAGCTGTTATTACAGTTTGCCAGTGTGCCAATGATTACAAATGTCTTCAGTAGCTAAGTCAGGCTGGGAAGCAGGGAGGCCACTTTCACTATCCTTCTGCCTACAATTGTCAGTCCCCACTTTTCCCAGCCCTGTAGCATGACTCTGACAGGTGGCTCTTTTCCCTTTCTGCCTTATTTCCCTGGAGACTCACCCCCTTTCGGTGCTACCACCTAGTCTGCTCTTTAGTCCTTCTTCTTTCATTCAGTGTTTCTTTTTTTTTTTATTGAAGAACCTTATTTTAAAAAACAAAGATAAATGTACAAATTTTAAGCATTTTTGCATAAAAGTATATGAATACATTTTTGTCAGTGCTTGGCTTTTTCTTTTTTTTTTTTAAGGTTTGATAGTGTGCATTAAGATCTTACTAGTTACAATGAGCATAAAGTACATGTAAAACAGGATGTAACCTGGAATTAGCCAAAGTTTTCTTAGTGTGTAAGGAATAAACATAATGGTTTTTTTCTTTTCTTGAAGTTCACACAGTCTGTGAGTTGTTTCTGGGGTGTTCAGAGCTTTCTGGGGTTAGTATCCAATTATCAGTAACTGCATATTATGTCTGTTCTTCTGTAACTGGGTTATCTCACTCAGGATGATATTCTCTAGATGCATCCATTTTCTTAAGAATTTCATAAAGTCATTGTTTCTGATAGCTGAGTAGTACTCCATTGTGTAAACTTATCACAACTTCTGTATCCATTCATCTACTGAAGGACATCTGGGTCCTTTCCAGCTTCTGGCTATTATAAATAGGACTTCTATGAACATTGTGGTGCATGTGTCTTTGTTGTATGTTGGAGCGTCTCGGGGGTATATGCCCGGAGGTGGAATAACTGGGTCTTCAGGTAGTACTATGTCCAATTTTCTGAGGAATCACCAAACTGATTTCCAGAGTGGTTGTACCAGTTTACAACCCCACCACTGAGTGTTTCTAAGGACACTGGCAGGGACTTAAGTAGGCAATCACAACATCCTCCCTGACCACAATTTGATCTTACCAGTTTTCCCCATAGCTAGGTCACAGCCTGCTTACAAGTGCCTTTGTTCTCACCTCAGTTTCATTCACTGGAGACTTAAATTCTTGTTTCAGATACAGTGTTTTCTAAACTCTTCCTTCTCTGTCTTTCCAGATAACATTTGCCCCATTTCCTTCTATTTGCAGGAATTCTTCCTCCCAGCACATCTCAAATTCCCTATGAACTGAATTTCTAGGAATAAGACCAGGCTCCTCCTAGCTCTTTCCTGAAGAGCCTCTCGCCCCTTCTAGCCCACCTCTATCACTCTCTGCCACCCACCAATCTGCAGAGGCACCCAAACAATCCACAGCCACCATAGTCTCCTAAGACATAGAAAGTTCAAAGAAAACAAAGGAACAGAACACACTCTCAACCGAGAAAGGACTACATATCAACATTAGCATAAAAATCACCCAAAGCCAACATATCTAAACACTCACACAAAAACAAAACCAGTATCAGTATAGGCAAGACAATATGTCTCCTCCAGTACACAGTAACTCTACTACAGTAGGCTCTGAGAAATTTAGCATAGTAGAAGAACAAGATGAGAAAATCAATTTTCTTATTTAGAATGTTCAAGAACTTTGGAGAAGTTGTGAATAAACTCCTTAATGAAATCTTTGAAATAATAACCAAAAGAAACAAAACAATACAAAAAAAAAACCAGTGAAATGAAAATAATTGAAGATATGGAAGTAGAAGCAGATTCACAACCTAAGATAAATCTGGAAATGAAAAGTCAGGAAGTGAAATAAAAATTTCAGAGGTAAGAGTCAACAAAAGAATACAAGACATTGAAAAAGAATCCCAAGCACCGAAGACAGAAGAAATGAATACAACAGTAAAATATAATGTGTATATATATATATATATATACATATATATATATATGTATGTATATATATATATGTATGTATATATATATACACACACACACACACACACACACACACACACACATATATATATATAATCTAGTCATAAATCATCAAGTAAATCTGGGACAATATGAAAAGACAAGACAAAATTTATGAATAAGAAATAGAGAAATAGAGGAAGAAGAAATCCATAGTAAAGCATAGAACTTATTTTTAACAAAATGATAAAAGAAAAATTCTCTAACCTAAAAATGGTAACTACAAGATACAAAAAGCATTAAAAACACCAAGTAGATTGTACTAGAAAATAATTTTTCACAAGACATAATACTTAAAACACTAAATACATAAAACAATGAGAGAAAGTTAAGAGCTGCAAGGAAAATTTCTCAGCAACATATAAAGCCAGACCCATTAGAATAACAACTGACTATTCATTGGAGACTCTGGAAGTCAGAAGGACTAGAATGAATGTGCTACAAAACCCAAGAAACCACAAATACTAGCCCAGGTAATATCCTCAGCAAAACTTTCAATCACAATAGATAGGGAAAAAATGATAAGACTAAATTACAGCAATATCTAGCTACAAATCCATCTGTACCAAAGGAGCTAAGGAGCTAAAATGATAATTTTTACTTTACGAGATTAATCATAGCCAGGAAAACCATGAAAGAAATAATCCTAGAGCAGCAACACAAAAGAGGATGCAAACAACAACAATAACAAAAAAAGCAAACCATTTGCACACACACACACACACACACACACACATACACACACATACACACACACACACACACACACACACACACACACACACACACCCTCACACACATGTACACAATATCTAAGTAACAGGAATTAACAATCACTTTTCATTGATAATTCTATACATCATGGACTCAATTCTTTAATTAAAAGACAGAGGTTAAATTCAAATTTATTTAATAAATTCGAATTTATTTAAATTTGTAAACTATATTCAAATGACAAACAGACTAAGAAATAATACGTTTCATAGTAGCCTCGAAAAAATTTTTTGCATTATCCCTAACCATGCAAATGACAGGCTTTTATAATAAAACTATTAGACACTGTAGAAAGCAACTGAAGAAGATATGAAAAGACAGAAAATTTCTTATCCATATCGATCAGTATCAATATGGTAAAAATGCACATCCTAATAAAATCAGTTTACAGATTTAACACAATCCCCATCAAAATACCAACACAATTCTTCAAAAAAAAAAAGAGGAAAAAAAATTCAGCTTCATAGGAAAGCACACATACACAAACACACAAATGCACAATAAATAAATAAGTACAATTGTTAAAACAACCTCTGTTAGTGTAATTATACCTAAATTCAAGCTTTACTATGGAGCTATAGTAATAAAAAGTCATGGTATTAGCATGGAAATAATCCCATTGCTCAAAGGAATTGAATTAGAAACCCAGATATTAAGCCACACACTTACAAGCACCTGATTTTTGACAAAGGCAGAGGTACATACCGCATAAAAGACAAGAACTTCAACAAATAGATTAGTTAGTATTAATCACCCTTTTCAAAATTCAACTTTAAAATACATCAAGGACCTCAATCCAAGGCCAGATACTCTGAGTTGGATAGAAGAGAAAGGATAGAATTGAAAATGGAGAATACTGCTGAACTCATGGACACAGGAAAAGACTTTCTAGAACAGGACACCAAGAGTATAAGCTCTTACAATAATTAATAAATGTGACCTCATGAAGGCCTGTGACTGATGAAGGACAGCATCATTGGGTCAAAGATACAGCTACAGGATGGTAAGGATCTATGACAATCACAATAGATGGTTAACACGTAAAATATATAACAAACAAAAACAACTGTGTATCAAAAACATATATGAATCACAAACAGCTAAGGAACACTGAAATGTTCAATATTGTTAGTCATCAGGGAAATCAGGGAAATGTAAGTAAAAATTGTTTTGAGATTTCACTGTACAACAGAACAGACAAAATGGTCAGCTATGGAAATTAGTGTGGTAGTTCCTCAGGAAGATAGGAATGGATTGAGTTCAAGATCCAGAAACATCAGTCTTGAGAGAATTTCCTACTGCAAAGACACTTATTCATCCATGTTAGTTGCTGTTCTATCCACTGTAGCCAGGAATTGGAAGCAGCCTTATACATCTGCCAGCAGATGAACAGACAAAAAATGTACTACATTGCACTGTGGAATATACTCAGATATTTTTAAAAGGTTGAGATTATGAAATTCATAGGTACATGGATAGAGATAGAAAAAAGCAACCTTCTTTTCCCAGCCTGCCAAAAACAAATACAAACAGAAACAAACAGAAAGCAATTATGACATGCATTCTCTTTTATGTGGATGTTATTCTGAGAGACATTCCTTAGCCTGTATAACCACAGAGTGCTTCCTTCAGTGTTCTATGGCCGAAAAGAAACCCCATGACTATTGCAACTCATTAAAAATAGAAAAATTGGGGCTGGCTTGCAGTTTCAGAGGTTTACTCCATTATCTTCATGGTAGAAGCATTGTAGCATGCAGGCAGACAGTGCTGGAGATGATGCTTTTGAGAGTTCTACATCCAGATTAGCAGGCAGCAGAGGAGAGGGGGGCTAGGGAGGGAGGGAGAGAGGGGTGGGGTGGGAAAGGGAGGAGAGGGGAGCAAAGGAGGGAGGGAGGGGAGGAGGAGGGGAAGGAAATAGGAGGGGAGGGAAAGTGTAGATAGACAGACAGACAGACACTGGGCTTGATTTAAACATTTAATATCCCAAAACCCACACCCAGTGTCACATTTCCACCAGCAATGTGACAGCTACTCCAACATGGCCACAGTCCTAATCTTTGTCATGTAATGTCATACCCTAAGGAATTCAAATCTGTGAGCCAAAGGGAGCCATTCTTACTCACACTACCACACAGAAGCTAGGACCAGAGTGAGAAACTGGGGCTGGGGGAGGATTTCTGAGGAAGAGTAAATAGAATAGACAGTTATAGAGGGAGAGAGCAGAATAAGCTAGAACAAGTGGGGTGAACAGAGATTGGTGGGAAGAGAAGGGTAAGGGAGAAAATACAGGAGGGACAGCTAAAATTAAGGGCTATATGAGCCAGCATATGTATTTATATTTATGCATTTATATGTATGTTTGTGTGTTTATATTTGTATATATGTGAATAGGTGTATGCATGTATATATGTGTATATATGTTGCCTGAATCCCTCATTTGCCTGGCATCTCTCTTGTGGGCAGAGCTTGAGTAGGCAAAGAAATAAAAAAAAAAAAAAAAAAAAAAACAGCTCAGACTCAAGGAACAGGTGAGAATGCAGCAGTAAAGCAGTAATCTCAATTATTAATTCTTCAGGTGTGCCCTTTATGCCCCCTACCTGTGTCCAATTGGTCTCAAGCAATTGTGTCCTCCAAGTAACTGTCATCTAGCAGATGCTCAGTCCCACAAGGCAAACAGTCGAAGAGCAAGAGCCTTCCTTCTTCCTATGTCCTTATGTATGTCTCCAACAGAAGGTGTGTCCCAGAGTAAAGGTGTGCACCACCACACCTATATCTGGAATTTGCTTTGTTCCAGATGACCTTGAGCTCGGACATCTCCTTGCCTTAGTGTCCTAAGATCCATAGCCTCTGTGCCTCAAGATCAAGGTCAAAGGTGAGCCCCCAATTCTGGATTTATTCCTGATATAGTCAAGTTGACAACCAGGAATAGTCACTACAAGTAGGTTACATTTAATTAGTTGTTGACAAAAAGGGGCTCCATGGAAACCCTAAGCAACCCAGACTATTGCCAAAGCTATGGGTTTCTCCCAAAACCTGGGGTAAGGCTTTATTGCTAAAGATAACACATACATAATTTAATGAACACAGAAAAGTGAAGCTGGTGCCTAACTCGAGCCCTTTCCCCTTACTGCTGGAAGGCATGCAGCTCACTACCAACGGAAAATTATAAACAACAACCTAGCTATAACTTCTGTGGTATACAGTGGTGGATACTCTGAAGGATACACTGGTGTAATCCTGAGAAAAAAGGTTCTAAGAGTAACCAACCACAATCTGATTAAAATTAAGACCCCCTCCATGATATGGAACCCATATCTGACATGGTTCAAGTGGTCAAGAATCTAAAATGAAATAAGCCAAGAACCTATGGGTAATGAAATATTAATGTTCTGCTAAAAACATGCAGTAACATCATGACTCTATTAGTGGCATTCTGGTACACTCATAGATCAGTACCTTTCTCAGCCATCCTCAGAGAAGCTTCTATTTTCAGTGGATGCAGTACATGAGAACATAGACCCAGACAACTGGACATTTGTGGAGGGTGAGAGAACTTGAAACACTTAGTCCAAATGGTCTATCTTTATCAAATCTCTCCTATCAGGACTCATGCAAGAGGATGCAGAAAGATCCTACCGCCATTGCAAGTCACCAAAGAAATAGTGGCTTCCATAGATAACAGAACTGACACACATATATATTCACAGAGATGTGGCAGTGTCCAAATCAGATGAATTGGTCCCAATACTGAGAGGGGAAATGGACACAATATAATCTCCCAACCCTGAGAAGCTAGTTCCAATTGACCAGTGACTTCTAAACACCGTGATGACTCAAATGATGGTTAACAATTTATTTCTTAGCCAGCATTTTTAGTCCAGGGTATACATCAAATTAACAGAACATATGAAATACCTTAATGCCTATCGAAGTTCCAACATAGAACATTCATAAGGAAGTCTTTGGAGAGGGAAACACAGCACTCATTTTTAAAAGTACTTTGTGGGATTTTAATGCTCAAACAGGGCAGCAGCAAGTCATTTGCCTAAGCAGTGAGCTAAAGTTTCAGGATGTCTCATCGTCTGCCTTCTCAACTGGGAACAATTTTGCTTCTTTAGGAAATGCTTAACTCAACCTGGGGATGTGTCCCATGTCACGTTTTGGGCATGCCTTGGGTTAGTCCTAGGTTGTTAATAAGCATTTTTCAATTCACTGCTTACCATAGGAAAAAAATATCTGTACTCAAATGCCTGTGGTGCCAAAAATACACATTTATTTGAGATACAGTTTCCTTAAGCTCATGTTCCAGGAAACTGAAATCATGCCCATTTTTATATAGTCATTTTTAAAGTTTACCACTCTGTAGACTCCAAGGGATATAGGAAGGATCTCCCCTGCCCTTACTAATTTTTCTTTTCCTAAGGCTATTTGCCATCCCTTTTGCCAGTTTGCAAATAGATGGATAAGTGTTTAGTCCATTCAGTAGCTAATTAAGTCACTACTTTTGTGTGTTTACCTTTTACTTGTGAGTTTCCAATTCAACTTGATTATTCTAGTAAATAATAACTGGCCATCACAGGGAGAATGCCATGTAATCAGTAACCTGAGATATAGACAGCTGAATTTGCGATAGGCAAGTAGTTGCTTTTCTTGTCTAACTTAATTTTAATTTTACTTACAAGGTCATTTTCACAAGAAAGTAAAATTCTATACTGAAACAGCTGTATAATTATTAAAACTTATGAATCTTTTAAATTAACAAGCCTAAGAAAACTTAATGAATTTCAAGCCATCTTGGGGAACTGCAGCTGATGAGAGATTTGGTATTTGAAGGACCGGTAAAGGTTGAAAGTTGAGAATGCTTTTCCTTGTGGAAAAGAATGGATGCCTCTCAAGTGTCCCTACTGAAAATGGCCCAAACAGGAGGACAAAGTTGGAGACTGGAACTCTGCTAACAAAGTAGGATGTGATAAAGAAACCGAAGACTAAATCCCAAGGTAAATACAAAGGTCGTTTTACATCTCCTGCTATTAACTTGGCTGAGTGTGTGTACACTTTAGTAATCAAAGGATTTGTTTCACAGGAAGATAAAGGGGTAACTTTAGGTGTTGGTATATTTATTTTATTCCTGATTGATTGTAGGTGCTTTTCCAAGTCTTTATCAAATTTCTTCTTGGTTAAGGTAATCTTGTTCCACTTTTTGCCGAAATGCAAACTGTAGATGTGAAGGTTCTGATTGTTGCTTAGAAGCTCTTGGTAATTCAGGTTACCCAGAACTTCCATGAAGTCAGAGAGGTGCGCATAAAATCTCAGACTAGCATCAGCTTACCCGTCACACCCATTCAATAAGCTCAGGGACATTTAACTGGTACCTAGCTATGTTTAGCACAAACTCCAGAGACAGCTTCTTTTCATAAACATTTTCAGTTTTACATAATTATTGCCCAATTCTCATAACTGCTTTTGCCTTGCACTTTTGAGTTGAACTTTGCTGAGGCTGGAGACCTGCCCTGAACTCCAGCCCAAAATAATAGCTTTTGCCAGCAGCTCCCTGATCCTTATACCACAGCTTCTGGTCTGCAGAGACTCCAGCTGAGCAGAGCTAGGTAAGTGCAAATGTTAAGAATCAACACATGCTTCCCAAGTGAGAGGCAGAGGGAGATCTAAAGAGGTGTAGGGTGTGGTTAAGAGTGGATACCAATTGAAAAGCTTCTTCTCTGGGTCACAAAATAATAAGTCTGCTTTCATGGTTTGGTCCTGAATGAAAACAACAACAACAAAAAACAGAAGTAAAATATTCACAGTGATGCAAGCTGACTTCAAAAGTCAGGAAGGTTTTGTCTTTTACCATTTCCCAAATTGGCACACTTTTGGAAATGATGTTCAAGGCAACTCATAGAGGAATGGGAAAAGCAGCTCCCCTTCTCTGAAAGAATAATACCACCTAGTTTCTATTTCCAGTACATGCTTACTCTTCCCCTTCAGAAAGTAGATGTACAGAAAAATAAATATGTTCTACATCATAATTTGTTACTCATTTTGAGGTAACAGAAGTCTGTAACAATGAATGACAAAGGTTCTGATAACAGTGGCTGAGTCTAACCCATAAAGTATTCCATTAGCTCTGTGAAATGTGAAGTGATCCAAAGGAAGTTGACTAAAATATTCCTCATTTTATGCTACCAGGTTATTTACTATCAGGATAACCAGATCTGTAGAAGCCAGCAGAAAAAATGAGGTTGGAGTTTGGTGCAAATCTTATGCCCTCTTCCAAACGATTTAGAATATTGGTTCATAAAATCATGCAGCCAAAATCAACAGATAAAGAAACATATATGAAAATAGATTGCTAGAGATCTTCCTTCCACAGCCACACTAGAAAAGATGAAGTAGTTAGTGAGAAAACAGACTTCACAGTAGAAAATTTGGGGACAGCATTATCTCTCAATAATGCTGAGCCTGATACAGGAAGAGATCACTCAGTTCCAAGGACCGAATTTCATAGAAAACCCAGCTAATATTTAGGGAATTATTGTTGTTATGGAATAATGGATTCCTCCAGCTCCTTATTGGCATCTTTTACACTTCTGGTTTCTGTTTTTATCCCACTTACTCCTTCATGCTACTTTCAAATGTCCTATCTCAGTGTTCAGTAATCACTGCTGTAAAGACAATAGGTCATAACATTAAAGTAACAAATATACTTATTAGGATATTGTTCACATACATATTTATCATGTAAAATTTCAAAAACATTCTATTTTGACTACTTCTAAATAAAATCATTTTCTCTTAAGATGCTTGCATTTCGAAAAATAAGCTGCTGAGTTCATCTCTTGTGCAATCTTGATTGCTGAATACGATAAGTAAATCAGTGCCTTCACCTAAAAGTTCTCTTCAATATAACCATTTCTGATAGTAGTCTATAATTTCCTGTACAGTTTCTGCAGGAACCCATGGTAGGGAGAACAGCAAACAAAAACACGACTCAAGAAAATTATGTCTGAGAAAAGCACAGCGACATGATCACTGGACTTGTGAGACTATTCAGGACAGGTTTAGAAAGTATCACACATCACCATGAGATAAATGAACATTGGCCCAACTACAATACAACTAAAAATCAGGACATATGATGCAATGGCATATGAACAATCAAACAGACGGTATGTACCACGTTTATTTTTCCTTTCTTCCTTGTTGAAATAGGTTTACACTAGCCAGACACAGTTGCTCACATCTTGAGTCATGCTGAGCAGAATACTGCCAATACAAGAGTATAAACAACAGAAACTGACCTTGATCAGGCGATGGGATTGACATAGTAATGAAAAGTGTCTTTAACTAAAGCTGAGATCCAGATGGACACCCCGCTGTGTTGTCCCCAACATCAAAGATGCCCTAACACCAATGCTCTTTAAACTATGTGAAAAACAGAGTGGGGAGAAATGTAACCAAACTACTAAGGCAGTGTTACTCTCATAACATACTAGATAGTGGCCCAATTGAGAAAGAAAATTATAAACTGGTGATCTTGGATCCAACAATCAGTATTTCTCAATAAAATACTGGCAAGCTAAATTTAACAGCCCATCATAAAAAGATCACTAGCCGTGACCAGCTTGCCTCCATTTCAGGGATCCAAGGATGGTTTAAAACCTACAAATCAATGATTGTAACACCACACCCATCATAGACTAATGAATTCAATTCCTATGCTCCCATCTAAGGCTACAGGAAAGAGCTTTGACAGCTCAGCAACACTCTTAAAGTAACTCTGAAAGGGGCTGGAGCAATGGTCAACTTTTAAGAGTGTTCTTGCAATACCAGAGTATGGTTTCTAGCATCCATATTAGTCAACATACCACCAATAACTCCTACTCCAGATGATCTGAGCCCTTTCATTCCTCTACAGACATCTGCACTCATGTGCACATACCTACGTACATCTCCTCATGAATACACATACGCATAGTAAGTTTTTAAAGTAAATACACCCTTTAAGCCAAACACCCAAAGAACCTAGGAACAAATAGGACATACATAAACATAATAGAGACTACATATATTAAACCTATAGCCAGTATTAAACTAAAGAAAAACAAAAATATACTGTTAACATCAAGAATGGGAAAAGAGTGCCTGTTTTCTCCATTCTTTCATGTAGATTAGAATTTTTACTGTTAACGATAAAAAATCTTACTCTTAGTTACTTTTGCCATATGCCTTCTTGTCTCCGATAACATTTCAGAGTGAAATACTAGAATTCTGCTGCTTCTCAGTATTTTTCTCTGCAGAACTTAAAATTCTGCTGCACAGCACTGCTATCTGATGGTGCGTTACATTTAACCTTGTCTAAATATTTCTAAAAATAATCCCGCAGAATCAAAGCATCATTTCTTAGGTGGTAAATCTGAAACCATTCATGTCAATGGACTCTTTTCTATGACATAATATGCTTAGTTAATAAAAGCACTGCCCCAGAAACAACTCACAGACTGTATGAAGTCCAAGAAATAAAGAAAACAAAACAAAACAATAAAATCTTTACACAACAAGAAAACTTTGACTATTTCCATGTTACATTTTGTTTTACATGTACTTTATGCTCATTGTAACTATTAAGTTTTCAATGCATACTATCAAACCTTTAAAAAAATCAAGTACTGACTAAAAAATATATTCATACAGTTTTATGTAAAAATTATTTTAAAATCTGAAAAAGTACTGACAAAAACGTATTGTATAATTTTATGCAAAAAATGCTTAAAATCTGTACATTTATCTTTGTTTTGTAAAATAAAGTTGTTTAAAAAAAATAAATTTCTCAAAAATTGGGAAGTTCTGGTAAGCTGAAAACAAGCACTACTAATACATTCAGAAATAATATTGTCAGTACTCCATTTAATATTAAAATTTGTTAATTTTTTAGACCATCTTATTGGGTTACATTGTGTGCACCTCTTAAATAAATATGAAGCAAAGTTTAGTTATAATTTTTGTAGGTTCTTCGTCAACATAGATTCTGAAAATGAAGATACAACAATTATACTCTAGCACAAGGTAGGATACAGACAAGAAACTCACCAGAGGACACTATCTGCAGTGTGGGTTCTAAATTCACAGTATTTCAAAACTAAAATTTTAAGCTCATATGTTAAACTGTTGATTCTTATATATTGTAGGAGCATAAGTGAGTGAATTCCAGTTTTGTTTCCAAAAGTTATAAGTACTCGGAAGCCATGCACTCCAGGGCCTGACTGCTGGTGTACAGTAAAGGAGACACACGGCTGTGAGTCAGAGAACATGGTTTTAAAAGATACTGCATTACAGACATGTTATGAATATATACAGATTCACTACTAGCCCAGTGATTACTTTTCATCTGTCTGTCTGTCTGTCTGTCTGTTTCTCTCTCTCTCTCTCTCTCTCTCTCTCTCTCTCGATATATATATATATATATATATGTATATGTGTATGCATATGTATATTTATATGTATATGTGTATACATATGTATATATATATATATTTATATGTATACAGGTTTTGTATTCCTTTTACATTTGTTTTAGTTTGAGAAATTTGTATGAAAATACTGAATTTATATCATTTCCATACCAACCCATTAATGTCTTCCCAACTCCATCTTAAATTCATGATCTCTTCTCTAATTATTATGTTCCGTATGTATATATATATATATATACATATATATATATATATGTATATATATATATATACACATGTGTATATCTGTATATATGTGTATATAAATACAACTTGCTGAGCCTATTTTGTATAGGGGGTGCATTTGAGCATGCACACATATATTCATGAGTGTGAGCACAATCCCTTTGCTTAGGTAGTTTCAGTACCTGATACCTGAAGAGTACAGATATGCCAATCCCCTCTTTTAGAAACTGCTCACTGTGTGTACCTCCTTGTCTCAGTGTGGAGCTCTGTGGGATGCCCCTCATTCATGTTTGCATATCAACAGGAATTTTCATTGTACAGTCGAGTTTAGAGATTTCACAGTGCAGCACCTTTCAGCTAGGAACCCACTCTCTCAGGTCCTCGGGATTTTTCAATCTTCCTGCCTCTTATTCCTAAATGGATCCTGACCTTCAGATGTAAGCATCCTGTGTTGGTAGTTAGGGACCCCCCCCAGTCAGTTTTTAATACGCATTTTTACCACACGTGGATTTCTGTAATAGTTTCACTATGTCCCCAAAATAAACTCTTGGATAAAGGGTTACAGCTATACTTTCTTGTGGATATTAAGACAGGTAAATACAGTTGGAAAATGGTAGTAGTCTGTTAAGGGTTAATGAGATCACTAGCTATAGGCAGTTGTCCACGTTTTCAGTATCACAGAAGGCATCAATCTTTTTGAGTGAGCCTGAAATACAACTATACTGTTTCTGATTATCTTCAAAGTACAGGGGCTGTTATTTTTCCCTTGGTTATATCATTCCACTTTGTTTATTGTTGTAGTTTACAGGCATTACATTTGGTCAACATTTTTAATTTCTCCCTCCTCCCCTGAGTAGAAGAAATCTTTGAATACCATCAGAGCTCCTCCTTAGGAAGATGGCTTCCATTTCGGTCCTAACTCAGTTCTTCCACTTTGCATGCATGGAGTCTTCATCTGTAGAGGTTTATTTTCAAGTTCTCAGAAGCAGTAGAGGGAATGCTAAGCTGGAGAGATGGCTCAGTGATTAAGATCACTGACTGTTCTACCAGAGGTCATAAGTTCAAATCCTAGCAGACACATGGTGGTTCACAACCATCTGTAATGAGATCTGATGCCCTCTTCTGGTGTGTCTGAAGATAGCTACAGTACACTATATATACTAAGTAAATAAATCATTTTTTTAAAGAAGGGGGAAATGCTAATAATCTAGATTATCTTTAGATCCTCTCTGATTTCCTTGACCAGCAACTCTAAAGGAACTTTTCCATACCATGGACTGTGCTTGGTTATATAGTTTATAGCTCTTTAGAGTGAGCATCATTAACCCTAGTGGCATAGCTCCATTTAAACTGCAAGAATACACATACAGTTACATATACCATATATGTATTTTAAGTTAACATAAATTAATGTTTCCCTAAAACTGTTTTCTCATCATTTATATTCCTCACTTTTAATCAATATGAAATAATTAACAGATCAAATTTGAGGATAATAAAAAGTACATGTTTATAATGTGCAGTGTCTGAAAAGATAACTAGCATGCATACCTCCTTACAATTTCTTCAGGTTTCCAGGCAGTGTGCTCTCTTCCCATTCTAATTCAAATATGCATAATCTTTAATAATATTATAATATTATTACAGCATAATAATAGTGCTGTAAACTCATGTCATTTCACTGCCTCGTGGGAAGCCAGAGCTTTTTATGTCTATCCAAAAATATTATGGTACCTATTATTTAATTTCTTTGGATTCTCATTGACACCACTTACAACTATTTGGCTCTTCTTTGAGATCGAGTTTTTGCAGGCACAAAAGAATAAGGGCATGTTATATGTTTGGTTTGATGAGCCTGGGTTTTTTAAAAAACGTTAATCAGTTTTTTTTTTGTTCGTTTGTGTTTATTTTATGATGCATTTACTCTAAAGAAGTCCATATGCCCATCTTACAAGAAATAAAATTTAATAGTCCATGTTTAATCCATTATTCACTTCAGTCCACTGTTGGGATGTCAAAAGCTTCATGGGATCTATCGGTACAAATTAAAAATTGAACAATTTTAGCCATAAGCTGGTTTCTTCCAGTTCAAGCATCTGATAATAATGACATACACTTCTGTCTTTATACATTTTTGAAACTCTTCTTTAATTTAGGCAAGTCATTTCCTATTGCCCTGTCTTGTTTCATAAAAGCTGAAGCAAACGTCAAATGAGAAAGGAGAGGGGCCAATTTGGAACAGACCTTTCTTTTGTTGTGCTGTCTTCTGCAGCCTGGGTGAGACACGCACACAGGAAGTACCTCTGCACCTCCCAGCCTCCTGACTGGACACGGACATTCTATTCAGTAAGGTGCTCAATGGTCTTTCAGTACAGCGATGTCTTTGATTTTGCTGTGGTCAGTGGCATGACCTCTGTCAAGTATGTTGAAAATTCTCAAACAGTTTTGCAGGTTGCAAACTCAGCGCTAACACTGTGTTCTTTTGCCCTTGCAGCTGAGCGCCCAGGTCATGTCCGTGAACATGCTGACTAGACTGGACTTTACTATGTGCACAGGAAAAAGCACATGGGGTTATGGCACATAGGGATAGAGAAAAATTCTGAACAATATGAAACTCTGCCGATCAATCCTGTCCTCCCCTGACCATGCATTTTACATTTCAAGAAATAGCACAAGAGGGAACTGACTCTCAGATATGATGTTCTCATCAAATACTGTTTTTCTTGGGGCCCTAACTCTTCAAACTATTCTTTAAAAACCCAAGCAAGGAAGGGACAAGAACAAAAGCCTCTGGTAAATATGCCCAGGAGCCATTGTATGTCCAGAAAAGTGAGACTACATAGCATTAATGTCCCTAGTTACAGTGTATATGCTCACCATAGCAAAGCTCATTCATTAGAAGGTAAATGCTCTTTCCCCTACTCTGGCTCAGGGGCCACCTTTGAATCACCTAATTTATATTTTAATTAAGGTCTCACAAAATTTAATTCTTCTGATGGTAATGTGTTGTGGTTTTAAAATGGAAGTTGCAATCACAAGAATCGCATTAAAAAACTGATTTTTCTCGATATTTCAATATCTACTGTGTAGAACTGTGCACATAGACATTTTCTGAGCTCTAAAAATACCATATTTTTTTAAATATTCTCCTCATAATAAAAAAGGTCAGTAATACAATGCGGAAATCGGAATCTAAATCCTGTCTTGCATTTATTTCTTATAATACCTATTTTCTCTTTATTGTATTTAAAGCAATATTTACTATGTTCTCTTCCAAAGTTGGGCAATTGCTTTAAAGGGAAAATAATCATTTTTTGATGAAACTTAATGTAGAAAGAAATGATCATATTTGGTATTTATTTATTAACTATTCACTAAGTAACTGGGTCTAGAGCATGCCCATGCTTGTAAGCTCTTGGGTTTCTCTTATCTTCATAGTGCACATGCATATGCAAGTGCCAATTTAATCCATGGGAAATCCTCTTGAGCTGCTTTTGATTCAGCAAAACAACATTTAACCAAGTTCAAAAAACCTTATAGAGATAGATCTTAATTCCTAGAATTAGTGACTTTCTAGTTATTATATGTACTCTAAAAAGTACTTATAAAGATAGCTTTTATTTTTATAAACCATTTTAGTTAATCAAAAATGGTTATACCTGTGCAGTACAAAAATTATATATATATATATGTGCATATGTATATGCATATATATGTATGCATGTGTGTGTGTCTGTGCATGTGCATGGATGTGTGTGTTTGTATGCCTGTATATGTGTTTGTGGGTATGTGTGTATGTGTGTGTGTGGTATATGCGAAGGGAAAACAAGAAACATTCTTGTCAAAATGAAACTCTTCAGTTGGAAGTTGGACCTTCCATGACCAAGCATTTTTAATTTCAAGAAATAAAATGAGAGAACTAATTCCCACATCTAACGTTTCTATCAAATACAATTCTGCTTGGGGTCCTAATTCCAAAAACCATTTTTTAAGCCCATACAATGAAAGGACAGGAATAAAATCCTCGGAGAAACATGCCCAAACCCAATCCATATATGTGTGTGTGTGCATGAGTGTGTGTGCATGTGTGTGTGTGAATGTGTTTTTACATATATATATATATATATATATATATATATATATACATATATGTGTGTGTGTATGCATATATATATATATATATATATATATATATATATATATATATATATACATATAAGTTTGGAAACATACATGTACTTCAAATTAAAATTCAAATATATGTAGTATTTTTTAACTTGACAAAAACTTAAAAATCTTGCTCAATGTCTCTAAACACTGATAACATTTTCATGTTGAAAGTATTTTAAATTATTCATTTGGATGAATGTCTTGAGTTTAGCCCATATTGCCATATTAATACAAATATTTATGTAATATTTTACATTTAGCAATGCCACACTAATCTTTATAGCAAATTTCTTCAAGAACCACATGGTTTACTGAGGAAGTATCTAAAATGCAGAAATCTGGGAGAGCTTCTCATATTTCTGAAATAAAAGATCATTTCAAAATAATAGAAATGAACAAATAAATTGAAAATTTGAAATACCATCAAATGAAGTTGTGTAGCTATGTGCCTCAATGGAAATTTTTTGTTTTTGTTTGGTTTTGGTTTTATCTTTTGTATATAACTTTCATTCATAACCTGATAAACTGTAACTAATTACTTCATTTGACATCACTGGTATTTATGTCTGTAAATTAAAACATGTTTTATGAACCATTTTTTTAATTTCAAATGATATTGCACTTCCTGGTTGTCCTCCACAAACCCCCACCCCTGCTCCCCCTTCATCTTCTCCTTTGCCTTTATGTGGGTGCTCCTCAACCCATATACACCCATCTACCCACTCCCACTTCACTGCTCTAATATCTCCCTATGCAGGGGTATCAAGCCTCCATAGGACCAAGGGCCTCCCCTCCCGTTGATGCCCAACAAGGCCATTCTCTGCTACATAGGTATCTGGAGTCATGGATCCCTCCATGTGTACTCTTTAATTAGTGGTTTCATCTCTGGGAGCTCTGGGTGGTGCAGTTAGTTGATACTGTTTGTTTCTATGGGGTTGCAGTCCTACTCAGCTCCTTCTGTTCTTCCCAGAGCTCTTCAATTGGGGTGGCCAGGCTCAGTTTGATGGTTGGCTGTGAGTATCTGCATTTGTAATAGTCAGGTGCTAGTAAAATCTCTCAGAGAACAGTCATACCAGGCTCCTTTCAGCAAGTGCTCCTTGGCATCAGCAGTAGTGTTGAGGGTTGGTATCTGCAGATGAGATGGAGCTGTACATGGGGTGGTCTCTTGATTGCCTTTCCTTCAGTCTTCATTTAATTTTGTCCTTATTTGGTCTTTCCTTTGGACTAGAACACTTTTAAGTTAAAAGTGTTATTCTCTTCTCTCTCTCTCTCTCTCTCTCTCTCTCTCTCTCTCTCTCTCTCTCTCTCTCTCTCTCTCTCTCTTTCTCTCTCCAGAGTACAACTTATGAGGAAAAGTCTTTTCTGTCCACTGTTTGGTTTCTCTTATCAACTTCAAGTCATCAGGATTGGCAGCAAGTGCCATTAGCTGCTGAGCCCCTTTGTCTACTCTCAGCAATTTACATGTTAAATTTTTATAAATATCTGATGTTTCCATTAACATTGGCAAAATAGATTTTGTCCTAGATTCTTGAAGATATCTTCTTTTCTCTTTGCTTTATTTTCTCTTGTGAGAATTATGTAAGTGCTTTCATACTGCCTGTGAGTTTTCCTACCTCACTTACTGTGAATGAGATGAATATATGTCAAGTGTTTATGTGTCTTCTTATTCATAGAACATCAGAGCATCTTTATGTTATGCCTGTCACCTGCCCTGCAACACTTTCTTTGTTCATTTTTAACAATGACATTATTATTAAACTCTAAATATTGTCACATGGTGATTGTTGACTGCTCCTTAGGCGTTGTATTTAATTTTCTACCTTAGTTAATGACTTTGTAAAAATACACACCTATACTTTATTCCCTTTTCTCTTTGTAGCCCATGACATGTGTAAATGTTAACCAGGAGCACTAGAAATAGAGATTGTAGTGATGGTGAAGAGCTGAGGAGATTAACTCACTAAGAGAGCAAGCATGCACACTGCTTCATTAGCACCATGCTCAAAGTAAGAAAGTTAATCACTGATGAACCAACTGCCTACAATGCATGTTGGTTTCTTTGAAGGTTTATCCTAATGTTAAACTGTGCATGAGTGGGTAAGAGCCCATTTAAGCATTTAAAGAATGATATGCAGTATTAAGTATCTAAAAATTTTGTTGTTCTCAAGCTCCTACTTCCAAGATTTTCCAAATGTCAACATCTATCAAAATTATTTGTAGTGTTTAAGTTTGAATATGTTCATTACTTAAAAACTCCTTGGAATGAGACACTCAATAAGATTTCTAGTTGGAGTCAAATTAAGTTTGTTATTAACAATTAGACCTAAGAATATTACTAAAGTAGCACTATTGTAATTCAATATTTTTCCTTCCATGTATTCTATTTTGGGTGACAATGAACAGTCTTAAAGTGTACATCTATGATAATTTTTTACAAAATTAAGCATTTACTTATATGATGAGAAAATGTCATATATTAGAAAGGAGCTCACTTTTTAAAAACAACTTTCTTTACAAGATTATATATGCATGTATGATCATGTGCATTCATTTCTAGGGAAATATTTTGAATTTTTATATGATGATAAGTTGAAAGACAATGGAGTCAAGCCTTAGCTGGGTAGGGTGGATACACATTGTCCTGAGAGTAACCACAGTGTCATGGAGCTACTGTTCCAGAGTGAGGTCCAAACATTGTGTCTTCCAGGCATATAGAAGGAGCAGTGCCAAAATCCATTGCTGCTTCTGAGGGGACATAGTCATTCACAGACCAGCTACTCTGGAAGTTGTTACTTTCTATCTTTTGGCTGAATTAAAGGTTATCCAGAGAGTCCATAACAAATATTTATCTGAGGAACTCATTCTATGTTGATTTTATTTTATATACCTTTGGCTTATAAAGGAAAAGACAAGACCTAAGGTAGTGTAGAAAACAATAATGCATAAAAGAAAAACCCAAATCTGGGTTTGGCTGTTGAGCTGTGAGGCCTTAGATATCACCAAGACCTCCAGAGAACCATGGTTGACAACCACCACATCTATCTGTGATGGTGCAATGGCCACTTGTAGTCAGTGACAAGCATAATTGATGAAGACCATTCAGACTTCTGTGAGCTATATCATGTCAATTGCTGGTTATTTTCAAGATGGCTACTCAGTAGAATACTAGACTCCCTTACAGGATGGATAAAGTGATTGCAGAATAGACTACAGACTGCCTCTAACTAATGGAGTCAACTCTAGGGAGCATCATTAGAAAGTCATCTACTCAATCACTTTTGTTCATGAGAGGAAAATAATAATTCAAAAGAACCAACAACCAAGAGTATTGTCCATCACATTTCATATCTTTACTTGTTTTAACTTAAATGGATAGTTGTAGAACTATATTACTATCTTCTGAAAACATTAAAGACTTCCATTACTGTCATCCATATTATATTTGAAGTAGATAGACAGTTGAAATTTTGGGGGAACATCCACAAACTTTCTTCACAACAAATCCTTACATTAGTAGAACTCACACTTAGCTGCTCCTGGGAAGCAGAGATGAAAAAGCTGCTGATGGTGGCTGCTAAATTGCCTTAGATGCCTCAGACTGAAATTTCTAAATATACTCCCTATAAGCCCCTCCCAGGTAGGGTTCACATTGCCAATGAATTGTACTTGACTTCACTTAGCTACTCTTGTATGCTTCAGGGAGAAGAGACATTATTCCTGACTTGCACAATTGTTTTGATGACAGCCATAGAACATGGAATCAGCTTCATCCAGGGCTGTGTCTGCAAACACTATGTTCTTATAATGAAGCCAATTCTGTTAAAAAACAAAGCATTTTGTTTCATTTAGAGCTGTTTTTGTATGCAGCATTTTTAATGCCCCTTTCAAGATCTTTCTCCCGGAGAACTCAGCACTGTGTGCACAGTAGTTTACAGCTTCATTTTCATCTCTGTGGTTTCGCAATGCCTGTTTGTTCTCTGACTGTGCTTCTGGCTCATGAAGCCTAAAGAACATCACAAGGAGGCAAACAGCCACAACCTTTGATGACTCTCCAGCCGTCTGCAGAACCTTAACTTCTTTCACCTCACTTTCTTTTAATTTAGTTCCTTCACTGCTATAAACTGACAATTAGCCATTCAGACTCGAAAATGGATCCAAAGCTTGTAATTAACCAAGAAATACAAGGATGTATTCTGGGAAAGAGTTTTCAAAATTCCATCACAGTTATGCATGTAAGATGCAATCTGTTTAAAATATATGTGTGTTTGTGTGTGTGTGTGTGTGTGTGTGTGTGTGTGTGTCTGTGTGTGTATGTAAAATAAAGTACAAACACTTTCCTTCATGAGCTATTAGGCTGTCTTGATAAGTCATAGAGATTTAATTCTGTATACTATAATTAAGAATAGTATCTCTCAAATTGCCTCAGTATGGAAATCCCTATTCTTTGATAAAGACGAATTATTCATAACGTTCCCAGTTAGAGAACTTCAATAGAAAAGTAATCCAATTAGCACAATGACATTGTATATTTGTCTCAGTGACAAAACTATGGAATCTATACTACAAGGAGAGCAGGAAATCATCATTAACTCTAAAGCTTGCCTTGCTTTTTCTCTTAGACTGAATATTTAAAGTTAACAGTAAAAATGGTACTTCTAAAAAGTTATTGATACTCAAGTGTTACTGTAACTTTTTTTATTAGTAAAGTGTTTGAATTATAGACACAATTGCTTGGTATTACAGCAGGGAAAGCATTCTGGGTCATTATAATACAGAAAAGAAGATGCTCCCCCATGTGATAAAATATAAAACATTTTCTTTAATCATCATTATATTATTATGCTTAACTTTTCTGTTCTGTTGTTGTTCTTTTGCATCCTGAGTTTCAAAGCTTTTAAGTGACAAATCTCTTCCTTATACCGAAATGACTATTAAAAAGACAGATGTAGATATGTCTGATTTAGAAATATTTTTATAGTGTTAGATATGCTTAATTAATATTCTTTCATTAATAAGGTGTTGGGCTGTCAAAATGTGGGTGAATATTAAAATTTATACTAAGTAATATGTCCATGTATAAAATAACTTCTTTTTATCATAACTGAATATTTTCCGGCATCAGAACTATTCAATTGCCCATATTAATGTTTCTAAAATTCTATCACTTTATCATGTCAAATAAATGGGCTTCCTAATAGCTCACTATAGAGCTTCACATTACTATAATTTGTTTTTTTGACACAGGCTCTAGATAAACTCTCAATCACCATTATTCACCTAAGCTATATTGCCAAAATAAAATGTGGATTTTTTAAGTGAATCTCAAAACTTAGAAATAAATTAGTAAATATAATACCTTTAATTCTACACAGCTAAGATGCCTCAAAAAAGGATTTCTCCATATTTGTTTTTGTAATAAAAGTCATAAATTGTTCACTAAAATTGTTTTTAAAACAATATCTAATATTTTTATAGAGAGCATAAAAATTTGTTTTTTAATTGAGATGGTAATATTCATTTTAATAACCAAAATAAAAGTTTTTCTCTGGCTGTTACATAAATAATATTGAATTATAAGACTATGTGAACTATTATCCTGCTCAATGGGCATGGTATTAAACTATTCCCTAACTACTCATCTTACATAGATAAGTACAAAATACTGAGCTTCTCAAACTTCAATGTACAGACAGTTTTTTTTTTAGTTAGAGGAAAAAAAAGAACAGAGACTCACAGCCACTAAGATACTTCAAATAAGAGGTGGTAGAGCTGTAGCTGCAGAGATATCTCAGGTGTTTTTGAAAAGTGCTTCATGCTCTTCCAAAGGTTGGCCATTTGATTGCCAGCCCCAGTGTTGCTAGCACATGTAAGTCTGGTGCCTTCTTTGGGCTTTCAAGTATACTGTAACACACGTGGCAGACGCTAAAGCAAGCACATATGTCTATAATTAAATAAAAACTAATAACTCCTTTTAAAAAAGAGAGAGGCTGTGGGATGTATCTCCATTAATGGAACATCCGCATCCATATCACGCTGATTTGGCGAGAGCTCACGGATCATGAATAAAGACTGATAGGTTTGTTAGAGCCAGAGGCAGTGAATGACTGCAGCGAACTTGTGTTCTCAGACTGGGCAGGGCCAGAACACACCTGAACTCACATTAGCGGTGATTGCATACCTAAAATCTGAACAAGACTATGCCAATTCAAGCAGAAACAAACAAAGTGTTGCTTAGTGGCTACGGATAGGTGATGGCTATTGGGAGAGCTAGAGTCAGTTCTCTTACGGTACACAGCTTGAGAATCTGCTTCTGTCGCTTTAACTCAAAGTATTCTCTTCCAAAAAATTTCCAGCTTCACTGTAGTCTGGGAAAAAATGTTTATGACCGTTCTGGCTGTGCGAAGTGGCGGTTAAGTCATCCCAAAGCACGAAGGACGAGCTTGGAATATCTAGGACATTTCCATCTCCTTGTTTTATCACTGACTGAACGTGTAGAACTTGAAAACGCTTATTGAATGAAATTTGGTTAAACTGATCTGATTCTTGATAAAACAGAATCATGCTGGTTCAAGGGCATTCATCAAAAGTAGTCAGTGATAATCTTAACCCGATGTCTACTAAGGGAGAAACAACATTAGGTGCAGGAAACAGGGTTTGGCAGAAACTGGAATGAGATAAAGGAAAATGAGGAATTAGGAATGATCACGGAAAGCAGTGATGTAATCTGAAAATGCGCACAGGTGGAACTGTTTATGCACGGGGACTGTGTAAAGCCTCTGACCTTTCACCTCTGGGTTGTCTTTGAGGATGAAGATAAAACTAAAAATAGAAATTTCCTGAGCAACAAGATTCCTTCCCTCAGCCAACCCCTTTCTCTCTCTCTCTGGGTGTGAGTGTGTCTGTCTGTTTCTACAAACACACATAAATATATTCTTGAATATAAAATACCTGTATCTTTATAATCATGAGGATTGTACCTCCAACACACACACACACACACACACACCACATTCATACCCACATACTCACACATACACACTCACACTCATTACCTCAGAGAATGAGTTACTCTAAAACTCCATAAATCCAGATAGACTGTGTATGAAGGAGACAAAAACATTAGATATGACAGATATAAATCATAATTTAAAGTACATTCAATACTATAAAGAAATTGTACCTGAATGTTAAGAAGATGAAGATGGTGTCTCACTAAATCAAAGAATATGAATTTCAAAATGAAACATGTAACAAACATTCTCACTAAAGAGAAACATTCTATTTCCAAGATATAGAAGGTAATTTCTGCAATGTCATGAGTAAAGCACATAGGGTCTTCACACAATTCGTATCTAAGAAGTGTGCAAGATGATTCCACTGAAGGAATGATACAGAACAGGTAAAAAGAGCATCACAAATAGCTGCTGCTATGACAACAAAATGACAATAAACTGGAGAGACAGGAAACATACTGCTTTTATGAATTTCTATAGTACATTATCTTAAATGTTTCATTTTTCTCAAATTAATATATTTGATTATATGATGACTATGTTAAAACATAATATGTTGAAACATGAAGGAAATACGTTGAAAAAAACCAATGAATAGAACCGAATCAAGGGAAAAAATCATAGAAAATACACATGACTTCTAAAACTCCATAAATCCAGATAGACTCTTTATGAAAGAGACAAAAACATTAGATATAACAGATATAAATCATAATTTAAAGTACATTCAATACTATAAATTGTACCTGAATGTTAAGAAGATGAAGATGGTGTCTCACTAAATCAAAGAAAATGAATTTCAAAATGAAACATGTAACAAAGATTAAACTGAAGTTTTGATACCGACTGAAATGAAAAATCCATTGGAAGGGGTCTATAAAGTATTGGATGTGGCAGAAAATTTTATGGAATTTATTTGAACTTTGAAAATATATCAGAAATATTATCAATCATTCTGATGAGCATAAAGAAAAATAAAAATGGGCAGATATTTAAGAACTAATACTACACCCCCAGTGTGCCAACAAGCACAGAAGATAGATGTTTCCAAAAGAAAAGACAAAGATACAAAGAAAATAGAACTCATGACCAAACCCAAGCACTATTGCTGATGCCAAGTAGTGCTTACTGGCAGGAGTTTGATATGGACGCCTCCTCAGAGTCTCTTCCAGAGTCATAGAGATACAGAGGAGGATGCTTGCAGCTAACCATTGGACTGAACATAGGGACCCCAATGAATGAGCTAGAGAAAGGACTGAAGGAGCTGAAAGAGTCTGCAACCCCATGAGAAGAATAAAATTATCAACTCACTAAACTGTACAGAGCTCTCAGGGACTAAAACTCCAGTTGCACATATGTACCAGAGATAGCATTGTCTGGCATCAGTTAGAGCAGAGGCCTTTGGTCCAGTGACAGCTCGTTTTCTCAGTGTGGGAGGCTGCCAAGGTGCTGAGGTGAGAGAGGGTAGTTGGAAAAGAGTGCACTTTCATGGAAGCCAGGGGAGGGGGAGGAGATAAGAGTGGGGGGAAAGGTGATAACATTTGAAGTGTAAATACAGAGAATATCTAATAAAAATGAAAAAGAAGTATGTTGATGTTAATTTCTAAATCTAGTAAACCTTACAAATTCAAACTCTGATAAATTCAAAGGTAGAAATGCCATGTGTATGCCTGCACACTCATGATTTGCACCTATATGCACATAACAGACACACACACACACAAATGATTGTTTAAATTGAAATACACATGATTCAGATCACATCCAAATCACTGGGAGTGACTATACTCACAGTAGCAAAATAATTATTAATATAGCACTGATGATAAAGAAAGGAAATGCTATATAATAATCACAAAATCACTACTTAGAACAAAGAAACTGTTTTAAAAGTAATACACCTAAGAATAGAGCAGCAAAACACAGTGGATGATCCTATATCCATGCAAGCATGCACAGCTCTAATTAGAATAAATGAAGAGGAGGAAGAAGTATAGGACAAAGAAAGAGGAGCAAAGGGGAGGAGAAGGGAAGGAGGATAAGAAGGTGGAAGAGGGGAGATACAGGGAGTGAGAGAAAGAGGGACAAAGGAAGAGGAGGAGATGAAGTTTTGAGAGAAACATTCATCTCCTATGGGTAAACTATTCTTAAAAATAGTTTCTGGCTTGCTACTGAGCATTAGTATACACAGAATGCTTAACTGTGTTTGTGGTTTGCCAAATTACTTTGTACCCTGTGTTGACCATGAAAGATTGGATTGCACCTGCTTGTGTGTGACACTCCTGTGGTAAAAATATATATTCTAGATACATTTGAATTTCTTATCCATAGTGATTCTGCTAAAACTGACACCAACTGCTTTAGAGGTTGTTTACTATACCACCATTATATTCCATGAACACAGTTTAGACCAAGGAACTTATAATACAACAAACAAATTTACATTTTTTCAATTAGTAAGAAAATTAGAAATTGGTTCTATATTTAGTCTTATGAATATATAATTAGTAATAAATGCTAAAATATGAATTAAAGCTAATACACCTGCAGCTCACTGCTTTGCCATAAAATTTTAAGGCAACTAGTATTTTTATTGAGCAGCAAATATATTGCTGACTTCTACCAATATCCAGGAATATATAAGCTATATTCTCTGCCTTAAAATAGCATAACAAAATTCTACTGTTGATTATAGGAAGTAATAGAAATCATATGCAAATTTTTAGAAATAAAAAATATTTATGCTATTTATAAAACACATAGCATTCTATTCCATTATTTTACTATGCCTTAACAGACAAACTCTGCTTTAAGTATATTAAAATATATTTCCTGGAAGAAAGAGCGTCCCTGAACAAGGTAACTTTATATCATTAATTGAAACTTTACTTCTGAATGTAATTTGATTATAAAGCTTATGAGCACTTATTTAAAAATATTTTACTCATAACTTTTAAAAGGAAGATCATTCATTGATATTGTAATGAGGTTTGAGCTCCTGTGGGGTGGGTGTTTCTGTCTTGAATGAGTTGGTGTGACTGAAGGAAATATGGATAGGACTTGAGAAAAATGCATTTTCTTTTTTTCTTTTTTTGGCATTGTAACCGTCATTTTTATTCCGATTGATACACATAGTGAAGAAATTTAAAGTCTTGGATTGGCAACATAGTTCAGAAAGAATTGAAATTCAGTATAAAATTATAACATACTATCCTCATATTAAATACATGCTTCATTGTACGTCCAGGACATATTGCCTGCTCTAAGTATACACACCTGGACTCTTCAGTGTTTGGTGCAAAATTACATTTTGTATACCTAATTAATGTAACTATGTTACTGGAATTAATAAACTGCACTACTTATACTTTTTTTTAATGTTATTTAAATATGAAGCCAGTATTTTTAATCATCCAGAAATGGAAAAAACCCCACCAATCACTGAATATAGTTGAATCACTACTTCTGATTCGTTTTTTTAACTTTATTTTAAAAAACAAAGATAAAAGAAAAAAATTTAAACATTTTTGCATAAATGTATACAAATACAATTGTGTCAGTGCTTGGCTTTTTTCTTTCTTTTTTTTTTTAAGGTTTGATACTTTGCATTTAGGTCTTACTAGTTACAATGAGCAAAAAGTAAATGTAAAACAGGGTGTAACCCAGAATTAGTCAATGTTTTCTTGGTGTGTAAGGATTGAGCATGACTTTTTTGTTTTGTTTTGTTTTGTTTTGTTTTGTTTCTTGAACTTCACACAGTCTGTGAGTTGTTTCTGGGGCAGTCCAAGGCTCTGGGTTTAGCATCCCACTATCAGTGACTGCATATTATGTCTGTTCTTTTGTGACTGGATTATCTCACTCAGGATGATATTCTCTAGATGCAACCATTTTCTTGAGAATTTGATTAAGTCATTGTTTCTGATGGCTGAGTAGTACTCCATTGTGTAAATGTACCACAATTTTTGTATCCATTCATCTACTGAAGGACATCTGGGTTCTTTTCAGCTTCTGGCTATTATAAATAGAGCTGCTATGAACATTGTGGTGCATGTATCTTTGTTGTATATTGGAGTGTCTCTGGGGTATATGCCCAAAAGTGGAATAGCTGGATCTTCAGGTAGTACTATGTCCAATTTTCTGAGGTATTGCTAGACTGATTTCCAGAGTGGTTGTATCAGTTTGCAACCCCACCAGCAGTGGAGAAGTGTTCCTCTTTCTCCACAACCTCGCCAGCAACTGCTGTCATCTGAGTCATTGTGAGACTATCATAAATATATAGTTTATTAGACATAAAAATAGATGGCTAGGCCTCTGGCAGCCATGTTGTTTTTAATATAAACATATAGAATAAAGTTTCTATTCTTTGCACTACAAGCAACCAAATCAAGCCAGTCAAATAAGAAAAAGACAAAGGAACTTGTCTAGGTTTTCAATATCCATCATGATTTCCTCCCTGTTGAGTAAACCTTAAATCCAGTTGGACAGCTGTTGGCTGCCACCGACATCAGAGTGCCACTAATTGCATCCTTATCATTTCCTGTCATTGTCATGGTTCACAGGTATTACACTTGAGTAGAGCTGGTCACAAATTTCTCTCTTTTGGAAACATTAAAATGTTTTTTTTTTTTTTAATCCCAAAAACTAGATTTCAGCAAAAGAGACTTACAGGTAAGATGCTGCTTAAATCAACAAAATCCTGATTGTGAAGGGCAAGGTGTCTTCAGCAATAGGAAACAATCCCCAACTCATGAATGATAACTGAAGGGAACTTCAATAATTTACATTTTTGTTGGTGACTTTGACTACTGTAACCAACCATTTAGGAGGATTCTTATACCAGGTAGTAAGGTTTTTGCTAGACTATGGTTATTGTGGGAGTATTGTATGCCCCAGTGATGTAACTTCTTTAAGACTGTGTGTGTGTGTGTGTGTGTGTGTGTGTGTGTGTGTGTGTTTGTGTGTTTGTGTGTGTGTGTGTGGTTCACATACACTTATGAATATTGTATAAAATTTTAGATACCTATTTTTAAATGTGACTTTTTAAGCCTTTATCAAACATCTCTGGTGTACATGTGCCTCATCTCTGTCTTTACCTTCATTGACCTGCATCCTGCCTTCAAATGTGGTATACAATAAATATGACCGATCTCTAAAGGAAAATTAAATTATGAAATTTGTAGGTAAATTGATTCATGTAAAAATAATATTGAGTTAGGAAGTCCAGTCCAAGAAAGATTATTTTCTCTCATTTCTAAATCCTAACATTAAATCCTCAGATATGATATAACCATAGAATCCCGGAAAGTATAAAGAGAAAACAGGTAAAGGCGGGCTTTGATAGGAGTAGCCAGATACATGAAGTTGAAAATCTGCATATTTTAAAGGTTATTGTTAATATTGTCCTGCCAGTTTTCCAAATGAAACCAGGTGCCTCCACCAGAAAAAACAAGATGATGGTCAAGGAACTTTCCCAGCAGCTTCCCAAACTCCACTCACATATCTTAACTAAAATGGTAATTACATTCATCTGACCATTACTGGAAAAAGATTTTGAGAGGAAGGGGAGAACGTATGAAGGAAGAAAACATGGTAGGTGTGATAGAATACACACCCCTTATGTCTGATCATCAATAGACAGGAAGGGAAGAGCCATGATTCAAAATGCAGATGGGGGCTTAAAATTGCAAGGAGAAAATAATAGAAGCAAAAGAAAATATCCACTTAATTTCATTCTCTAATAGACATGAAAGGAACCATCTATGATCCAGCATACAGACAATGACCTTAAAAGTGGCCCGGTGCAGAAGATATTATACTCAGGGCACACTCAGCACCTGAACTGTTCAAATTGGAAGAGAATTGTAAACAGAGACGAGAGGTGCCTGGCTCACAAAGCTTTGGGAAATGGGGGAGGATGAGATCAGTCTGAGTGTTATGGAAGCAAAGAAACCGAAAATGTAACATTTATATCCTTGAGATAAAGACTTCAGAACTTAAGGCAATGCAAGCAAGATCTGTTGCTGATGGCTGAGTCACAACAAAACTTGCCTATCGTCAGCCTTAGGTCCCTCATAAATATCAGGGCTGGGGGGCAGGAGAAAGCAGAAAAAAGATAAGCATTATAGAGGTGACTTGACTTGAGAGAGGTGGTGTTTGATGACTGGTTCCTGGGTACGGATAGGAATGCACTCACAGAGGGGTTAAGAAGTTGGTGAGTCAGCAGGAAAATCGAGACTAGTGTGGTGCATTAACAGCACTGTTCAGCCTCAGGATGGTCTGTGAGCTTCTTGAGGCACAGGAGAGACTTTTTCAGATGCAAATGACCTAGAGTGACACATACCATAACCAGATCCACAAAGCATGTAAGAAAAGAAAAGGGTATGAAAAAGGACAAAAGAAAGGCTGATACCCATGCTGCTTTAAGGGAAAAATGTCAAGATCCATGTGTAGCTGGAGGTCCTAGACAAAATGAAACAAAATAGCCAATGTATTAATAGTTACCTTTCTGAAGACTCCGGGGCCTTAGTGACAATTGTGAAAGAAACAATTAAGCCTTTCCTATGGTTGGGTAGATATCCCCCTAGAGTATACAGTGTTAGTTTCAGAGTAGCCATGGGTTGTTTGCCTAGCTTGGGCCCTTTCAATAATTAGGTGAAAGAAATGGAGAGTCAAAAGTTTCCATGCTGGTCCAGAGTCACCAGAACCAGGGAATAAACTCCAGCCCTACACATGAAGGACAACAGTGCGGACCTACTACCCCTCAAACTTCAGTCAAACCAAGAGCTGTAAGCTAGATCTATGGATACCACTGGGTAAGGGAAGATACCCAACAGCCTCACAGTAGAGACAGCCAAAGTGAGGTAGCCTGATAGCTCACTGAAAATGTCTGTAGATTATGGAAGGCAAGTTATGACAAAGTCCTCCATCCATGCAGCTGTACTCCACTTCACTCTCTTAAAAAACAAATAATGGAAGTGGTGACATCATTCTGTGATACAGAATATCTTATTAATATGTCCCACTTTATGTCTTCTTATTAGATGGAAAATAAATGGACTTCTTTGGGATGGGTAGTAGTAGGCTTTCAGAGATTACATCCATCGTGTGCAAAAATATTTTATGGCATAAAGCTAATCTTTATAGGTCTAAAAAATGTGGGTGAAAAAGCAGTAAAGAGAACAGGTAAGGAGTTTAAGTGAAGCCACCCTACATGAGCAGAGAAAAGATGAGACCTCCCAGAAACCATAACATTGTTAGATGAAAATCCCAGTGATGGCTGGGGATTCATTAATTTTTTAACTCTACTGTTATTGCTGATGGTTGAATGTAAACTAGGTGGTACATATCTATTGTTGAATGCATTACATACAATGACTGAAAGACAATGAGATTTTTACACTGATACTGAAGCTTTTTGTCAGCTGACTGGCTTTCACAGTATAGGACAATACCACGTGAGTTGCTGGCATAGAACTGCTACAAGCAATCCTTTCCACATGTGCCCCACGTGTGTTACAACACCAAAGTGTTACACAAGTTATGCCCATTGATGCAAATGTAGCTCCAATTGCTATCAGATTAGATTTAAGGCTCATGTATAGGAAGGATCTATTAACGGGGACCTGAATACATGACTGGCAAATTCATGGGCCCCTCACTCGGGCACTGTTATATGTATCAAATTGCCTTATAAACATTTGTGCTTATGTCCCATAGATTATTATTGCCATCAATCTCAACCTCAACTATCCATAGATGGAAACTTTTTTTTTCTTTTTTGCAATGCAAGGAGTAGAGCAGAGATTCAGAACTGATTGCTTTCTTGAACTATTGACTTAACATTAGCCACAGGGGAATAAGCAGACATCTTTATTTCTTCCTCCATTCATCAAGTAACATTGCAGAAGTGATAGAGAGATGAGTGTAAGATCCAGAGAAAGAGATGTATTGCTGTGTATCCATAGCATCTGAACTGAAACATTCTTTTTTAGAGAGAGGACCATTAAGACTCAGAAAATCATACACAGAAAGCTCAGAAAGTAAGGATCTCAAGAGTCTTATAAAGTTTCTGAAACTTGTGAGAATCACAGGACCTGTCTCAAATTTGTACAAGTTGTAATTTCTGGGAAGAGCACACCCTCTTACCTGCAGATATACAGAGAGCTTCAGAAATGTGGACATCATGACTCATCCTATAAGTAACTTGTACTCTTCTACTAGTAAGCTCACCTATTCAGTAAGCCAACTTGGATGGAACAATTTTTCTGGTCCGTCATCCATACCCTCCCTGGTGTTCAAAGACCTTTGTTTGTGTCTCCCCAGGAAAAGTCACACAATATATGGAAGCTGATGTAATCTCTGAGCATTGACCTAAGCAATTATAGACATGGCATGTATAATTATTCACCTTATGTGACAGACTATGGTCTACAGCCCAGCAAAGCACTAAGAACTAACCATTTTCAACTGTGCTTCTTAAGTGTCCTTAGGCCCCTTAAATTATTTTTTTCTTTTTGCTAAGCCAGAATTGCAAGGGTTCAAGATTCAGGACAATACATTCAAATGTATCAGCTTTCTTAAATCTCCTTCATCAACTGAAATTTTGCTGACTTCTGTAAATACACTGCAATGCCTTTCCTTCTTTCTGTTTTTTTTTTTTTTTTTTCTCTGTAATGGCTTATGTGCCAACATAATCTGTCTAGGTTCCTCAATTATTATGTAGGCTTATGTGACATTATTATCTTTATTAGTAGTGTGTTTTTGTATATTCATTTGACTTCATGAGTTTTTCACTGATTCATAGTTATATAATTTTGTGTGTGTGTGTGTGTGTATGTGTGTTTATGGAATTAAGGTGCAATGGTTTGATGCACATGTACATTGTAAAGTGACTCCCTTAGTTATGGTTTTACTGTTGTGTACAGACACCATGACCAAGACAAGTCTTATAAGGACAACATTTAATTGAGCCTGGATTACAGGTTCAGAGATTCAGTCTATTATCATCAAGGCAGAAACATTGCAGCATCCAGGCAGTCATGGGGCAGGAGGAGCTGAAAGTTCTACATCTTCATCTGAAGGCTGCTAGCAGAATACTGGCTTCCAGGCAGCTAGAACTAGAGTATTAAAGCTCACACCCATAATGATACAACTACTCTAACAAAACCACACCCAACTAATAATGGTATTGCCTCACCCAAGCATATGCAAACCATCACAGTGATCAAATAAAACTAATTAGCATACTTACCTCTCACCTACTTACTATTTCATTAAGAGATTTTCAGATGCACTATCAGCAAATGAAAAATATATATTGTTGAGAGCCCTTTGTGCCGCACCCAAACATGGTGCCAGCTTCCCGCCGATGACTCAGCAAACAGAGCCCAAGAGACATAGTGCACATGTGCCACAGATGTCAGAGCCTGCTCTCAGGGCATGCTAATGAGTTACTGGAGGGCGCACAATTCAGGTAGCGACACGAGTCTCCTGGGCATATTTAAGCAGTGCATTTTCCTTCCACCTGGGTCCCCTGCTCAGAGTATTGTACAATAAAGGTTGTTCACAGAAGAATCCTGTTGTTGCACGCCTTTTCCTGCTGGCGGGAAGTGGGGCGCGCAACAAGTCGTGCCGAAACCCGGGACCACGCGAGGGGCCGAAGAGGATCCAGAACTCAACACGTGGGAGCGGTAATGTCGCTAAGTCAAGTTTTCCCAGGTATGTTGCTTGCGGGTCTTGACCCTCTGTTTCTCTGTGCTGTGTTTGTGATTTGGGTGATTGTTGTCCTTGCCTGTTGCTTTTGGTTGCGGTGTAGGGAAGGACACAGAGCCTTAACCAGGTACCAGGATAGTTTGTGAGAGACCTCAGAAGCTGAATTAAAAGGGGAAAACTTGGGTAGGCCTAAGAAAAAAGGAAGAAAGGAAAACAAAGACAAAAGCTTAAAAGTAGTGCCTGCAGGTGAAAAAGAAAACAGAAAGGCAGAAAGACTGCTGAGAGAGGAGACCATTGTGCCCCAGGAAACAAAGTACAAGTTTCCAGGAGAGGATACTTTGTATCCGCTAAAAGAGCAAAAAGCTTTAGAGCTGGCAAAAGAAGAAGATTTAGAGGAGGAGGCAGCAAAATGTGAGGCAGAGCGGTTTCAACCCAGGCGGAAGACTCCTGTAGCAAAATGGGAAGCTCTTAAAGCAGCCACCTCTGCTCTTCTGCTCTATTCAGAGAGGAAGTTCGAGTTCTTCTTTTGTAGGCCAGAGACACACCATGCCCTCAGGCAAATGTTTCCTGAGTTCGAGGATGATCACTGCCTCGAGCATAAGCAAGTTAAAGAGTTGGCAAAGTCAGTCCAAACTTATAGAGTCTCTGCTAATTATACAAAAATCCTTGATAGGCTAATGCCACCTGGATTGCCGGTCGCTGGCCTATTTCCCAGCCAAAGGGTAATTTGTCTATTCCAGCCCAACTTAAGGGGTCACCCTTCTGTATAGGAAGAAGAGATTCAGCCCTGCATCCTTAGATTGGCTGTCAACCTCGGGGAGTAGGTTGGGCAGTTAAGGGCCTCTTACCTTTTCTCCTAATATAAGAACTGTTTATAATAATACCTTAGAAAATTGATCTGGTTCAAAAACAGATAGATATATTGTGGCAGATTGCCCAGCTGGGCTGCCAATGGAATTTCTCAGGATTATGTGTGACCAGTATTCAGTATAAAAATTTTACTAAAGCTGCAAATTATTCTAAACAATTATCTCAGTATCTTTTACATGTGTCCATTGATACCTATTCAAGAGTCATGTTTGCTTCTCCTTTATTGGGAGAAAAGGCCTCTCATGTTATTACTCATTGTCTTGAAGCGTGGAGTGCATGGGACATACCTAAAGTGTTAAAAACAGATAATGGTCCTGCCTATACTTTGGCAAAATTCAAGCAATTTTGCCATCACATGGGAGTTTCACTCCTGACAAGATTGCCCTATAATCCTCAAGGCCAAGACATTGTTGAAAGGGCCAATAAAAATCTTAAAAAATGTTTACAAAAACAAAAAGGGGGTATAGCAGAAGGACCTACCCCCCAGGAAAGAGTCTCTCTTGCACTCTTTACCCTTAATTTTTTTGCATCTAAATGATGATAGAAAATCAGCCGTAGACAGGCATGCCTCCGAGGGACAACCGGATGAGGAGAGGCTAGTTATGTGGAAAGATGTGCTGGATAATAAATGGTATGGACCGGATCCGGTTATATTGAGATCCAGGGGAGCTGTTTGTGTTTTTCCCCAGGCAAAAGAAACACCTCATTGGGTCCCAGCCCAGCTGGCGCGCCCTGTCAAGAATGAGTCGACCTCAGTAGAAGATGTCTCTACTGCTCCTGTCACTGACAGCAATGGCGACCAAGACGGCAGCGGACCTGAGATGGGGAATATTATCAGCGTTCCCCAAGCCCATATTGGTCCAAAAATTTCAATGCCAACCTTGATGAACTAAGAAGAGCAGTGACTGCCATCAATGCTACTCTCGTAGATCCTAGATTTGCTCAGGGACTTACCTCTTGGCTCTTCTCTGCTGTGTCCTACTTTAAAAAATGGGTGGGGTTGGGGTTGTTTATAGCTTGCTGTCTGGGAGGTTGCATACTTTGTCTATGGTTGGTGTGCCGGCTGCGCACTCAAAATCAGCGAGATAAGGTTGCTATTACCCAGGCATTCCCTGCATTGGAGGATGGTGCCTTACCCCAAATTTGGCTCTCAGCCTTAAAGAGCACTTAAGTTAGGTTGCACATGCACCCTTTGCACCCCCACGAAACCACATTGTCTCATTGCACTGGGGAAGGTGCGTGTAAAACCTGGTCTTTGGCGTAGCCTTTGCACCTCCCTGGGCTAGTTCCCATTGCATGAGAGAAGGTGCGCCTTGGACACGGCCTCCTTCGAGCAGTCCACACTTCATGAGGTGGGGACTTGTACGGGAGTAAGTCCGATGTTGCTTATGCTCAAGTTAAAACAGAAGGGGGAACTGTGGGGAGCCGAATGCAGATGCCGTTATAAGATGGCGCTGGCTCCCTCACGGTTTGAGGTAAACAACTCCATATATAGTAATGCTCTTGTCAGCTAAGGCGCTGCACCCTGCTCATGCGCAGTACATAACCTATCTCCGGCCAATCCCGAGGCCTCTGGTGTCAGCAGACTGCTGACAACCAATCATGGCAAGCCCCGTATGTGCTTCTCCCTATATAAGCAGACAGCTAGGGTAGTTCAGGGCCTCTCGCTTCCTGCTCTCCCCTTCAATCAAGAGGCTCCCACAATAAAGCGTGATCTGAGAAGAATCTTTTGGTGGTGGTCGTCTTTACTCGCTGGTCGAGGAGCGCGTCGAAATATATTATTGCTAAATATGATATTACTTGGCATTGAAAATAGCCACTTCTTTTTCTTCCTTCTTTTGTTGCTGTTTTTGTCTTAGGGTTTTTGTTGTTGTTGTTGTGTTGATGTTATTTTTGCTGTTGTTTCTTCTTCTTCTTCTTCTTCTTCTACTACTATTACTACTACTACTACTACAACTACTACTACTACTACTACTACTGCTACTACTACTACTTTTTCTTCTATTTCTTTTACTTTTTCTCCTCTTCCTTCTCCTTTTTCTTTATCTTCTTCTTCTTCACTATTATTACCAGTATTATTTTAGTTAACCCATGAATGTTTCTATCATCCCTATCTTCCTTTGACATCTTTTACTTGTTCTCCATTTTTAAACCATTACATGAATTCTATTATATCATATTTTATTATCAAACATTTATTATCATATTCATTTGATTATAGAAAACTGGTCAGAGAATTTCTAGTTCAAGTCACCATAAACAATTGCAAAGTGGATGAAATGTTTCATTCACCAAAATGAGTATGCAAACTGTTTCACATCCAGGTGGCTACGTAATACATCATCACAATGAATGGACATAAAGAAAGGCATGTTTGTTTTGCCAAAATTCCTGCAGTTGTGCATGAGGTGCTTGGAATGTTCTGATTTCTGGCTCACGAAAGAGGGTTGAGTAAGTACATTTAACATGGATAAATTGCTCTGTGGATAATTAGAATGTCAAAGAACCACCATTACAGCACAAAATCGTACTTTCTGATTTATGTCTAGCATCACACTCTCAAAATCCTTTCTGAAAGCCACAGTCTGGGATTTTACTGTCTAATAGTTTCGTGCTTTTATGCATGTGTTATATATCTTTCTGTTGGAAAAGAAAGATCTTCATCTTTCTCAGCCTCCCAGCACATGTTCATTCTCTCCTGGAGGCTCATGCATGGATAATGCACATTGTAAATCCTTGAAGATTCCAAGTTCTCAAAGAACAAAGACAGCAAGAGAGCAGAGTGCAGCTTCCTGCTCATCCCTCCCTCCCCAGAACCTCCCTGTTTGCCTCGCCCAAAAGAACAAACAGAATCATTTGTCCTTGTTATAAAAGAGTGATTGAGCCACTTTTAAAAATTTTAACTTCAAAGATCTAACTCCTTCTTTTAATTTAATTCATCATTTCTTTGCTTTAGTTGTCAATAAATCAAGTCATAATACACTAAAAGCTTCTGAGCCACTAAATGCTTGAGGTTTGCTTTTCATCGAACTTTTATGCTTTATTTCAATTTTGAGAGAAAATGCTTGATATTTGCTTCATCAATGGGTGAATCATGGCCCCTTTTCAAAAGTGTATTTTATTTAACTTTAAGGAAAAGGTTCAAGGTACAGAGAGCTCAGTCACAGGGTAGATGTTTATGTATCTGTTTCATATCACTCTGCCAAAGATTGACTTTAAAGTTTCTTCTCAATTCATATGGGGGGGGGAAAGACTACAACTATCCAAGCTTTCCTAGGAGTTAAGCATATGACCTCTATAAACTAAGAGGAGAAATTAAGTCAAAGTATTGTAAAGGAAAACCTGCATATGTGACTAACAAAGTATGACAAGTTCTCTGTGGCGAGCTGTTTAAAGAAGCTGATAGCTTAGGAAGTTTGTGTCTGTTTATTTTTGGTATGTTCTAAGCCAGTGTGTTTTAATTTACACAGGATGCTCACAGTACTACCTACAAAAGAGGATCTCAACCTGTGGGATCACGACCCTTTGGGGAGTCTAATTACATTTTAGTAGGGGTCTTATATCATATAGTCTGCATAGCAGATATTTATATTGTGGTTCATCTCAGTAGAAAAATTACAATTGTGAAGTAGTACTCTTCATGGCTTGGGGACACCATAACATGTGGAAATGTACTAAAGGGTCACAGTGTTAGGAAGCTTGAGAACCATTGACCAAAAGCTAGTTTATAAGAGCACTTTTACCTAGAATAGGCCTTGGGCCTTGAGAAACATTTGGACTGCTCTATGTAAAGTGAAGTTGGGACAAATCTATCATGTATTACAATAAAAGTTATCATGAGAAAACTTCATAGTCATCTTTATTCCTGACATTGGGAAGTTCTTATTGAGGTTGCATCTAAATTAAGAGGGGATGGAGCAATGGCTCAGTGACTTAGTGTACCCAAAGTTCATCCAGAGTACCTTGGTCCAATTCTTAACACATATATATGGGGTTCACAACCCTCCCTGACTCTATTTTTATGGGTTCTGACACCATCTTCCAGGCTCCATGGGGACTAGGTAATATATATATATATATATATTACATTTATGCACATAAAATAAAATAAATCTTATGTTTAAAGGAATAAAAGAAAGTGAGTGATGATACTATTTATTCTAACGTGTCGAATTTGTGTATAAATCCTAGAAATATGATATTCTACATAGATTAGGTATTTCAAGGTTTTAAAATTTAAAAAATAGTTATTATTGCAGGAAAACACATAAAAGCAGAGAAATGGGTGGTGTTATTAGCAACTCACTTTCTCTGACACAAATTTAACAGAACCTCCTAGCTACGTGTGACAGGATATTCTGAATGTAGTGATATCTCTGGATGGTATTAAGGGCCAAGTTCCAGGTTTAGAAAGATGAAGAGTTTGCATTGGGTGTGGACTTGAGGAAAGAAGTAGTAAGTGCAAATAAACATACACAAGTTCAGAGCAGAAGAAAACTATAGCAATTTTACTCACACATCTATGATATACACATTAGAGAACATTGACTAGAGCAATAGATGCTCTGGTCCTTGTGTACTCAAATCCCATGATGTTAAGCAACACTTAAAAAAATGATACAAGGAAATCAGGTAATCTTATCAATCCTATATCGAGATATTTCTAGGCAGTCTATTGATTAGAAAAACATGCACTACAATGTTCATAGCAGCCCTATTTATAATAGCCAGAAGCTTGAAAGAATCCAGATGTCCTTCAGTAGATGAATGGATACAAAAATTGTGGTATATTGACACAATGGAGTGCTACTCAGCTATTAGAAAAAATGACTTTATGAAATTCCTAGAAAAATGGATGCATCTAGAGAATATCATCCTGAGTGAGGTAACCAAGTCACAAGAGAGCAGACATAATGTGCAGTCATTGATAAAAGGATACTAACCTCAGAAAGCTCTGAATACCTCAGAAACAACTCACAGGCTATATGAAGCTCAAGAATAACAAAGGACAAATAGTGAAAGCCTCAGTCCTTCTCAGGAAAAAAATAAAGGTATAGTACTCTCTCAGAGTGTGGTACACCTAGACTTTAAATCATTAATAATCTAAGAGCTAGGAATATAGCCTTATGGCAATTTTTGGTGTTCAAAGATCATTATGTTTAATCTATACACACCAAGAAAACTCTGACTGTCTCCATGTTACATTCTGTTCTACATGTACTTTATGCTTGTGATAAATAGTGGGATTTCAATGCATGCTACCAAACCTCTAAAAGAATTGCCAAAATGCTTTTAACAATCTGTACATGTGGACAGAAGAGGAGGAGAAAGCAAGCAGGCAACGTGGAAGCAGACTTGGATGTTTCTCTAGGTGCATCTCTATAGGGATACGGTTTTCTCTCATATGTACCACTGTAAGAATGCTGGAATTGAGAAATCTTCATTCCTTTGCTGCATATCAAAGCAGTTTCTCTACATACAGAAATGAAGTAATGTTTAAAAACAGCTGGCAAATTGAAGGTTACAGTAGCCTAAGCTCTATGCGGAAGTAAGATTAATTGGACTGCAATTACCAGTGTGGAGTCACCCAAGTCTGTTACTGGAACCACGAAAGTTCTGTTGGTTCTGACTTTGACAATACAATCATAGATGACAACAGTGACACGTGGTTTGTACAGTGCACTCCTGACAAAAAGCTTCCCATTAGGCTACAGGATTCTTATCAAAAAAAAGGCTTTGGACAGAATTTATGGGCAGAGTCTTTAAGTATCTGAGAGATGAGGGGGTAAAAGAAGATGAATTGAAGAGGACAGTGACTTCTCTGCCCTTCACCTCAGGGATGATAGAACTTCTCAGCTTTCTGAGGATGAATAAGGACAGCTTTGACTGCATCATTGTTTCAGATTTCAATTCCATCTTCATAGATTGGGTTTTAGAAGCTGCTGCTTTTCATTTTGTCTTTGATGAGGTGAAATGAATTGTATTCCACTTGTATTGTCTCTCTGATATGTCGAGATTCATACTTTTTAATAATTATTTTTAATTTATGTTTTTAAGTGTGTGTGTGTGTGTGTGTGTGAGTGTGAGAGAGAATGTGTGTGTCTGTATGAGACAGAAGGTGTGTGTGTGTGTGTGTGATCTCTGTGTTCAAGTCTTTTTTTCTCTCTTACAACTTTATTTTTAAAAAAGTGGGATACATATACAGATTTTTAAAGGCATTTTGGCATAATACTATATGAATATTTTTTGTCAGTACTTAATTCTTTCAGAGGTTTTGTAGCATGCTTTGAAATCCCACTAGTTACCATAAGCCTAAAGTACATGTAGGACCTTTAAGAGAACATCAGATTACTCAAACTGGAGTTAGAGGTAGTTGTAAGTTGTTCTCTGCAAATGTAGAATTGAACTCAGGCCCTCTAGAAAAATAGCATGTGTTCTTAATGACTGAATTATCTCTCTAGCCTTTTGGTTTCTCTTTTTTGAAAGACAAAAGTGAATGAATGAAGAGGGTCTTAACTGAGGTTGTTTTTGCTTAGAATCCTTGTCCAGCTTCTTCATTACCCACTGAAAACTTCCTCAGAATCTTCTGTAGAAATTTGGCTTGTTGTTCAGAATTTGTAATTAATATTTACATGTTAGGCATAAATACAAAATCTGCCTCTGCTTCCTAGTTCTGGGATCAAAAGACCCACCACCACACCAAGAAAATATTTTTAAAATAATTTTTAATTTTGTATATGTGTGACTATATATATGTCTGAGTGTCTTTCTGTATATGTGTGTGTGTGTGTGTGTGTGTGTGTGTGTGTGTGTGTGTGTGTGTGTAGGGGTGGGTGTTATGTCTGTCTCTGTGCATATGTGTATGCATGTCTGTTTGTTGTGTCTTTCTATATGTGTGTCTGTGTGTATATGAATGTTTGTGTGTTTATGAATGTCTGTGTGTGTGTGTATGTTCTGGATCTGTATGTTTCTGTATGTATATCTCTGTATGTTTGTC